>NC_037344.1:4543636-5192727 GCF_002263795.3 Bos taurus
GCTTCTCTGTCCATGGGATTCCCAGGCAAGGATACTGGAGTACATTGGCATTTTCTTCTGCAGGGGATCTTCCCAACCCAGGGGTTGATTGGCAGGCAGATTCTTTACCACTGAACCCCCATGGAAGCCCAGTACAATCACTTTGTAAAAAATACCTTCAGCTGTACGTTTAAGATTTGTGGGGGAAAAAAAAAAAAGTGTACCAAATATGAATGAACATGGACGACACGTATCTGTGTAGACTGATCTGAAAAACAGTGCGAGAGAAACAGGTATCGCTGCAGGCCGTATATAGGATCTAAAACCTGCGGACCAATGGGGTAAGTTGTTTATGGATACACACAGAGCTGGTGAAAGCATACAAAGACACAAACGCACGTCAGGGAGCAGAGGCTCAGGGGACAGGCTCAGAGGGACACGTGCAACAACGCATCTGTAAACATTTGTCTCTTAGGTTTGGTGATGGGCACACAGGTATGTTACTGTTACCTATATTTAATAACATTAATTATATTATTATTATTTATATTTTTGTATCGGAGAAGGCAATGGCACCCCACTCCAGTACTCTTGCCTGGAAAATCCCATGGACGGAAGGGCCTGGTGGGCTACAGTCCATGGGGTCGCACAAAGTCGGACACGACTGAGCGACTTCACTTTCACTTTTCACTTGCATGCATTGGAGAAGGAAATGGCAACCCACTCCAGTGGTCTTGCCTGGAGAATCCCAGGGACGGGGGAGCCTGGTGGGCTGTCGTGTATGGGGTCACACAGAGTCGGACACGACTGAAATGACTTAGCAGCAGCAGCAGCGTACTTTTATGTAAGTAAAATATTTTGTTTAAAACTTTGTACTAAAAGTTAGGACACATATGTCTGTCTCCAGTTTTCTGGCTCCCTCCCTTTCTCCAGGATTCTCACAGGTGACCTCAAAAGCTGAGAGTCCTGTCTGCACGTTTTTCTCCTGCTGACGGGAGTCAGTGCTGAGAACTCTGGAACCAGCCCGCCTGGGCTCAAATCCCAGCTCTGCCATTTGCTGGCTGAGGGACCTTGAGCGAGTGATTTAACCTCTCTGAGCCTCAGTTTACTCATCTGTAAAATGGGGATTGTAACAGCACCCATCTAACAGGGTTACTGGTAGAGTAACTGAGCTAAAACGTTGAGAGTTGGGCCTGACGATGGTCTGTGCTGTACGCGCTAGTTCTGCTGCACTCGCCAGGCCAGAGGGCTGCTAACCTCCACTCTCATTGCGCTGGCCCACCATTTCCAGCCCCCGTCTTCGTGGAAGGCACTATAATAAAATAAGCAGGGAGTTCTCACATTCTGACTGCTTTCTTCAGTCTCTCTCGGGTGAAGGCTGGTCCCTCCCCCTCTCACTTTCTTGGTCTGCCCTTCCCGCTAAACCCCGTTGCTTTCCCCTTAGCCATCTTCTCAAGCGTGAGGACTAGGCCTGCCTCCCCGACCTGCTGCTTCAGTGACCATTAATTATTATGTTGGGTCCAGTCGACACGGGGTGTAGAATATTTGAAACAGTTGCCTATGCTTATAAACAGGAGCGCTCCCATTAACGTCTGGACCCCTAACTTCTGTTGAAAACTGGGGTGATCTAGCCACACTGGGCTTTCTCACGTCCCCGCGTGGTGACCACCGGTCTGGGCAGAGGGACAGCCCAGCGAGCTGCACAGCCCTCTGACTGCCTTCCCCAGTGCCATCCACAGAGGACAGGGGTGCCCCAGGCAGGGGGCATGAGGGGCCCTGAGCTGCACCCTGGGTCTGCCCAGCAGGCTGTGGCCCTGAAGCGGGAGTGCCTTCTCCAGAAGATGGGTCCACTGTTCCTAAATGGCAGAGATGTCACAGAGGCTTGAGAGCTCCTTGCTCAGGGAGGGGCAAGACAGAACTCCCCGCTCTGTGCCCCGGCTTGTTCTGGCCTGTTGAGTTGGAACGCGCCCCTGAGGCTAGCAATCCCAAGCCCTCCTTATGGGACCATTCTCTTCTGAGTTCCTGTGCTTTAACATTTGACTCCCCAGGAAAGTGTATCTAGCCTTTGCGGTCCTGTGAGAAAGCACTCAGAGGTGACTTCTTTATGGAGAAAACGTTTCACTTCCATTCCCTGGAAGCGCGGATTCTCTGTGATGAGTATAGGGTGGCACCCATGCCTCACTTCTGCGTCCAGCACCTGAGTAGCCGCTACTAACCAACCTTCGATCAGCCACCCTGGTGCCTGGAGGAGGGGCGGGCTGTGGGTGCGGGGGGCAGGGGGGCGATGCAGAAGGGCGGGGCATCAGTGTCCCTTGTCAGGGTGGCGGGGCTGAAGGCTCTGAGATATTTGCAGCTTCTGGAACTTCTCCAGAATGGCATATGTCTGACCCTCATCTATTTTTTTCTTTTTTTTGTTTGGTGATTTGCCAGTAGTAAGACATAAGCTTAAGGGAATAAATACAGATTTGTGGGAGCTACAAGACAAAAGTTTAGCTTTAAGGCTGTCTACTCAGCAAGTGATTTGGGGAGGGGGGAACCAGAGGGATGGAGTCTGCAGCTCTGACAGCTGACAAGGAGGGGAACCCCCCCAGATCCCAGGCCTCCTGACAGCAGGGGAAGTGAGCCTGGGTCACAGAGGAGGACCCTGGGGCAGAAACGGCAGGCCCGGGGGCTGCTAGAGACACCGGCTCTCTCTCCAACAATAGGTTCCTTCACACTTCTCTGCTTGGGAGTTTATTCCTGAGACGCTCTCTTTTTCCCTTGCTTTTTTTCAGAATCTCAGATCGCGAAATCTACCATTCTAAAGTCAGAAATCTTTAAGCAAAATATCAAGCAGACGCCCACTTGAGTGCTGCTCTGTTATTTATTCTAAGACCATGTCTGGGGTAGAAGGGCATCAAGGCAGCACCCCTGCCAGAGTCATCAACACTTTTCTCCTTTGGCCCAAATTAGATGCAGAGCAGAGCTCTCTCCACGGCCTCTGGGAGTCAGCTTACCAGCCCTCACTGCTCAGGTGAAAACAGCTTTAAGTGGGACTCTGTAAATTGGAGGAGGAGGAGGAGATTGGGACATGACTTTCGAGCAGCTTGAAGTAGCAGACATCCTCAAGTCTTTTTTACTTTGAAGTTTCAGATTTAGGGTTTTTTGTACCTTTCTTTCAAAGAAAGAGCTGCAAACCCAGTTATCAGATTTCTGCTCAGGACAGAGTCCACACTAATGGTCGTGGAGGGGCGTGGAGGGGTGTGGAGGGGCGTGGAGGGGGTGGAGAGGGGTGTGGAGAGGGCTGGAGAGGGGTGTGGAGGGGTGTGGAGGGGCGGGGAGGGGTGTGGAGCAGCAGGCTGAGGGGAGCTGTTTAACTTCCACAGGACTGTTTGCCCTGCTGTGGGTAAAGCCCGCAGCACGTGTCACTGCCTGCTGTTTCAGGAAGACATTAAAGAGAAAAAGTGCTCTTTTTTATTTTTTAAAAATTAGTCAGAATATCGGTAGAAGAAAAGTTGTTAATGTAGAAAGTAAAGGCAAAGCAAGGCTAATGATATTTATTCTCCTTAGTGAACAGACACAAAACTTGGACGAAAAGCAGTTGTGAACTCTTACAGCCCAGACCTTGTTTCACACGAGGCTGTTCTAGAGCAGAAAAGGAACACATTAAAGTTCTTTGTGTGCGGTGGATGGAGGTTTAGGTCCCCCAACAATCATGTTGAAGTGATACCCCTCGTGTGATGGTGTCAGGTGGTGCAGTCTTTGGGAGGAGATTAGGATTAGATGAGGTTTAGGGTGGAGCCCTCATAAATGGAGTCAGTGCCCTTATGAGAGTCAGGGAGAGCCTCCCAAATACAGAGTTGCTCCCACAGACCTGTACTGATTCCCATAGAGTTACAGCTTCCTTCTCTGCTTTCCAGCATGTGAGGATACAACGAGAAGTAAGCATAACTCAACCCATTCTGATTAATGTAGACAATTATACAGTTGCCCCTCAGTATCCACAGATGGATCTCCGTGGATACCAAAGCACGTGGGTGCTGGAGTTTGCTATGTAAAATGGCTGGAGCCCATGCAGCCATCCTGAAGCAATGAGGTGGAAGCTTCTGGTCGAGGGTGGTGGAGGAGCAATAAAGAAGTCTGGATCCCTGAAGCCTTCTCTAGGCATAGACTGCCTACCTTTAGTCTTCCTTAGCTGAGACAACTGCTATTAAGGATTTTAGCCTAAACTGATAGACCCTTCTTTCCACAATTGTAATCAGTTTTGTTTGCATCTGAATCATCACAGAGTCTTTTTCGACAAGACATTCTTTGCCTCCAAATGCACCTAAGTCAATCAACTTTGCTTTTCCCACTAAGAGAAAGCAAAGACGATGTATGTCGGGGGAATGTTCCGGTTCTGCCTTAAATTAGAACAGAACTGAAGTATTATACAAAAGCTGTTTTAGACACCTTGGAAGCCACGCCTGTGGTCTCTCTGTCACCCACTGGGTGGCTCACTTGAACCGCCTTGTCGTGCTGTTCGCTTTCCAAAGAGGGAAAGGCTGAAATCTGAGCACATTCAACGGCTGCTCCGAGGTGGTTGGCAATCACGTGTCCGCTGATCTTGTGTCCCAGCATCCTGCATTCCCAGCTACATGGTAACTGGAAGGGGACCTCATCTAAGGCATATTTTGCATGTGCTAGAACCCTTACAGTGGACATGGCATCTCTACTGTCTGCCTTGAACACAAATTTCTACTTGATGTCAGAGGGATGACGCGGGCATCTGAGGTCGTCTTCTTGGCAACACCAAGTCCCAGGAAAACTTGCTGGAGCAACCCTAAGGGGCCAGCTGTCCCCAGATCTCAGCTCTGAAATCTTGTGGATGCCTCTGCCCAGGTGCTGTTTAGTGGGGCACCAATGCAGGATGTTGGCAAAGCGGATCCTGGCTATTTTCATCAGATGATGTAACATTCTCCTGTTGACTGATACGGAACAGCCAAAATGAAAACACGTTCCGCAAACCGACTCAGCAGGCTCGTCAGGTTTGTCAGTGACTGGCTCTGTGCCAGCCTCCTAAGTTCACGCCTGTGTGTGGAGAGGGGACGCGCCCCCGCTGGTGGAGAAGAACTTCCCTGGAACGAGTTTTACCGCTCACACTGTCTTGGGAGCTTCCTCCAAGTGTCCTGAGACATCTCAAGTGGACTAGCCCCATTTGGGAGGCCTTCCCCCAACTGTAAGTTGTGAGACAGTTCAGACGAGCTGACCTCTGAAGTTGGAAGGTTTATTTCAGAAGCACTGATTTCATTTCTGTTCCAGTTATAAATAGGATTCCCTGGTGGCTCAAACAGTAAAGAATCTGCCAGCAGTAGGGAGACACAGGTTCGATCCCTGAGTCGGGAAGATCCCCTGGGGAAGGAAATAGCAACTCACTCCAGTACTCTTGCCTGGATAATTTCATGGACAGAGGAGCTTGGTTGGCTACAGTCCATGGGGTCGCAAAGAATCAGACATGACTGAACGACCAACAATTTCACTTTTCTTTCCAGCTATAAATAGTAAGACTAAAGCATATAGCTGAGGATTCAGACAAGACATGTCTTTCAAAACCTAACAATGAAATAGCTTAATGCAATACTAAATTTCTTAGCAGGATGTATAAAAAATGTAAAATCATTGAAGAAAAGCTGTAAGTTATCATATAAATACTGTATGCATTTATTGAAGTTTATGCCAGTAGATGGCTATTTTAATGCAATTCCAACACATTTTATGTAAGATAATCATCATAAAAGGCGACTGCAATATGGGGGCATTCAAAATGAGAAACTTTGCGTTTTTAAAGAATGAAGTTATTCTCCTTTAGGGGCCTTCAGAGAGAAAAGCAAATGTAGAAACATAGGAGCCTCCGCTTGAATAGCCAGCTGCTGAGTTAGAATTTGCAAGTCAAAACTTACTTGCATCTAGTTCTCAGAATAGAGAAGAATGTCATGGAAGATTGCTTAGAGGAGAAATTTTAAAGTTCATTAGGAATTTCTTTGAGTAAACCAGGAGAAAGAAGGCAAAGTGAGGAAACAAAGTAAGCAGAACGTAAATGTGCCGAGAAGGTCCGTTCAGTTCAGTCGTTCAGTCGGGTCCGACTCTTTGCTACCCCATGAACCACAGCAGGCCTCCCTGTCCATCACCTACTCCCGGAGTCCACCCAAACCCTTGTCCATTGAGTCGGTGATGCCATCCAACCACCTCATCCTCTGTCGTCCCCTTCTCCTCCTGCCCTCAATCTTTCCCAGCATCACGGTCTTTGCAAATGAGTCAGCTCTTTGCATCAGGTGGCCAAAGTATTGGAGTTTCAGCTTCAGCATCAGTCCTTCCAATGAACACCCAGGACTGATCTCCTTTAGGATGGACTGGTGGGATCTCCTTGCAGTCCAAGGGACTCTCAAGAGTCTCCTCCAGCACGAGTTGACCTTGGGAAATGTCTGCTTGCGTTTCTCAGCACCCCTCAGCCTCCGTGCCACAGCTGTTTCTGCATGGTGTTCACGGGGTGCGTGTCTCACCGGAACTCTGATGCCTTCCCGTTGCCCATTCCTCCTCAGAGCCCTCCTGCTCTGGGCCTGCCTTTTCTCTGAGCCTCCCCTCTCGGGCTTCCTACATGCTCTTGGTCTCAGTTTCTCAGAATCTACCCTTAACCCCAAATCTTGCTGCTTGTTATGCCTTTGAACAAGCTCTCCTCCTGCCAGCTGCGCCTCCCTCCCTCTGCTCCCGCATCTACTAATCTCTTGGCCTCACGCACGGTTTCGAGGAGTCAACGAGACGCCTCCCCCACTTCTAAGCGTCCTCCCCTGGGTGCCCTCCATGCCCCGGGTGCGTCTCCTTCAGGGTGTTTATCTTGCTGTGTGATTAATGGGGGCTTCTGTCTCATAGGTGCCCGTTACAGATACAGACTGTGAGATCCCGGTAGGCAGGACTGTGCATCACTCACTGCATCTGGCACAGTGCCTGGCAGAAACTGTCTACCTGATAAATAATCATCGATTAAGTGAGTGGATCCATGAACCAACAAGCCAGATCTGGTGTCTATTGCAAACCAAGACACTCTGATACCCTCTGCTTTTCCTTCTCGGAGAGTCTCCCATCTCACCCTCCATTCCCACCTTGCCCTCCCTGACTCTCCACAGGCACCAGCATTGTGAACAGGCCCCTGAGAACACACCAAAGGCAGGGAAAGGGGCGGAACATTCTAGGAAGGTGCACTGGTCTGTTTCACCATCCATTGCCAGTTAAGTTCTATCTCTGATCACATCAAGTATGAGTGTGAGCAACAACAAGATTTGGAGCAGAAAGTGGAATAGACTGGGAAAGATGAAGGAGGAAAAAAACCTGTCTTGGGGGTAGTACATACAGTAGACATAGAGTCCCCATCAGACGAGGTTATAAAGAACCTCTTCAAATTGAAAGACGTACTGCTGAATATGGGCTTCCCGGGTGGTGCTCGTAGCAAAGCACTGACAGACACATGCCCGACCCCTGGGTCGGGAAGATCTCCTGGAGAAGGGCATGGCAACCCACTCCAGTATTCTTGCCTGGAGGATCCCATGGACAGAAGAGCCTGGTGGGCTACAGTCCCACCAGGGGTGCAAAGGGCTGCAAAGAGTCGGACACGACTGAAGTGACTTAGTATGTATGAACTGCTGACTATATTGTTGTTCAGTTGCTCAGTCGTGTCTGACTCATTGCGACCCCGTGGACTGCAGCACGCCAGGCTTCCCTGTCCATCACTGTCTCCCAGAGTTTGCTCAAACTCATATTCATTGAGTTGGTGATGCCATCCAACCATCTCATCCTCTGTTGCCTGCTTCTCCTCCTGCCTTCAATCTTTCCCAGCATCAGGGTCTTTTCTAATGAGTTGGCTGTTCGCATCAGGGTCAAAGTATTGGAGCTTCAGCTTCAGCATCAGTCCTTCCAATGAATTTTCACGGCTGATTTCCTTTAGGATTAACTTGTTTGATTTCTTTCCAGTCTAAGGGACTCTCAAGAGCACCGCAGTTCAATAGCATCAATTCTTCGGTGCTCACCCTCTTTATGGTTCAACTCTCACATCTGTACGTGACTACTGAAAAACCACAGCTTTGACTATACCGACCTCTGTCTGCGAAGTGATGTCTCTGCTTTTTACACGCTGACTAGGTTTATCAGAGCTTTTCATCCAAGGAGCAAGTGTCTTTTAATTTCATGGCTACAGTCACTGTCCACAGTAATTTTGGAGCCCAAGAAAATAAAGTCTGTCACTGTTTCCATTTTTTATCCTCATCGATTTGCCATGAAGTGATGGGACTGGATGCCATGATCTTTGTTTTTTGAATGTTGAGTTTTAAGCCAGCTTTTTCACTCTCCTCTTTCACTTTCATCAAGAGGCTCTTCAGTTCTTCTTCGCTTTCTGCCATTAGGGTGGTGTCATCTGAGTATATACATAATAGAAAAAAGTAAACTTCCTATGCACGTAGAAGCCATCGACTGTGTGTGTTTTTGCTCCCTCAGGCCCGTTGTCTGCGCTGCTTGCCTTGGGAGGCTGATGTATCCAGGCTGCACCCCGGGCCTCCCTGACGTGGATCAGACCCGCAGGAGACACCGTCAGTAGATCAGAGAGAAGGAGTAGGAGAGGGGGTTTCCTCTCTCCCCTCCATCCACCTGGCTCACTTGCCCTGTTTTCAACAGAACTGCCAGACCGGTCATGGAAAGGACGAAGGCTTCATACTTATTTCAAGAAGATGGGACTGCAGCATCAAGTGAGCAAGCTTTGTAAATATCACCAGTACAGGAACGAGGAGCCCGAGGAATGGTGGCTGTGGTGGTCCCAGCTCTGGGTCCCGGAGACACAGCAAACTGAAACTTTCTCTGTGTTCCTACCTCTACCGTCGGAGACAAGAGGCACCCCTGCTCCCAAGTTTCCCAAGCCCTGTGCTCAGGCCCCTTTCCCTCACTCCCTAACCCACGTTTAACCCTTGGTGATGAATTCGAGCCTGGGAAGCAGCTGAAGGTCACTCCCTCTCTCCTTTGGCTCAGTGACCAAAGTCAAACGTTCTGTCTGAAAGGCAAATATCTGTGGCTGCTTTCTTCAGTGATCTTTAAGATTCTTCATCTTCCTTCTTTCAGGTCAAGTAAGTTTTATTGATCATAGGGGAAATTATAAACACGGACAAATCGCCGTAAAAGAGCATGCTCTGAAGACATCTCTCTCTGTGAGGTCGGGGCAGTGCTAAGCAGTTCCACATGCACTGGCTAAAGTCACCTTAAAACCTGTGAGGTAGGGAGCATTGCTTCCCTCATTTCACTGATAAGAAACCTGATTACTGGAAAGTTACAAAACTAGCCCAAGGTTACACTGGCTCCTGTCTGCCAAAGCTAGATGCAGACACGGAGATTCCAGAACGCTTGTTCTTAACCACCCGACTCTACTACTGTGAGAGCTCTGACAACCCTGCATCCCCTTTAAGCCTGCGTATCCCCCACTGCGAGTAAAGACGCAAGATTAAGTCATTGAAAAAACTGTGTCCGGCTGCAAAATTTTCTCCGGAGGGGCTGCTTTGCCTCTATTAACCACCAGGTGGCGCAAAGCCAACAATAGGATCTGGTTGCCAGGACTCCAGGGCCAGGACCTACTTGCCCCCTGAACCATCTCTGACTGTGGCGTGGGAATGGAGTGGAAACTTGTTCCCAGGAGCAATCTGCAAATCCACACAACATCCACGTGGCAGAGCTAAGAGTTTAACCAGTTTGTTTGACTCCTCTGGGCACATTTCCATCAGTTGCTCGCTGCTACTCTTAAGGGGACAGGCAAGAAGGAAGACTCCAGGGACATGAGCTGGAGCAAACTCCAGGATATAGTGAAGGACAGGGAAGCCTGGTGTGCCTCAGTCCATGCAGTCACAAAGAGTGGACACGACTTAGTGACTGAACAACAAAGAAGGAAGATCACTTAGCTCTTTTGAAGCAGTTTGAGGTTTTGTGCAGATGGTGTATTAGAATCAAACTTCCAAATGAATAAAGGTTAAGAAGTTGATGCATGCAATACTGAAGTGGATGTTCTCAATCAATGAAAGAGGCTTGCTGCTAATAAAAAGAAAAGAGATTTAAAAGTTCAGTCCCTCAGTCATGTCCGACTCTTTGCGACCCCATAGACTGCAGCATGCTAGGCTTCCTTGTCCATCACCAACTCATGGACTTGCTCAAACTCATGTCTGCCCAGTTGGTGATGCCATCCAATCATCTCATCCTCTGTCGTCACCTTCTCCTCCTGCCTTCAATCTTTCCTAGCCTCAGGGTCCTTTCTAATGAGTCAGTTCTTTGCATCAGGTGGCCAAAGTATTGGAGTTTCAGCTTCAGCATCAGTCCTTCCAATGAATACTCAGGACTGATTTCCCTTAGGATTGACTGGTTTGACCTCCTTGCAGTCCAAGGGACTCTCAAGAGTCTTCTCCAACACCACAGTTCAAAAGCATCAATTCTTCGGCGCTCAGCTTTCTTTATAGTCCAACTCTCACATCCATATCTGACTACTGGAAAAACCATAGCTTTGACTAGACAGACTTTTGTTGGCAAAGTAATGTCTCTGCTTTTCAATATGCTATCTAGATTGGTCATAGCGTTTCTTCCAAGGAGCAAATGTCTTTTAATTTCATGGCTGCAGTCACCATCTGCAGTGATTTTGGAGCCCCCCAAAAATAAAGTCTGACACTGTTTCCGCTGTTTCCCCATCTATTTGCCATGAAGTGATGTGACCAGATGCATGATCTTCGTTTTCTGAATGTTGAGTTTTAAGCCAACTTTTTCACTCTCCACTTTCACTTTCATCAAGAGGCTCTTTAGTTGCTCTTCACTTTCTGCCATAAGGGTGGTGTCATCTGCATATGTGAGGTTATTGATATTTCTCCTGGCAATCTTGATTCCAGCTTGTGCTTCTTCCAGTCCGGCATTTCACATGATGTACTCTTCATAGAAGTTAAATAAGCAGGGTGACAATATACAGCCTTGACGTACTTCTTTCCCGATTTGGAACCAGTCTGTTGTTCCATGTCCAGTTCTAACTGTTGCTTCTTGACCTGCATACAGATTTCTCAGGAGGCAGGTCAGGTGGTCTGATATTCCAATCTTGTTCAGAATTTTCCACAGTTTGTTGTGATCTACAAAATCAAAAGCCTTGGCGTAGTCAATAAAGCAGAAGTAGATGTTTCTCTGGAACTCTCTTGCTTTTTCTATGATCCAGCGGATGTTGGCAATTTGATCTTTGGTTTGATCTCTGCCTTTTCTAAATCCAGCTTGAACATCTGGAAGTTCATGGTTCACGTACTGTTGAAGCCTGGCTTGGAGAATTCTGAGCATTACTTTGCTAGCGTGTGAGATGAGTGCAATTGTGCGGTAGTTTGAGCATTCTTTGCCATTGCCCTTCTTTGGGATTGGAATGAAAACTGACCTTTTCCAGTCCTGTGGCCACAGCATCATATTTGAGGATTTGAAACAGCTCAATTGGAATTCCATCACCTCCACTAACTTTGTTTGTAGAGATGGTTCCTAAGGCCGGCTTGACTTTGCATTCCAGGATGTCTGGCTCTAGGTGAGTGGTCACACAATCATGGTTATCTGGCTCATTGGGATCTTTTTTGTACAGTTCTTCTGTGTATTCTTACCACCTCTTCTTAGTATCTTCTGCTTGTTAGGTCCATACCATTTCTGTCCTTTATTGTGCCTATCTTTCCATAAAATGTTCCCTTGGTTTCTCCAATTTTCCTGAAGAGATCTTGCAGCTAATAGCATACTCCAATCCATTCTCAGAGATCCCTATGAGGCCCTCTCCAGCACCCCCATGTGTATGAGTGAATATAAAATGGACTGTACATGGTTGCCAAAGATGGAGACATGGTTTGTGGTAGATGCACAGCCAGGAACTTGCTGCCCGTGGACACAGATTTCAAGTCCACAGATGGCATCTTTTGCATCACAGAAGTGTGGATGGTCTGACCACATTCCTCTCTGACAAATTCAGGCACTGAGAAGTCACAGGAATTGTCCTCTGTGTGTCAGCTCTTCCTGGCTGGCAGGGCATACGGCACCCTGGCTCGTCTAACCTTGGCCTGCGTTGTCTCCGTGCTCCGAGATAAACCCTGGAGAACGGGGCATGGATACCTAGGGACTTGGGGAATGAAAGAGAGAAAATAGAAGGATTTTTGCTACTTTTTTGGCCATGCCATTAGGCATGTGGGATCTTCTCTGACCAGGATCAAACCCACGGCCCCTGCATTGGGAGTGTGGAGTCTTAGCCAGGGAAGTCTGGGGATTCTTCCTTGTTAATGCTCTGCCTGAGGTCCACGGGTGTGGTGGTGGTTGAGTCGCTCAGTCGTGTCCGACTCTTGCGACCCCATGGACTGTAGCCCGCCAGGCTCTTCTGTCCATGGGATTCTCCGGGCGAGAATACTGGAGTGTGTTGCCGTTTTCTTCTCCAGGGGATCTTCCCGACACAGGGATTGAACCTGGGTCTCCTGCATTGCAGGTAGGTTTTTTACTGACTAAGCTATGAGGGAAGCCCGCATGGGTGTGCACGTGTACTAGTAAAACTGGCAGTGGCAGCAGACACCAAACATTTTCAAGGAGAGGATACTTAGTTCAAGGGGGTGGACAGGGTCATTTCATGGGGCCAGGATCTCAAGTCCCAAAGTCATAATTACAGCACATGTCCTCTCCAGATTCTGGAAGCATCTGTGGCAGATCTAGTAACTTAGAAAAGTTTGACCACTTATCCCGACAAACTGTGAAGTCTATGGGAAAAGCATAGCAATGTCCACTAAGGAGAAGAGAATGGTAAAGGTCACTATGCTCATTTAGAACTGAGTTTACCCATGTGTATTCCCATTTTCTCTTCCTGGTGGAAAAGAAAAGTAATTTCAGTCTCCAGAGAGAATTTTTTAAAAATTAAATGCATTTGATTTATTTAGAAAGTCAGTGTGTTATGTAACACGAGCAGAGTCTCCCTCCTCCTGAAGCTGGGTCACCCGGACACCCCAAGAGCAAGAAATTGGCTATGAATCCAGCACCAACACGTTGGTCGGGAGCAATTAACCCTGAGTCAGGTCCAAGTGCATGCTGGGGGCGGATAAATCCTCAGTCGTTGCTCCCACCGTGTGGAGACGCATGCATTCCACTCCGCGCTCAGTCACTGACTGCGGCTCCCGCATTTACACATTTACGAGCTGGGAGTCTCGTCAGGGTGAACCAATAAAATCGTCCTTGTGGCTCCGTTGGGCCCACGGTCTTCCCTGGACTGCTTTTCCCATGAAATGTCAGCTCTCATCAGAAAACAAAGGAAGCCAGAGTGTGAGCGGGAGGGGAACTAAGACACCATCTGGTGGCCATTCACTATAAATCTTTGTGCCTGATGCAAACTTCTTGCACAAAGCAGCTCAGTCTTCTGATTTGTAGGCTGTCAGAAGGCAGTCTCCATTACCTGGAATACCCAACACAGCAGGGTAGGCCTCTTTTTAATTGTTTTCCCAATTTTAAGTACTCAGTTGTATAGCACAGGGAACTGTATTCAGTGTTTTGTAATAACCGATAATGGAAAAGAATCTGAAAAAGAATACATATTAATATATATCAGAATCACTTTGTTGTATTCTTGAAACTAACACATCATTGTAAATTACTTATGCTTCTATCAATCAATCAATCAATCAATAAAGTACTTGATCCCAAGGTTTATAACGACATGTTGACCCTGAAGCAGAAATGCCCCCTTTGGAATCTTTCATGCCTTGAAAAAAGAAAGTGTTGTTTGGGTTGTGATGCTTTACCCTGTCAGTTGTGAGGGTTCTTGAAAAAAAATGCCTGAGAAATGCTGATTTTTTTCTCATGAATGTCCTGCAGTAAAATAGGAAAAAAAAAAAAAAAAGAGTATCAGATTCTGATTCTCATTGAAAACTTCCTTCACTGACTAAAAATGATTTTTTCAAGACAAGTGAATTGCACACTTAACCTTCCCCAGGTCCACCTCCTTCCTTGGGCTCCCTGACCACTGGCTGGCTTTTGTCCTCTTTTGTAGATGGTGGTGACGAAAGTGCCTGGAACTTGACATTTATTGATGGGTAACCACAAAGCAAGGCTCCCCTGAGCGGAATCCCTCTCTAGCACGCCTTACTCCCACTGAGCGGCTCATTCTCTCCCCCTAACTCCCCACACAGCCCATCCTGACCAAAGGGGGAGTTTTGTGTCCCAGGTTTTTTTTTTGGCTGCACCATGCAGCATGTGGGACTTCCCTGAACAGGGACCAGACCCACATCCCCTGTAGTGGAAGCTCGAAGGGCAGAATCTTAACCACAGAACCACCAGGGAAGTCCCATAATAATATTATTATTTTAAATCTTTTAATTTAGTTGCATGGTATGCGTTATTCTAGTTCCCTGACCGAGGATCAAACATGCGTCCCCTGCAGTAAAATCTCAGAGTCTTAACCACTGGACCACCAAGGAAGTCCTATGTCCCAGTCCTAAAGCCTTCCTTGCTAAGGTAAAATACTCTCAGAAAATATTTTCATTTTAGAAAGGTTTCACAAAATCTGCGTGATCCGAGGGACAAATTTTCTAACAACGTAATTTTACATTTCCTAGTATTACACAAGCTGGAATCAAGATTGCCAGGAGAAATATCAATAACCTCAGATATGCAGATGACACCTCCCTTATGGCAGAAAGTGAAGAGCAACTAAAAAGCCTCTTGATGAAATGAAAGAGGAGAGTGAAAAAGTTGGCTTAAAGCTCAACATTCAGAAAACGAAGATCATGGCATCTGGTCCCATCACTTCATGGCAAATAGATGGGGAAACAGTGGAAACAGTGTCAGACTTTATTTTTTTTGGCTCCAAAATCACTGCAGATGGTGACTGCAGCCATGAAATTAAAAGACGCTTACTCCTTGGAAGAAAAGTTATGACCAACCTAGACAGCATATTGAAAAGCAGAGACATTACTTTGCCACCAAAGTCCGTCTAGTCAAGGCTATGGTTTTTCCAGCGGTCATGTATGGATGTGAAATTTGGACTGTGAAGAAGGCTGAGCGCCGAAGAATTGATGCTTTTGAACTGTGGTATTGCAGAAGACTCTTGAGAGTCCCTTGGACTGCAAGGAGATCCAACCAGTCCATCCTAAAGGAGACCAGCCCTGGGATTTCTTTGGAAGGAATGATGCTGAAGCTGAAACTCCAGTACTTTGGCCACCTCATGCAAAGAGTTGACTCATTGGAAAAGACTCTGATGCTGGGAGGGATTGGGGGCAGGAGGAGAAGGGGATGACAGAGGATGAGATGACTGGATGGCATCACTGACTCGATGGACGTGAGTCTGAGTGAACTCTGGAAGTTGATGATGGACAGGGAGGCCTGGTGTGCTGCAATTCATGGGGTCGCAAAGAGTCAGACACGACTGAGCAACTGAACTGAACTGAACTGAGTGTTACGGCGGTGCTGGGAAACCAAAAGCCACGGGGGCTCCCCGGGCGTGCTCTCTGGTTCCCCCCTTGCCCTGAGTCATTCCCAACGTGGTGAACGTGGCTGTATGCAGTGGGCCGTCCACCTCAGACAAGCCCCTGCCTTGTGTGTAGTAAGGCTGGGCCTCCGCAGAGGATGTCTAAGATCCTGAACGTGGTGTCCGAAGAATGAACCCTCGGCTCCCCGCTGCTGGAGCCCAGGGCCTGTGGCTCCCATCCAGGGGCGCCCTGATCCTTCTCCCCTTCTCTCCCACTGTGTTTGGGAGGCCCATGTTCAGACTTGCCCATTCTGAGATAAACAGTGGGCACTGCTCAGAGGTGGGAACTCCACATTAATTAACAGGAAGAAGATGAAACAGGAGCCCAGCTGGGAAGGAGCCGGTTACCTCCTGGAGCAGGAGGAGGACAGGGGCGGGACGGGGCGGCCTGCCCTAGGCTGTGTGTGTTCTCAGCACGGGCGGGGGGCCTGTCCCGGTCTGGGACTCTCAAGAGGACACATGAGGTGACTCTCCCAGCACTCATTTGTCAGATGCTACCAAAGCCCGAGGTGGTCACCACCACATCCCTGTCTGCAAAGGTCAGAGGCTGGGATGAGCTGCCAGATGCAGACAGGGCCCCGCATGACGACTCTGTGCCTCTTAACTGGAGCATCCCCGGGACCCCGACAGACACTCCTGGGGCCACCCGCTCATCTGTGGCTCTCCCCTGGATGCCGAGGCCCCAGCCCCAGCGGCACAGAGCTGGGGGGGCCGGGGAGAAGAGCCCACAACCTGGGGTCTCCAATGCAGGGGCCACGCGAGACAACTTCCCGCCTGGGGGGCCAGTGGCCCTGAGATCCTGAGAGAAGGAAAGCCCAGGCACTTGATCTCACGCCTTGTCAGAGTTTAAACACCCTGTTAGCCACGGATGGGAGAACTTGTCAGAAGTATGTGAAAAGGTTGTGATAGAAACGTTATGAAGTGTCAGTGCCGATGCACTCCCCTGAGAGCAGGGTCTAGGGAGCCAGGGTGCTGGGGGTTGAATGCACTCCCCTCACAAACAGACGCAGGCTTCCTACCACGATGTGTCTCCGAATGTGACCCTATTTGGAAACAGAGGTTTCTAGAGGGGGTCAAATTAAATTGAGGTCAGTGAGACGGCCCTAGGGCCGTGATGACTGATGCCCTAGTACCAAGGGGACGTCTGGACGCAGTCCACTCGGGGTGAATGCGGGGCGGCGGAGGTGAAGACGTCCATTTACAAGCCAAGGAGAGACGCCAGAGCAGTTGCCCTCGGGCCCCTCATGAAGAGCTGACCCCGCTGACACCCGGAGTTTAGACTCCAGCCTTTAGCACTGGGGTTAGGGAAGATACACAGCCTGTGCCCCTCGCCCCAGCAGCCCTGGGCCGATCCCGGGTGCTCTCTGCATGGCGCTGTCCTTTGGGAGGCCCCTCCGTTCCTCTGGGTGACTAGAAGGAGGCCGGTCACAGTCCAGATTTCTCCTACCCCCACCCACCCTGGCTCCTCTGCCTCGGGTCTATCACTCTGACACTCTGGCCTCTGGGCCTCTAAGAACCAGTTACTAAAAGTATCTAACCTAAAAATCTTTTCTTTCCCTTTTTTTTTCTTTTTTAGTCATTCAGTCATGGCTGACTCTTTGCGACCCCATGGACCATAGCCCACCAGTCTCTTCTGTCCATAGGATTCTCCAGTCAAGAATACTGGAGTGGGTTGCCATTCCCTTCTCCAGGAGATCCTCCTGACCTGGGGATCAAACCCAGGTCTCCTGCATTGCAGGCAGATTCTCTACTATCTGAGCCAACAGGGAAGCCCAACCTAAAAATACCCTAACCTAAAAAAGTTACTGGACCAGGACCCTGCTTTTGTGCAACAGGTCAGGATCGCCATGTTCCTAAGATGCAATTTGCTGGAACAGCAGTGTCCAGAGCTGTGGGTGGAGTGGGGCCTAAAGCAATGTTTGAAGAGTGTCTACACAGCTAGGGACTTGAAGTACATTTTACGGGTGAATTGGGACACAGGCTACAGAGCTCTCTCCCCCCCACACAAGCCTCATCTTCTCCCACCTTGCCTGCCTTGAAGTTCAAGGCCTGTGATTCTTAGATGTCATTACTGGGGGTGGTGAGGAGGGCGCCCCCGCCTTTGAAGCCACCTCGTTAACCACACTGGCTGTTCCTGCCTCTTTCCCACAGCTCCTGCAGGGGGTTGCCTGGTCTCGGGGGGATGTGTGTGTGCCGGGCGGGTTCTGAGTGTGTGCTGCAGGTGCGGGCTTGTTGGGCAAAGAGAGGCAGGAGGGGTGGGTGTGGCAGGGTGGGGACCGAGGCTGGCACGCGCGAGCAGGCCGGGGAACGTTCGGTGGGTCTGCGAGTTCTTGGAACTGCCTCCCCCGCAGAATACTTGTGTTGTTTTTTTCTTCACAGGATGAGTATGAAGCAGGCTGCAGCTGTGGGAACCAGACCTGCAAAGGAACAGGTCCATGAAATGGCTTGTTTTGACATTTTGATGCCAAAGTCGGTGGTGGGACCATTCTAAGCCTGGGTTTAATTGGGCAGCGTCCCAACCCCCCACCCCCCACCACCTGCAGAGGCCTTGCCTCCCGGGGTGTAATTCTTCTCAGAAAACAGACTCAGGGCAGCAAGGAAGACCAGGCCTGAGGCGGCCCTGAGGTAACCTCTCCCTCCCGGCTGGTGGGTGCGGGGAGGGAGACGACGCTGAGGAACCAGAAAAAGGAGGGAAGAGAGTGGAGGGCAGGGCAGGGCAGGCTCCTCTGAGCTCCAACCCGTGCTGTGCCGAGTGACTCAGGTGAGGTGAGGCAAGGCCTCCTCTGCCGACTTCCTGCTGCTGTAAGTCTGTGTGAATAATTCTGGTAATGACCCTTTACTCAGCTGGGGTGGCTTCCAGATAAGCTGATTGGTGTCAGCTTATGTGCGGGGCGCTCTCGGCTGTCATCTGACGTGATATCACACACTGCGGTGACTGACACTGCCCCGTGGGGCCCGGGCCCGGGGAGGAACGATGAGACAAGGCCTGTCGGGGTGGGGAGAGGACCCAGCGGCGTGCCAGGGCCTGTCTCCTTCCTCTGGGCTCCGGGGACTGAGGCCCTGTGGGCAGCACTGGGCCTGCTAGTGGGCACAGGGTGCCAGGGGCAAGCTGGGTGGACGGAAGCCCCAATCTTGAGGTGAGAGAGTTCCAGGTTGTCTTTCTTGCCAGGGGCCTTGTTCATACAAGGGATCGTGGTGGTCACAGCAAGGAAGTGGGGCTGCGGCTTCTCTGTCACAGAGGGGCACCAAGTGCCCCCTGCCCCACACACGGTGACTCTGTGCCACCCTTCCAAACACTGCTTTCCTCCCTGTTGGTAAAAGTCTGACCAAGGTCTTTGGGGAGCTGCCTCCCCTCCCTGCTCAGCCCATGTGTTCGGGGGACTCTGCCCACCCTTCTGGCCCCAGGGGGAGCAAGTAGCTCCGCACTGGCCCGTGAGAGAGGTGCCCCGCCCAGTGCAGGGCCTGGTTAGGGCGCCTGCCATCAGGGACACTCCCGGGACTGCTGTCACCCTGCCGGGAGAGTTGCAAAGTGAGTAGGATTTATCAAGCATGACTGGGGGCACTTCTGTCATCCTGGGAGGAGAGGCTGACCAGGAATAAAAGCAACACGGGCTAAAGCCAGGCAGAACAGAGAGAAGGAGGGAGACGAGACAGACAGGGAGAAACTGTCTCCAGCATCCACCCAAGCATTCAGACCCAGCATGGATGGCAACTGAACAGAGCTGTGTTGAAACCCCATTATTTTCAGGCTTATAAGCCAATAAATTCTCAATCTTTCTCTCTATCCTCCGGTTGGTTTCCGTCATCTGCACCTGACAGAACCATGAGCAAAATGCAAAGTTTGTTGCCTCCAAAGGTGTAGCAGAGTCTGCCTGGTCTCCCCAGGGCCCGGCTCTGCTCTCTGGGACAAGCGGAGGGCGTGCCCCCTCTCTCAGAGGGGCCAGTGGATCCGAGTCTGCCGCTACACTCCCGCTCATCTCTCTCTTCCCCTGATATTCTACTTTCTTCTTCTTTCCTTTTCCCCTCCCTCTCTCTTAATTTTACCCAGGATTTGAAAAGGTGCTGAACATTTTGTGTTGCCAGCAAGTAAACAAGGGCTGTAAAAATGATGGGGCACAAAGACGGAGCAGCAACTGGCAGAGGCTCTCAGTGGCCAATTCTGGAACAATCTGAGCAGCAAAATAGTGGAGGACAGTGGTGAATTATAGACCATTAGAAACTAGGGCTCTGAATCCACACCTATAATAAGGAGATCAATGAATGAATGAGTCAATGAATGAGAAAGAAGGGCTTTCACCACAGCAGGAAGTCAAGTGCATGTGCTAAGTTGCTTCAGTCATGTCTGTTTGCGACCCTATGGTCTCGCAGAGTAGCCCACCAGGCTCCTCTATCCGTGGGATTCTCCAGGCAAGAATACTGGAGTGGGTTGGCATGCCCTTCTCCAGGGAACCTTTCTGACCCAGGGATCAAATTTGCTTTTCCTGTGGCTCCTGCATTGCAGGGGGATTCTTTACTGCTGAGCCACAGAGGAAGCCCATAAAGTCAAGTACTAGTCAATAAATGTGAAAGAATTCATGGGTGAAAATGTATGAAAAGTTTTCACGTTGAAAAAGCATCATTTTTGAGGCATCATAATAAAAACTTAGGTAGTCAAGGATGGATATATGGATGCTAACTTCAGGGGAAGTTTTGCTGAGAAGCAGCATGTTTTCATAGTCTCAGAGTATTTCCCCACAGATTGCCTATCAGCTGCCAAGAAAGGTGGAGTAACTACCCAGTGGAGAAATAAGACCACGTCTTCATTAAAACTAACATCGGCGTTGAGAGCCAGGTGGATACCACATGCCTCCAGGACGCCCTGAGGAGAAGACAACTTTGGGAGTCTCCCCAGCTTCCCCGCATAGACAGATTCTAATCATGAGGAATCATCTGACAAACCCCAAAGGGCGGCTGTTTTGGTTGTTTAGCTATTTAGTTGTGGTAAAAAACACTAACATAAGATTCACCCTTTTAACCATTTTAAAGTGCGCAGTGCAGTAGTATCAACTACACACACATTGTGTAACAGGTCTCTAGAACTCGTCGTCTGTATTTATCACCGGGGGACTCTCCTGCTCCCCTCCCTCAAAGCCTCTGGCAACTACCATTCTGCTGGCTGTTTCTGAGTTTGACCTCCTTGCATACTTCATATGAATGGAATTATGCAGCATTTGCCAGTATTCTTGCCTGGAAAATCCCATGGACGGAGGAGTCTGGTAGGCTGCAGTCCATGGGGACACTAAGAGTCGGACATGACTGAGCGACTTCATTTTCACTTTTCACTTTCATGCATTGGAGAAGGAAATGGCAACCCACTCCAGTGTTCTTGCCTGGAGAATCCCAGGGACGGGGGAGCCTGGTGGGCTGCCGTCTCTGGGGTCGCACAGAGTCGGACACGACTGAGACGACTTAGCAGCAGCAGCAGCAGCCCTTTTATGACTGGCTTATTTCACTTAGCACAACGTCCTCAAAGTTTGCCCATTCTCTAGCATGTGTCAGAATTTCTTTCCTTTTAAAAGCTGAACACTATTCCATTGTACATATATGTATATGCTTCATTTTCTTGATCCATTCATGGCTGTTGATGGACATTTAAGTTGTTTCAACATTTTGGCTATTGTGAATAATGCTGCTATGGACATGGCTGTGCGACTCTTTTTTCAGGATCCTGTTTTCAATTTTTTGGTTCTATCTGCAGAAGAGGGATTGCTGGATCATATGGTAGTTCTATTTTTAATTTTTTGAGGAAACTCCATCTGTTTTCCATAGTGGCTGCATCCTGGGGCCACCCCAGTGTTTACATCCTGCCAACACTGCATGAGAATTTCCTTTTCTCCACCTCCTCTCCAACATTTGTTGCTTTCTGGCTGTATGGGGGTTTCGGTTTTGTTTTGTTTGTTTTTTGATAGTGACCATCTTCATGGTATGAGGTGATACCTCATCGTGGTTTTGATTTGCATTTCCCTTATGTTTAGTATTGTTGACCACCTTTTCATATGCTTATTGACCATTTGTATATCTTCTTTGTAGAAATGTTTATTCAAGTCTTGTTCATTTTTTAATTGAATTTTTGTTTTTTATTGTTCGATTTTATGAGTTCTTTATATATTCTGGGTATTAGCCATTTACCAGTTATATGGGTTATAAATATTTTCTCCTTTTTTGTAGCTTGCCTCGTTCATGCTTTGATTGTTTGGTTTCCTTTGCAGTGCGAAAGTTTTAAAGTTTGATGTAGTCCCATTTGTCTGTTTTTGTTGCCTCTACTTTCGGTGTCATATCCAAGAAATCATTGCTAAATCCAATGTCATGAAGCTTTCATGTTTTCTTTTAAGAGTTTCATGACTTCAGCTCTTATATATGGTCTACAATTCATTGTGAGTTAATTTTTGTATATGGTGTAAGGTAAGGGTCCAACTTCATTCTTTTGAATGTGAATATCCAGATTTCCTGACACCATTTGTTGAAGATACTCTGTCTCCATTGTGTAGCCATAGCACACTTGTGGAAGGCCAGTTGACCATATGTAGGTCATTTCTGGGCTTTCTATTCTATTTCATTGGTCTATATATCTGGCTTTATGCCAGTGCTATAGAGTTTTGATTCCTGTATTTTGTAATATGCTTTCAGAAATTAGCCTTATTTTTCTTTCTTAGGATTCTTTTGGCTATTTGGGGTCCTTTGAGATTCCACATGAATTTCAAGGGTTTTTTTTTTTCTATTTCTGCAAAAAACAAAAAACCATTGAGATTTTGATAGGGATTTTACTGACTCTGTAGATTGCTTTGACTACTATAGACATTTTTACCAATGAGTCTTCCCATTCATGAGTATTAAATGTTTTGCCATTTACTTATGTCTTTAATTTCTCTAAACAATGTTTTGTTGTTTTCAGTGTCTTTCTTCTCCTTGGTAAAACCTCCTTGGTTAAGTTTACTTCTAAGTATTTTATTCTTTTTGAATGCTATTGTAAATGGGATTGTTTTCTTAATTTCCCTTTCATATTATTCATTGTTAGTGTATAGAAACAACTGACTTTTGTGTGTTGACTTTGTATCCTGCAACTTTCCTGAATTAATTTATGCTAAGTTTTTTGTGGAATATTTAGCGTCTTCGACCTACAAACGTTTTATTATTTAGATAGAAACTGTATTCCTTAAACACATTGATATTATAAAAGATGAAGAAAAATTGTGGATGTAGTTCAGAATAAAGGAGACTAAATCAACATAAGAACTAAAAGCAATCCCTGATTCTAGATTGCATCTATAATGGAGGGGAAATGCTATAAACAACATGACTGGGCCAATTCACAAAACTGGAGAACAAATGGCTGATTAGGTGAGAGAATCATATCAATGTTTAATTTAGTGAAGTTGATAACTCAGCTGTTGAATTTTATGCACAAAAGCAGCATTATTATTATGAAATACACATTGAAGTATTCTCTCCAAATAGTTCAGAAAAAAAAAAAAATAGAGAATGACCATGGTTAATAGAAAGGGCAAAAAGGTAAATCTAATGAAATGAAAAGAAATTAAATGACACTTGCTCCTTGGAAAAAAAGCTATGATCAACCTAGACAGCATATTAAAAAGCAGAGATATTACTTTGCTGACAAAGGTCCATCTAGTCAAAGCTATGGTTTTTCTAGTAGACATGTATGGATGTGAGAATTGGACCATAAAGAAGGCTGAGAGCTGACGAATTGATGCTTTTGAACTGTGGTGTTGGAGAAGACTCTTGAGAGTCCCTTGGACAGCAAGGAGATCAAACCAGTCCATCCTAAAGGAAATCAGTCCTGAATATTCACTGGAAGGACTGATGCTGAAGTTGAAACTCCAGTACTTTAGTCACCTGATGAAAAGAACTGATTCCTTGGAAAAGACCCTGATGCTGGGAAAGATCAAAGGCAGGAGGAAAAGCGGATGACAGAGGATGAGATGATTGGATGGCATCACCAACTCGATGGACATGAATTTGAGAAAACTCCAGGAGTTGGTAATGGACAGGGAAGCCTGGCATGCTGCAGTCCGTGGGGTTGCAAAGAGTTGTACATGACTGAGCAATTGAACTGAATGAAATGCTATATGGGAGAATTGTTGTTGTTGCTTAGTTGCTAGGTTGTATCCAACTCTTCTGTGATCCCATGAACTATAGCCCGCCAGCCTCCTCTATCCATGGGATTTCACTATCCATGAATGAATAGTGGAGTGGGTTGCCATTTTGTACTGCAGGGGATCTTCCCAACCTAGGAACCAAGCTCAAGTCTCCTGCGTTGACAGGTAGGTTCTTTACCACTGAGCCCATTTTGATAACTTCTCTGTGGGCTTGGGATTATTTCCAGACTGTTGTTGGTTTTAGGATGCTGGCGCCTGGTGCAGGCTGTCTTGCCTGCTTGGGGACGAGGCCCCCACCAGCCGAGCCCTTGGCTGGATCACTTTGCTGGATGACCCCTGTGTCCCACCAGGCCCTTTTGAAACTACAAGAGCAGCACATGAGACATCTTTCCACATGGGTTGGTAGTTTTGTCAAGTGGAACATAATCCTTCCAAATCAAGAGGATTATTTTGGATAAGCCATTAAAATTATTAATTAAGATGTTAGTGTCTGATTGCCTTTATTCTTGTTTAGAAGAATTTTCTCAGAGCCTGGGTGCATTGACCTCCCTCTCCTGGCTCCCCTGTTGAATCGGTGTCACTCTCCATTTCTGCCTGTACCAAAGTGAAGTCGCTCAGTCGTGTCCGAGTTTTTGCGACCCCATGGGCTGTAGCCCACCAGGCTCCTCCATCCATGGAATTTTCTAGGCAAGAGTACTGGAGTGGGTTGCCATTTCCTTCTGCAGGGGATCTTCCCAACCCAGGGATTGAACCAGGTTCTCCCGCATTGTGGGTAGATGCTTTACCATCTGAGCCACCAGGGAATCAACGCCTGTACCAAAAGAACCCTCTAAAGGAGGCCATGAGGTTTAAGAGAAAAGACATTTTAAGGCATCCTCGGAGTTAGTGAGGTGAAAGTTGCTCAGTCGTGTCCAACTCTTTGCTCAGAGTTAAGAAGACACCAACTGTTTTGGACTGAATATTTTTGGAGCCTTGTTGAGCCTGGTAGGCTGCAGTCCATGGGGTCGCTGAGGGTCAGACACGACTGAGCGAGTTCACTTTCACTTTCCAATTTCATGCATTGGAGAAGGAAATGGCAACCCACTCCAGTGTTCTTGCTTGGAGAATCCCAGGGACGGGGGAGCCTGGTGGGCTGCCGTCTATGGGGTCGCAGAGAGTTGGACAAGATTGAAGTGACTTAGCAGCAGCAGCAGTGTGTGCAAGGCGACTTGGTGAGATGTCTAAGATAAGAAAGCAAGAGAACACACAGAAAGTCAGGTAATCGTAGAAGTTCCCCACATGACAATCTATTAGGCAGTGGAGATTAATTGATTCATTAAGGGAAAACTGTAAGGACTCTGAATATTCAGAAAAGAAAAGGATACTTGTTGGTCAGAGTCACGGAGACTGTACAGAATGAAGAGATGGACTGAGATGGAAGGATGGGTAGGATCTGAATAAAGGAGAAGAGTGGTTTCCAAGAGAGAGCCCCAGTACAGCCTGTGGAGCTGAGAATGCTCAGGATGGTTTGAAGCAGTGACTGGACCCATCTGTCAGAAGTTGAGGGTTTGGAATTAAAGATAAGTTTCTTTCAGTAAAATAGCTCCCTGGTGGCTCAGTCAGTAAAGAGTCTGCCTGCAATGCAGGAGACCTGGGTTCAACCCCTGGGTCAGGAAGACCCCCTGGAGAAGGAAATGGCAACCCACTTCAGCATTCTTGCCTGGAGAATTCCATGGACAGAGGAGCCTGGTGGGCTACAGTCCATGGGGTCACAAAGAGTTAGACATGACTGAGTGACTAACACCAACAATTCTTTCAGTAAATTGGTAATCAGTCTCCAGAGCTCTGAATCCCAGCAACTTGGACTTTGCGGTGATGGAGAATCAAAGAAAAGGCTTTGGAGCAGAGCCTGGAGGTAGGAAGCACCCTTCAGAAGTGACTGACTATGAGAGATCACTTGTTGAGCACCCACTGTATTTCAGGTCCTTTCTGAACTTGTCTTTGAGCCTTACAGAAACTCTGCAAGGTGGATAGAATCACACTCGCAGGAAGAGCCACAGTTCCTGGGAAAAGGCGATTACTCGGCCTGGGTACAGATACCGGTGGAAAAGGGCGGAGCCTGGGGTCAACTCAAAGAGTATCAGACTTCAGAGTGAGCTCTCTCCTTGACAGCCTTTCCCCTCCCTGTCATTGAAATAAGGGTATGAGGCCTTAAAGTGTGAACAGGCAGTAGCAATGTACATGAAAGGAAAAAGAAAGATGTGGAGGAAAATGTGAAGGAAATGTTGACAAGACTGGGTGAACAATTAAGCTTAGGAGGTGAGAGAAATGGAACTGAAGTCAATTTTCATTTTTTATTTCTTTTTTTAATGTGAGATTTTACGTTCCAGACCAGGGATTGAACCTGCACTCCTGCAGTGGAAGCATGGAATCTTAACCACTGGACCTCCAGAGAAGTCCTGTTTTGTTTTTAAAGTGAGAACTGACTGTTACTGCTCTGCCAGCTATTTGGAGAAAGGGGAAAAATGATCACAATATCGCCTCTGTACTGAAAAACATTAAGGTCTAGTATAAGATGTTCTAAATGTATATAAATATGTATAATATGGGGAAGAGTTGGATAAATGCTATATGGGGAAAAGTTACAAAGTGCAGTGGATGGTTAGAAGGGAGAAAAACCTAGGCAGTAACATCAAGTATTCATTGAAGAGAATATATTTGATCTAGACTTTAAGAAAGTTGGTGATGGGCAGGGAAGCCTGGCATGCTGCAGTCCATGGAGTTGCAAAGAGTCAGACACAACTGAGTGAATGAACTTAGACTTTAAGAATGGATACAGCTTTCCCTGGCCCAGGGAAGCGAAAGTGAGGTTATTCCAGATTGGGGTTTCTCAGCCTCGGCACTATTCACATTTTGAGTCTGGGTAATTCTTTGCTGTCGGGGCTGTCCTGCACTGGTAGGAAGTTTAAGAGCATCTCTGGTTTCCATCCACTGGATATCCCTCCCAGTGGTGACAACCAAAATGTCTCTAGATACTGCTGCACTTCTCCTGGAGGGCAAAGTCGACTTTGGTGAGAATCACTATTCTAATCTAAGAGAATGATGTTGGGAAGGGAGTATGTTCGGGGAATAAAGGAGCATCTGTATCAGCCTGTTTAAAATGTGTTCCTGGGAACATTAGTGTCTAGTGAGATAAGTGATGGTCCCTTAAATAGGGTTCATGGTCAAACAGCATTGAGAAATAGCGCATACTTTCCCCCTCAATTGGAAATTCACAGTGTATATTAGAATAGTAAAGGCTTTGAGAATTGTGCAGGAAAGCTCTTTGACATTGGTTACATTTAATTACCAAAGAACTTAAAAAAAAAAAAAATCAACAAACAAGTATTAACCTCCTGAAGGGTACTATTGTATTGTAGGACACAGCTTGAAAAATGATAGGATATTTGACTGAAACATACAGGATATGAAAGATTTACAGCTGGAAAAGATTTAGAGCTGATGCTGGGAAAGACTGAAGGCAGGAGGAGAAGGGGACAACAGAGGATGAGATGGTTGGATGACATCACCGACTCGATGGACATGAGTTTGAGCAAGCTTTGGGAGTTGGTGATGGACAGGGAAGCCCAGTATGCTACAGTCCATGGGGTCGCAAAGAATCGGACGTGACTGAGCGACTGAACTGAACTGAACTGAGAGCTGGAAAAATAGAGATAGATTCTAGAACAAGATTCAAAGAGTCTGGAACTCAGGTTAAGGTGTCTGAATTTCATTTAGTCAACAATAGGGAGGTAACCACCAGGAAGCATAATTAAATCTGTGCTTCAGTTATTCATTTAACATGTATTAAGCAACATTAGTCTAGTGGCAGCAAGCCGGCTGGACAAGATGTAGAAACAGGAATTAAAGAACATTAAGTTATTGCAAAAGTAATAACTTAGAGTGGTGATGACAGAAGGAAGGGGCGTTTTGGAAAGTAACAGAATGTAGTGTCTGATTTGTTGGAGGATGGAACAAGAAGATGAAGGAGCCAATGATGACTATAGAATTTTAGTTCTGAGTTACTAGGAGCTTCTTGGTACCTTTAACAGAGAGAGGATAGTCAAGAAAAAGATTTGAGAAGAAGCTACCTTATTTTGGACATGCTGAATTTGAGGGGTTGGTAGGACATCCAGGGGCAAACATTCAGTAAGTAGCAGGAATTAAAAGTCAAGGGTAAAAATGGAACTGGAAATAAATTGGGGGGAAGTCATCGTAAGGCAATTTAAAAAGTCATGAATGTGAATGGGACAGTGAAAGGGGGAAAGAGTAGAGAGAGAAGGAAAGAAGGAGATAACTTAGAACAGAGACATGGCGAACGTCTATAGAGGATGGGAGGAGAATGCAAGGGGCATGGAAGGATCTGTCAGAGAAACAGGAGACGCAAGAAAAAATGTCAGAGAAGCCAAAAAGAATCATGAAGCACTCGATCACATTACAGAGAAGTAAAGAAGATCAACACTGGGGTGAGGCCATTGAACTTCGGATTTAGGTCAAAGGAGGCTATTAAAAAGAGTTTCTGTAGAGTGATGACGACAGGAACTAAATTGCAAGGAGTGAATCAGTGCTGAGGAAGCTGAGACAAGATTGTTTGAACAGTTTGCCATTCTGATCGCTTAGAAGTAGGAGCCAATCAAAGGCAACAGGATTGAAGCAAGAATTGTTTGTTTTGGGATGGGAAGATTTGAGTGAATTCAATGACAAAAAATAAGAAACCAGAGGAGATGAAGAGATTCAGGAAAAGAAGAGTAACTATTGGTAGGCAAGGCTTAGAAGGGCTTCCCTGGTGGCTCAGTGGTAAAGAATCTGCCTGCAGTGTGGAAACTCGGGTTCTATCCCTGGGTTGGGAAGATCCCTTGGAGAAGGGAATGGCAACACACTCCAGTATTCTTGCCTGGAAAATCCTATAGATAGAGGAGCCTGGCGGACCACAGTCCATGGGGTCACAAAGAGTTGGACACGACAGAGCAACTAACTTCACTTCAAGGCTTAGGAGGAGTCAGTTGAGCTAAGATTTTGTCAGAGATTCTTTGACTAAAGAGGAGAGACGTGTCTTCTTCTGAGTCGGGAGTAAAGGAGGAAAAGGAAAAGATAGATAAGACAGACAAGTCTTGAGGTGGAGACATCAATGAATTCAAACCTTAATACATTCAGAGATCTAGGTCATCAGCTATAATGAGGGAGGCAGGAATAGGGTTGAAAATTTGCAAAGATAGGAAATAGCAGTAATGCAGAATATGAACGAGTTAAAAAGAAATGGCTAAAATGTTATCCAAGCTAGAATGAGATCTAAAATTTGCTACAAGGACTTACAGATGACCCAGTTAGTATAATTTAGTGACTTTCTTCAGGAATGCTCAGAAACAAAGTGAATAGAGCAGGAGATCAGTAACAAAAAATAGACAATTCCTCAATATGACCATATTCCAAGAGGTAATCTCAATGGAATTGGAAAATATTTTAGCTCAATGATAATGAAAATATTACATAATAAAACATGTGGAATGCAGTTAAAGTCATTTTTAGGGAAAAATGTATCATCTTTAAAGAGTAGCTTAGAAGATAATATCTGAAGAGTAAAGAAGACTGCAGATTAGTGATCTATCCAGATTTATAGATCAACTTCTCAAATTAATAAATAAATTAAGCAAATCTATTGGAAACAAGGTTAATACACAAAATAAATTATATTTCTAAATATCCACTATAAATAATTAGAAAATTAAATTTAAAACTTCATCTCATCTAAATAGAATTAAAAAATCAAATTACTGGAAATAATTCTAACAAAAGGTGTGCAAGATGTCTATACAGAAACTATAAACATTATTTAGAGACAGCAAATAAAATCTAAATAAATGGAGGGATGTGCTATGTTTATGGATTGGAGCACATAATATTGTAAAGATATCAATTTCCCTGAAATCCATAGATTCAATATAAACCTTGAAAATATTCTGGAAGTTTTTTTTAAGACATGGAATTTGGCAAGAATTTAAATTATATGTGGAAATACAAAGGGCCAAAGGCCAAGAATAGCCAAAACAATCTTGAAAAAGAGCAAAGCTGAAAAACTCACCCTGATAACACAAATTATAAGGCTAGGTAATTAAGACAGTGTGGTACTGGCATGAGAAAGAAAAAAAAACAGAGGAAAAAACACAGATCAATGGACAGAATAGAGAAACTAGAAATAAACCAACACTTGATTTATAACAAAGATGATACTGTAGTACAGTGGTGGGAAACCGTCTTTTTATAAGTGATTCTGGGTCAACGGATACCCTTATGGAGAAAACCTCTTCTTAATCTCTATCTCATATGATTAAAAAACCCACAAAATAGGATCCCAGCTGGATTGTGGATCTAAGTGTGAAAACTAAAACAATTATAGTTTTAGAAGATAACACAAGAGAATATTTTTGTGCTATTAAGATATGCTAAAATTTCTTAAATAGGACATGAAAGTCACTAGCCATAGATAAATTAGAGTACATGAAAATAAAGAACTTCTGTTCATCAAAAGATACCATTTGAAGGAGTGAAAAGGCAAGCCACAGACTGAAAAAAGAAATGCAATATATATTTTTAACAAAGGGCTCATTCAGAATGAATAAAGATGTCCTTTAAGTTACTGAGGGGAAAAAAAATGAAGAAAATGCTACAGAAAAATGGGCAAAGGACTTAGCATGCATATCACAAGAGAATATCCAAATGGCTAATACACATCTGAAAAGTTGGTTAACCTCATTATTCATCAGGGAAATGCAAATTTAAACCATAATTAGATACCCCTTTTTACTCACCAGAATGGTTAGCTTAAACAACTAAATGTCAGTGAGGATACGGAGCAGCTAGAGAGATCTCATACACTGCTGCTAAGTCGCTTCAGTCGTGTCCGACTCTGTGCGACCCAATAGATGGCAGCCCACCAGGCTCCCCCGTCCCTGGGATTCTCCAGGCAAGAACACTGGAGTGGGTTGCCATTTCCTTCTGCAATGCATGAAAGTGAAAAGTGAAAGTGAAGTCGCTCAGTCGTGTCCAACTCCTAGCGACCCCATGGATGTAGCCTACCAGGCTCTTCCCATGGGATTTTCCAGCCAAGAGTACTGGAGTGGGGTGCCATTGCCTTCTCCACTGTTAGCAGGTGTGCAAATTAGTACAACTTCAGAAAACTGGCAGCATCTACCAAAGCTGAATACGTGGGTACATTATGACCCAGAAATTCCACTCCTAGGTGTATATTTAACAGCCATACATATATGTGTGCACATAAAAACATTAAAAAGTTTCATGGCAGTAGTAGTCATAGTAATAAGCAAATAAAAACAATTCAAAGTCCCTCATCATTAGACCGGATAAACCATAGGATATTATAAAACTGAAAATTAATTAAATATTGTTCAATGCAATAACATGGATGATACAAAAATAATATTACATGTATAATATATAACAAGATGTCAGACACAAAATGATATGTATTTAATGGTTCAATTTATGTAAAGTTCAAAACAAAGGCAACCACTTCACAGTCATTAAGGTGACTGCTATATTTTTTTAAAAAGCAGAAAAATACAGGTGTTGGAGAAGATGTGAAGAAATTTAGACCTCTCATTCACTCCCGGTGGGTGGAAAGATAATGCAGTCTCTATGGGAAATGAGGTGGTGGTTCTTCAAAAAATTGAAAATTGTATTGCTCTATGCTCCTTGGAAGAAAAGCTATGACAAACCTTCACAGCATATTAAAGAGCAGAGATGTTACTTTGCCAACAAAGGTCCTCTAGTCAAAGTTATGGTTTTTCCAGTATTCGTGTGTGGATGTGAGAGTTGGACCATAAAGAAAGCTGAGTTAAAGAATTGATGCTTTTGAACTGTGGTGTTGGAGAAGACTCCTGAGAGGCCCCTTGGACTGCAAGGAGATCCAACCAGTCCATCCTAAAGGAGATCAGTCCTGCATATTCATTGGAAGGACTGATGCTGAAGCTGAAGCTCCAATATTTTGGCCACCTGATGTGAAGAACTGACTCATGGAAAAGACCCTGATGCTGGCAAAGACTGAAGGCAGGAGGAGAAGGGGACGATAGAGGATAGGATGGTTGGATGGCATCACCAACTTGATGGATATGAGTTTTAGTAAGCTCCAGGAGTTGGTGATGGACAGGGAAGCCTAGCGTGCTGCAGTCTATGGGGTCGCAAAGAGTCAGACATGACTGAGCGACCGAACTGAACTGAACTGATCACTATATGATGTAGCAATCCCACCTCTGGGAGAATTTAAAGGAAGGTGTCAAAGAAACATGTGTATACCCATGTTCAGAGCAGCATTTTTTGCAATAATAAGTGGAGGCAACCCAAGAGTTCAACAGAAGAATGATAAACAAAGTGTGGTATATACGTAGAATGGAATATTATTCAGCAGTGCAAAGGAAGGAATTCTGACATGTGCTAAACCCGGTACAGGGCTAAATCTTGAAGACATTATGCTAAGTGAAGTAAGCCAGTAAATAATACAGATATGTATGATTCCACTTACGTGAGATACCTAGGGTGGTCAAATTCACAGAGACAGGAAGTCTGCCAGGGACTATGGGCGGGGGGCAGAAAATGGAGAGCTATGGTCTAAAGGGTATAGAGTTTTAATTTTAAAAGATGAAAAAGTTCTGGAGATTGATTGCACAATAATGTGATTCTGAGCACTAACATTAGTGAACTGTATACTTAAAAATGGCTAAAATGGTAAATTACATGCTATGTGTATTTTACCACAGTTTAACATTTTTTTAAATAAAAGTACAATGAATGTGGTGATTGAGATCGACACTGTGGTTACCTCTGGTGAGCGACTAGAGAGGAGAAGTCACGAGGGGGGGTGTGGGGGTTCTGGGATGCTCTGTCTCCTGATCTGGGTAGGAAGAACATGAATGTTTTCACTCTTGAGAATCAATCAAATTATATAACTTGACTTGTGTACCTTTCTATATGCTTCAATCAAATCAACAACAAGAGTTACTTTAAAAATAAGTCAAAGCAGAAGACCTAAGAAGAGTCAAAAATTTGGGGGGAAAGGATGGATAATGACTGGGTACTTACCTAATATCAAAATATATTATAAAACTATTAAAACAATGTGGTTACTGGCACATAAGTAGGTAATCAAACATATAAGAAGATAGTCTAAAAACAGTCCCATGCAACAAATGAAAATTTAATATATAATAAAGGAGGCATTTCAAATCAAAAAGGGAAAAGATGAATCATTTGTAAATGATATGGAAGCAATCGGCAATTTATTTGTGTGTCAAGGAACTAGATCCTTACCTAAAAGAACAAAATTACATAAGAGAAAAACTTTTGGTAGAACAAAGATTTATGTTTTTATTAGGAACCATACATACATTATAATAACAATCAAATCATGGTTATAATATTTTAAATCAGTTCTTCAAAATATTAGTAAATTTTACCTCATTAAAAACAGCTTCTGTAACTACCAAAACCAAAAGACAAATTATTCTCTGTCTTTCTAAAACATTCTAAAAACATATGACAGCAAATTTCTTAGACATAAGGAGTTTTTACAATTGAAAAAAAAGTAATAATAACCTTTTAGAAAAATGAACATGGGGAGCTATTTCATTTTAAAAAGGACATTGGGAGCTATTTCATTTAAAAAAAGCAAGTGGGCAGTAAACACATAAAAAGGTATTCAGTATCATAAGTTAGCAAAGAAATGCTATTTTATATATTCATATATATATGCTGCTGCTGCTGCTGCTGCTAAGTCACTTCAGTCGTGTCTGACTCTGTGCGACCCCATAGACGGCAGCCCACCAGGCTCCCCCGTCCCTGGGATTCTCCAGGCAAGAACACTGGAGTGGGTTGCCATTTCCTTCTCCAATGCATGAAAGTGAAAAGTGAAAGTGAAGTCGCTCAGTCGTATCCAACTCTTAGCAACGCCATGGACTGCAGCCTACCAGGCTCCTCCATCCATGGGATTTTCCAGGCAAGAGTACTGGAGTGGGGTGCCATTGCCTTTTCCGTCATATATATATACATACATATATATATGGGTTCATCAGACTGGCAAAGTTTAAAAAGTATCTCAGAACCTGCTGTTGGTAAGTGTATGAGGAAATGGGCACCACTGTATTCTGATGAGATTCTAAACTGCAGGGCAGAATAATAAACTGTATCAAACTTTGATATAAGCTTTCCCTTTGATCCAGTAAAATAATTTCTAGAAATTCACCTTTAAGTAAATAATCAGCCAAATATCCAAAAGATGTCCATGGCAGTGTAACATATAATAGTGAAACACTAGACGAAACCTAAGTGTATATCAAATTGTTGTTGGCTAATAAATTGTGATACAGCGCACAGTGGAATACAGTCAGCCCTCCATATCCATGGGTCCCACATCCATGGACTCAATCATCTGGGATCAAAAATACTCAGGAAAAAAAGTTTCAAAAAGTTCCAAAGAGCAAAACTTGAATTTGCTGTGAACCAGGAACTGTTTACATGGCACTTACCTTGCATTGGGTAGTAAAAGTAATCCGTGTGTGTGTGTGTGTGTGCGCACGCGCGTGTGTGTGCTGTGTTCAGAGTAGTGTCCAACTCTTCGCGACCCCATGGACTGAAGCTCACCAGCCTCCTCTGTCCTTGGGATTTCCCAGGCAAGAACACTGGAGCGGGTTGTCATTTACTTCTCCAGGGGATCTGCCCAACCCAGGGGTCAGACCTGCATCTCTTGTGTCCTGTGTCTCCTGCACTGGCAGGAGGATTCCTTACCACTGTGGCACCTGGGAAGCCCTTTATAAGTAATCTAGAGATACTTAAAAGTATATGGGAAGATGCACTTAAGTTATATGCAAAATCTACAAGGTTCTATGTAAGGAACTTGAGCATTGGGAGATTTTGGTATCCTGAGGGCAGGAGTGTCTTGGAATCAAGGGACAACACTGTCGAGTAGTCTTGATAAATAGTTATATTTATTGTTGATCGCTAAAAAAGGCAGTTACATAAAAACAAGCATATTATCCCCTTGAGTAAATTTATTTCTAGGTGTACAAACATACAAAAGTTATCAGAAAAATGGTCACCAAATTGTAACAGCTGTTATCTCAGGGTGATAAGAGTTCAGCTTTCACTTTGAATAGTTCTCTCAATGTTTGAATTTGTTCAGTGAGTAATACATTATTTGTAATGATAAGAAAAACTATGCTTTTCTCTTTTGAAAAATAAAAGGTCAAGGGATACTAATCTGGTCTGTCTTAGTCACAGGCACCACTGTGACATTCTTGGGCTGCTTGCCTGTCTCCCCACTTGTCCTACTAACCTCCCACTGAAACTGCAAATCAGACTGAGAACTAAAGGCTGGGAGGGGCTCTTTGGAGTGTCACATCTCTGCTTGATTCACAGTGATTGGCACTGGAAGGCCTCTGCACCAAGTACATAGCAAAGATCAAGGTGCCTTGCTTGTACTGAAATGCATGCCTTCTGCCAGCAGCTGGCGGCTGGGCCTCTTCCCCAGCCCACTCTGGAGCAGGAAATAATGCCTGGAGGTTCCCTAGGCCCCACTTGCTTTTTCTGTGTTCCCGCGAGTTGAGGGGTGGCTGGGAGATTTGCATTTCTATAGGCCTTTCACTAGGGATCTAAGAGCTCGGTGCCCTTAACTGTGATCTGCAAACTCTGGTGGCCCGCGGAGGCCAGGGAGTGACGAGCTGGTTTGGATTTTAGGGGAGCTGTATGTCCTACCAATGACAGATAGGGCATCCCACCAAATGAAGTTTGAAATGTTGAGTCCTGTCTATAATCTCTCTGCCATCATGTTTACTAACCATACAGAAATAGTCATAATTTTTATTTTAATTGACAGCTGGGAGATGGTAACTCCTAGCAAGCAAGAGAAGAAAGGAAACATTTAGGATTTGGGCTGCACAGGGTGCTACTTCCAAGATCCATATAGTTCCTATTCAGGATTGAGCAGACCACTGAAAGAAGAATTTAAATAACTGGAAAACTTGACTTTTTCTCAAGTAGCTCCTGCTAGTATACACGTTTCAGTGACATGCTGAATATCTGGGATGTTTTCAAAGGGCAAAGTGTGATGAAATTTCTACCTTTCGTGATTACAGTTTTGAGAACTCGAGCTGCTCAAAGTATTGGCCCAGCGCCTCAAAAATGGGCACTAGAATCCGCCTGCCAGCAGCTTTCTTCTGTGACCTGCAAATAAACACCTTTCTAGGGGGTGACCAGGAAGCCTGACAGGGTCACGTGCACCGCCCCATGCCAACTCCCCAATCTCCAGGGCACCTCCAGCTAATCTGAAAGCTTGATTATAAGCCAAGGGGAATGGTTATATAACTCTGAAAGTTTAAAATTGGGAACACACACACACACACGTATCTAAACAAGAGCTCAATTAAAAGGAGAAAACCACAGCACTAGATCCCGTTTCTCTAGTTTACTGACCTGTAAAGAAATAAAGATGTATTAAGTGTTACATTTACCTGTCTTCCTGGCTACGCAATGGCCATGTCATCCAACTAATTAAAATCTATGTACTTGCTGCATCCCAGAGCCTTTCAAATGTCATCCCCTGCGTTCAAATAAAAACAAAAATTCTTGTAACTGTCCACTGTGCTCATCTTTGCATTTCTTTCTCATGACTAGTTCTAATGCGTGCATCCCCCAGCCTAGGAGAATAAAGATGGCTCCTTCCCTGGAGTCCATGTGTCTGGTCAGCAGGAAGCACCCTTCCCACCATGCACGGAGGCTGGAGGCAGAGCGTTCAGTGATGGCCTGGACCAGAGACAAACGGAGAGAAGGGCCCAGGGCCGTGCCACATGAGCCAGCCCCTAGAACCCAGCATGGGGCTCTGTGTTTCTGTTTCTGTCAGCTCTTTTCTGCCAGGAAGCGCCACAGGGAGCTGCGGGGCCAGGTGGGCCAGGAGGCAGTCCAGCGGCTGCAGGGCCGACAAGGTTCCCAGGTGGTACAGAGAGAGGGAAAGGAAGCTCACGCTCAGTTCTGAGGAGGCAGACTAATCCCTGTGAGAACTGCTCACTGGGGGAGACAAGGGCAGGCGTCCAGGAGCCGGGGCCTGGTGCTGTCCCATGAGAGAGCTAATTCCACACCGCACTCTGCTCTGCTCTGTGAAAGGGGGCCGTGGGCCAGTTGGGAGGCAGCTGGGAACCGGGGTGGGGGCACGTGCCGGGGAGCACCCCACCCCTCTTCCTCCAGAAACAGCCGGCCACGGTCCCCAGCTGGCGCCAGGCCCTGGAAGGGCTGTCCCCCTGTGCCTGGGGTTCTGTCTATGAGACTCTGGAGGGAAGGCGTGGGGCTCAGCTCCGTGCTGATGGACAAATTTTGCTTTGACGTGAGAAAAATAAGGACAATGCCGCGAGATTTCCCGAAGCCTAAATGTATTCAATTTAAAGATTGTTCTTCTTCTAATGCAGGTCCAGCTTTGTGTTCTGATTCACATTACTGATGGTGTCAGTATATGGTCAGTGTTGTTAATGTCTTTACTGGCTAACTTGTCCAGTTTTTACTTTGATTTTCCTGGCCAGTGAAAACTCAAACTTCAGAGGAAAAGAGCATCCCAGGGCATAGTATTGTTGTTGTTTTGTTTTTTGCCTGTTCCTTGTGTGAAGAAGAAACCTATATCTTATTTCATAGCATGAACACCTATCATTCATCTCATTTATAATAAGTATCTATATAAGTATCTATCAGATCAAATCAGTCGCTCAGTCATGTCCGACTCTCTGCGACCCCATGAATCGCAGCACGCCAGGCCTCCCTGTCCATCACCAACTCCCAGAGTTCACTCAGACTCACGTCCATCAAGTCACTGATGCCATCCAGCCATCTCATCCTCTGTCGTTCCCTTCTCCTCTTGCCCCCAGTCCCTCCCAGCAACAGAGTCTTTTCCAATGAGTCAACTCTTCGCATGAGGTGGCAAAGTACTGGAGTTTCAGCTTTAGCATCATTCCTTCCAAAGAAATCCCAGGGTTGATCTCCTTCAGAATGGACTGGTTGGATCTCCTTGCAGTCCAAGGGACTCTCAAGAGTCTTCTCCAACACCACAGTTCAAAAGCATCAATTCTTCAGCGCTCAGCCTTCTTCACAGTCCAACTCTCACTTCCATACATGACCACAGGGAAAACCATAGCCTTGACTAGACGGACTTTTGTTGGCAAAGTAATGTCTCTGCTTTTCAATATGCTATCTAGGTTGGTCATAACTTTCCTTCCAAGGAGTAAGCATCTTTTATTTTATTTTATTTTTTATTTTTGTGGTAGCGTCTTTTAATTTCACGGCTTCAGTCACCATCTGTAGTGATCTTGGAGCCCAGAAAAATAAAGTCTGACACTGTTTCCACTGTTTCCCCATCTATTTCCCATAAAGTGATGGGACCGGATGCCATGATCTTCGTTTTCTGAATGTTGAGCTTTAAGTCAACTTTTTCACTCTCCACTTTCACTTTCATCAAGAGGCTTTTTAGTTCCTCTTCACTTTCTGCCATAAGGGTGGTATCATCTGCATATCTGAGATTATTGATATTTCTCCTGGCAATCTTGATTTCAGCTTGTGTTTCTTCCAGCCCAGCGTTTCTCATGATGTACTCTGCATATAAGTTAAATAAGCAGGGTGACAATATACAGCCTTGACGAACTCCTTTTCCTATTTGGAACCAGTCTGTTGTTCCATGTCCAGTTCTAACTGTTGCTTCCTGACATGCATACAAATTTCTCAAGAGGCAGATCAGGTGGTCTGGTATTCCCATCTCTTGAAGAATTTTCCACAGTTTATTGTGATCCACACAGTCAAAGGCTTTGGCATAGTCAATAAAGCAGAAATATATATTTTTCTGGAACTCTCTTGCTTTTTCCATGATCCAGCAGATGTTGGCGATTTGATCTCTGGTTCATCTGCCCTTTCTAAAACCAGCTTGAACATCAGGAAGTTCACGGTTAAGTATCTATATTGGATACTTGTTATATATTGGAAATATATAATATATATTATATGGAATATATAATATATTCCAACATATATATTTTATGTTGGAAAGGGCTTCCCTGGTGGCTCAGATGGTAAAGAACCCTCCTGCAATGCAGGGGATCTAGGTTTGATCCCTGCGTTGGGAGAATCCACTGAAGAAGCAAATGGCTCCCCACTCCAGTATTCTGGCCTGGAGAATCCCATGAACAGAGGAATCTAGTGGGCTACAGTCCATGGGTTTGCAAAGAGTTGGACATGACTGAGCGACTTGCACACACATACATATGTTGGAAAAGACTTTGTCAAGATACAGGATTTACTTATAGGGGATAAATTTTGAATATTTTAGAAATAACATGAAGCAAAAGTATTAAATGGTATCCTGTTTACTCACATTTAATCTCTGACACACTTAACCGAAGCTGAGCCGCTAACATTACACTAGCCAGCTACCATCAAGAGATTTTCTCTTTGATTATGAACTCTGGTTATTTTTCTTAGCAATATTATTACTTAAAAAGTCATACATTGAATCCTTCCCAACTTGAAGCGACCACAGCTGCTCTCATTGGCTCTCCTTTCAGTTGTCATCTAGATTTGCCATTCCACTTACCTAGCCTAGTTAATGGGACGGACACTTCCAGAGACTGGATTTCAGGGCTCGTTTGTTACTGCAGCCTATCGTCACTCATACAGGGACTTACTAGGTTAAACCTCTTTCCTCTGAGTGCTGAGGGCTGACCTAATGCCTGGATGAAATAAGTTATTGCTTCTGAAGATTGATTTGCACATTTCTCACCTGAAAGTACCTCTCTCATTGTTGACTAAGTTTCTACCTAAAGTAATTTGACTTCAGACCTCTCCAGGCTTCCTTTTCCTCAGTTTCAGCATGTCTTTTCTCTTAGCACTGTGGTGAAAAATATGTGATGTAACTGTGTAAATGGTAACAATGCATTGCCGATGTGACTGTGGTGGATCTGCGTTGCCTAGGGCTGCCTTCAGTAAGAACCACAAACTGGGCGGCTTCAAGCAATAGAGATGTATTGTCTCCCAGTGCTGGAGTCTGGGTCTGAAATGAAGGCATCTGCAGAGTTGGTTCCTTCTGATGCTCAGAGGAAAACCCCGGTTGGGGCTCTCTCCTAGCTTCTGGGGGTTTGCTGGCCGTCTTCGGCGATCCTGGGTTTGCAGCCACATCACTCCAGTCTGTCTTGGCCATCACACGGGTTCTCTCTGTGAACCTCTGTTATCACATGTCTCTTTCCTTGTAACACCACTCATCATGGGCCAGGGCCCACCTGACTCCAGTCTGACTTCATCTTAGCTTGATGACATTTTCAAGAGCTCTACTTTCAAATAAGATTCTGAGGTGCAATGGGTTAGGTCTTCAACATATCTTTGAGGGGGGACACAAATCAATCTGTGACACTAGAGACAGGATTTTGTCTAGGATTATCATCCTCACCAGCTGCATCTATTTTCTGCTGCCCACTAACCTGGTGCCATGTGTGGGGCACGCCAGTCACCCGATGCTGACCGGATGGCAGTTTCTGAAAGCAGTCCAGGCTCAGTCCGCCAGCAGGGGCTTCCCTCATCTGTCTGCACCCTCCTTCTGCCGGAGCAAGATACCCTTCCTCTCTCCCCTGCCACCTCCAGCAGGGTAAGTGCCCCGCACCTCGCCACTCCGCCTCTCTTCATCCTCTCCCTCTCCTGCCAGCCAAATCAGTTGAAGGGGACCACACCAATGGAAACAATCAGCTGCCTGCCTTCACAAACTTGCAGGCCGCCTAGAACGTAAGGAGACTGGCCCTGTGAACCTCCAGGAAAGCGACTTGCCCACTGAGCAGCCACTCTGCGCGAGGCGCCTAGCTCGCCTCATGCCCACCAGGCGCCCTGCCCACCAGAGGATGTCCGCCAGGGAGCCGGCCCTCCTGCAGGAATAACCAGCTTTTGCCACACCTGGCTGTTCAAGGTGGCATGCCAATCAATCTTCTTCTATTTTTAATTTTCTTCTTTTCCAAATGGTACCCTATTTTAAATGTATTAGGGGAGTTTTACTCATTAAAGAAAACTTATCATCTCTCCTGTTGACAACAGGATAAAATAATCACTCACTACTGCATTTTCAGCAGATCCAGATTTTCCTCTGCGGGGCTGGGTCTGCTTAAAGCGGGCGTGCTCCTCGGCATGGCTCCACGGCTTAAAGATGGGGTGTGCCCGCCACAGCGAGGCCGAGCGATGACAGGCGTACTGGGGCCATTACTCTGACTTCTGTCAGGGCCTGTCTTGAAGGATCGTTTGGTAACTGGGATTCGATCTTTCCCTCCCTCCGGGCAGCCACGGTGGGCCTGTGACACCAGAGGTTGTCCCGCCGTGTCCCGCCGGGCCCGCCCTGGAGCTGGCGGACCCCCGGGGAAGCAGCGCAGCTCTGCATCTGGCAGCCCAGCCTTCACCCCGGACTGTTCGCCCCACAGCCTCCATCAGGAGCCGCTGCCTCAGGAGCTGAATTGCTGAGCCCTGCAGAATCTTCTGGACTACGTTTACCATGGCTTCCAGTGGAGGGGAATGAGAAGGGAAGTTCTCCTCCTCATTTTAGAATTGCCAGGGAGTTGCCTGCTGGTCTGGGTGTCAGGGTTCCCTGCTTTCACTGTTGTGGCCCAGATTCAGTCCCTGGTTGGAGAACTGAGACCCAGGAGCCCACAGTCCCACCAAAAGGAAAAAAAGCCAGATGCAGCTCATAAAAAACATAAGACACCCCGTTAAACCAGACTCTCACATAACATCCAATAATTTTTTAAACACTCCTAACTACTTTTAAGTATATAGTTCAGTTGTATTGAGTATATTCACATAACAACTAAACAATTTTTAATATGTTTGTCCTAGTCAATATTAAAATAAAAATAATTCATGGTTTATCTGAAATTCAAACTTCACTGGGCATCCTGCACTTTATCTGGCAACCCTACTGTATCTGCCCTGGTGTACTTTGCTAATTTGGTTGTATAACTGGTTCCTTGTCTCTGCAGAGAAAGGCTCCTCAGGGAACTGAGGCTGTCCTGCTCCATAACCTCATGGGTGAGAGGCTGCAGCCAGGACACATATACTCAGGGTATATGAAGAACAGAGGTATATGAGGTATGGAAGGTGATTTTGACCAGTGAAGACTTTGAATAAAGTCATAAAGCAGGGACCGGGAATCTGTGCACTTTCCCTTTCGCTATCGTGTCCACTCATCACCCTGTCCCACCCTGGGCAGCCGTCTTCCAGGTTATTAACCCATCTAGCCAAGCACCAACTGATAAAGATACGGTGTTAGCTGCTGGTGTGCTTTAAGTGTGACCCCCTCTCAGCCACACTTACTTTTTCCTCAATGGACTCAAATGATCAAGAAAGAAGAGTGGTGACCAGACGGAGTGGCATCTGTTGCTTGTGTGGGGTGAGGCTGCCCAGCCCCTGGGGCATGGAGCCCAGGACGCCCATGACCCCTCATCTCTGCCAAGAGCCCTCACATAGAAGATCTTCTAAGAGAAGACATTATTTGCAAAAAACTCTTCAAGGATGGTGTTCTACTTTTCTGGTACCTGGATTCTCAGGATATTCAGGAAAGGAAAACCCTAAATGAGAAATCTGTAGAGAACAGAAGTGCATGCGTGCTAAGTCACTTCAGTCGTGTCCAACTCTGTGTGACCCAATGGACAGTAGCTTGCTAGTCTCCTCCGTCCACGGGATTCTCCAGGCAAGACTAGTGGAATGGGTTGCCATGCCCTCCTCCAGGGGATCTTCCCAACCTGAGGATCCAACCACGTCTCTTCTGTCCTCTGCATGGGCAGGTGGCTTCTTTACCACTAGCACCACCTAGGTCCAGCCTAACTTAGAGCAAACCACTTGTGGCCCCGGGGCATGAGACTAAAACCTTCTCCTTGTTGCTGTGCCTGGCACCCAGGTGAGAAAATACTTGCCCAGCTGGGTGGTTCCAGTGTACCCTGACACACATCTTGCTGGTGATGGGCAAGGGGTTAGGCAGGATTAAAATATACACGATGACCCACATGCTTAAAAAAGTGCTACCTTTCGGGACTTTTCTCTTGCAACTCACTGTAGTACTAACAAAGGAAACCATAGAAACGTCTCAATACGTCTCTAATGAAAATTCAGTTCAAAACACACTGGGGACTTCCCTGGTGGTCCAGTGGTTAAGACTTTGCTTCCCAACGCAGGGGTGTGAATTCAACCCCTGGTCTGGGAGCTAAGACACCATATGCCTCTTGGCTGAAAAGACCAAAACATAAAACAGAAGCCCTATTGTAACAAAGTTCAATAAAGACTATAAAATGGTCCACATTAAAAAACAAATTTAACTATGGTTGATCCATGTTGATGTATGGCAGACACCAAGACAATATTGTAAATACCCTTCAATTAAAAATAAACAAATTTTTTAAAACAACTTAAAACACCACACTGAGCACTGAGACATCCCAGTCCATGTGGGTCTAAGAACGTGTGACACACACGTTGCCATGGAGATGCGCATGGTTCAATGGCAGACTGACCACAGGGCTGCATCACAGCACAGAGTGGTTTGTATGTGATGGAGGTGGGCGCAGAGGGCGGCTGTCACCCAACCCCGGCGTGGGGGGTTGTTGGGGGAGATGGGCAAAGAAGAAGAGGTCCATCAGAACAAGTGGCAGGTTAGACAAAGGTACCTTTCTTTGGCAGAGACTGTGCCCACCCAAATGAGGGCTGATGCTGGGCCATAGAGACCTGGCCAGCCCCTGCCTCTGACTCAGCTCTGTCGACTCCACTGTTCTATTCCAGAATTTCCTTTGAGTCTCCCTTGAGTGAGACCTACCAGCCGTGAGCAGACAGAAAAAGTGGAATCCCCTTTCTTAAGCTTGCTATTTATTCATTTCAGCCAAGCAGTTAATTAATTTGGGGAGATTCCCAGAGCGATTCTTGCACTTCCATCCAAACTTCAATTAGCGAAAAGCTCCTCGGAGGTTGTTCTCCAGAGCGTTCAGATGCATTCTTTCTTGTTTGAGCGCTGAATAGACTGCCTTTGAGACCCGCGGCTTAGGGGGCTGCTCAGTGGTTTGCTGGTTTCCACACTCAGCAGCTCAGCTGTAACTAAGGATTTTGACCACCAACTGGGCTTTCAACACCGCTTCAGCCCAAGGGCCTGGTCATAAGGACTGTTCTTGGCTCAATGAGGCTACATCCCAGCCGTTTCCTCTGACAATGATGTCAGCTTTCATTCTGTTCACCCGCTTGATTTGCGCGGGGAGGGCATTGTGCGTGTGTATGCTCAGTTGCTTAGTCGTGTCCGCCTCTTTGTGACCCCATGGACTGTAGCCCACCAGGCTCCTCTGTCCCTGGGGCTTCCCAGGCAAGAAGACCAGAGTGGGTTACCATTTCCAGGGGATCTTCACGACCCAGGGATCAAACTCACATTTCCTGCAGCTCTTGCAGTGCAGGCAGATTCTTTACCCACTGAGCCACTGGGAAGCATTGCAACCAAATTAAAAATATCTGAAATTGACTCAGTGGTAAGATTTTTGGGGAGGTTCGCATAATAAAATTTCAGGAGCAAAGCGACTAAGGAGCAAAGTCAAGGAAGAGACGTGAATGCAGGAGTGTCTCAGTCCAAAGAGAGCAGATGGGAGCAACAATTATACGTGGATCCTGAGGATTCCTTTCAGACATGGGGACTCTGCAGGCATTGTACTGCTCCAAACGTCATCAGATCTATTTAGTTTGAGAAGGTTTGCTGTATGGATACAATGACTAGATACATAAAAAGGTAAGGAAAATGATTAAGAATAGCTTGGGGGCAGACAGAGAGTATCTTTAGATTGAGCGTATCTGCTGAGGCATGTAGCATTACAGTGTCTGTAGCTTCACGGAGGTTCAAATGTAATAAGTTCTGCACTTGCCTTCTTCAGCTAATCAGTCAATGTACTTACACCCTCTCCCCTTCTGCCCTGCCCTCTCTCCTCTTCATCTCTTTCCTCTTCCTCTCTCTCTCTCTTCACTTTTCTCTATCACTTATATAGGGCTTCCTCAGTGGCTGAGTGGTAAAGAATCTGCCTGCAATGAGGGAGACAAGGGAGGCACGGGTTTGATCCCTGGGTCAGGAAGATCCCTGCAGGAGGAAAACGGCAGCCCACGCCAGTATTCTTGCCTGGAGAACTCCATGGACAGAGGAACCCTTGGGGTCGCAAAGAGTCAAATACGACTGGGCAGTAGAGCACATCACTCACACGAGTCTCCATTTCTCCTTGCTCCTACTTCTACTCATCATGGAAATGGGTCACCTTGTGACAACCACGTGGCTTAGATATGACTGAATTTGATTTTACCACATCTGATATGTTCTTGTCTACTTCACCAAGAAGCCAAGACCCAGAACCATAACTCTCAGGTTAAGGATGCCAAATTCAAACCAAGAGGCTAGAAGAGATCATAAAGAGAGTTTTGAGATGTCCATTTGGCTGGAAAAACTTTTCATCAAATAAAAACCAAATGCTATCTTCCTATACAGGAAGTAAACAAAATTTGGATGACTAGAAGAATAGATGTCCTGCCAGATGGACAGAGAATCACTGATACTAGTCCAAGGTCTCCCTTGTTCTGAAAAACAAATCTTCACACAATGTTCCTTGAAGGGACCTCTGTAATTCTTTTCTTCCCACATGATCACACTTTCCAGATAGGAGCTCAAACTCTGCTGCTTCCATGTCCGCACCCGCATTCTCTCCTGAAATCTGATCAAATAGCAAGCTCAGGAGTCACTCATTTCTAGATCCTGTGTTCACATCCTGTATTTCCTTTTTTGCTTTTGCTTAATAGCAACCAATGGCCATCAGCTTCTCTTTGATGCTGTCTCCTCTCTTGGCTTCTATGTCAAAATCATTCTCTGGTTCTGCTGCTACCTCTCTGATGTCACATCTCTACACAGATACACATGCACTTTTATTCAATATGACATACTGGCTTGGCAGAGAAATATCCACTCATTTCAAATATAGAAAATTCTGGACTATTACCAGATTAAATACATATCTAATACATGGAAGTTTCCAGGAATAAAATGAGATTGTGTTCAAAGGCAGAATAGTAAGTAGGAGCTGACATAAAAATAGCTCATAGGGATGTTAGAATTGGATTTAAGCCTTAACCATTAGGAACTGAGGCTTTAGCTTTTGCACAGGGGGAAAGAGTCCAAGCCATATGCCCCATATGCAAAGGGAATTGGAACTAAGCTATTGGAATAAAATCGAGATTCAACAATGGCTGCTCATCATAAAAGAGACTAGAAGAACTCCACCCACTAGGGCAATATTGCAATATCAAGAGAACTTGTTTTCCACTTGGTCCTGTGGGTAGAAAAGTCATCATTCACAACATTTAGAACCCAGACACGTGCCAAGCAGGCTGTGATGTAAGGAGCCCAAACCAAGAGATTAGCATTAACAATTGCTTCAGTTCAGTCACTCAGTCGTGTCCGACTCTTTTCGACCCCGTGAATCGCAGCACGCCAGGCCTCCCTGTCCATCACCAACTCCCGGAGTTCACTCAGACTCATGTCCATTGAGTCAGTGATGCCATCCAGCCATCTCATCCTCTGTCATCCCCTTCTCCTCCTGCCCCCAATCCCTCCCAGCATCAGAGTCTTTTCCAATGAGTCAACTCTTCGCATGAGGTGGCCAAAGTACTGGAGTTTCAGCTTCAGCATCATTCCTTCCAAAGAAATGTGGTTTGAACTGTGGTGTTGGATCTCCTTGCAGTCCAAGGGACTCTCAAGAGTCTTCTCCAACACCACAGTTCAAAGGCATCAATTCTTCGGCGCTCAGGTTTCTTCACAGTCCAACTCTCACATCCATACATGACCACTGGAAAAACCATAGTCTTGACTAGATGGACCTTTCTTGGCAAAGTAATATCTCTGCTTTTGAATATGTTATCTAGGTTGGTCATAACTTTTCTTCCAGGGAGTAAGCGTCTTTTAATTTCATGGCTGCAGTCACCATCTGCAGTGATTTTGGAGCCCCAAAAAAATAAAGTCTGACACTGTTTCCACTGTTTCCCCATCTAATTCCCATGAAGTGATGGGACCAGATGCCATGATCTTCATTTTCTGAATGTTGAGTTTTAAGCCAACTTTTTCACTCTCCTCTTTCAAGAGGCTTTTTAGTTCTTCTTTACTTTCTGCCATAAGGGTGGTGTCATCTGCATATCTGAGGTGATTGATATTTCTCCCAGCAATCTTGATTCCAGCTTGTGCTTCAGCCAGCCCAGCGTTTCTCATGATGTACTCTGCATATAAGTTAAATAAGCAGGGTGACAATGTACAGCCTTGACATATACAATTTCTTCAGAATCCATTAATCAGGAGAGGCAAAGGAGAGAGCAGCTTCTAAAATGCTTCTGCAATCCAGGGCATATGGAATGCCTACAAAGACAATACTCCTGAAGATTATTTCATAGTCAATAGTTGGAAGTCACACAAGGAAACAAACCACCATGGGAAGAGTCAAGAGTGAAAAATAATAGGGAAAAATGTTTAAATGCTAAACATTTAAATAAATATTTATTATTATTTTAACATATATTTAAATATTTATATTTATATAAATTTATATTTATATAAATTTAAATATATTATATATTATAAATATATAATTAATATATAATTGTTTTTATTATTAATTATTATATAATTATATTATATTATATATTATATTTTATATAATATATAATATCAATATATAATATATATTATATTATATTATATATATTATATATACAATATAATACATAATATACAATATAATATATATAATATATACATATATGTGTGTATATATGTATATACATATATACATATACATATATACATATACATATATATTAATTACTATTATATATTATATATAATATATATATTAAATATAATATAAATTATATATTGTTATGTGTATTATATATAATATATAGATAAATATATAATATATATTAATATTAACATATTATATTATATTAAAATTATATAATTATATATGTAATGTATATAATTGATATATATATATAAATTGATATATATATTATATATATATAAAGGAGGAGGTGGAGAGAGACTATAAAATTTATTGACATATTTCTTTAAAAATTAATCATCTTAAACCATAATTATTGATACTGAAACATCAGTGGATACCATGGGATGTAAATAGTCAAAGAGAGAATCATTTTGAAGATAAATCTCAGGATATTACCTAGAATACAGCACAGAGACGGAGATGAAAAATGTGGAAGAAAATTTAAAAGACCAAGTGTCTGTGATAAAAAGCCCTGCTGCTGCTGCTGCTGCTAAGTCACTTCAGTCGTGTCCGACTCTGTGCGACCCCATGGACTGCAGCTCACCAGGCTTCTCCGTCCATGAGATTCTCCAGGCAAGAACACTGGAGTGGGTTGCCATTTCCTTCTCCAATGCATGAAAGTGGAAAGTGAAAGTGAAGTCTCTCGGTCGTGTCCGACTCTTCACGACCCCATGGACTGCAGCCTACCAGGCTCCTCCATCCATGGGATTTTCCGGGCAACAGTACTGGAGTGGGGTGCCATTGCCTTCTCCCATGAAAAGCCCTCAGATCAGATCAGTTGCTCAGTCGTGTCCGACTCTTTGCGACCCCATGAATCGCAGCACGCCAGGCCTCCCTGTCCATCACAAACTCCCGGAGTTCACTCAGGCTCACATCCATCGAGTCACTGATGCCATCCAGCCATCTCATCCTCTGTCATCCCCTTCTCCTCCTGCCCCCAATCCCTCCCAGCATCAGAGTCTTTTCCAATGAGTCAACTCATCGCATAAGGTGGCCAAAATACTGGAGTTTCAGCTTCAGCATCATTCCTTCCAAAGACATTCCAGGGCTGATCTCCTTCAGAATGGACTGGTTGGATCTCCTTGCAGTCCAAGGGACTCTCAAGAGTCTTCTCCAACACCACAGTTCAAAAGCATCAATTCTTCAGCGCTCAGCTCTAGCAAGCTCCAAAAGGAAAGTGTGGAAGACAGATAGTATTCAATTAGCTGAGAATATTGCAGAATTGAAAAATTACAAATATAGTTAAGTTGAAACAGTAGCTGTATTATGAGTTGGATAAATAAAAAGAAATCTCTCATGTAGACATATACTACCAAAAGCTCAGAACACACAGAAAAATTATAAACGATACTAAAGAGTTAAGGCTGTAATTAAAAAAAAAAAAAGAATGGTAGTTGGCTTTTCATCAGTAATAATGGATTCAATAGAACATGAAAATTTTATCTTCAAAAAAAAGGAGAAAAAATATTTGTCCAAATAGAATTCTATAGTAGCTAAAGTATCATTCAAGGCTGAGACATTCAGACATTCAGAGATTTAGAAACTTTACTAGCTGTGATTAGCAAAGGACTACTAAACGATGCACATCAGCAAGAAAGGAACTGGAAGCAGAAGATGACACAGGATGTGAAAATTAATGATGGGAAATAAATTTAATATGTTTGTTGGAGAATCTAAATGAGACTCTAAAATGTAAAAAAGGAGGAGGTGGAGAGAGTGAGCATTACATGAATTCAGCGGAAAGGTACAAAATTCCAGTTATATAAGTAAGTGCCAGGGCTATAATGCCATTTGCAACAACATGGATGCAATTTGAGATTATCGAACGCAATGAAGTAAGTCAGAAAGAGAAAGACAGACACCATAGGGTATCACCTGCATGTGGGATCTAAAGTATGGCTCAGATGAACCTGCCTGTGAAACAGAAACGGACTCACAGGCAACAGACTTGTGGTTGCCAGCGGGGAGAAGGGGCGGGAGACGAATGGACTGGGAATTTGGGGTTGATAAATGCAAACTACTCCCTTTAGAATGGATAAACAACAAGGTCCCAATGTATAGCACAGGAAACTATATTCAACATCCTGTGCTAAACCGATGGAATAGACTATAAAAAAGAATACATATGTCTCAGTCATTTGGTGTACAACAGAGATTGGCGCAACACTGTAAATCAACTATACTTCAACTTTTAAAAAATTGAACAAAAGAGAAAAAAAAGTATGTGAATGTTCATTACAGCATTATTTACAATAGCCAAGATATGGAAGCAACCTAAATGTCTATTGAGAGATGATAGATGAATGGATAAAGAAGATGTGACATCTATCTATCTATCTATCCACATATATAAATATTAATGTATATATGGCAAAAAAAAAGTTCATTTGAGTGTTCCATAAGATGGTGCAGAAAATCTGAATGAACTTTTTGACCAACCCAACATACACACAGGATGGAATACTACTCAGCCATAAAAAGAAGGAAATTTTGCCATTTGAAACAGTATGGATGGAGCTAGAGAGCATTATGCTAGGTGAAGTAAGTCAGAGAGAGAAATAGTGTATGATTTCACTTATGTGTAGAATCTGACAAACAAAACAAAGAAAACAGAATGAAAAGAGACTCGTAGACACAGAGAACAGAGGAGAGACGGTGGTAGCCAGTGGGAGGGGGATAAGAGGTCGAAACAGGTGAACAGCATTAAGAGGCACAAATCTCCAGTTATAAACTAGATAGGCCACAGATGGCTATTAGCATTATTATAAATGATATTATGATCATCTCATAATATATGCAAATGTCAAACAACTATGTAGTACGCCTGAAACTAAATAATACTACACATTATAATACTGAAGCCACATTTCAATACAAAGAACAATTCACGAAAAAGATACAGCAAACACAGCCTATTTGGACCTAACAATGTAACTTTGAAAATTTAGAAAGTAGAAATCAACCAGACTACAAGGGAAAAAAAAGGCTCTCTCAAAAACTGCTAGACTAAGGTAAAAGAGCATGATACCTGCAACTTACTCTCAAACGATTCAGAGAATAAATTAGATCTTAATCTAAACCTAGATATAGGCATAAAAATAAATATAGATGTAGAAATAAATAATAAAACAAATGTGATAGAATGTAAACAGCTTATGAAAAAGGAAATGTAAACGTCTTATGAAATATGGACATTTTTTGTACTATTTTTGCAACTCTTTGGTAGACTGAAATCAAGTTTTAAAGTTTTACCAAATGCCCTTGCTGGTGCTGCAACTGATTTCACTCATTGGAAGTCCTGACTTCATAGGGATGAGGTTCCAGGAACAACATTTATTCAAAGCTGCTAGGTGATTCTAATGTTTGGGGGAAAAAACCTCTGATAAATCAAGGATACAGAAAATAATTAAATACAGAGACGATTTGAACGCACAATTATCACGCATAATCTGATAGGTATTAGCAGACAGGAAAAGGGGCACATAAATGCGCCCTTTATGAAAAGGGTAATGTGTAATAAACATATGAAAAGCGCTCAGTCTTACTGCTTGCTAAGTCGCTTCAGTCGTGTCCGGCTCTGTGCGACCCCATAGACGGCAGCCCACCAGGCTCCCCCGTCCCTGGGATTCTCCAGGCAAGAATACTGGACTGGGTTGCCATTTCCTTCTCCTTATTAGCCAACTAATAATAATCAATTTTATTAGCCAACTGCTAAACACAAACTGAAATCACGAGATACCACTGCATCCCCATAATAATGGCTAAAATAAAAAAACAATGTGAAGTGTTGGGAAAGATTTGGGACAACTAGAACTGTGAAGCATTACTTGAGAGGGAGGGAGTGTAGAAAGCGGCTTGGCGGTATTTGCGAAAGCTGGTTATGTACATACCTTAAACGCAACAGAAGAGCATGCACGTGTTCATCGAAACACACATACAGCAACTCTGATAGTAGCGCCATTCATAGTTGCCCGAAACTGGGGGAAGTAGATGGACTACATGTTCAACAGTGGAGTGGATTTAAAAATCATGATAAATTTATGCAATATCAATCATATCAATGATGATAAATAACCTACAGCTACACAGAGCAATATGGATGAAGCTCACAAATAGAAAGTCGAATAAAAGATGGCAGACACACGCAAACAAGTATTCCATGATTGCATTTATAGAAAGTTCAAAACCCAGCAGAATCAATCAACAGTGTGAGAAGTCAGGCGCAGGAGAGGAAGGAGGGGGTAGTGCGAATAATGACCTGGGTGCTGACACGTGAGTGCTTCCGTTCCGTGGAAGTTCCTGAGGCTGTACCTTTAGGATGTACGTTCTTCTCTCCAGACAGCATATGTCAACAAAATGTTCACTTAAAAGTTAAAGTACAAATCATTTGACTTTAAAACTCTTTATTTATTTACTTTTAGCTGTGCTGGGTCTTCGTCCTTGTGCGCTTTCTCTCTCGCAGCCGAGAGCGGGCTACTCTCCGGTTGCGGCCCGTCGGCTCCTCTTGCCGAGGAGCGCAGGCGCCTGGGCTTCAGCAGTTGCAGCACAGAGTCTTGGTAACTGCAAGGTAACAGTTGGTAACTCCCGGGCTCCAGCGCGCAGGCTCCACAGCGGCGCCACCAGCCTAGCTGTTCTGCGGCAAGTGGGATCTACCGGCTCAGGGATCAAACCCAGGTCTCCTGCACCGGCAGGCGGATTCTTTACCACTGAGCCACCAGGGAAGCCCTATTTTTACTTTTTTAAATTACTATTTCAAAAAGGGATGCAAAGTTATCCAACTTAAAAATGTAACTAAAACATATTATAGAGGTAAGGATATTAATCACTACTGACCATAATGTCATTAATATATGGTTATTGTAGAAAATTTAGAAAATACAGAAAATAAAGCAAAAAATATAAATTAAAGTTTCCTACACTTTCATAATCCAGACATTCTCACTCAATATTTTAGTGCACATATTTCTTATTTTATCTATTTTAACATGGTTGACTTCATTCTGTAAATAACCTTACCTTTTCTTTCCTCTTTAAAATGATTGATGGCTGTAGTGGATTATCATAGAGGTTGCCCAGAGAACAAGGGGCTAAGGTGTTATGTTCCACTTTACAATGAGGACTAGGGACTCCCCACCAGAGGATAAATCCTTTGAGCACGTTCTGAACTGTGTTTACCGCTGTAAACAACGATCACAAGCACTGTGGTTCCCAGTTTACACTCAGGGCCCTGTAACTGCCCTTGAGTGACTTACCATCTATTTAGGATAACAGTGTTCTTTTTCAGCTCTCCAACCTTCAACCGTCCCTCCCTCCCCTTTAACAAGAGCTCCTTGCTTACCTTCAGGTGAGTCCTCATGCTATACAATTCAGGTGAGAGATCATTCGTGCCCCTTCCCATGCCCATCTCCCAGTGCAAAAACCAAAGCAGCCAGATTCTCACATAATTCCACCTTGGCTCAGACGACCCGCTCTTCTGGAACGTTCATTCTTGAGCAAGTTGCACCAGGACAGAGGAGCAGTTGGTGGATGTTCTTCCCACGCACCCCCACCAGCCTGTGGACCAAGCTCCTGCTGACAGACCGCACTGGGCTTCTCATGAACCAGTTTTCCAAGCAAGTGATGTCTGCCCATTTCAGCCCCTAGCCCTGCAGCCTCCCATTGGTCCTATGAGCCCCCATGTCCTTCTGGTAAAATGTCTTTTCACTTAAGCTAGCTTGCAGACAAACATCCAGTCTGAAATCATACTGTAAGTAAATAACAAAATGAACTCAGTCTGGGGGGATGAGAAAGTGGCAATGTCAGAGCAGGACAGTTGGATGGAGAGCTGTGGGGAGGCCTGAAGGACTCTCTAATCTATGGAAACCCAGGACACAGCAGGCAATGAGGAGGACTGTGATGTCAGACAAACGCTACCAATAGGGCCTCTAGACATCTTTGAGGTCTATCATCAATAGGCTGGAAATGGAATTTGATTTGCAATAGCTTTTGCATTGCTGCTGCTGCTGCTGCTGCTGCTAAGTCGCTTCAGTCGTGTCCGACTCTGTACGACCCCATAGAGGGCAGCCCACCAGGCTCCCCCGTCCCTGGGATTCTCCAGGCAAGAACACTGGAGTGGGCTGCCATTTCCTTCTCCAGTTTGCATTGCTACTCCTACCTAATAAAAAGGAAAGAAGTATGCCACATAAAAAGATAAATTTTATTAAATTTTTTCCACATTGAAAATAAGAAAATATTACTGAAAGTATTAGCCACTCAGTCACATCTAAATCTTTGCGACACTTTGGACTGTAGCCTGCCAGGCTCTTCTGTCCATAGAATTCTCCAGGCAAGAATACTGGAGAAGAGCAATGCTCTTCTCCAGGGGATCTTCCTGATGCAGGGATCAAACCTGGGTCTCCCAAATTGTAGACAGATTCTTTACCATCTGAGGCAATAGGGAAGCCCCACTGAGAGAACTAACATCCAAAAAAGATGTCCTTCTCATTACAGGGGACTGAAATGCAAAAGTAGGAAGTCAAGAAACACCTGGGGTAACAGGCAAATTTGGCCTTGCAGTACAGAATGAAGCAGGGCAAAGCGTAATAGAGTTTTGCCAAGAGAATGCACTGGTCATACCAAACACCCTCTTCCAACAACAGAAGAGAAAATTCTACATGTGGACATCACCAGATGGTCAATACCGAAATCAGATTGATTATATTCTTTGCAGTCAAAGATGGAGAAGCTCTGTACAGTCAGCAAAAACAAGACTGGGAGCTGACTGTGGCTCAGATCATGAACTCCTTATTGCCAAATTCTGACTTAAATAGAAGAAAGTAGGGAAAACCACTGGACCATTCAGGTATGACCTAAATCAAATTTCTTACAATTATACGGTGGAAGTGAAAAATAGATTCAAGGGATTAGATCTGATAGACAGAGTCCCTGAAGAACTATGGACGGAAGTTCGTGACATTGACAGGAGGCAGGGATCAAAAAGAAATGCAAAAAAGCAAAATGGCTGTCTGAGGAGGCCTTACAAATAGCTGTGAAAAGAAGAAGAGAAAAGGAAAGATATACCCATTTGAATGCAGAGTTCCAAAGAATAGCAAGGATATAAGAAAGCCTTCCTCAGTGATCAGTGCAAAGAAATAGAGGAAAGCAATAGAATGGGAAAGACTAGAGATCTCTTCAAGAAAATTGGAGATACCAAGGGAACATTTCATGCAAAGATGGACTCAATAAAGGACAGAAATGGTAGGGACCTAACAGAAGCAGAAGATATTAAGAAGAGGTGGCAAGAATACACAGAAGAACTGTACAAAAAAGATCTTCATGATCCAGATAACCACGAAGGTATGATCACTCACCTAGAGTCAGACATCCTGGAATGCAAAGTCAAATAGACCTTAGGAAGCATCACTATGAACAAAGCTAGTGGAGGTGATGGAATTCCAGTTGAGCTATTTCAAATCCTAAAAGATGATGCTGTGAAAGTGTTGCACTCAATATGCCAGCAAATTTGGAAAAACTCAGCAGTGGCCACAGGACTGGAAAAGGTCAGTTTTCATTCCAATCCCAAAGAAAGGCAATGCCAAAGAATGCTCAAACGACTGCACAGTTGCACTCATCTCACATGGTAGCAAATAATGCTCAAAATTCTCCAAGCCAGGCTTCAACAGTACATGAACTGTGAACTTCCAGATGTTCAAGCTGGTTTTAGATAAGGCAGAAGAACCAGAAATCAAATTGCCAACATCCATTGGATTATCAAAAAAGCAAGAGAGTTCCAGAAAAATATCTACTTCTGCTTTATTGACTATGCTAAAGCCTTTGACTGTGTGGATCACCAGAAATTGTGGAAAATTCTTAAAGAGATGGGAATACCAGACCACCTGACCTGCCTCTTGAGAAACCTATATGCAGGTCAGGAAGCAACAGTTAGAACTGGACATGGAACAACAGACTGGTTCCAAATAGGAAAAGGAGTATGTCAAGGCTGTATACTGTTACCCTGCTTATTTAACTTCTATGTAGAGTACATCATGAGAAATGCTGGGCTGGATGAAGCACAAGCTGGAATCAAGATTGCTGGGAGAAATATCAATAACCTCAGATATGCAGATGACACCACCCTTATGGCAGAAGGTGAAGAAGAACTAAAGAGCCTCTTGATGAAAGTGAAAGAAGAGAGTGAAAAAGTTGGCTTAAAGCTCAATATTCAGAAAACGAAGATCATGGCATCTGGTCCCATCACTTCATGGGAAATAGATGGGGAAACAGTGGAAACAGTGTCAGACTTTATTTTGGGGGGCTCCAAAATCACTGCAGATGGTGATTGCAGCCATTAAATTAAAAGATGCTTACTCCTTGGAAGGAAAGTTATGATCAACCTAGATAGCAGATTCAAAAGCAGAGACATTACTTTGCCAACAAAGGTCTGTCTAGTCAAGGCTATGGTTTTTCCAGTGGTCATGTATGGATGTGAGAGTGGGACTGTGAAGAAAGCTGAGTGCCGAAAAATTGATGCTTTTGAACTGTGGTGTTGGAGAAGACTCTTAAGAGTCCCTTGGACTGCAAGGAGATCCAACCAGTCCATTCTAAAGGAAATCAGTCCTGAATATTTATTGGTAGGACTGATGTTGAAGCTGAAACTCTGATACTTTGGCCACCTGATGCAAAGAACTGACTTATTTGAAAAGACCCCGATGCTGGGAAAGATGGAAGGCAGGAGGAGGAGGGAATGACAGAGGATGAAATGGTTGGATGGCATCACCGACTCAATGGACATGAGTTTGAGTATACTCTGGGAGTTGGTGATGGACAAGGAGGCCTGGCATGCTGCAGTCCATGGGGTGGCAAAGAGTCAGACACAACTGATTGACTGAACAGAACTGAACAGAGAGAAACTAAAGACCTAAACAGTGGGACATATATCATCTCAATATTTGTCAGTTTTATCCACAAATGATTTATAGATTTAATGAAATCTCAATCAAGTGGCAAGAGAGAGTGAAAGACTTGGCAAGCTGCTTCTAAAATTGACATAGCTATCTGGAATACCCAGCACAATCTTGAAGGATAACACTGGAAGATTTTCACTATCAGACATCTGCTCAGTTGCTCAGTTGTGTCCGGCTTGTTGCCATCTCATCTGTGGCCCACCAGGCTCCTCTGCCCATGGGATTTTCACTAGAAGATATCAAGATTTATTATTAATGCTACAGTAATCAGGGAAGCATTATTTTGGCACAAAGATAGTCAAGTAAATTCATGGAACAGAATTGGGATCCCAGGAACAGACCTACACATAAAGAATTTCTTTATTTATGATGAGAGCACTCCGTCAATTCAGTGAGGGAAATGGTCCTTACAATAAATAGCCCTGGATTGATTGATTTCTGTATAAGAAAAATAGAGTTTGACTCCCTACTTAACAATTCAAAATACATTATAGATCTTAATGTGAAAAGTAAAGTAATGAAGTTTCCAGAATAAAAAACAGAATATTTTATCACCTTAGGGATAGTCTAAGATTTCTTATCTGGGCCACATGAGCCACTAACCATTAAAAAGATGGGTGATCAGTTGAACTACACTGAAATTAGGAACCTTGTCTTCACTAAAGGATGCCACTGAGAGAGTGAAGAGGGAAACCACAGACTGACTGATGTTCGCAGTATACTTATCTGACAAAGCACTAGTGTCCAGAATATGTAAAGAGTTTCTGTGAATAGAAAAGGATAATCCAATTTGTAAATGGGCAAAAGATTTGAACAAGTATTTTGCAAAACAGAGTATCCAAATAGCCAATAAGCATATAAAGGCTACCTTGTGTCAGTACCACTTCAGGAGATGCCAATTAAAATCACAATAAAATGCGATTGCACACCCGCAGGAATGACTAAAATTAATTGACCAATAGGGCAAGGTGTTGACAAGGACACTGAGCTACTAATACACTCATATTTCACTACTGAGAATGTAAATGACTATCACCATTTTGGAAAAACTATTTGGCCATCTCTACTTTAGCTAAACTAAGCGTATCCTAGGCTCCACAATTCCTCTACAGTCAAGAGGAATGAGCTTGCCCAATAAAAGATATATATAAGAATTTCCACAGCAGTTAAATTCAAAATAGTCAAAACCTGGAAATAACTCAAACGTCCATCAGTAGTGGAATGGAGAGATTATGGAACATTTGTACCATAGAAAAGCACACATAAGTTAAAAATAACTGGGATCAGCGAAAAAAGCAAGAGGGTTCCAGAAAAACATCTATTTCTGCTTTACTGACTACACCAAAGCCTTTGACTGTGTGGGTCACAATAAACTGTGGAAAATTCTGAAAGAGATGGGAATACCAGACCACCTGACCTGCCTCTTGAGAAACCTATATGCAGGTTAGGAAGCAACAGTTAGAACTGGACATGGAACAACAGACTGGTTCCAAATAGGAAAAGGAGTACATCAAGGCTGTATATTGTCACCCTGCTTATTTTACTTATATGCAGAGTACATCATTAGAAACGCTTGGCTGGAAGAAGCACAAGCTGGAATCAAGGTTTCCAGGAGAAATATCAATAACCTCAGATATGCAGATGACACCACCCTTATGGCAGAAAGTGAAGAACTAAAAGAGCCTCTGATGAAGTGAAAGTGGAGAGTGAAAAAGTTGGCTTAAAGCTCAATATTCAGAAAACTAAGATCATGGCATCCGATCCCATCACTTCATGGGAAATAGATGGGGAAACAGTGGAAACAGTGGCTGACTTTATTTTGGGGGCTCCAAAATCACTGCAGATGGTGATTGCAGCCATGAAATTAAAAGATGCTTAGTCCTTGGAAGGAAAGTTATGACCAACCTGGACAGCATATTAAAAAGCAGAGGCATTACTTTGTCAACAAAGGTCCGTCTAGTCAAGGCTATGGTTTTTCCAGTGGTCATGTATGGATGTGAGAGTTGGGCTATAAAGAAAGCTGAGCACTGAAGAATTGATGCTTTTGAACTGTGGTGCTGGAGAAGACTCTTGAGAGTCCCTTGGACTGCAAGGAGATCCAACCAGTCCATCCTAAAGGATATCAGTTCTGGGTGTTCATTGGAAGGCCTGATGTTGAAGCTGAAACTCCAATAATTTGGCCACCTGATGTAAAGAGCTGACTCATTTGAAAAGACCCTGATGCTGGGAAAGATTGAGGGCAGGAAGAGGAGGGAATGACAGAGGATGAGATGGTTGGATGGCATCACTGACTCAGTCATGGGTTTGGGTGGACTCCAGGAGTTGGTGATGGATGGGGAGGCCTGGCATGCTACGGTTCATGGGGTCGCAAAGAGTCGGACATGACTGAGCAACTGAAGTGAACTGAAAGGGTGCATGTTGGACAAATGAAATTCACAAACAGGCAAAACTAATCCACAGTGATAGAAACCATTAAAATCATTTCATCTGGCAGCAGTTGGTATTAACAGGAAGCAGCATCAGGAAACATTAGAGAGCTTCTGGAATGTTGAAAATATCTCATATCTTGACCTAGGAGGTCAGATATGTACATATCTGTGTTATGCAAAAATTCTCCAGGTTACCCAATTGAAATCTGTCCTCTTCACTGTGTGAGTACATACATACACACACACACACACACATTATATATACATACGTATATACAATATTTCAAGAAAAACCTCCTTAAGATAGGAATCTATTACACCTCAATTGATAGCAAGGATAATACTTGTCTGCTGCTGCTGCTGCTAAGTCGCTTCAGTCGTGTCCGACTCTGTGCGACCCCATAGACAGCAGCCCACCAGGCTCCCCCGTCCCTGGGATTCTCCAGGCAAGAACACTGGAGTGGGTCACCATTTCCTTCTCCAATGCATGAAAGTGAAAAGTGAAAGTGAAGTTGCTCAGTCGTGTCCGACTCTTAGCAACCCCATGGACTGCAGCCTACTAGGCTCCTCCATCCATGGGATTTTTCCAGGCAAGCGTACTGGAGTGGGGATGCCATTGCCTTCTAGATCTAGATAAAGGGAAAGAAAATGGAAAACTTTTCAGGGAAAAATATGCTGGATGCAAAGGAACTGCCAAAAGTTCACTTTTAACTTAGCTCATGAGAATTGTCTCTGGCAAACTTCTACAGAAGCCCCAGAATTTGCAGTGAACATTTGTAAACTATCCATAGTTAAGTGAGTGAAGTCGTTCAGTCATGTCCGACTCTTTGTGACCCCGTGGACTGTAGCCCACCAGGCTCTTCCATCCATGGGATTTTCCAGGCAAGAATACTGGAGTAGGTTGCCATTTCCTTCTCCAGGGGATCTTCCTGACCCAGGGATAGAACCGGGTCTCCTGCATTGCAGGCAGATGCTTTAACCTCTGAGCCACCAGGGAAGCCCAAAACTATCCATGGATGGGTACAAAACAGATCCATAGTGAAACTCCAGCTCAAGGAGGACAACTTAGTTTCAAAAGGAAAATGAGCCTCTGCAGAAAAAAAGTTGTTGGGAAATAAAGGAAGTGGTCAAACTTCAACAGAATTCTTGAATTGGGATGGGAATGGTTTGTGGTTGGATGGAAGGAAGTCTTCCAGGATGCTCCATCCTTTCTGAGATCTGAGCTCCCCAATCTCCACTGTTGGAGCCAAGGCTGAGGCTGGAGGCACTGAACTTGGGCATTCCAAGGGAGTCAGGGGAAGAATTCCTCCTCTTGCAGTGACAGGTGCATTTGAGCCATAGAAAGAAAGGAAACACGTGGCAAGACAGTAAGAGTTGTGTTAAATTCTGTGAATCAGTGGGAGAAATGACTTGTTGCTCCCTGCAACTAGGATGTCAGTCAGGATGCCAAGATATGATCATAGAGTATGTTCTAGCATGGATGAAGTTCCCCAAGAGAGGGAAGAGAAAGAGGATCTAGTCTAGAGCCAAGACAGGGTTCTCTCCTGGCTGCTGCTGCTGCTTCTGCTAAGTTGCTTCAGTCGTGTCCGACTCTGTGCGACGCCATAGACGGCAGCCCACCAGGCTCCTCTGTCCCTGGGATTCTCCAGGCAAGAACACTGGAGTGGGTTGCCATTTCCTTCTCCAATGCATGAAAGTGAAAAGTGAAAGTGAAGTCGCTCAGTCGTGTCCGACTCTTAGTGACCCCATGGACTACAGCCTACCAGGCTCCTCCGTTCATGGGATTTTCCAGGCAAGAGTACTGGAGTGGGGTGCCATTGCCTTCTCCGTCTCTCCTGGCTACTCTTGGCTAAAGTCCCTCAAAATACTCCAGAGGAATGAGATTTTTGGAGTTATCATCATCACCATCACCACCATCTATAGCTTACTGTGCTAAATGTTTTACATACATTTCTCATTTAATCTGCATTAGTCCTACACGAATGAAGTAGTACCATTATAATCCTGTTTTACAGATGAGGAAACAGGCTTAGAGAGGTGAAGTAATTTGTTCCACGTTAACACAGCTGGCTAACACCAGAACCCCCTCCTGGTTAGACCTGCCTGGCCTGTCACCACACCCCACTAGCAGATGCTGGTCCAACCTGGTGGAGGTGTGGACTCCTCTGAGGTTCTTGCCAGTCAGGACAGAGGCTCTGAAGCAGGAAGGTAACAGAGTTGGAAGGTAAAGGCAAGATCATGTCCAGGACTTGAGGTGCCTACAGTCCTGCCTATGGAAGGTGACCTGGCCAGTTAGTGGCGGAGCTGTGCTAGGATTTCTCTATTGCTGTGTCCTGGACTTTTATCAAAGAATGAAAGTAAGTGGAGACTTGGCACCTAAGGATGGATTTCAAGCTGACTGCCTGTGCAGTAAGTACAGAGAGGGGCCTGGGCAAAGGACATCCCGGGGGTTTGGGGAAGAAGATATCCAGCACGGGAAGTGACCCTGTGGGTGGAGGAAACTTTCCAACAGATGCTGCCTCAAGTTAGCTGATTACACTTCAAACATTAAACAGTACTGATGAGAAGGTTTTGTGATAAAAGGAAGAGATGGCATAGAATCAAACACTGCAGTTCCAGAAAAAAAAACAACAACACATTTTTATCTAAGAAAAAGGCTGGGGAAGGTGAAGGAGGACAAGACCATTTCCTCAAAGTAAATGGATCAACTGCACATTCTCGGCCTCCCCAGCTCTCTGCCTTTAGCCTGGGAAACTACAGCGTCCCTCTTTGTCCCTCCCCAAATCCTCTCTCCAAACTCCAGATGTGCCACGTGGAACCCAATGATGTGGGGAAAACCAAAATATGGATTTATGGTGGCTTCCAAGTTAAACAGAATGGTGTTTCTAAATGTTTACCAGTCGCCTGTTGTCAAACACTCAGCTCCAAAGCAGAACTACTTTGTCTTCCAAAGTATGAATGGAAAGCCACGTTCCAATACAAAAATATTTTAATTTTTTAACATGTGTATCTTGGAGGAAAATGCATCCCTAACCTCATCTTAAAGTGAAGGTAAGCAGAAGTAATGATTCTTACTGATATATATATATAATTTTTTAAAATTATGTACAGTTTATTAACTTCCAACACTAACCAGCCCCATGTGAAGGGTCTCCCTATGGAATTACAATAGTCTGGATTGGAAGTGAGTAGACCCCAAAAGGCATCACATTCCTGCCTTCACCAGGCCCCTTCCTCCCTCCCCAGCTAAATCCCACCCTTTCCTCCTGGCCCAGCTCCATCCCCACCACCTTTGTGGGGCTTCCCCAGGACGGAAATTCAGTCATTGCCTCTGCAGTGAGGCCGCTGACCCAGCAATGAAAGATGGGAGAGAAAGTTGAACAGACAGTCTCTGATGGATTTGGGAAAGAGTGTACCTCTCTGCATGAGTTTTGTTATGATTTTTTTTAAAGTTAACTGTGATCATATTAACTCATCAGTTAATATGGTGAAGCTTTGATTGTAAACACAAAAGCAGACACAGGCTCTACAATCCCGTCATATTTCTGTTCTAAACAGCTGTCAGATAATCCAAACCTTTCAAAGCCCTCCTAGAGGGCTTCCCTGGTGGTACAGTGGTAAGAATCTGCCTGCCGATGTAGGGGACATGTGTTTGATCCTGGTCTGGGAAGACTCCACATGTCTTGGAACATCTAAGCCCATGTGCCACAACTACTGAACCTGGGCTCTTCAGCCCATGCTCCACAACACAAGAGAAGCCACTGCAATGAGAAGCCTGCACGCCACCGCCAAAAGTAGACTCAGCTTACTGCAACGAGAGAACGCCTGCGCTCAGCAGCAAAACCCAGTGCAACCAAAAATAAGCAAATAAGTAAAAATAACAAAAACAAAGTCCTCCTGGAATGTATGGATTCCTAAATGTCCTTGCAGACTTCTCAGGGGTCTATGGCTGATAATTTGAAAAACACTGCCCTGGATCACATTTTTAAAATGCCACTGGGACTGAGGATTACCATAGAGCTCAGTGGAGTTCTAGTTTTCCGTACGTGGACACAGACGTGTGACAGGTGCGTCAGGAGCTGTGCGAGCATGGTCTGACCATCCCGCTGGAACCCTCCCCATCTGAGAGCCAGGTGTCTTCCTAGGCTGGCATCTCCCCACACAGGCCTCCCCCTTCCTTCAGGCTGGAACAAACACTCCCATCTAATTCCACACAAGGAAGTGAAAACAGGCCAAGGCCACATCCATGGTCATGTGGGCCTGACTAGAGCTAGGCTTGTCTCACCTTCAAGCTTAAGAGTCTTCCTTGTGGTAATAAAAGCAATTTGATCTCCTCCAGGCATTTCATTTCTCAATGTTAGGCCTCTCAGGGGGAAAGTCAACCTAAGGAAAAAGCGCTTCTTCCTGCATTAACGCTGGCTTTCCACCTCCAGCCTTAGCTCACTGAGGGTCCACCAAGGAACATGGAAGGGGAGGCTGGCAAAGATGAGGGTTCACCCGCTTCACCCACCTAGTTTCTGGGTGATTCAGGAATCCATCGTCGGCCAGTCTGCACACTTCATTGCTCGGGAGGGGAGGAAACTCCTGTCCTGAGAAACATGTCTGCTGGTTAACACAATGGAGGCTCAGCCAGACCCTGTAACCACAGCTACTGATTCCTTTACTATCAACACAAACATCTTCACTGTTCTGTGTGACTACACGGATACACACACATATGCATACATATGCACACATATGCACTCACAGACTAAGTCACACTTCATAGTTCAGTTCAGTTGCTCAGTCGTGTCCGACTGTTTGCAACCCCATGAACTGCAGCACACCAGTCCTCCCTGTCCATCACCAACTCGCAGAGTCCACCCAAACCCATGTCCATTGAGTCGGTGATGCCATCCAACCATTTTATCCTCTGTTGTCCCCTTCTCCTCCTGCCCTCAATCTTTCCCAGCATCAGGGTCTTTTCCAATGAGTCAATTCTTCGCATCAGGTGGCCAAAGTACTGGAGTTTCAGCTTCAGCCTTAGTCCTTCTAATGAACACCCAGGACTGATATCCCTTATGATGGACTGGTTGGATCTCCTTGCAGTCCAAGGGACTCTCAAGAGTCTTCTCCAACACCACACTTCAAAAGTATCAATTCTTCAGCACTCAGCTTTCTTTATAGTCCAACTCTCACATCCATACATGACTACTGAAAAAACCATAGCCTTGACTAGATGGACCTTTGTTGACAAAGTAATGTCTCTGCTTTTTAATATGCTGTCTAGGCTGGTCATGACTTTCCTTACAAGAAGTAAGCATCTTTTAATTTCATGGCTGCAATCACCATCTGCAGTGATTTTGGAGCCCCCAAAAATAAAGTCTGACACTGTTTCCACTGTTTCCCCATCTATTTGCCATGAAGTGATGGGACCGGATGCCATGATCTTAGTTTTCTGAATGTTGAGCTTTAAGTCAACTTTTTCACTCTCATCTTTCACTTTCATCAAGAGGCTCTTTAGTTCTTCTTCACCTTCTGCCATAAAGGTGGTGTCATCTGCATATCTGAGGCGATTGATATTTCTCCCGGCAATCTTGATTCCAGCTTGTGCTTCTTCCAGCCCAGCGTTTCTCATGATGTACTCTGCATATAAGTTAAATAAGCAGGGTGACAATATACAGCCTTGACGTACTCCTTTTCCTATTTGGAACCAGTCTGTTGTTCCATGTCCAGTTTTAACTGTTGCTTCCTGACTTGTATACAAATTTCTCAAGAGGCAGGTCAGGTGGTCTGGTATTCCCATCTCTTTCAGAATTTTCCAGTTTCTTGTGACCCACACAGTCAAAGGCTTTGGCATAGTCAATAAAGCAGAAATAGATGTTTTTCTGGAACTCTCTTGCTTTTTCCATGATCCAGCAGATGTTGGCAATTTGATCCCTGGTTCCTCTGCCTTTTCTAAAACCAGCTTGAACATCTGGAAGTTCACAGTTCACGTTTTGCTGAAGCCTGGCTTGGAGAATTTTGAGCATCACTTTACTAGCATGTGAGATGAGTGCAATTGTGCGGTAGTTTGAGCATTCTTTGGCATTACTTTTCTTTGTGATTGGAATGAAAACTGACCTTTTCCAGTCCTGTGGCCACTGCTGAGTTTTCCAAATTTGCTGGCATATTGAGGGCAGCACTTTCACAGCATCATCTTTCAGGATTTGAAATAGCTCAACTGGAATTCCATCACCTCCACTAGCTTTGTTTGTAGTGATGCTTCCTAAGGCCCACTTGACTTCACATTCCAGGATGTCTAACTCTAGGTCAGTGATCACACCATCGTGATTATCTGGGTTGTGAAGATCTTTTTTGTACAGTTCTTCTGTGTATTCTTGCCACCTCTTCTTAATATCTTCTGCTTCTGTTAGGTCCCTACCACTTCTGTCCTTTATCGAGCCCATCTTTGCATGAAATGTTCCCTTGGTATCTCTGATTTTCTTGAAGAGATCTTTATTCTTTCCCATTCTATTGTTTTCCTCTATTTCTTTGCATTGATCACTCAGGAAGGCTTTTTTATCTCTTCTTGCTATTCTTTGGAACTCTGCATTCAAATGGGTATATCTTTCCTTTTCTTCTTTGCTTTTCACTTCTATTCTTTTCACAGCTATTTGTAAGGCCTCCTCAGACAGCCATTTTGCTTTTTGCATTTCTTTTTCTTGGGGATGGTCTTGATTCCTGTCTCCTGTACAATGTCACAAACCTCCGTCCATAGTTCATCAGGCATTCTATCAGATCTAGTCCCTTAAGTCTATTTCTTACTTCCACTGTATAATCATAAGGGATTTGATTTAGGTCATACCTGAATGGTCTAGTGGTTTTTCCTACTTTCTTCAGTTTCAGTCTGAATTTTGCAGTTAGGAATTTATGATCTGAGCCACAGTCAGCCCCCGATCTTCTTTTTGCCGACTCTATAGAGCTTCTCCACCTTTGGCTGCAAAGAATATAATCAATCTGATTTTGGTGTCAACCATCTGTGATGTCCATGTATAGAGTTTTCTCTTGTGTTGTTGGAAGAGGGTGTTTGCTATGACCAGTGCGTTCTCTTGGCAGAACTCTATTAGCCATTGCCCTGCTTCATTCTGTACTCCAAGGCCAAATTTGCCTTTTACTCTGGGTGTTTCTTGACTTCCTACTTTTGCATTCTAGTCCCCTATAATGAAAAGGACATCTTTTTTGGGTGTTAGTTCTAAAAGGTCTTGTAGGAGGTCTTCATAGAACCGTTCCACTTCAGCTTCTTCAGCGTTACTGGTCGGAGCATAGACTTGGATTACCGTGATATTGAATGGTTTGCCTTGGAAACTAACAGAGATCATTCTGTTGTTTTTGAGATTGCATCCAAGTACTGCATTTCAAAATCTTTTGTTGACTATGATGGGTGCCGCTGCTGCTGCTAAGCTGCCAAGTCGCGTCAGTCGTGTCCGACTCTGTGTGACCTCATAGACGGCAGCCCACCAGGATCCCCCATCCCTGGGATTCTCCAGGCAAGAACACTGGAGTGGGTTGCCATTTCCTTCTCCAATGCATGAAAGTGAAAAGTGAAAGTGAAGTCGGTCAGTCGTGTCCGACTCTAGCGACCCCATGGACTACAGCCTACCAGGCTCCTCCATCCATGGGGTTTTCCAGGCAAAAGTACTGGAGTGGGTTAGGGTTAGGGTTAGGGTCCATTTCTTCTAAGGGTTTCCTGCCCACAGTAGTAAATATAATGGTCATCTGAGTTAAATTCGCCCATTCCAGTCCATCTTAGTTTGCTGATTCCTAAAATGTCGATGTTCACTCTTGTCTGAGTTTGACAAGTTTGAATCTCCTGTTTGACCACTTTCAATTTGCCTTGATTCATTCACACTTCATAAGATACTCTCTTTTCCAAGATCTCTTTTCAATGACCTGGATGATTGAGGTACTTGAGTCATTACAGTCAACTAAATCATGTTTTGGGTGCCATTAAGGAAGTCTTCTATCCTTTGTAATGTCATCACGAAGACTTTCTGTAAAAGGTGTTTCAGGCCTTCAATATACTTCATGAGACATAACTCCTTGGGACGTCTTGGCTCTCAACATAAGTCTTGGTTCTCAACATAAGTGGCCTAACACACCGTGATGGTGCCCATGGCAGTGGAGTCTGGGGTAACGATGGCAGAACAGGAAGATGACAACACAGCAAGGAAACCAACTCCTTGGCAGGAAGGGAGCAGGGCCAGGCAGGTGCCTTCAGATAATGTTGCCGGCCCAGGGACTTCCCTGGTAGTCCAGTGGCTAAGACTCCATCCTCCCAAGGCAGGGGGCCTGGGTTTGATCCCTGGTTGGGGAACTCAATTCCACATGCCACAACTAAGTGTTTGCAGGCCTCCACTAAAGATACAACACACCACAGTGAAGCGTGAGGATCCTACGTGCTGCAACTAAGACTCAGTGCAGCCAAACACTTAAAAAAAAAAAAGAATGTCCCAGGTCCATTTGGGGAGAAGGAAGGGAAAGAAAGAAGCAGATGCATCCCTGCCTTGGAAAATCAGGAAAGGGAATCTCTGGTTCAAGATAAAAGCGGCAGAACAGAAACCCTGCGGGGCGACGGTTGTAGAGAGCAGCTCGGCTGCCCTGTTGCCATTGCAGAGGAAGCCTGTGGAACTGGCTCCAAGACTAGTCTAAATTCTGGTGATGGGAAGCCAAGAAAAAGACTCCAGTTGAGGGGCTGGGTATGGGAGTTGCCGAGCTCAAAAGAAGATCTGTATTTCTACCCTTTATGTGCCCCCAAACTGAACAGGAATTAGGTGACCAAGTGGTCTACATGAGGATAGACAGCCTCAGGCTCTATAGTTTTGGTTTTTTAGATAGATTTTCAGTCTGTGGTAAGAGCCTTCAAAGAGACTGTGAATTAAAGAACAGACTGTGGACTAAGTGCTCACATAACAGTGTTTTTCATGTTTTTTTGTTTTTTTCTCATCATAAAATGAATTCACAAGAAACTGGGTAATAAGAAAAATTTTAAAAGATAGCACCAGTTCCTTAGCTTCTGCATGTCCTGCTCCCCGACTGACCTGGCTGTGCCCTGCAGCATGGCCCAGGGTTTCCAGCAACCACCAAGCTGATCTCACAGGTCCCAGACCGAGGGGTCTGGTCATGAGACACTTGTTTCTGCCATTAGAGCCAAGTCGGAGCCCTGCCCAGGCCTGCCTTCCCCACCACAAGCTGGGCCCTGAATTGTGGCCCAGGACTCTCCCTCCTCTTTCCTCACTCCCTTGACTTCTTCATCTCTCCCTCATTCATCTTTTAAATCATGCTATGTTGAGTGAGAGGGATCTCTCATTCCCCAAACCCTCCTTGGTGTATCTCCAGAAAAGAGGTGACCTGGGGCAGACTGGTAAACAGGTTGGAGCATGGGCAGTGGAGTCACAAGGATCAGAATTTAAACCGAACGTTGCTGTGTAAACTTGGGCAAATCCCTTAACTTCTCTGAGTCTTTGTTTTCCTAATGGTTCAGTTCAGTTCAGTTTTCAGTTGCTCAGTCGGTTCCAACTCTTTGCGACCCCATGAATTGCAGCACGCCGGGCCTCCCTGTCCATCACCAACTCCTGGAGTTCACCCAAACTCATGTCCATTGAGTCGGTGATGCCATCCAGCCATCTCATCCTCTGTCGTCCCCTTCTCCTCCTGTCCCCAATCCCTCCCAGCATCAGGGTCTTTTCCAATGAGTCAACTCTTCGCATGAGGTGGCCAAAGTATTGGAGTTTCAGCTTTAGCATCAGTCCTTCCAAAGAACACCCAGGACTGATCTCCTTTAGAATGGACTAGCTGGATCTCCTTGCAGTCCAAGGGACTCTCAAGAGTCTTCTCCAACACCACAGTTCAAAAGCATCAATTCTTCAGCACTCAGCTTTCTTTATAGTCCAACTCTCATATGCATACATGACCACTGGAAAAACCATAGCCTTGACTAGATGGACCTTTGTTGGCAAAGTAATGTCTCTGCTTTTCAATATGCTATCTAGGTTGGTCATAACTTTCCTTCCAAGAAGTAAGCGTCTTTTAATTTCATGGCTGCAATCACCATCTGCAGTGATTTTGGAGCCCCCAAAAATAAAGTCTGACACTGTTTCCACTGTTTCCCCATCTATTTGCCATGAAGTGATGGGACCAGATGCCATGATCTTAGTTTTCTGAATGTTGAGCTTTAAGCCAACTTTTTCACTCTCCTCTTTCACTTTCATCAAGAGGCTTTTTAGTTCCTCTTTACTTTCTGCCATAAGGGTGGTGTCATCTGCATATCTGAGGTTATTGATATTTCTCCCGGCAATCTTGATTCCAGCTTGTGCTTCATCCAGCCCAGCGTTTCTCCTGATGTACTCTGCATATAAGTTAAATGAGCAGGTTGACTCAGGGCAAATCATTGTAAACTAAGATGTGTTCAGAGCTTAGCAGTTTTTCAGCACTTAATGAATGGGCTTCAAGGAATAGTAGTTAATTAAAGCAAAACAGGAATAACAAATGGTTCCTTGGTATCCCTGAACCCTTCAGCTTTGAGCCTAGGTGGTGTTTCTCAGCTTTGGTTGTACGTTAGAATCATCTGGAAAGCTTTGAAAAATCCCGACGTCCAGGCTTCACACTGGCCCCTTACATCAGAATCTCTGAGGGTGAGACCCAGGTATTGCCCAGGTATTACACAGTGTTTGGGCCAGGAGAGGAATCACGGGGAATGAAGCTAAGGATAAAGCCATGTAGGGCACCTTCTCAGTTTGCTGCGGTAAAGACACTCAGAGAGAAGCCACCCTTACCGCCAGGGATCCATCCCCCAGACGCTAAGGACAGAGGTGCATCATAAACCCAGAGCCTAGATGCCCCAGGGCCAGGCAGCTGGAGGTCAACGAGAGCATTTCCGCTGCAGAGGGGCTCGGCCCTTCCTGGAGGCGGGCAACCTTTGCGCGGCTGCGGGACTCCCCTGACAAGCGGAAGCGGCTGCTGCCTCCGCCCTAGTGGGCGGGCTCTGGTCCGCTCTTCTGCGGCGGCCACAGCTGTCCGTCTGACAAGGAGCACGCCAGCCCTGCCCCACTCACCTCTGGATGCCTCACAGCGCGGATGTTTCTATTTCCAGAGCAGCACACTGCATGCATAAATAACCCTTGGGAGATACTCAGTAGGTCCTAGTGCTGTTTACCTTTCCGCTCGGGAAACAGACAAGGAGCTCGACAGACCAATATCCGCTAGTCACCAAGGGCTAATTGTACAGATGACACATCTTAAGAAGAATAAACAAAACAGGTTGCACTCGGTCCAACAGGGAGCTCCGGGGCTGGGGGGATTTTCCAGAGGCCAACCGCAACCTGCCCTCTCCTGCTTTTCTGATGGTGGGGGTTTTGCTCTGGCTCTGTGAATCCACAGGGAATGTAGGTTCTTGGACTCTGGGGACCTTCCTCAATTTCCTGTGGGGGGTGTGTGGGGGTGGAGGTGGGGGTGAGTAAGGAGAGCAGGGAAAAAAAAAAAAAACCAGGGCCTACAAAGTATACAAAGCCGAGCTCTTTAGCCTTTCAGATCAGATCAGTCGCTCAGTCGTGTCCGACTCTTTGCCACCCCATGAATCGCAGCCTTTAGAATGAATCAAAAAAGGAAAAGTGGGAAGAAAGGGGGAAAAGAAGATGGAACAGAAAACTTTTTTTGTTGCTTTAGTCACTGAGTATTAGGACAAATGAGAAAATTGTTTTTCAATTAAAAATTATTTAATGAACATAGGTATCTTGACAACAAGAACAAAAAAACTCAGCTTTAAAAAAGCATGATAACTTCAGGTCCAGATTATTAATGGGTACACCCACTTTGGAAGAGTGTGGCTGCCCACACAGTTCAATTTAGCAGTTCCAAATTTAGGCGTAACTGGAGGCACAGATGTTCACCGAACACATGGATAAGAATGTTTGGGGCCTTCCCTGGTGGTCTACTGGTTAAGAACCCATCTTCCAATGCAGGGGATGCAGGTTGGATCCCTGGTTAGGGAACTAAGATCCCACACGCTGTGAGGCAACTAAGCCCGTGTGCACAGCTAGAGAAGTCTGCCTGCCACAACTAAGACCCTATGCAGCCAAATAAACATATTTTTTAAAAAAGAATGTTTATAAAGACACCATTCATTACAGCCACAACTCCAAAATGCCCCCAAATGTCTGTTAGCAGGACAATTGATGTTACAGCATGCGATGGACCAAACAGAAATGAAAGAATGCACCACAGCACAACCAACAAGGCTATTACAGAAAAAGACAGTCATGTTATTTTTACAAACACCCCTCCCCCCAAAAAGAAAAATATTTAGTGATAATCACATGTGATAAAACTATATGAAAACTGCAAAATTCATGATAGTGGTTATTGCCCCTGGGAGGAGGGACAAGGGAAGGGTTACAACTGAAATGTCCTATTTTTTAAACTGATACTATGTTTAATTTATTGACCTTCTTTAGGTCATGCCTATGTATTAAATACCCTCTTTTTATATGTGATACAGTTTATGACAAAGAATCTAAGGGAGTAAAATGATGAAGTAGCAAGGATAACAAGGAGTAGGACAGCGAGGAATGAATGTGAGAAAGGAAATGATGAAGAGGAGAAAGCCATTCTGGTGAAAAGGTAGAGATCACACTTTGAGATGCAAAAACATACTGAGTAATTAGAACCTGAATGCCATTGCGTCAGAAGATGGTGTTCCCGTGTTTCATCCTCCATGATGCTCTTCCCTAGCTACATACTCTCCATGGTGGATTTAAGTACTCTCTTGGTTTGACAACCACTGATTTGCTAATGACAACCAAAATTTTACCTCTAAACAAGTCATTCTCATGGAGCCCTAGACTCCTGCTATAGAATGAATGTTTTTGTGCCTCCCAAATTCGTATGTTGAAGCCTAATCCCCAATATGATGGTTTTGGGGGTGGGATCTTTGGGAGGTGATTAGGTCATGAGGGTGGAGCCCTCATGAATGGGGTTAGTGCCCTCATAAAACAGACCCCAGAAAGCTCCTTCACCCCTCCCACCATGTGAGGACACAGCCAGAAGACTATGAACTAGGGAGTGGGCCCTCACCAGAATCAGGCACTTTCCTGCTACAGCCACCCAACCAGACTAAGGCAGCGCCCATAGCTAACTGCCTGTTGCATGTCTCTGTGTGGCCGCCCACTCACCCAAACTCACAGGCCTGGCAGTGGACATCAGCTTCCCCTCTGCACTGTTTCCGTCTGTGATCTCCTCCTAGCCTAAGGACACCACCTACCCCAAGCTTAGCATCCTAGGAGGTCCCCTCCTCTCCTTCTTCATCCTTACGCTTCATAGGATGTAAAACCCTGAACTTTTTCTGTGCTCCTTTACATCTCTCAAGTATTTTCTGTATTTTTTCCATCCCCACAGTCACTACCAGAACTCAAGCTACTCTGTGTCTTTCTTAAGTCATTATACAGCTTCTCTACTTATCTTCCAGTCTTCAGGCTGGGTGTCTTCAACTTCTCCCTTCACTTGCCATTAGGATGATCTGGCTGGAACAGAAATCAGACAGTGTGACTCACCTACTTAAAACCCTGCTTATCATTTGCAGGATGAATTTCAAACTCTTTAACACCACAAGCAAAGCCTGCCAAAATCTGACCCATTTGGGCCTCTTCAACCTTGGGTTTACTCCTTATGACTCAAATTCTACACTCCTACCTCAGGGAACCACTTGCAGTTCACACCCCCCACCCCCCACCCCCACACACACCTTCTTTTCTCATACCACTTCCTCTGTCTCTAATGCCCACCTTCCAAATAGTGGCCCAAGTTACCAACTATTGTATTTTTTCTAAAGAGAAATCAGAAATCTTGGTTTTCATGAGAAAACATTTTACGCATTTTCTCTTGAAATTTCCCAAATGTCTCAACATTGACGCATTTTTGCAAACATTTTAGAGAGTCAAACAAACAAACAAAAAAACCCTCTGGACTCCAAATTTGGGCTGTGAGCACCATTTTGTAAATTTGGTCAAGGTGTTTCACACTATGTTATCCAGACTTGCTTTTTAATAATTCACCTAATCAACATCTATTCTTACTTCTCAAGGAATAAAGTTCAGGGCTCCATACAGATTTCTCAGCAGATTGCTCAAAACAACTGAGGTCAGATCTAAAAACATTTTTAGAAGAAAATTGATATACTGTTAGAGCCTAATGATTTAATATTTAGAAATACACTGAATGTAGTGGCATATATTATCTGTGATAAAATATTAATGAATGTTTTCAAACCAAGAAAAGTTTAATTGTTCATGAAAGAAGAAATAAAACTTAACTCAAGTATTTTTTGCTTTCTGTTCATCCCCTGTGTTTTGGGAATATCGAGTCGCATTTCTCTCTTGTTTCTGCATAATCCCTTGGAACAGCGCCCCCACTGCATCTACAACATTGTTCTCTATTTGTCTAAGTACTCGTCTCCGTCAGAAGACTACAAACTCTTGGCAGAGATAAACGAATCCTTGCAGCATACAGTTGTTAGGAAATTAAATGATGGAATATGATAAAGGATCCATAATAGTGTCTGACATACCATAAGGCATGTACAGTTCTCATTTTAAAAATCATTTTTGATAGCCTATTTTATGATAGCTAACTGTTCAATTAGTGAAAAGAATAAATGAGTGAAGTCAACTTGAGCTATTGGAAAAAAAAAAAAACAACTTGAGCTATTGGGTTGGCTGAAAGTTTGTTCGGTTTTTCCGTAGGATGTCATGGAAAACCAGGATGAGCTTTTTGGCCAACCCAATAAAACTCTAGTTGCTATGATACGTATATACCTCCTGGTAATGGCCACAAATCATAGTGAAATCTTCTGTTCATATATTCAGGGATTCCCAAACATGAGTCAAATCTTATTATAACAAACCTGAGAACTGGGTAATTGTTGTTGTAAGTAGGCCACCAGCTGGGGTTTGGAAATGCTTTATTATATAGAGTGTTTATTACTGTCGTTATCATACTTATAAGTGCTGTAATTGAGTTTAACTTAGATCTCTCCTAAAGCATTAGTATACTCACAAAACCCATGAGGATTTAAAGAAAATACAGAGGATAATAATCTTGGATCCAAGTTTTTCTATCAAAAGAACTGCAATGCATGCAGCGATTTCTAAGATGCTTTGTGGGACTGGAACCTTTGGCTTCTGACTGGCATGACACCAAAAAGACAATTTCTGCTGTAAAAAACTGTCCTTCTGGGAACTTCTCTGGTGATCCAGTGGTTAAGACACTGTGTTTCTGCTGCAGGGGGCCCAGGTTTGATTCCTGATTAGGGAGCTAAGATCTATGCATGCCAGTTGGTAAGGCCAAAAAATAGGTAAAACAAGCAAAGAGACGAAAACTGTCCTTCTAAATTATTTCCAGCTCTATAGCACACTAGCCTACTCATGTGCCTGAAGTGAGGTCCTAAAGGAAGAGAGAGGCAAGGCATTTTGAAACATGATTTTGATCCTAGAAGTCCTTTTGCTTGACAAATTAACTAAAATAAATTAGGAAATTCAGAAAAGCCACATCAGCACAACTGAATTTTCCCCTGTATGGACTCCCAAGACATTTTCTGTAAAACCCTAGAACAGCCTGGAATGACAAGTCCCTATGTTGACTAACAATGGGTCAACGTCTAGCCAGCTAAACGTGATTCATTAAATTGACAACTGACTGAGCACTAATTCTGCAAGACTTAAGGTTCTGACAGGAGGGATGGCAGGTATTGACTGAGGCAAGCCCTACCTAGGGAGAAGTCAGCATGGAACAGCCTCTTACCCTGCGCAGTACATCCATACGCACACCATACGCATCCTCAGGGACACACTGGAGGGTGCAAAGCAGTAGTGACTTTCTGTGTGTGAGTGTGTGTGCTCAGTTGTGTCTGACTCTTCATGACCCCGTGAACTGTAGCCCACCGGACTCCTATAGTTGTGAGTAAAAACCTATCAGGACTGTCCAAGTCTTTCACAGCTAATCTCTTCTCAGACTTTCCCAGAGTACTTATGAATAAGATGCAAACCCTTTGCTAAAAAAACAGAACCAAACAAAAAACCACACCTACCATCTCTTACTGAGATGTCTTCCCAGATTTGAGTTGGTGACTGTTTACTGCTTCAAAGCAAACAGATTTGAAAGCTTGCCATGATTTCCCCTATTCAGATGAGTCTGATCTTGTTTTTAATCCTTGCTTAGTTATTTGCTGTAATAATAACTTGTGGCAGTGAGTTCTCCTGGGTTACCATTCAGTGGGAAAGGGAAAGGATTCTTTGTATCATTGGTTTAGATTCGTTAGGGAACCGTTATGCTGCTGTTAAGAGAAAAGCCAAGTATAAGCTGGTCAGCAGCTGCTAAAAGGGGCTATTCATTATTCTACTGGGGATGTGAATGGGGGAGAGGGTCATGAACCCCAGCACCTGCTCCTCATTCTGATTCCCTGTATAATTCATTTCAATCAATCACTCAACATCTTCAGCTATAAAAAGAGAGGGAAAGATCTTTTAAAAAGTGCTTATGTGCATGCAAGTGTGCTAAGTCAGTTCAGTTGCGTCTTACTTTCTGCGGACCTATGGACTGTAGCCTGCCAGGCTCCTCTCTCCATGGGATTCTCCAGGCAAGAATTCTACTCCCATGGAGTGGGTTGCCATTTTCTCCTCCAGGGGTTCCTCCCACCCCAGGAATTGAGCCCATGTGTCCTCCATCTCCTGCATTAGCAGGTGGGTTCTCTACCACTAGCACCACCTGGGAAACCCAAAAAGTGCTTGAAACGTCACCTATTAGGCTGGTGTACTGCAGAAAGCCCTTTCTCTTTGAAGACACATGATGATATCATGGCACACAGATAGATGGGCTCTGCACTGGGGAAGTGCCAGAGGCAAGGACCATGTGTTCTACAATATATGTATTTTCTATCTGACTTCTCCAGAGGAATATTTCTCCCACCTCTAATCACTTCATCTGCCCAGCCTCTGGGCAGTCTTTTGAACTAAAAGGTTTCAATATTCCATCATCAAATTGATATTTTTATTGGGCACTTGTATCAGGTCTCAGAATAAGAATGCTAGGGCGATAGTTCTCAAAGTGTCCTCCAGGAACCCCTGGTGGTCCTAGACACCTTTCAGGGCTCCAGAAAGCCAAAATTCAAACACGGTTCCTTCCAAGTGCAATACGGATAAATGGATTTTGAAGCAACAGAGAATGAAAAGTTCATCGACATAGTTTCAGATTCTGTATTACAGCTAATTAAAAATATTATCACTTGTCAACTTTTTGTGTAGTATTGGTATCAAAAAAGAGTATCCACAATTACTTGAAAGGCTACTAAAATATTCTTGTCTTTGGTAATTTAATATCAAAGTGGGACTGGCTTGTCTTCATATACTTCAACTAAAACATGTTGGAGGTGATAGATTGCAGAAGCATATATGAGAATCCAGCTGTCTTCAATTAAGCCAAACAGTAGAGAGATCTGAAAAATACAAAACTTTGCCACTTTCTACTTTTCCTTTGTTTTGAAAAAAATAATTCTCTCTCAAAATGTGCTATTTGTATTAATATGTATTGGTATGATGTTATTTTCAATGAAATGATATTTTTAAATGTCTGTTTTTGTTTTTAATATAAATATCAATAGATATAACCAACATAAGCAAACTCTTTGTCATCTTCATAATTTTTAAATTCAACTTTTAATTTAAGATTCATATACAGTTGTAAGAAGTAATACAGAATGCTCTCAGGTACATTTTACTCAGTATACTGCAAAACTCTAGTGCAACCAGGATCTTGACGTTGATATAGTTAAGATACAGAACATTTCCATCACCAATACTTTCCTCCCACTTCCACCCCTTGCCTTAACCACTGGCAACCACTTGTCTCTTCCCCATTTCTACAATTTTATCACTGCAAGAATGTTATAAAAATGGAATCATATAATATATAACCTTTTAAAATTGAATTTTTTCACTCAGCATAGTCTCTGGAGATTACTTCAGGTTTTTACATGTATTCATAGCTCATTCTCTCTCTTTTTTTTTTTTTTGCTATACCATAGTCTGTTCAGCCATTCATTCATTCATTGGAGGACATCTGCGTTGCTTTCGGTTTGCGTCTACTACAAATAAATCTGCCATACACATTGTTGTACAGGTTTTTGTGTGAACCTGAGTTTTGTTTCTCTAGGATAAATGTCCAGGAGTATAATTGCTGGGTCATATGGTAGTCGTATGTTTAGTTTCTAAAGAAACAGCCAAATTGTTTTAGAGAGAGGCAGTATCATTTTACACTCCCACTGGCCATGTATGAATGATCCAGTTTCTCTGATCTGTCTCCCCATCAACATTTATTGCCATTGTATCTTTTTATTTAGGCATTCTGATATGTTTGTAGTGATGTCTCACTGTGGTATAGGCTTGCATTTTCCTGGTGGTTAATGATGTTGAACATTTTTTGATGCACCTGTTTGCTATCTTTATGTCTTTTTTGGTGAAATGTCTCTTCATATTTTTTGCCCCTGTGCTAATTAGATTGTCTGCTCTTTTACTGTTGAGTTTGGAGAGTACTTTTTTATATTCTAAATAATGGTCCTTTGTTGGATATGTGGTTTGCAAATATTTTCTCCCATTCTGATCTTTTTATCCTCTTAATGCAGTCTTCCTTAGAGCAATCTATATGCCATTTATCTCCTTTTGTCTCCTTGTCAGACTGGCTAGAATGTCCAGCACTGCACTTAATGAGCATGATACAAATACACAATCTTGCCTTGTTTCTGATCTTAGAAGGGAAGCGTTCAATCTTTTATCAGTAAGTATGATGTTGGTTATAGGTTCTTTTTCATAGATGCTGTTTATAAAGTTGAGGAAGTCCCCTTCTATTCCTATTTTTTCGAGTTTTTACCATGAATGAGTTTTTAATTTTGTCAAATGCTTTTGCTGCACTAATTGATATGATCAGGGGCTTCTTTGTAACATGAAGGATTACGTTAATTGATTTTCAAATATCAAACCAGATTTGCATCACTGGAATAAACCTCACTTGGTCATGGTGAGCAATTCTTTTTACATATTGTTAAATTCTATTTGATAATATTTTATAAAGAATTTTTTCATCTACATTCATGAGGGACATTGGTCTGAATTTTTTATACCCTCTTTGTCTGATTTCGAAATCAGGGTAATACTAGTTTCATGGAATGAATTTTGAATTGTTCGCTCTCCTATTTTCTAGACAAGATTGTATAGAATTAGTGTTAATTTTTTTTCAAATGAATGGTGAAATTCTCCATTTGGTGAATTTAAGCCTAGAGCTGTTTGCAAGTTATTTAATTACAAATTCAGTTTCCTTAATAATTATAGTATTATTCAAATGATTTATTTCATGTTGAGTGATTTATGATAGTTTTTGGTTTTTGAGAAAGTGGTTCATTTCATCAAAGTTGTCAAAGTTGATATACAGTTATTTACAATATTCTGTTATTTTCCTTTTGAGGTCTGTGGGAGTATAATGATATACTCTCTTTCATTCCTGATGTTGGTAATTTGTGTCTTCTTTTTGTCTTGCTTGAAGTTTACCATTTTATTATCTTTTCAGAAAGCCAACTGTTTCTTTTTTTTTTTTCATTGATTTTTTTTATTTGGAAACATGTTTCTCTCTTTAAATTTTATTATTTTTTGCTCTGATTTTATTATTTTTTCTTTTGCTTGCTTTGGGTTTATAAAGATGGGCTCGATAAAGGACAGAAATGGTATGGACCTAACAGAAGCAGAAGATATTAAGAAGAGGTGGCAAAAATACACAGAAGAACTGTACAAAAAAGATCTTCATGATCCAGATAACCACGATGGTGTGATCACTCACCTAGAGCCAGACATCCTGGAATGTGAAGTGAAGTTGACCTTAGAAAACATCACTACGAACAAAGCTAGTGGAGGTGATGGAATTCCAGTTGAGCTATTTCAAATCCTGAAAGATGATGCTGTGAAAGTGCTGCACTCAATATGCCAGCAAATTTAGACAACTCAGCAGTGGCCACAGGACTGGAAAAGGTCAGTTTTCATTCCAATCCCAAAGAAGGGCAATGCCAAAGAATGCTCAAACTACCACACAATTGCACTCATCTCACATGCTAGTAAAGTAATGCTCAAAATTCTCCAAGCCAGACTTCAGCAATACGTGAACCATGAACCTCCAGATGTTCAAGCTGGATTTAGAAAAGGCAGAGGAACCAGAGATCAAATTGCCAATATCTGCTGGATCATGGAAAAAGCAAGAGAGTTCCAGAAAAACATCTATTTCTGCTTTATTGACTATGCCAAAGCCTTTGACTGTGTGGATCACAATAAACTGTGGAAAATTCTTCAAGAGATGGGAATACCAGACCACCTGATCTGCCTCTTGAGAAATTTGTATGCAGGTCAGGAAGCAACAGTTAGAACTAGACATGGAACAACAGACTGGTTCCAAATAGGAAAAGGAATACGTCAAGGCTGTATATTGTCACCCTGCTTATTTAACTTATATGCAGAGTACATCATGAGAAACGCTGGGCTGGAAGAAGCACAAGCTGGAATCAAGATTGCCAGGGAGAAATATCAATAACCTCAGATATGCAGATGACACCACCTTTATGGCAGGAAATGAAGAGGAACTAAAAAGACTCTTAATGAAAGTGAGAGTGAAAAATTTGGCTTAAAGCTCAACATTCAGAAAAAGAAGATCATGGCATCTGATCCCATCACTTCATGGGAAATAGATGGGGAAACAGTGGAAACAGTGTCAGACTTTATTTTGGGGGCTCCAAAATCACTGAAGATGGTGAGTGCAGCCATGAAATTAAAAGATGCTTACTTCTTAGAAGGAAAGTTATGACCAACCTAGATAGCATATTGAAAAGCAGAGACATTACTTTGCCAACAAAGGTCCATCTAGGCAAGGCTATGGTTTTTCCTGTGGTCATGTATGGATGTGAGAGTTGGACTGTGAAGAAAGCTGAGCACTGAAGAATTGATGCTTTTGAACTGTGGTGTTGGAGAAGACTCCTGAAAGTCCCTTGGACTGCAAGGAGATCCAACCAGTCCATTCTGAAGGAGATCAGTCCTGGGATTTCTTTGGAAGGAATGATGCTAAAGCTGAAACTCCAGTACCTTGGCCACCTCATGCGAAGAGTTGACTCATTGGAAAAGATTCTGATGCTGGGAGGGATTGGGGGCAGGAGGAGAAGGGGATGACAGAGGATGAGATGGCTGGATGGCATCATGGACTCGATGGACGTGAGTCTGAGTGAACTCTGGGAGTTGGTGATGGACAGGGAGGCCTGGTGTGCTGCAATTCATGGGTTCATAAAGAGACAGACATGACTGAGCGACTGAACTGAACTGAACTGAAGTTCTTAAAGTGGAAGCTCAAATTATTGCTTTCTTTTCCTCTTTTTTAATATATGTATTTAGTGCTACAAATTTCATTCTGAGCACTATTTCATTTATATACCACAAATTTTGATATATTGTATTTTCATTTCCATTCTTTTCCTTGTATTTTAAACAATTTATTTTATGGTTACCTCTTTGACCCATGAATTATTCAGAAATGTGTTGCTCAGTTTCCAAATGTTTGGAGATTTTCATGTTATCTTTTTGTTATTGATTTGCAGTTTATTTCCATTGTGGTAAGAGAATACACTTTATACGATTTAAATTCTTTCAAATTCCTTTTTTAATGTCCCAATATATAAGCCATCTTGGTCTATGCTCTATGGGAGCTTGAAAAGCCTGTGCATTCTGCTCTTGTTGGGTGGAGTGTTCTATAAATGTAGATTAATTCTGTGGATTGATGGCACTGTTGAGTTCTTCTATATCTTTGTTGACTTTGCCTCTACTTGGTCTATCAATTGTCGAGAAAGAGATGTTAAGATTTTTGCTTCAATCATTAAACATTATTTAGAAACTTTAATGGGAGAAGGAAAGCTTATGACATTTACCCATATTTTTGTTTTACTGTGATTTTTTTCCTTCTTGGTGTTTCAAAATTCTTGATTTTATCATTAACTTTTTTAAAGAGAATTTACTTTAGCCCTTATTCTAGGTAAATTGGTTGATGACAAATTCTCTTGGTTATCCTTTATCTGATAATGTCTTTATTTCCCTGTCATTCCTGAAAGATAGTTTTGCTGGGTATAAAACTCTGGGTTGACAGTTTTCTTTCAGTGCTAAAAAATATTGTGCTACTTCCTTCTGGCCTCCATGGTTTCTGATGAGAAATTTACTGTTATTCAAATTGTTTTTCCTCTATAGGTAAGATATTGTTTTCCTCTGGCTGATTTTAAGTTTATTTTTCTTTAGTTTTCAGAAGTTTAATTATGATGTGTCTTGGCATGGACTTGTTTGGGTTTATCATCTTTGAAGTTTGTTCAACTTTCTACCAAATTTGGGATGTTTTCAGCCATTATTTTTCAATGACTTTTTCTTCCTCACAGTCTTCTTTCCTTTCACTAAGTCCTTTACATGAACATCAAATCATGTTATAGTCTCATAGGTCCCTGTGGATCTGTCCTTTTTTTCCCCTATTTTCTCTCTTTTGTTCACACTGGGTAATTCCTAGTTACAGTCACACAACTGTCCCCACTCTCCCTTGTGCTGGTTCTCCACCCACATTTTCATACACACGTACACACCCATGAAACATGTATGCATATGACTCCAACTGTATTACTCTCATGCCCTCAAACAATGAAGGAGCAGCTTTCGCTTGACACTTTTATGATTGGTGCATGCTCACCTCTCACACACTTTCTTAGGGTCAATGACTATATGTAACCACAACAAAATGACATAAACTTTGGTGAGTTAATGGGAAAGAGGAACTAAGTGAAGCCCTGGACTCTGACCAGTTTAGGATACCTGGCTTGACAGGCTGTTGGGAAGATACCCGGGCCAGCTGCACAGTCCAGGGCTCTGGCTGTGCCGCCATGAATCCCCCATGTGGCTTCCTGGGATGACAGAATCATTTTCAGAAGAAACTGCATCGGTCCCCTCGGCCAATGGAGATGACTTGGTAGGGTGACCCTGGTATAGAAACGATGGCTCCTGATTTCTGAGGCCAGACGGGCTGAGGTGACACCGACAGGGTCAGCAGGTGGGCAGACCGTGAGGGTTTGTATGGGATGAAGGGCCCTCTCAGCCTGTGGTGGCTGAGGGCCCAGCTGGGATGCTCCCCAGCTGCCTCCCCAGGCTCCTGCTCTACCCCAGGGTGGCTCTTTTAAGGGGCTTTGAGGTAAAACCTGTTCCCACCATGTGTAGGATTTAGAAACTTCCTGTGAGTGGCCAGCTCTGCCGTTTGCTTCTCTCTTGAGAAAGACACCACGAGGAGGTGGGGAGGAAAGTGGGAGGATGAACAACAATGAGGAAGGGAATGGGGAGAGAAGATCACGAGGAAAGGAGGGGACAGTGGAGCCAGGCTGCCCACCCGTGCTGCCAGGGCCACACCAGCCAGCCAGCCAGCCAGCAGGGAGCAGCCTGGACCCTGACGGGGGCCCACTGTGCAGGCAGGATGCTCCGCGCACCCAGCACCTACGCGTTTGCTTTTCCAGAACCTCCATGAGTTAGCAACCTGGAACATAAAACTGGCCACCCCTTTGCTGCCATCAGGAAATGTTGAGGCGATCAAAGAATGCACGTGTCTACGAAGGGCAGAGGCAGCAAGTGAGACAATGGGTCAGTGGGCTGAGAGGGGCACCAGGGCCCCCAGAGTCCCTGCATGAACCAGCCCTTAACTGGTGCTTCCTCTCTCTGTCTCATAAGCAAACACACACACTGGCACACACACACACAGATACACACATGAACAGACACACAGAGACATACAGACAGGGAGACACATACACAGACATACAAGAAAACACACATACATGCAAACACACACATGCACACACACACTGACACACAGACGCTACCCTCACTTCAAACTAACGCACTCTGTATACCCTTCCTGTGTGGAGGTCTCAGGTTAGATACTCAACTAAAAAACCCGCATCTTACCCAGCCTTTTAAAGACTTGGTCACACCCCTACCCCAGGGCAGCTGGTGGTGAAAACAGGCTGGAGTTTGTGCCCCCCAGTCTGGCCCCACGGGCCTGGTTTGAACTGGCCACCCTCAGGACAGTCGCCTTTGCTCTTTCTGCATGGACCATGGTTAGAGAATTTTGCTCTGTTTACTTTATTTAACTATGATTGTGGGTGGCTCAAGTGTCTAAAGAAAAACAAAACAAAGTCTCTTTATGTGCTTTCCTCTTGTAAACATCTTATCCCCCAAAGGTAGGTGAGCTCTCGGGAGAGCTTTCCCAGCAGTGATGACACCTTGAGGAAAACAGCAGTGCTGTGTCTCAGTTTGCGGTGCCCGGGGAGTTGTTTCTTTTATGGCAGCCACACCCGCTGCTTGGTTCAGGCCTGGCACTGAGAAGCCCCCACCCGGCAGGCTGGGCTTCTCCTCAGCAGGTTCTGCTCTCCCCACCCTGCTGGGGGTGGCCCAGGTGGAAACAATGCCCTCTTTCACAGGAGGGCAGGTGGTTTTGTTGCAACATCCAGGGAGAAGAGGCTCAGCTGTGATAGGCTGTTCTGGAAATGGAAGGAAATCTGTTTCCAGAGGGAAGGGGCCAAGCCAGTGCCTGGATGTGCCCAGCACTCACCCCACCTAGGGCTGCGAGCAGCTGGTACACTCACTGGGGCACAGCCGAGCCTGGGGTTAGAGTACTGAGATGCTGCCCTGTGCGTCCCTGCTATCCCATCTTATTTTGCAAAGTCCAGGAACTTTCCCACAACCAAGCCTCTGAGGATACTCGCCAGGCCCCTGGGGAACTTAATCCTCTCTCGCTGGTCAGCGTTGTTAGTTCTGACTATTTCACACTTTGAATCACCATCTTGCAGCACCTCCTTCATAAAACCCTCACCCACCCCTACCCAAATTGAAATTAATTGCCCTCTTGAGAAGCCAGGTGGCACAGTGCTTGCCTGTTGGGCAGTGGCCACATTCTTCAGTGTAATTTCTGTGTTGTGTGGTCATTTACAGGCATACCCCGTTTTACTGCACTGTGGAGGTCCTGCCGTTTTTACAAAGTGAAGGTGCAGCAATCCTGGGCTGTCACGGGATGATTAGACTTTATCAGTTCAGTTCAGTCGCTCAGTCGTGTCCAACTCTTTGAGACCCCATGAACTGCAACATACCAGGCCTCCCTGTCCATCACCAACTCCCGGAGTTCACTCAGACTCACGTCCATCGAGTCAGTGATGCCATCCAGCCATCTCATCCTCTGTCGTCCCTTTCTCCTCCTGCCCCCAATCCCTCCCAGCATCAGTCTTTTCCAGTGAGTCAGCTCTTCGCATGAGGTGGCCAAAGTACTGGAGTTTCAGCTTCAGCATCATTCCTTCCAAAGAAATCCCAGGGCTGATCTCCTTTAGGATGGACTGGTTGGATCTCCTTGCAGTCCAAGGGACTCTCAAGAATCTTCTCCAACACCACAGTTCAAAAGCATCAATTCTTCGGCTCTCAGCCTTCTTCACAGTCCAACTCTCACATCCATACATGACCACTGGGAAAACCATAGCCTTGACTAGATGGACCTTTGTTGGGAAAGTAATGTCTCTGCTTTTGAATATGCTATCTAGGTTGGTCATAACTTTCCTTCCAAGGAGTAAGCGTCTTTTAATTTCAGGGCTGCAGTCACCATCTGCAGTGATTTTGGAGCACTTTATAGTAGTGAGCTATTTAAAAATTTTTATTTTAAGTTGGAGTATACAAGGTTGTCAGTTTCAGGTATACAGCAAAGTACCCCTGAAAGTTCAGTTATACATACACACATATCTACTCTTTCCCCATATAGATTATAAAAATAGAGTACTTGTCAATAAAGGTATGTACATTGTCTTGTAGACATAATGCCATTGCACCCTGAATGGACTACAGTATGGTATAAACATGACTTCTGCTTTTAATCACTCATTTATTCACTGGCTGCACTGGCTCTCTGCTGTTGTGTGGGCTCCATCCAGTTGCGGCAAGTGAAGGCCACTCTCTGCTTGTGCTGCCAAGGCTTGTCATTGCCGTGGCCTCTCTCCTTACAGAGCGTGGGCTCCAGAGCGAGGGCTCAGCATTTGTGGCGAACAGGCTGAGTTGCCCCTTGGCATACGGGATCTTCCTGAACCAGCAATCAAACTCATTTCCCCTGCATTGGCAGGTAGATTCTTAACCACTGGAGCACCAGGGAAGTCCTAAACATATCTTTTCCATAGACTGGGAAGCCAGAAAAATTTGTGTGACTTACTTTATTGCCATAGTTTGGAATGGAACCTGGCATGGCTCTGAGGTTTGCTGTATTTTTGGATCTGTCTCCTCCTTCCAGGCCTCTCTTGGTGGCTCAGTGGTGAAGAATTCACCTACTAATGCAGGAGATGCAGGTTTGATCCCAGGGTGGGGAAGATCCCCTGGAGGAGGAAATGGCAACCCACTCCAGTATTCTTACCTGGGAAATCCAATGGACAGAGGAGCCTGGCGGGCTACAGTCCCTGGGGTTACAAAAGAGTCGGACGAGACTGAGCTACTAAGCAAAATACAGACTCCTCAATCCCAGGGCCCACATGCCATTCACCCAGGATTCCCCACTGCTCAGCTCAGACTAAGCGCCAAGTGCATGTGGGTGATACTGGTTTGAATCAGGGTCGGCCTGGACATGGGCGATGGGATGAGAAAGCAGTTGTGTTGAGCCGGGGGATGGGTCATGGTGCCTGTGCCTGTAGGACCTGAGGGGCCACGCCCGCCACCCCTCTAATACAGACATAGAGAAGGAAGACAGGGCTGGGGGGAGGCAGGGAGGCCTCGCAGCAGGGCAGCCTGCAAGGAGAGCAGTGAGTGACAGGCCTCTCTCTCCCCCGGGCTCAACTGTTCCATCAGGGCTGAGCTCTGTTCCATGGAGGCTGCCTGCTGTAAATGTGAGCTTTTGCCCACTGAGGTTCTGATGGAAGGTGGTTCTGAATCATTATCCAGGAGTGACTCTGAGAAGTGCTCCCATTCAGCCTTCTGCCCCCACGAACAGAACAACCTCACACTGGCCCCTCTTTCCAAAGCCTCCGGAGCTGGCGATGCCGTCTGTGGAATCAGGAGTGTCCGTGGACCCCACCGGGGCCTGCAGTCCACCCCACCGAGGCTGTGCCCAGGGGGTGGGGTGAACAGAGGGACCAGGACACAGCCGGGGTCCATGGAGGATGACTCTTACGCTATAGATGACACCCTTTAAGAAAAGTTATCCAAAATTACAAACACACAGTGAGTTCCAGGACCTTGGAAAAGGGTTGAATCTCCTGCTTTTTGTTGTTGCTGTTCAGTTGCTAAGTCATGTCCCATGAACTACAGCACCCCAGGCTTCCCTGGCCTTCATCATCTCCCTGAGTTTGCTCAGACTCATGTCCTTCAAGTCGGTGATGGCATCCAACTCATCCTCTGTTATCTCCTTCTCCTCCTGCCTTCAGTCTTTCCCAGCATCAGGGTCTATTCTAATGAGTCAGCTCTTTGCATCAGATGGCCAAAGTATTAGAGATTCAGCTTCAGCATCAATCCTTCCAGTGAACACTCAGGACTGATCTCCTTTAGGATGGACTGGTTTGATTTCCTTGCAGTCCAAAGGACTCTCAGGAGTCTTCTCCAACACCACAGTTCAAAAGCATCAATTCTTCTGTGCTCAGCCTTCTTTATGGTCCAACTCTCCCATCTGTACATGACCACTGGAAAAACCATAGCCTTGCTTTACGGACTTATGCTGTGTATTTTGTCATATGTCACAGTGTTTTAGCTTCATGCTTTCTTAGCATCACAATAAATTCACCTCTGGCACAGCATCTCAAAAGCAAGAGGGGTGGGGACTTGTCTCCAAGGACTGCTGTCACCAAGTACCACAAACTGAGTGGGTTCAAACAACAGAAATGTGTTGTCTTCCAGTCCAGGAGGCGCTGGCCAGAGACTGGAATCAAGGAGTCACAGGGCTCTGAGCCTGTCGAGGAATCCTTGCTTGCTCCTCTCCTGGCCTCTGATGCTCTGGGTATTTCTCAGCTTGTAGCTGTGTCCCTCCAATCTGTGCCTTGGTCATCACATGCCACTTTCCCTGCGTGTCTCTGTCTTCACATGGCCTTCTAAGGACATCAGCTATGTTGGATTCGAGATCCACCCTTCTCCAGTTTGACTCATCCCAGCTAATTACATCTGCAGTGACCCTATTTCCAAATAAGGTCAGAAGCTGAGGTACTGAGGATTGGGGCCTCAACATACCTTTTGGGGGACACCATTCAACCCATAATAGATGGTGAGGAAGAGGGGCAGTAGCAGTGGATGAAGCAGCTGGGGCCTTCTGGAACTCTAGGGCTGGCAAATTCCCTGGCTGCAGCTCCACTGAACTCTCTGGGTGGGAACTCATTCTCACCCCCTCCCCAGGCCGCCTGCAGAAGACAGAGCCTCCAGATATCCATTAGTCTGAGCCCTGCTGCTTCATCCCCACCTTGGTGTTATGACACACTCATAGTATCTCTTTTCTAGTCCCAGAGACCCCCTGTGGTTTCCACCTACAACTATCCTACAGTCTCCATGGGTGTGGGTGGAGCCCACACCAGGAGCAGGCACAAGAGACACTCTACCGCTCATCCCTGAGAGTTTGCAGCCTGGGGGAAGATGGCAGACAAAGATTTTCCCACAAAGCACCAGGCCCATGTATCCACAGCCACAGGGTGACAAAGGCCAGGTCCCAGTGCTCACCCAGGTGAGCGAAGGGCGGAGGACCCGTGGTGAAAGCAGCAGGTAGTCTGGTCTGGGATACGTTGCTGTTTATGATTTTCTTTCCTCTAGGAGATTTGCGCTCTTACTTATGTTTTGCTTAATCTCTGAAATGCATTTATGTTTGCTGAGCACACTGCAAGGGGTTGGAGCCGGCCAAAGAGTTCTGGGCTGCAGGAAGAAGCCAGGCTGGGATTAAAAACAGACAAGTCATTACAAGATGGGTGAACCTCGGGCCTGTCCAGCAAGGTCAGCCGTGGGCTGGCCTGCTTGGTTCAACATTCTAATCAACCAAAAGCCAAAGAGGTCATGCCATTTTCAAGGAGTCATGCTCCAGTGAAACACACCTGACATGAAAATGCTGCCCAGTGTGGCTTATCCATGCTGATCCAGTTGCCACCTAAGAATCAGTGTTGACTCCCTAGGTACGTCACTTCGAGTGTGAACGATCCATGGATGTAGTGCTGAGGTTCTGAGTGATGAGAGCCGGGGCTCCGTCTCACCAGCTCTGTGATATAATGCAGAAGCTGCTTCCTGCTGACACAAGCCAAGGGTAGAAAAGAGTCTGGCTGTGTGAACTTGTGGTTGTTCAGATTCCGGATTACGAAGCAGTGTCACAGTGACGTCTGAGTGCATTTGTGTTTGAGGGCATGGCACAAGTGCACTGACTGACTGGTTGTGCTCATAGCGTGTTTGATCTCGCTGGACAAGGAAAGGCAGGATGTGAGCTGACTCAGCTCCCTCCCACCCGCAGGAGAAGGGAAGCCCCCTGCCCCTCTGCTGGTGCCATCAAGACCCTTCTGTGCCTCCTTGACTATCCTGTGGCCCACCCTGCTGCAGACTCTTGGGTTTTCACTGAAAGAATCAAACTTCCTTCCCTTCTGTCTCTTAGTTGCCCAGAACCTAAACCTTGAATTTCTCATGGCTAACAGAGGTTCTCCTTCTCCCACGCTTGTGCTCAACAGCTCCCCATCAGAAGGTACCACAGTGACCTCCTGGCAGGGCTGCTGTTAGCTCCAGCCCCCAGGGAAGCCCCACACAACAGCAGACCACAGATGTGTACGCAGGTCTACTGCCCCCAAAAGAGTTAAGTGGGTCTGCCCTACAGCAAACCTTTCTCTGCAGCCATCACCATGCTGGTCATGCAATGGTGGCTGAAAGCTACTTTGCATCTGCTTTGTGAATGTCACTTAACTTTAGGGCTTTTATTTATACAGTTTGATGATCACCAAGGCACTGAAACCTGGAAACATCTCAAGAATTAATATGTGGTTCAGGACTTCCCTGGCACTTCCAATGCAGGAGGTACAGGTTCAATCCTTGGTCAGGGAACTAAGATCCCACATGCTGCATGGCATGGCCAAAAGGTAAAAAGAAAAAAAAGAGAAAAAAAGAATGAATATGTGATCATTATAGACTGTGTTTATTTTTGGTTATTGTAACTGTTCTTGCCTGGAGAATCCCAGGGACGGGGGAGCCTAGTGGGCTGCCGTCTACGGGGTCACATGGAGTCGGACACAACTGAAGCGACTTAGCAGCAGTAGCAGCAACCCAGGGACTAACATAGTACCCAGCTCAGGGGAGGCTTTAAATAGGAGTTTTTAGGTGAATGAACAAATGAGTAAAATAACGAATGATATGTCAAATGGGGGTCAGGGCATGGGAAACAGGAGGGACCCAGGTGAACCAGAGCAATCAAGGAAGGCTCCTTGGAGGAATGAGACCTGTACCAGGCAGCCTAGAATGAGTTGAGATTTAATCAAGTCACAAGAGGGAGAAACCACAACCACTTCTGTCAAAGATCTTCCAGGTAGAAAAAGCCTTCTGCCACTAGGGATGTCGGGGGCTCAGTCAGACAACAACCATCGTTGTGGAGGCTCACGGTGAGTGTTTCCCTGTGGGACGAAGCTATATCCTGACATAGATGGTTTAGGAATTTGAGATCCTGCAGTGCGGGCACAGAAGCCATGATAGAGATGCAGGTGATGAATGTGAACTCACGTTCTGCCCAAGTAGAGGGGCCCTGAGTGGGTGGTGTGTTTCATACTCTGAAGGGGTGGGGTTAGGGAAAATCAGCCTCTACCTCCCACTCCGTACCCTGGCCTGCTACCCACTGGCATGACAAGCTTTCCGCTCGAGCCTCTTGGACTCCCCCTAACGAAGCCTATCAACAGGCCCGCCTACTCTCAGTGTCTCGTCCTGGTGCCTGCACAGACTCGCCCAGAGCACATGTCCTTACTGAGCACCCACCACGTGCCCAGAAATCTCCCCGTGATAGAAGAGAGGAGGGCAGGCCCAGTCCCTGGGATCGTGCAAGGAAGCAGGATGGACAATAAGCAAGTGACGAAATCAACACGTTAGATCATCCCTGGTATGAAAGGCACAGTAAGGACCACCAACCAAGGTGATGGGCAAGAACGGTGACAAGGTGGAGGGTGGCAACTTCAGGACCAGTGGCTGGTCACAGAAGGTACCTCTCAAGAGGTGACATTTGAGCTGAAAGCTGTAGGTAAAGTAAACCCATGCCCCATGTTGATGAAGAGAGAATAGGATATAACGTTTTGAAATGTATCTATTAGAAACGGAGATTAGTTACTTAGTGTTAGTGGCTCAGTCATGTCCTCTTTGTGACCCCATGGACTGTAGCCCGCCAGGCTTCTCTCTCCATTGAATTCTCCAGGCAAGAATACTGGAGTGGGATGCCATTTCCTTTGCCAGGGGATCTTCCCAACCCAGAGACTGAATCCAGGTCACCTGCACTGCAGGCAAATTCTTACCTGAGCCACCAGGGAAGCCCATTAGAAATGGAGATTCAGTTCAGTTCAGTTCAATCGCTCAGTCGTGGCTGACTCTTTGCGACCCGATGAATCGCAGCACGCCAGGCCTCCCTGTCCATCACCAACTCCCGGAGTTCACTCAGACTCATGTCCATCGAGTCAGTGATGCCATCCAGCCATCTCATCCTCTGTCATCCCCTTTTCCTCTTGCCCCCAATCCCTCCCAGCATCAAAGTCTTTTCCAGTGAGTCAACTCTTTGCATGAGGTGGCCAAAGTACTGGAGTTTCACCTTCAGCATCATTCCTTCCAAAGAACACCCAGGGCTGATCTCCTTTAGAATGGACTGGTTGGATCTCTTTGCAGTCCAAGGGACTCTCAAGAGTCTTCTCCAACATCACAGTTCAAAAGCATCAATTCTTCGGCGCTCAGCCTTCTTCACAGTCCAACTCTCACATCCATACATGACCACTGGAAAAACCATAGCCTTGACTAGATGGACCTTTGTTGGCAAAGTAATGTCTCTGCTTTTCAATATGCTATCTAGGTTGGTCATAACTTTTCTTCCAAGAAGTAAGTGTCTTTTAATTTCATGGCTGCAATCACCATCTGCAGTGATTTTGGAGCCCCCCAAAATAAAGTCTGACACTGTTTCCTCATCTATTTCCCATGAAGTGATGGGATCAGATGCCATGATCTTCTTTTTCTGAATGTTGAGCTTTAAGCCAACTTTTTCACTCTCCACTTTCATTTCATCAAGAGGCTTTTTAGTTCCTCTTCACTTTCTGCCATAAGGGTGGTGTCATCTGCATATCTGAGGTTATTGGTATTTCTCCTGGAAGTCTTGATTCCAGCTTGTGCTTCCTCCAGCCCAACGGTTCTCATGATGTACTCTGCATAGAAGTTAAATAAGCAGGGTGACAATATACAGCCTTGACATACTCCTTCTCCTATTTGGAACCAGTGTGTTGTTCTATGTCTAGTTCTAACTGTTGCTTCCTGACCTGCATACAAATTTCTCAAGAGGCAGGTCAGGTGGTCTGGTATTCCCATCTCTTTCAGAATTTTCCACAGTTTATTGTGATCCACACAGTCAAAGGCTTTGGCATAGTCCAGAAAGCATAAATAGATATTTTTCTGGAACTCTCTTGCTTTTTCGATGATCCAGTGGATGTTGGCAATTTGATCTCTGGTTCCTCTGCCTTTTCTAAAACCAGCTTGAACATCAGGAAGTTCATGGTTCACGTATTGCTGAAGCCTGGCTTGGAGAATTTTGAGCATTACTTTACTAGCGTGTGAGATGAGTGCAATTGTGCAGTGGTTTGAGCATTCTTTGGCATTGCCTTTCTTTGGGATTGGAATGAAAACTGACCCTTTCCAGTCCTGTGGCCACTGCTGAGTTGTCTAAATTTGCTGGCATATTGAGTGCAGCACTTTCACAGCATCATCTTTCAGGATTTGAAATAGCTCAACTGGAATTTCATCACCTCCACTAGCTTTGTTTGTAGTGATGCTTCCTAAGGCCCACTTGACTTCACATTCCAGGATGTCTGGCTCTAGGTGAGTGATCACACCATCGTGATTATCTTGGTCATGAAGATCTTTTTTGTACAGTTCTTCTGTGTATTCCTGCCACCTCTTCTTAATATCTTCTGCTTCTGTTAGGTCCCTACCATTTCTGTCCTTTATCAAGCCCATCTTTGCATGAAATGTCCCCTTGGTATCTCTAATTTTCTTGAAGAGATCTCTAGTCTTTCCCATTCTGTTGTTTTCCTCTATTTCTTTGCATTGATCACTGAGGAAGGCTTTCTTATCTCTTCTTGCTATTCTTTGGAATTCTGCATTCAGATGCTTATATTTTCCTATTCTCCTTTGCTTTTAGCTGAAGTGAAGATTAGCTGTTATTAATAAGAACTAACCAAAGTGGCTTAAGTAAATGAAAGGTTTATTGTTTTTCTCATAAAATAAGCACAAAGATATGCATCCCTGGGCTAGTACAGTGGATCTTCCGGGCACTATCATTTCTACTGCTTGACTTCTTAGCTTTATGGTCAGATTATGGCTCAACATGGCTGCTGGAGCCCCAGTCATTGCACCTATACTCCACGTAGGAAGTGTCTGCATGGAAATGAGGCAATGAGGGCATTCCCCAGATATCTATCTCACCTTGAAGGAACTTTTCTAGAAATTCCACTCAGCGAGTTCTCATTTGCAGAGCTCTGACCAGAGCTTAGTCTCATGTTCATAACAAAATGCAAAGGAGGCAGGGCCTTTAGCTGGAGACTCTATGAGGCAGCTGACTAGTCATCCCTTCCCCTGAGGCCTAAAGGTACATCCACTCCAGACCCCAAGAGCATGAGCTTCTGTTGACACCAATGGGGTAGAATTTTAAATGGGGTCCATTTCCCTCCAAGTGGCATTGATAGTCTAAATCAGAACTCAGAGGCTGGCTGTCCCCAACCCTGCCCTCCCAACAGAGCCCACCCTCAACTGCTGGCTTGAGTCCAGCCTCACCCTGACTTCACCCCTTTGTTTGAAAGTCATTGGTAATATAATGTTCTTTTTCTCAAAGAATAAGAAATGAGGTGTTTGGGTTTTTTTTTTTTTTTTTTAAGTACTTATAGTAGTTTTAACAGTGATCAGCCAAATATTGGGCTTCCCGGTTGGCACAGTGGTAAAGAATCTGCCTGCCAATGCAGGAGCCACAGGAGACACGGCTTAGTGGGTTCAACCCCTGGGTTGGGAAGATCCTCTGGAGGAGGAAATGGCAACTGACTCCAGTATTCTTGCCTGGAGAATTCCAGGGACAGAGGATCCTGGTGGGCTACAGTTCCTGAGATCACAAAAGAGTCAGACATGACTCAGCAACTACACAGCAACAGCAAACCCCCTATAATAAAAATGATGCAATTAAAATATTTTTAACTGATGTGACAAAGGACTAAAAAACTAAAATATGAGAAGACTTCATTCAAATTTACTAGAAAACCGGTTAGAGCTTAACATATAAATGGAGGAAATCTATGAATGGTTCTTACAAAGGGAAATTCAGTGTATGCGCACATGACATTCACATGACATCCTAATAAAAACCGTCGCCTGTTATTGCATCAGGCTCTATGTTGGACCTTTCAGAAACACTGTCTCAAATGCCTACATAGATCCAGCAAGGTAGCTGTTATCCCCATTTTAGAGATGAGTAAAGTGAGTCCAAAGGAGTATGGACGCTGCTCAGGGAGATGGGTTTGAAACTAAGTCTGAGAAAATCGTTATCATTTCAGGTAATCATTTATTTATTTAGTATTCATTTCACTTCTTCTCTGTAGGACTAGTCACTGTGCTAGGACTGGGCGTTTAAAGATGGACAAGATGCCTATTTTCCTTAGGGATCTGGAGACTAGGTGAACAGGTAGACGAGTGAGTCATCAGTCAAAGACTGTGATAAATGCTGTGATCAGCGCACACAGAGGAGAGCTGTGGGGACAGCTGTTGGAGACGCCCATTCGTATTCGGGCTGGTTTTCGGTGCTAACATCGAACAGTAGCACCAGGATGTAGTGCCAGCTTTGGGAGGCAACTGTGCCCTTCATAGCAGGAGCTAAACAAATATTCAGTGCGCTCTGACCTCGTGATTCAGTCCTAGGAATTTATCTTATAAAGTCATTCAAAAGAAGAAAAAAGAGCTATGATACTATAGGCTTCTTATAACACGTTAAAAATAACAACAATAGGAAGCTGAGAGGCATTTCAAGACATCCTGAGACAAAAGTGTAGGCGTGCATGAGTGATGGACAAACAAGAGCAGAGGTAAGTATCCAGCAGGGCTGATCAAACTGCTCTGTGACTGAACTGCTCATATCCGGGTCCCCAGCCTCCCCCACTGCTTTGCCTTTGAGTGACAGATGGAGCCTCTCCTGGTCCCAGCATGCGTTTCTGTGACCAGCTTCACTGCGACCCGGTCTGCACACACAGCCAAGATGGTCACCACAAAAGGAACACATGTTCATAGAAGATGATAGATAAACACAATGAAATATCATTCAACTATTAAAAAAAAAAAAAAAACAGGAAGGCTGTGTCAAAATACGAAAAAATATTTCACAGCAGAAACAACTTAGATGACCAGGCGGGGAAAGATTTAATGGGATGTGACAGGTCAACACAATGGAACAATATAGTAGCTATTGAAAAAGTAATTATGAAAACCATGTAGGGGACATGGAAAGAATGTTGGATATTGTGATAAGTAAAAATAACTGAATATGGTTTGTGAACAGCCTATATAGAAGTTTTGTTTCTCATTCCTATAATATAACTTTTATCATTATAAAAATGGAATGTATAAAAGTAGAAAGTCATGCAAAATCTTTTTGACTTACAGAAAGTGATTAAAATTCTTCTTTTTCATTAGCATTATCTTAGGGTTTTTTTTTCAGTAAGATGAATGAAGCTTTTGAAAAATAAATTTTAAAATTAAGAGAACTCTTTCATAGCAACAGAGAAAGAAATCTTTCTTTAATGTCTTCAAATATGTCTTGAGAGGGAATTCCCTGGAGGTTCACTGATTAGGACTCAGCTGCCAGGAGCCCAGTTTCAATCCTGGTTGGGGAACTAAGATCTCATAAGCTGCATGGCTGAAAAAGAAAAAGAAGAAGAAGAAGAAAAGGGAAAAAATTAAAAATAAAGTTAAAATATTTATTTTAGTGTCTAGGTTCCGGCTTATAAAGGGTCGAGCTAGTCTGAATGCTGCTCCCAAGTTGTTCACACTATCTCTTTCCATCCTTTCGGAAGATACCCCACAAAGACAGCTGCCCGCAGCTCCTCCACTCCTGTACGCTCCCTCCCTCAAGACACTGAGACTGTGTCACCTCCGCTTGCATCAAGCTGACCCTGTGACTTGCTTTTACAAAGGAAGGGGTGGTAATGATACCATGTCTTCTAGGCTGGGACCTTAAGTGCCTTCCTGCGTCCATCTTTGTCCTCAAGGAAGGTGCTGCCACCATGCTAGAGAGAGGCCATGAGGGGACGGAGGTGCTGGAGCAGAGAGGGGTCAGCCCAGCTAGCCCTGGCTGTTCCAGCCACCCCCGCTGAGAGCGAGTGATGCTATCATGCAGCCTCCAGCTCCAGTGGAGCCACTCAGTTAAGACTCAGTGACACAGAAGCAAACCAGCTGTCTATACTGCACACTGCTCAAACTGCAAGACTGTAAACAAATACATGCGTGTGTTTTGGGGTGTTTTGTTACACGGCGATAGCTAACTGAAACAACTCTACCCTTGAACAGGCTGAAGGACTCCAGGGCCAGGGCTGAGTCTCTCCTGGCTTTGCAGCCGTGTCCCCAGAAGCCAGCCTGATGCTTCATAATCCAGTCCAATGGGTGGATTCAGGTGAGAGACAGGAGAGAACCAGAACAGGGATATTCATAGCTGTATTTGGCCGAGCACTATATAGGTCCTTTCTACGTATCGACTCAGTTACTCTGCATCATGTTACCAGTGGAGAAAAGGCGGCCCAGGGAGTATAACTATAGTAACTCGCCCAAGGTCACCCACAGGAACAGAGCAGCAGACCAGAGCACCTGTACTCAGTTACCTTGTTACACAACCTCCCAGAATAACACAATGATGAAGACTGGGAGGGAGGCGAAGTGCTGACTCCTGACGAGCCCCTTCCCAAGTAAGTACAGAGAGAACCAGGGCAGGATAATGACCAGGTAAGGGCCCCGGATTTGGGGAGCCCCGGGCTGGTCCCTCAATTCTTGATTCCAAGGCAGTTCTGCACACACAGCCCCCAGAGCCAGTCAGCTCCCCCATTCGCAGGCAACCTCCAGACACCCACAAACAGATTTCTAGAACTCAAAGGTTCTCACAGGCTTACTCATGTATATGGACTGTAGGGTGAGTTAGACCAACTCCACACTGGTTCCTGTTGTATGTTAATACTATGCCAGGGAGATGGTGAACCTTGAACCCAGGGGTTAGCAAAGTGCAGCCCATGAGCCAAATCCAGCCCACCATGTTTCTGTATGATTTGGAAGGTAAGGAGGTTTTCCATGAATGAATGTTTTTTCAGTTTTCTTCCATCTCTAATGGTTAAAAACATCAAAAGAATAATTATATTTTGTGACACATGAAAATCATACAAAAAATTACGTTTTTATGCCCATTAATAAAACTGCGTTGGAATACAACCACAGTCATTCATTGACTCATCTGTATAGCTGTCTTAATGTTACAGCACCAGAGCTACAGAGATTTGTGAGCCACAAACCAAGAAATATTTGCAGGGTGACTTTTATAGAAAATGTCTGCCACCCCCTGGTCTAGGTAATACTTCATATATTGACATGACCTTAGCCTGCTTTCTATACAATTATAAATAACTTAAAATATTATGGTATTGACAAGGTCTATGAGTTGATAGACTAAATACGAAACATCAGCATGTTAGAGGGATGCTTTTCCTAGTACGAGGTTGAAGATCTAAAGACAAGGTTATAGGCTGAGCTGGGACATTGTTACACGACCTTGACCAGATCTCCGAATTTCCCTTAGGTTTAGCATCTCCATCCCCAAATGGTCAGCTTCAGGGCTAGGATTCAGCTTTCTGCTTAGGGGAAGGCAAACCGATTGTTAAAAACAGAAATACTGGGAATTCCCTGGTGGTCCAGTAGTTAGGTACTTTTCCTGCCGAGGGTGCAGGTTCGATCCATCCTTGGCAAGAGAACTAAGATTCCACAAGCCACCCAGCACAGCCAAAAAACAAAACAAACAAAAAACCCAGCAGAAATACTTCTGTACCAGTTGGCGAATAAACTGAGCCCCCAGGGATTCTCCCCTCCCCTGAAGCCCTGCCCCCCCCCCGCCATTTTCCTGACCATCTCCCCTAGATTCAGCAACTAAAGGATTAACATCTGGTGCTTCAGAGCCCTGTTACAGTTGACCGGAGTCTGTGCCTATTGGTTGCTAAGTGTCTTCAATATCATCCCTGTCAAGTGCCCCATGCAGTAGTCTATCCGTAGGATGTGTTCATTTTATTCTCAAGCATATTTTCCATTCTTGGGCTTAAAATCTGTCTTTTACAATAGCCATAAATTTCTGACCTTTAGTTAGACCTCAATCACCAGGTGAACAATGAAAATGACAAAAAAAAAAAAAAAGAAACTTCCCAAAGTGAGTTATGGGAAAGAAGGCAAGAGTGTGAATATTCAAGGGCTCTGGTTCAATGGATTTTATGCCACACGGGGCACCAGAGGCTAAGAGGAAAGAGAGGAGTAGCCTGTTGTCTGCTGAACAGGGTTGATTCTGACAAAGGCCACGCTCTAGAACTCTCTCATCCTGTTTCTCCAGATATTTCCAGATTAATCTTCTAGAAAGTGCTTGCCTCCACCCTGAGGATTCCAGGGGTGAAAGAGAGAAAAGTGGGCTTCATAGATGCTAGAGGCTGGCCAGCCACCTGGGCCCCACCTGAGCACCATCTCAGCATCACACCTGCCAGGATAAACTGCAGTCAATCCACAGCCTTCCTTCTGCAGTGTGAATCTGCTCAGGGAAATTCACTGACCTCTACCTGCAGTTGACTCTCTCAAGGACTCTACGCCCATTTATCTGCATGCAAATCATTTCTTTGCCTCTGACAGACATCCTAGAAACTCAGTGTTTTCAGAAACTGAAGCGAACCACTCCCATTGCTGTTTTATAAAACTCCTGGGTAGGAGGGGCCAGGAGAAGCCAGGAGGCCAAGGTTCAAATCCTGACACTTTAGCTGACACTTAGATCATTCATCTTTAGAATAGGATTGTGTCTGCCTGAAGCATTACATGACACCAAGCAGGTAAAAGATCCTGCAAACACAGAGCCTTTGTGTTGCTGTCTTTCACATCCTCTCTCCTTAATTGTTCCTTTGGCTCTTTGGAAGCAAGTGAGAGGTGATTAGGTTCTTTACTGGAAGAGGAGAGAGGTAAGGAAGAGGCTACCCACCCCTCACTCCATTCTAAACGATGGGAACTCTGAACCCTGATCAAGGTCTGATGGAGGACCATGTTGGAGCTAATAGCTCAGGAGAACCACAGTTAATCTTGTTTAATTTATTTTTATTTTTTAATTAGGAAAAAGAGAAGTTTAACTTAAATAGTAGTCAAGGGAATACAGATTAAAACTATACTAAGACACAATCTTTTCCCTTCACTTATTCCTCCTCCAAAGTTCTTTTCTTTATGTAAATCTGAATTTTTAATCTGTATCATTGTCTTTCTCTCTACAGAATTTCTTCAAACATTTCCTGTAAGATAGGTCTACTGGCAACAAATTCTCTCACTTTTGTCTTTATATTTCTCTTTCACTTTTGAAGGATAATTCCAGAGTATAGAATTCTAGGTGGGTGGTTTATTTCTCACAACATTTAAAATGTCTCACTCAACCCTCTTCTTGCTTGCATGGCTCCTGAGAAGTCAGATGTAATTATTATCCTTGTTCTTCTCTAAGTCAGGTGGTTTTTTTCCTCTGGCTACTTTCATTACCTTTGATTTTTGAAATAGTTTGAAAATAATATTCTTAGGTGTAATTTTTTGGTCATTTGTCCTGCTTGATGTTCTCTGAGCTTCTGGGATCTGTGGTTTGATGTCTGACTTTAATTTCAGGAAATTCTCATAATTATTTTTTCAAATGTTTCTTCTATTCCTTTCTCTCTTCCTTCTCCTCTGGTATTTCCATTATCTATTACATTTTCTGTAGTTGTCTCACAGTTCTTGAAGACTTTTTCCACTCTTTGCTGTCTTTGCTTTTCACTTTGGGAGGTTCTCTATTGAGATAATCAAGCTCGGGAACTCCTTCCTCAGCTGTGTCCAGCCTACGAAGCTGATCACAGGTATTCTTCATTTCTGTTACAGAATTCTTGATCTCTAGCATTTCTTTTGGTTTTTCCTTGGTGGCTCAGATGGTAAAGAATCCACCTGCAATGCAGGAAACCCAGGTTCAATCCCTGGGTCAGGAAGATCCCCTGGAGAAGGGAATGGCAACCTGCTCTAGCATCCTTGCCCTGAGAACTCCATGGACAGAGAAGCCTGGAGAGCTCATGGGGTCGCAAAGAGTTGGACAGGACTGAGTGATAACACGTCTTAGGATTTTCACCTCTGTTTATATTGCCCATCTGTTCGTGCATGCTGTCTACTTTATTCACTACAGCCCTTAGCATATTAATCAGTTATTTTAAATTCCCAGCTTGGTAGTGCCAACATCACTGTCATGTCTGAGTCTTGTTCTGTGGCTTGCTCTGTCTCTTCCATCTGTGCTTTTTTAGTGTGTATTGTAATTTTTTTCCTTGATAGCTGGGCATGAGGTACTGGGTAAAAGGAACCACTGTGAATAGGCCTCTAGTGATGTGGTGATGAGGTGGAGGGGAAGAGAAGTGTCTGTGGTCCTATAGGTGAGTCTCAGTCATTTTGTGAGCTTATGCCTCAAGGCCACACTTCTCAGCGTTGTCCCATTAGGTGGGACAGGATGTGTAGAGATGGCTGGATGTGGGTGTTTCCCTTCCTCAAAGTTGGTTAGGCTCTGATAAAACCCCAGGAGGCTAGGCTCTGGTTAAACAGTTTCTTTTTAGGGCAGGCCCTGCTAAGAAGAGCAGAGTGCTTGGCATATTTCAAAATGGTTCTTTTCCCCCTCCCTCTGCTGGAAACACAAGGGGATTTTTTCCCCTCTCTGATAATCACTGTCAGAACCTGATAGAGCTCCAGGAGATAAATCTCACAAAAGTATGTCCCTCCACTACCCTGAATTTTTAACTCTCAGGAGTTGTCCACATGGAGTCTCCAGCAGTTCACCAGTTACAACTGGGGCTTCCCTCCCCCAGCACTGGTCTCTACTCTAGCAAGCTGTGATTCTTTGGTATTTGCCTGCCAGTCTCACCAATCTGGAGGGCATCAGGTTGTTCTGTGACCTCACTTCACTTGTGGATCTGAGAATAGTTATTGATTTTTCAGTTCAGGTTTTTATTTGTTGTTAGGACAGAATGGCAATTTCTAAGCTTCCTATGTGCTGGAATGGAAACTGGAAGTTGGATCTTGCTTAAATTTTTAAGTAATTTTTCTTTATTGAGAAAAGTTGGTGTAATTCATCATGCCTTTTGTTTAACCCTGAGTGGACTGCCTATTCTAACTGTAAAAAATGTAAAAATGGAAACTGAGGCAGGGAGAAGTTAAGTGACTTGGAGTCTAACACCCAAAACATGAGGCTCAGGCTGTGGTTTTAAACAGCATCTTCTCCTCTTTCTGGAACATAAGTTTGTTGAACCTAGACCAAATACAGGAGAGGAGTCTGAATAAAGTTTCCCAGGGGATGGTTCAATAAATGCCATTCCTGCCAGATGCCGAGTTAAAAACAAAAAGTGCTCTATGGTCCTATGATGTGACCATCACCCAAATAAAATGTGGAAAAATTCCATTACCCCAGTGAGCTCCCTCCTGCCCTTTTCTAATTAACCCCCCACTCTCAGAGACAATCACTTCTCTGATCTCTATCACACTAGATTAATTTTGCCTGTTCTTGAACTTCATATAAATAGGCTCATACAGTAAGCCCTCACTTACATCCGGCCTTGTTCACACATCTGTGACATTCCTTAAGTAGTGCACGTCAGTAGCTGGTTCCTTTTTATTTCTAAGTAGTATTTCATTGTAGAACTGTACCCAATTTGTTTATTCATTCTCTTGTTGATAGAGACCTTGACTCTTGTGAATAAAGCTACTGTGAACATTTCTGGATAAGTCTCCTTGAGACTTCTTTAAAAAAAATTTTTTTTTAAATTTTTCCTGGTAAATACTTAGAATGATAGGATAGGTATATGTCACATTTTATAAGAAACTATCAGATAGTTTTCCAGAGCAGTTTTACAACTACTTTGAAACAGGGTTTGGCGGTTTCTTAGAAACCCCTTGATCACAGTTTTGAGTTTGCATCTTTCAGAAGCAAGCAGGAGAGGGTCAGCCCTTTTCTCATCAGCAGAGATAGAGCATCCCATTGCTCTGTGATCTCACCAGCATGAGGCCATCAGCCCTCTAAGTCTAGCTGTTCTAGAAGGTGTGGGGAGGGACAAGCGTTGTTTTCCTCCCTCTGCCAGCCTCCAGTACTCAGCTTTGCAGTGTTCTCTGTGGCGCTCTCCCCACTTCTCAGTGAAGCACCTGGGGGCTTCCCACCCTTGGTCACTTTTAGGGTCTCCATCTCTAATCTCGGCCCCTTGGAGCATCAGAAGCCTTGCTCTGATACGTCACTCATTTGTGCAAAGAACATAAACTTCCCACAGCCCTAGGAACAGCCTGAAATCCTTTACAAATAAACAAATCAGGACTTGGAAGACCCCAACAGTCTGGCCTCACCTGCCTTTCCAACCGTATTTTTCTCAGTCTCCTCACACACCCTTTTCTTCCTCTGCTGCCTGAATGTCCTTCAGGGGCTTTTAGGGTGGGAAAGATTATCAGCTTGAAGTCACTGTGGTTTATGGGCATAGTTGCTGCCAAGCCTTCCCCCCACCCTCTCTTCTCCTGGCTGGGTGTGAACTGCTGTAAGTTGGCTTCACAACTATCATGAGTTGAACTCGGGGGGCCCTGGGAGCAGCTGGGTGCTTTTGGAGGCGGGGAATTTGCAGCATAACAATTAGTGTCCCTCAACCCTTTGCCCTCACGTCTCCTGCTCCTCCCACTTATCTGCCACATCCATCCTGAGGTAGGAATTAGGAAGTGACACTCCCTGGCTGTATGTGTGAGTGTTATTTTCAGCTCACCACCGCTGTTTCCCAGGAGCCCGCCCTGGCCCCTTCCAACAGTTCCCTGGCCCCGGGTTCTGTCTGGAAGCTTGGACGTTCCAGACAACGGAGGCCCTGGGTGAAGGGCAAGCCATTTGGATGCTGGCAAGAGGGGCAGCGGTGAGGCTGATGTCCCCCGGCCAGCCCTTGGGACCACGGGAATCTGCCTTCTGAAAGCTCCCCTGAGGCCTCTGGAAAGGGGCCTGGCTGTCCCTGCTGTTACTGGATTCAAGCCAGACACAAGCACTGCTTCTCCCCACCCATAGCCGCCAGGCGCTCCGACTCCACAGCAGAACTTGGGGGAGACCCAGCTCCGCCACGTCTCCCACCAGCAGCTGTCACGGCGCTATTTCTGAAAACAGCATTAGAAGTGGTCCCCCGACGTGTACAGAGCATCTGCTCTGGTCAGGCTCCAAGTAGTCTACTATTCCGGCTGCATGAAGGTGGGAACAGGCCACAGAGAAGTTAATGATTCGGGCGCCAAGACCCAAGACACCAGGTGGTTTAGAAACAGCGTCTTCTTCTTTCTATTGGGTAGGCTCGAGGAACGTAGACAACTCACATAAGGAGTGTATTCCAGAGTGTGTGTGCCTGTTCACACTAGTCTTCCTAGATGCCCAGTGGAGCAAAAGTGTCCTAAGGTGAAATTTGGAAATCACTACACACAAACCTAATTTATATTACAGGCTCTGGGAAATTCTGAAGTCAAGAAAATGGTGTAATGCAGGAACGCTAGTGTACTGGGATGGCAGTAACAAAGCACCGTGAATTGGGCGGCTTAAACAACAGAAATCCACTGTTTCCCAGCCCGGGGGCCAGAATTGAGAAAGCAAGGCTGCTTCCTTCTGAAGGGCCATGAGGGAGGCTCTGTTCCCAGCTGCTCTCCGAGCTTCTGGTGGTTTATTGGTGAGCTTTGGCGTTCCTTGGCTTGTAGACGCATCACACCAGTCTCTGCCTTCATCTTCACGTGATGGTCTGTGTGTGTGTGTGTGTCCAAATTTCCTTTCATAAGGGCACTAGTTACACCAGGTTAGGGGCCCGCCTTACTCCAGCATGACCTCACCTTAACTACCTCTGCATCATCCCTATTTTCCTACAGGAGTTCATTCTGATGTCCTGAGGGTAAGGACTTCAACACATACCTTTGGGGCAGGGAACACAGTTCAACTCACAGTACCAGGGTTTCCCACGTCTAGTTTGGGCTCCTTGGTTCTGGAAAGAGGTTGATGACAGCTCAGGGAGACCAGAACACACACTTGCAGGTACAAAGACCAGCCCCCACCACCGAAACGTCCCCAAACCCCTGCAGAATCCACCACCTTGGGATACTCACTCTAAACCTCAGGCCACAGGTTTCAACTTGGATGAGAGGAGCCTCTGAGGGCTCATTGAGGGGCAGCCCACACCCCAGCCCAGAGGAGACACAGAATTATTCAGACTTGCTTGTTCCTCACCCCAGCACGGGCTGTTGGGGTGTCAGCAGGAGGCACTGAGCCACAGCAGCTGCCCTCCAGACTGAGGAAAGATCCATTCTCCCTTGATATTCAGCAGCCCCTGGCCATTCATGAAAGTGAAATTCGCTCAGTCGTGTCTGCCTCTTTGTGACCCCATGGACTAAATGGTCCATGGAATTCTCTAGGCCAGAATACTTCTCCAGTGGATCTTCCCAACCCAGGGATTGAACCCAGGTCTCCTGCATTGCAGGTGGATTCTTTTCCAGCTGCTGCTGCTGCTGCTGCTGCTAAGTCGCTTCAGTCGTGTCTGACTCTGTGCAACCCCATAGACGGCAGCCCATCAGGCTCTGCCGTCCCTGGGATTCTCCAGACAAGAACACTGGAGTGGGTTGCCATTTCCTTCTCCAATGCGTGAAAAGTGAAAGTGAAGTTGTTCAGTCATGTCCAGCTCTTAGCGACCCTGTGGACTGCCGCCTACTAGGCTCCTCTGTCCGTGGGATTTTCCAGCTGAGCCACCAGGAAAGCCCAAGAATGCTGAAGTGAGTAGCCTATCCCTTCTCTAGAGGATCTTCCGGACCCAGGAATGGAACCAGGTTCTCCTGCATTGCAGGTGGATTCTTTACCAACTGAGGTATCAGGGAATCCCATTCATAGCTTCCAGTATTTAAGAAGAACTGAAGTTCTGAGACAGGTGGAAAGTTGTCACTTGTCTGGGGCATGAGTGCGGCACCACTTGGCATGGCTTGGCATGGAAATCCCAGAGCAGTGAGCAGGCCTAGCTGAGGGCCACCCACCCTCTGCCTCACTCCCTTTGGGGACGTGACCCAGGCTTCTGGGGGAAGAATGGCCCTGTCGGCGCTCTCTCTTCTGATTATCCTCTGATTAACAAAATGGAAATAGTAGGCTTTTTATTAAAACCATACGCCCAGCTGGCCTCAACAAATCACCACAGCTGACATGAGCATCTTATTGACCAGAGGTTCACTCAGAATACCACTATGGGGAAACTGTCCTGAGATATTATCAGCACAAAAAGTCACATTGAAGGGGACTGGAAGGGTGACATTTAGATGAGTCCAGAGGATCAGCTTGGCCAGACAGAAAGGAAGGAACCTCTGGTTTGGAAGATGAAAGTGGAAGAGAGAATAAGTTTGAAATTTAAGAGATCATGAACATCTCAGAGAAAGAGAGTACTCTGAAATACTTGAACAAACAAACGTTTCCTTTGAAACTTAGAAAAAGCAGTTGTAGGACAAATAAAAGCAGGTACTACTGTTAGAGCAGGTGGTTAACAATAAAAGATATAATACAGGCTGATGCTATGTTACAAGTAGGTTTAAAGAGTTTAAATCAACAGACTCCATCATGGAATATACATTTAGACATGGGAGCGGTAGCTGGAATTCAAAATGTTCAATGGGAACTACTCAAAATCTCATGAGCTAGCTTTGAGCCCAAAGCCCAGTAAAAATCCATAATATTTACAAACACAGCTCTATTTTTAAGAGCTCTTTCCCTCTTCTACTTTGACTCCTTTATCTTTCTACCAGGAACTGCATAGCATAGTATAATAGAAAGAGAGTCACAGGCTTAAGGACCAGATGAGTTGCTCCCGGTTTTACTTCTCATGGGGGGTTGAACTTAGGTGAATTATTGTATTTCATTGTGTAATTACTGTATTTTCATTCTGTCTAATATCATCAAATTGGATGTTTATGAATCAGTGAGGTAATTTATATAAAAGGCTTGGCACATAGTAGGTGCTCAATTAAACAGGCTGCCATCTAGCCCTGCTCCTCAGGATTCTAGAGTAGAAAGTAGCTTTTCCTGAGGCAGCACAGACAAAGCCCAGATTCTGCCTAGATGGAGAACGTTCCTTTAAACTGGGTCTCATCCCACTTTGGTGCTCCCTGTGTCAAGGGATTTCCTTAGGGCTTCCCCAGTGGCTCAGACAGTAGAGAATCTGCCTGCAATGCAAGAGACCTGGGTTTGACCCCTGAGTCAGGAAGAGCCCCTGGAGGAGGGCATGGCAACCCACTCCACTATGCTTGGCTGGAGAATCCCATGGACAGAGGAGCCTGGTGGGCTACAGTCCATGGGGCCGCAAAGAGTTGGCCATGACTGTGCAACTAACACAGTTAGTTGACTTTAGCTTTACTTTCAGAGCTGGAGGGAGCCCGGCTGGCCATGTGCTCACAACTCCCATCTCACTAGGAGGCCTGGACTATGGCACTATGGCCTGAGGCTATGGTTCTGGGGAGATCAAAGGGGCCAACTAAACCCAAATTTTAAAGAGAAGGGACTTGTAAATACATTAGAAGTATGAATATCTCTTCTCTCAACCTCCCAGGCCAAAACCTTGTTAAAAGCTGTCTTCTTTGTGTATTCTTTGATTGCACAGGAGGAAGACCAAGCTCTACCTCATGGGATTCCCAGCCTAACAATCAAAGCTACCCCTTCCTGTGTGAAAAGTCTTAGCCTCTTTCTCTTAAACCATTAAAGAATTTCAGAGGCAGGAAGGAGGCTTGGGACAAGGGACTGGCCAAGACCTTACTTTATTCATCTGAACACAGAGAAGGATGGTTGCAAGAGGCCTAAAGAGAAAGAAATCAAAGTGGGGTGAAGCACCAAAGAGGAGGGGGCTGAATTTTCAGGAGTTGGAGAGGCCAGGACAGGGCTGAGAGGGCAGGCAAGGGCCACACCAGGATGGAGGAGCCGGGGCCTGGCTGCACCCCCTTCCCCAGGCTGGAGTCACATGCTGGCTTGGCCAGAAGGGGAAGACTAGCAGGACTTTCTGTGATTCTGCCTGGAGGAGGGCTATTTGCTCCCACCAGGTGTGGAGCCCCCAAAGACATGGGGTCCCCTAATCCTCTGCTCTCTGGGTAAAGCAGGCATCAGGGAAGTTCTGCTCTGTCCTTTGCCTTTCCCAGGAGACACTCCTCTGAAGGCACTCTCCTTCCCAGACGGTGATTTGAATGACCAAGAGGGCAGCAGAAAAACAAAAGTAGAGCCCCAAGCAGCCACCTGCCCTGCTTCCCGCTCCCCAGCATCCCCCTTCCCAGCAGACAGTAGAGCTGCCTGCCTCACCCACCTGGCTGAGGTCCCAGTGCAGGGGCATCCCATCTGCTATTTTAAATGCCCCAGTAAATCACGTTTCTCCATCCTAGGAGAGTGCCCCCTGCCCAGCCTTGGAACCGAGTCCCCCAGTAAGATGGGGATGAAAGTATGATGAAAGCTGCCAGGAGATCAGATTGTCCAGTTTGCCTGTGATTGTCTTGCTTTGCGCACCAAAAATCCCATGTACCAGGAACCTCCTCAGTCCCTGGTCAGCCTGCAAGTTCCTAGGGGCCAGACTAGCTTTGTGGTTTTTCTAGGGGCTCCCTTAGACCCCCAGGGGTCCCAGCTTCTCACACTGGATTCACCTCTGGGGCCTTGTCCAGAATTCCCTCATCACTGCAGAGAGCTGCTGGGGGACCCGGGGCTCCCAAGAACTACAGAGAACTGCTAGGGGATCTGGGGCTCCCCCACTGCTACAGAGCGTTCCTGGGGGACCCAGGTCTCCCCCAACTGCTACAGAGGCCTCCTTGGGGAACTGGGGCACCCCCAACCGAGGGTTCCTGGGGGTAGGGGCCACAACTTCCTTGGCAGCTAGTCAGTCCAGGGCATCCTGGCCAGGCAGTTTGAGCAGGGGCTTGAGAAATGGAATATTTCCTGCCGTATCAGTAAACAAGGATGTCACAGTCATCAGTGATTGCAGCCCTCCAGCGTGAGCCTGGGAGCCCTAAAAGAACACAGGAAGGAGATGAATACCTGCTATTTAGCAACCATCAGACTGCAGCCACTCCCTACAGTGAGTCCTGAGGAAAGGAAGCTCAGGATGTCAAAACACAGGATAGTGGCCTGAGATAACTGAGGTGCATAGGAAAGGAACGATCTCAGTGGACCCAGACTCTTACATCTTCCCATGCATAAAAAAGCATTAAATTCCTTTCCTTGGGATGTCTGGTTTTCTTTAGTTAAGAACCGTCTTTTGATGCTCAGACTCCCTGCCCTCTGTTGCAAAAATTCTGTGTAACCTGGCTTCTCCCCTTGCCTCCTCAGAGCAGTTTTCTTGGGGTCACTTGAGATGCTGTCTCCTGAGCTCGAAGTCCTAAAAATTCCCACCAAATAAAACGTAACCCTCAACTTTTAGGTTGCGAATATTTTTGAAGTCAACAGGCTGTTACATATCAGACACACATGCTCTCACATGATCCTCCTGCCCAGACTGCAAAGGGGAAAAAAATGAGAAAAACGAGCCACAAGCAAGTGGTGGATCTGGATGAAAACCCAAGTCTGGCAAACTCTGAGAGAGCCCGTTCTCTGAAAAACAAGAAATAAAAAGAGGTTATGTGGGTTTTGGAGTGGTGGTGTGGCAAGCCATTGGACAGTTGCAGAGTCAGGCCTGAGAAACGGGGAGCGAGACCTCCTGGGGACTTCTTTCAAAGTGCTCCCTTCCCCACTTAGAGAATCAGAACGGGTCAGGGGTGGCATGTACATTGTTGAAAAGCTCTCCTGGCATTCTGACACGTCCCCACCTCCATCGCCCTGGACCCCTGAGGAAGGCCTGGCTCTTCAGTGGGAAAGGGTCACTGGAGCTTTTGTGAATGCATTTGAACTTGGAGATCTGGAAGTCCCAGGAACATTCCTCCAACTCCAGTAGGGTCATGACGCCTCACTCCTTGGTAGGCGGGGTCACACTGGGAAGGTGGCCTATTTTAGGGACAGTTGTCTGTAAACTTTTCAGGAACAGGATGCTGTGCAGTCTGGCTTTTCTTTGAGCACAGCTGGAACGGGTCATTCTTGAAAGCAGACCAAGTCCAAGGCCTGTGAGGAATCCCCACGAGCCCTTGAAAGTCAGAGTAAAAGCCTTAGTGTCCCCAGCCAAGTACTGTTCTTCTCATTCTCTTTGTGAATGGATCAGTGCTTGGCTGACACAGAAATGTTTACAGGATCTTAGAAGGCATGTGGGCTTCCCAGGTGGAGCTAGCGGTAAAGAACCCACCTGCCAATGCAGGAGACAAAAGAGATGTGGGTTCGATCCCTGGGTCGGGAAGATCCCCTGGAGGAGGGCATAGCAACCCACTCTAGTATTCTTGCCTGGAGCATCCCATGGACAGAGGGGCCTGGTGGGCTACAGTCCATGGGGCCGCACAGAGTCAGACACGAAGAAGGACTCAGCATGTGGGCATGCACAGGCTGAGGGCATTGCTAGGTGGTTCAGGACCTCAGGTCAAAGGTGCCCAAGGCTGTGCCTTTAATCTCTATGAGGTGCAAAATAAACACATGTCTAGTCCTTTCTAGAAATCCAGGGAAGTATTTCTGTAACATTGTTTCATTTTTTTTAGTCATATAATGGAGAAATCCCTAGTTTTTTCTATAATTCCAAGGAAATGGTTCCTTGGACTAGGAGGAGCGGGAGGCGGGCGGGGAGGAGGTGGGGTCTCCTGCCGGTTTGCAGGTGTCTTAGAACATTGCCCCCCACCCCACCCTGCACCAGATGGACGGTCATCAGCCACTAGTTCCCACCGGTCCCTGCAGTCCTTTTGGCCTCTCATCCCCAGGTTGTTAACTTGCTTTTACTGAACACCAAGCACCTGCCAGGGCCCTTCTCACGCAAATGCGTCCCCAAGGTCTGTCCCTGCCAGTCTCCTAGTTAATTTGCTACTTAATTCCTCAGGCTGATCACAGTGCCTGTCACATGGCTGGCACCCAATCATACTGTTTTATTATTATCCTCAGCATTCTTTCACTGAACTTTCATCATAACCCCGAGATGGGCATCTCTCCACTTGACAGGTGAGGCTCGCATAGGTTCCTTGACTCCCCCAGGGTCACACAACCAGAAAGTGACCTTGCAGATTGTCACCCTGCCCCCTCTCTAAGCTCTTGCTCCTTCCCCAGGACTTGTCTTCACAGCTGAGCAAATTTCCTCACGTAATAAGCACATCTTGGGTGCCCATCGAGCTAAGTGCCAGGGGCACAAATAAGTTCAAGACACCAACAGGGCACCCAGGTGATCTCTGAGGGACAAAGAGCCAGGAGGTGTGCTCCGTGCTGGGTGGGGCAATACAAAAGGGGGCGGAGTCACCTCTGCTTCAGGGCTAGGTCAGCTCAGGTTTCCCAGAGCCAGTGACTCTTGAACCAAATCCCAAATGGTGACGAAGATCTGCGAGCAGCTGGGAGGAGCAGGGAGGGCGGCCAGGTTGGCGGGCAGCCCGAGTTAGTGGGGCGGGGCGTAGGTAAAGACGGTAACTTCGCGCCCCACCCCCAGCCTCTTTGCCCCCGCCCCCGTCCCAGTGATTATTTTTCCCTGGCACCGGTCTCTCCCTTCCCAGATTCAGGAAGGGGACTTGCGGAAGTCTCAGAGTGGCTTGACTGCACGGGTGGGGCAGAGGGCAGAGTTTAGTGTGGAATCTAGCAGGATCAAATCTGAGGCTCTGCACTCAGTCCAGGCAGACTGGGAGTCCTGGGCACCCCTGGCTCACTCCTCACCCCTCTGAGGTCACCTGTGGTTCGTGTGAGCCTGTAGACAGTTGTTGACATGTATCACTGAGACCCAGGGCCCGAACAGCACCCACCACTGACCTCCACACAGTAAGTGGGAGGGTGAGTGGGCGGCCAGCGGAAGGGGCCGTGGGAAGAGGCTTAACTCCCTGCCGCCGTTCAGCTCTCAGAGAACAGGTTCATCTGTGAGTACCATCAGCACCAGCACCACTGAATGCTCCACCGGAAGAAGAAAGGCTCAGGCAGGACTGAAGAGGCAAAGAACTGTGGGTCAGCCTCCATGCTGGAAGGTCCGGCTGAGAAGTCAGAATTCTGCCACTGGTGGGTCAGGCAAATTCCCCAGATTCCTGGCTTGGCAGGAGAACTTAACCTGCCCTCCTGTCCCTTCCCACTTTCCCCACAAAACAGCGAAGCTCCATGCCCTGCTGCTGAGCAGGGGCTCCAGTCTTTGTAGGCAGACCCATCTGATCTGGAATGTTCCTCCAGTAGCAGGTCCAAGCTTCAAAGAGACTGAAGGTGGTGTAGTTTGGAGCTTTCAACTTTGCCTTCATTTCAACCCACCCCCAAGCTGCCTCGGGTCCTGGCTCTCCTGGGTCCTCGTGAAGTTACCGGCCTCAAGAGTGTGAATAATTGTGTGTCACGGGAGCAGTGATATACGAGTCTGTTCGACTGGCTTGCTTTCTTGCACTAATGTATGTCATTCTCAGTCCCTAAGCCTGTCGTGTTATGAATGAGCATGCATCAGAAGAGAGAGGACGTTTCCAGAGAGTTCTCTTCTTTCCCCTAAAGTAAAAGCACGGTCTTTTCATCTGTGCATCATGCCTGTCGGGCTGAGATGGGAGAACTTCAGCATGGGTTGAAGTTTGCCATCCTATACCCACTAGAGCCCAAAGAGCCCAGGGCCGGTCCTCGAACCCCGGGCACTATTCCCCATTTACTAAGTGACACGTGAACCTGTACATTAAAAAAAAAAAAAAAAAGATAGATAAGGGACGTTTCTGGTGGTTCAGTGGTTAAGACTTCATCTTCCAATGCAGGGGATGCTGGTTAGATCCCTGGTCAGGGAGCCTCATGGCCAAAAAGCCAAAACAAAAGACAAAAGCAAGATTGTAACAGATTCAGGAAGGACTTTAAAATGGTCCACATCAAAAAAATCTTTTAAAAAATTGTTTAAAAATGGGAGAGATCGTATGAGTCATTGCACTTTGAGAGAGGGAAAGGGGGAGAGAACCTGTTCACCGCTTCCTCCCTACTCTGGTTCTCAAGGGCCAAACTGGTCCTCTCTGCAAAGCAGGATTTTCTTGGTGCTGCCTGCACCCAGGGCCCCTTGGGGCTGGTCCTGGGAGCACCCAGCAAACCCGATCTGCTGGCCCTGTTTGCAGCAGAGCCGTGCCAAGGGGGACTTACTGGTGGAGTTGGGGTGTGACGAGAGGGCTGGGAGCCTCCCCAGCCAGCGTGTGTGGCAGCTGAGGGCGCTGCGCCCCAGGGCCCGTGAAGCTTCTGCCAGTCTCTGTTTCAGAGCCTCCTGCCCCGCTCCCTCCGCAGGTGTCTAGGTCTGCCGTGCCCTCGAGGTCTCTGACTGCAGGAGCCCAGAGGCCTGGTGCTGTCACTTCCAGGGAGTCACCTGCCTTCCTCCCACCCGCGCTCTGACAAAGGCCCAGAGGCCACAAAACCACTCTGACTTGGAAGGATGTGTTGGTTTCCAGGCTGGGTTGCTCTTGCTTCTGTTCTGTGTCCTCTAGGGCTTTGGCCATTGTTAGATGAAGAATGTTAACAAAGATCACCGCTCATGGAGGCCACAGTCACTGAAAATGGACTCCAGGAAGAACCGGAGGACACTGTGCTGAGTGCTGTGTGTTCCCGCTGTGGATAGGAGACACGAGGCGAGCTAGGCCGACCATGCGGTAGAGGAGAGTGGGATCCACGCCTTGTCTGTATCACACAGGGGCTTCTTGGCTGGACTGGAGCTGCCCATGTCTGCTGATTCTCAGCCCCCCAGCAGCTCATCCTACCGTACTTTCGGCATGGCAGCATTGTTGCTCAGTCACTCAGTTGTGTCTGACTCTTTGCAATCCCATGGACTGCAGCACGCCAGGCCTCCCTGTCCTTCACCATCTCCGAGTTTGTTCAAACTCATGTTCACTGAGTCAGTGATGCCATCTAACCATCTCATCCTCTGTCGTCCCCTTCTCCTCCTGCCCCCAATCCCTCCCAGCATCAGAGTCTTTTCCAATGAGTCAACTCTTCACATGAGGTGGCCAAAGTACTGGAGTTTCAGCTTTAGCATCATTCCTTCCAAAGAAATCCCAGGGCTGATCTCCTTCAGAATGGACTGGTTGGATCTCCTTGCAGTCCAAGGGACTCTCAAGAGTCTTCTCCAACACCACAGTTCAAAAGCATCAATTCTTTGGCCCTCAGTCTTCTTTATGGTCCAACTCTCACATCCATACATGACTACTGGAAAAACCATAGCTTTGATTGATTACCAGGACCTTTGTTGGCAAAGTAATGTCTCTGCTTTTTAATATGCTAAGATTGTGATAGCTTTTCTTCCGAGGAGCAAACGCCTTTTAATTTCATTTAATTGAAATTAAAATTAAAATTTAATTTCATTTTAACTTCAATTGCATGCCAGTGACCAGCATCTAAATGCCTTCATATTTCCATGACTACTTCCTATCTCCAACATAAGCTCCACCAGTAGGTAAGTTCCTTGGGATGTGGTTTCTCTTGTCCTTCCTACACCCCGTGCCTGACCAGTGACACATAGTAGGACATCAGTAAATAGCTATTGACCTGCTGGTGGGCTCCTGGTCCAGCGCCCTTTCTACACTGATGATCTGCTCTCTGATCCACCTATGAACCGGGGATTTAGGAAGAAACCTTACGGCCTTGCCTGGTGGTCCAGCAACCGCTGGAAGACTCCCAGCTTCCACTGCAGGAAGCACGGGTTTGATTCCCAGGGAACTAACATCTGGCATGCTGCATAGGATAAATAAAATTTTTTAAAAAGTAGAAACCGTAAAGCTGGGGCCCACTCAGGTGAATAAAACAGTTCATCCCCCCAAAAAAGGCTTGTCCTCCTTTATTCAGTGCACAGAACTGGCCACAAACTGGACACCTGAGAACAGCTGTGAGTCACTCTTCACTCCCACTTTGGCACCAGAGAGGTGGCCTCACCCTCTGCCAGGCAGGACGGGCTGCTGGTGACTCCCCTGCCGTGGAGATTGGCACCGGCTTCAGGCTCTCCTGGATGGGCATGAGGCTGTGCTGGGCAAGTACACAGCGCGGCCCTGGGTGTGCAGTGTGCTCGCAGGTTCAGGGAGGAGGCCAGGGAGACAGACGGGTTCCCAAGAGCGCCGTCAGCAGCATTGGCCTGCAGTGGGGGGTCACCTATCATCATGTACCGTACACATCTGTAGAGCACAAGCATTGAAATAAAGAGCTATTATCAGTAATTAAGCCTAAATAACTTCTTCCGGAGGATCCCAGGTAGCTGTGCTCTCCCCACCTCCTTCTGTTTTCCTATCCTACCTGGGCTGCAGGCAGACGCAGGAACTCAGAGACCTGGCCTGTGCCATAGCAAAGAGTCGAATTCAGACACACAGGGGAAGGTCAAGGCTTCAAACGTGGAAACCCCTGGGGACTGAGGTCAGAGGTTTCATTGACCAACAGGCCAAATAGCTGGCCGGTTCCATGGACACAAATGGCCTCAACCCCAAGCAACCACGTCTCTTTCTCTATCTGCTTCCCAGGCCTCCACTCCCTGGATTTAGCATCTTAACGACCCAGCGCTCTCCTAGTGCAAACCATGCGCAATGCGATGGGGCGGCTCGCCAGACCAGTGGATCCCACCGGAACCCTGGGGAGTGCTCTCGGGGATTTGTGCTGAAACTTTTATGCCCGCCCACAGCCCAGCGGGGGTCAGAGCAATAAGACAGGAAGGAGTGGGTAGGAGGGGAGTGGGGCAGCTGCCATCCCAGGCTGAACTTTTTGTAAAAAAAACTTTTAAAAACCAACTGAATTTTTTTTTTTTAATTGTAAAAATAAGCCCCCAGATAATGTTGACGTTTCCCTGAGTGGGGACCCGCAAGTCTATGTCACTCTCACCAGGCTGGGCATGTTCCCAGGTTCTGTTTCCACAGGAGAGAGAGGAAGCTTGGTGCCCTCAGCCGGGACTGAAGGTGTGCGGGGCACAGCAGGGCCACGAGGGTCAGCAGCAGATCAAAGGCAGCAGAGCCCAGTTTGGAGCAATGTCTCTAAGCACAGGGAGCCCGGGAGCTGGCTCTCGCCGGCGTTTTCCTGGCGGCCAGCGCTGCGCCCAGGACGGGTCTCACAGGCCTCGAGTGGCTGGCAGGGCAGCGGCTGCTCCGGGAAGCCTGGCCAGCCCAGGGGACGACAGCAGAGGCTGCACGAGTCACACCTGGTCACGGCGAGCGGCCTGGGGTCGCACCTGGTCACGGCGAGCGGCCTGGGGTCGCACCTGGTTACAGCGAGCGGCCTGGGGTCACAGGACAGAGGAAAGAGTCAGTGGAAGCAGCCGACGGACAGAGTGCCGGGGTGGGGCGAGGGGAGGAGGATGGGAGCCCCTGATCCCGTCCCGGAGGGCAGTCCCGCCTGCAAGTCCAGCGTGGTGCCCGGGTGGAGAGGGTTCTCCTCAGCACCGGGGCGAGGCGAGCGCAGTGATCATGGCTTCTCCCTTGGTCATGAGGCTCCTCAGCCTGGCCCAGCAGGAGGGTCCCACTCCCTCCCAAGGCCACTTCAGAGGCTTCAGTTTCAGGAGAGGGAAGAGAAAGTCCCCCTCATGGGGTGAGAGTGCATGTGGAGGCAAGAGGCCCCCTGTCCTGAGAGGCGGACAGCCAGCCTGGGGCCTACATGGCCCCTCTGGGGTCAAGGTTGGGGTAGAGGTCCTGCTTCCTCCGAGCAAGAGGACAGTTTGCCGGGGGCCTTTCTCGCTTCTGGAAAACAGCTTTGCTGATGGTTGTTTGGGTCACAAAGCTGGGGAGGTATCTCTGATTCAGAGGGGCTCCCTTTCTTTTGACCCCAGTGAGACCCTGCCCAGTGGCTCCCCAGATGCCTCAGTTCTCCTCTGGACACCCAGCAATGACTTTACACACTTTTACACAAATGTGTGATCTTCTAAAGGGCACGCTTCTTCCTGCCATGCCCAGCTTACAATTCTTCCATAAATCGTGGCCCTCAGGATACCGCCTGAGTGGCCCCTCTGAACGGCATCCCACTTTTACCCTTCCCCTATCACCCCCACATCCCCTGCCCCTGCAGCCTGGGCCCCACTGCTCCCCAGACCCAGAACCCTGCCTCTGCCTTGGACCTCAGGCTCTAGGAACAGGTCCACCCCAGCCCTGACCACACATGTGGTTCTGACCCAGTGCCTGGTTCAGACACACTCCATCCACCACCTCTTGACAAAATTCCACCCAAAGCCATGGCCCCCTCCATGCTGTCAGAGGTGACTGACTACACACTCTCCCTGCCTCTAACCTCCTGGGCAATGACTCACTCTATTTTTTAAAAAAACTCACGTCTATGCATCATAATGGTTAGTCTCCTGGGGACATTGACCCTGCCAGGTCATAGCACAGGGTTGAGCCCACAGTGAAGGTCCATGAAAGGGGGCGGAGGCCGGGGGCAAGAGAGAGGAAGGGAGCAGGCTGGATGCTAACCTGAGGTCAGAGCTGTGCTAAGGCAGAAGTACCTGCAATCAGAGTGGGGTCTAGGCCGAGGCAAGGGGACCCCAGTCTCAGGGGGCACGTGGGTAGGCAGCACCTGAGGGTGGGCCTGCTTGACTTCTGCCCCCCAGGAGCCCCTCTTCCCTCCCCCTGGGCCCGGCCCCGCCCAGGCTTCACTCATTCCTCACATCCAGAGTTCACCGCTGACACAGACCAGCGTCTGCTTGCCGCAGTCTGCTGGACCAGCTCAGCCTTAGGTGTGGGACCCAATCTGACGGCAGGGGCAAAGAGCCCTGCCCTTGCAGAACCTGCAGTCTAGGAGGTGAGGAGACAATCAAATGTCAGTCAAATCAGCTTTAATTACAGCTCACCGTTATGGGCTTCCTTGGTGGCTCAGACAGTAAACAATCTGTAGTGTGGGAGACCAGGGTTCGATCCCCGGCTAGGGAAGATCCCCTGGAGAAGGGAATGGCAACCCACTCCAGCATTTTTGCCTGGAGAATCCCCATGGACAGAGGAGCCTGGAGGGCTACAGTCCATGGGGTCGCAAAGAGTTGGATACGGCTGAGTGACTAACACACACACGTGCGCGTGCGCACACACACACACACACCTGAGTTATAAAGGAAAGGGACACTGGCCTCAAAATTGGAGCCAATCAGTGCCCTCCCCAGAGAAGGGAATCCAGCACCAGCGCCCGACAACTCAGCCCCAGGCCGCCCGGGCTCACAGGCCCTGATCCGGGCCCAGCTTCGCCAGCCCTAGGCAGCTGCCCCCATCCCATCCAGAACAATCTGCCAGGACCAACGACTGGCTGCACACGGACTGTGCGGGGCAGTCCCAAGGAGCTCTGCGGTCCTTAAGGGGGTGTGTGTGGAAATGCCAGCCACAGTGCCGGGGCTGGTGACAGTGAAGGAGTGCATAGGGGTCCATCAGCAGGGGACGGACAGGAGCGACGTGGTGGCCACAGACTCAGGACTTGAGTGCATCAGTAAGAACGAATAAGCTAGAAACACAAAAGGATCATAGAACAGTGGAGAGTGAAGAAACAGGACAAGATTCATAGCATGCCATCTCCCATGTAAATTAAAAATACACACGCAAAGCAATGGGATATGTTTATATATAGACATATAGACACACAGGGACTTCCCCAATGGCTCAGCAGGTAAAGCATCCGCCCGCCATGCAGGAGGCAACGGAGATCCTGGTTCGATCCCTGGTTCAGTAAGAGCCCCTGGAGAAGGAAATAGCAACCCATTCCAGTGTTTTGCCTAAAAAATCCCATGGACAGAGGAGCTTGGGCTACAGTCCAAAGGGTGGCAAAGAGTCAGACACGACTGAGTGACTGAGCACACACAGACACACAAATCTAAGAACAGACATCAAATATCTTACGGTGGGCTCCCGAGGGGAGGAGGGTGGGAGTGGAGATTACAGGTGGGGAGATAAAGCGGTGTCCACCACGAAGGGGCTTTGCACAGATCGGTGAGAGCTGTGCTCCAAGACCTAATCTGGGCAGCTTTACCCCGTGCTCCCGTGACCCAACACAGCGTGTGACAGTTCAAAGCCAACCACTGGCTATGAGAGCCCTGGGCTTGCTTCAGCTGGGCACGACGGCTACATTCCATTTTTTTTTCAGGGGCTATAGGAATTATTCCAATCCAATTCCCCACCATGAGGGTTGAGGAACCCAGGGTCCAGAGAGGACATATGAGTCGGCCAGCTGCAAACATTCTGGAGGGCCAAAGGAAGAGCTGATGCACGGCTGACCCCGTGTTCTACTCTCTCCATTTCCACTTTCTGACCGCCCAGCCCAGCCTCCTGAGAGTGTTTGTTTAAAGGGCTGGGCTGTGCTTGTCTGAGCACAGGAGCACCCAGGCTGAGGTAATGCACTGGCATTAACTGGCCCTTCCTGTGTGGAGTTCAAGGTGAGAAACTCCTAGGGAACTGGGAGGCTCAGGGACTCCTTTATCTCTGTTGTTTAGTGCCTTTCCTCCTTTCAGGACAACTGCCTCAGAGCTCAGATGAGCTCATCGACTCACCTGGGCAGGTGAGCGCAGAACTTGGACAGGGCTTTAATGGGAGTGAGTCCTGCTGGAGGAAATGGTGTCATTGTGGTGCCGAGGAGGGGAGGAGCCAGCTCTTAAAGGCTCCATCTTTCCCACAGCTCGGTCAGCATGCGCCCTGCCCACAGCACATCCAGAAGCTCCGCACAGGGTGGGTTTGGTGTGTTGATGCCAACAGATTTGCTGGAACCCACAGACCCATAAGACTGCTGACAAGAAAATTGGACGGGGTATTAACGTAGGCAGTTGGTGGAGATTTATGGCTAACTTTCCTGGGAGAAGGAGATGAACAATGAATCCTGGGGCGCCTCTCTTAGGAGCAGCCCTCGAGACAGGCTTAGATCATCAACGCCCCCCAATCCTACACGGCCCGGCTTTTCACGATTAAAGCACAATATGCTTACACAGGGAAAAGAGTGTATATCATAAGAATGAATGTTTGAAAACAAAGAAAAACACACACAAAAAAAAAGAAGAAGAAAAAGAATGAATGTTCACAAATTCTACCTCCTCATATAATCATCCCAGAATAGTCCCAGACCGCAGAAGTCCATTGCCCACTCTCCAGGGCGGTCGCTACTATGCTGACTTCTACTGACACAGATGAGTGTGTGTCTCCCATTTTAACTCTGTCAGCATCAAGGTCAGGGTGTCAGCAGAAAAAAAAACCTGGGCTAGTTGACCGAAGTCCCTTTAAAATAGTAATGCATTTGCCCCCACTGTTCTCTAGTGAGATAGGCAGGTGACAGGCAACGTCCCCATCCCTTGGAGTGCTGAGGAGCCAAGATATCTAAGGGATTGCTTCATCTTAGAGCCCTATGGGGAGTCAGCAGAAACCTGCCGCTCAACCAGTCCACCAGTGGGTGGATTCCCGGCTTGCCCTGCACCTTCTGACATCCTGGGGCATCATGCAGTGGGTAGCAGCTCTTTGCTGAGCCACTTGGGCTCTGCTGGGAATGCACAGGTTTGGCATGTGATGTAGGCACCTGGATGAGTTGTCAGCACTTTCCTCTAAGAGGCTTCAATAGTGACAAACCTCAAGCTTTCCTTAAACTGGAAAACAATCAAACATTGTGGTCACGTGTGAGAAACAGTGGTCTGGTATGCTCAAATCACTCAGAATTTCTCTTTTACAAATTCTTTCAGAGCAAGATTCTTGTTGTTCAGTCGCTAAGTCGCGTCTGACTCTGCAGCCCCATGGACTGCAGCACACCAGATTTCCCTGTCCTTCACTATCCCCCAGAGTTTGCTCAAACTCATGTCCATTGAGTCGATGATGCCATCCAACCATCTGGTCCTCTGTTGTCCCCTTCTCCTCCTGCCTGCAATCTTTCCCAGCATCAGGGTCTTTTCTAATGAGTCAGTTCTTCAGGTGGCCAAAGTATTGGAGCTTCAGCTTCATCATCAGTCCTTCCAATGAATATTCAGAGTTGATTTCCTTTAAGGTTGACTGGTTTGATCTCCTTGCAGTCCAAGGAATTCTCAAGAGTCTTCTCCAACACCAACCACAGTTCAAAAACTACGGTTCTTCAGTGCTCAGCCTTCTTTATGGTCCAGCCCTCACATCTGCACATGACTACCGGAAAAACCATGGCCTTGACTAGATGGCGGCTTCCCTGGTGGCTCAGCTGGTAAAGAATCTGCCTGCAATGAGGGAGACCTGGGTTCGAACCCTGGGTAGGGAAGATTCCCTGGAGAAGGGAAAGGCTATCCACTCCAGTATTGTGACCTGGAGAATTCCATGGATTGTATAGTTCATAGGGTCTCAAAGAGTCAGACATGAGTGAGAGGTTTTCACTTTCATTTGGAGAAGGCAATGGCACCCCACTCCAGTACTATTGCCTGGAAATTCCCATGGACAGAGGAGCCTGGTAGGCTACAGTCCATGGGGTCACAAAGAGTCGGACACGACTGAGTGACTTCACTTTCACTTTGACTAGATGGACCTTTATCGGCAAAGTGGAGCCAGATGGTCAGTCTTTTTTCTTTTATGTTGAGGTTGTATCATGTTTGCAATGAAAGACAACTATAATCCTGTTGGACCACGCATCATTTTTCTCACATGGGGGCTCATCAGAAACTAGAGCCCCAGTCAGCTGTCACTAAGCAAATGGGAAATTCATGAAACAAACTTCCCTAATCATTCCAGTCACCATTTATTGAATACCTTCTATGCACCAGAATGTATCTCCCATTTTAATAGCAACCCCCAAAAGTGGGCCTGATTTATACCATTTTACGGATGAAAAACTGAGACTTAATGGTAAGTGATTTCTCCACAGTAATCCAGTTAGCAGCGCTGAGATCTGAGTCAAGTCTGTCCTTCTCCACAGCCTATGCCCTCAAGGGTCCTCAGCAAGGCCCTTTGGGGCAACCACAGAACAAGATATGGGTGGGTTCTTTGAGTCCTTCTTGGGAGAGGAGGGAGGCTGCTGGTATAAGATGTGAGTGATGAGGCAGAAGGGGTGGGCTCTGGCGTGGCCCCAACATCACTCACACTCTCGTCAAGAAACAGACCTCCAAAGAATATCAGCACTGGTGGGAACTGAGAGGACATAGCACCCTGCCCTCCTCGGAGGATGAGGACACAGATGTTTTGAGGGGATATATAAGTGAGCAGGGTGACACAGGGCAGACCAGAAGAGCTCAGGAATTCCAGGCCCCTGTGAAGGCAATGGCACCCCACTCCAGTACTCTTGCCTGGAAAATCCCATGGATGGAGGAGGCTGGTAGGCTGCAGTCCATGGGGTCGCTAGGAGTTGGACACGACTGAGCGACTTCACTTTCACTTTTCACTTTCGTGCACTGGAGAAGGAAATGGCAACCCACTCCAGTGTTCTTGCCTGGAGAATCCCAGGGACGGGGGAGCCTGGTGGGCTGCCGTCTCTGTGGTCACACAGAGTCCGGACACGACTGAAGCGACTTAGCAGCAGCAGCATCAGCAGTGCTTCCCCCCAGACTGGATGGCCTCCTTTGTCTGTCTGTCTGGCCTTCCTTGCAGCTGGGGTGGCAGGTTTTAAGTGGGCAGAGGACACACCCCTTCAGGTGGCCCAAGGCAGCAGGGGGTCCCATGGTGGAGCCAGGAAAGCAGGAGGTGCTGGACCCCCACTCCTCTCATTCCCGCTGGGCTTCACTGACCTCGAAAGGCTCCTTTTCCTGAACCAACACCATAACTGCTGCTGTCAAGAGCACCTCCCCACAGACACCTGGTGGACAAATATTTTCCCAGGGAAAGGACACCCAGGTGAGTCCCAGGTGAGAGGGAATCCCCTGAAGACTTTGGCCTCGAGAGTGAGATCATGGGTCTTGGGAGCAGCTGCATTTTATAGATCTAATAAATTAGACACAACCCGCCTGGTTATACACTGGCAGGTGTCATGGGGCCCTGCCTTGCTTACTCGGCAAGAGGAGGAAACAGAAATAAAGGTAAAGTGTGTTCAGAGACCAGGTCACCAGATGGATAGGGCAAGAGTCCCGTGAGGACACAGGGCTGAGTCAGCAGGCTGCTTCGGGCCCTGCTGGCCCCCTGTCTGATGCACCTGGGTCTGTCGATCTCCTCGCAAGCCAGCCCCCATCACTGGGCCCCTGAGAAGCTGCCAGGTTGGGCTCTGACCTCAGACAGTGACGATGGCAAATGTACTGTCTAACGTATTTAACCATCAAACCCTCTTACCTGCTCTGAAGTTACATAGGGATATGGTTTCCAAGTTGAGGGGTTAAGCAATTCCCAAAGTTACACACAGCTTATAAAATGGCAGAGTGGGCAGGAGCCTGGCTGTCAGGGGGGGCAGGGACCTAGCTACCTCCATCTCCCCACATGCCCAGAGCTGTGTCACCACCCTGTGCAAATCAAGGATGCAGCGTCACATTGATATGCCCTGTGGCCGCTTCATTCTGCTCTCAGTGCCAAGGGGAAGGCTAAGGGGTGTCCAGCTGCCTTCCAACAGGCCTGCGGGTTTGTGGCGTGGCCACGAGGCTCCTGTGATTTTCTGTGGGAAGTGCAGACTTAGCACCTGGGTGCCCAGTACTGTCTTTATATTTGTTCTCATCCTTCCTCGTGCTTCTCAGAGTCCTCCTCTCCCAGAAGCCCTTTGCCCCCTCCATGGGGCCTTCTGCTAGGAGTCACGCGCGCCCCACCTTGATCTACCTAGGCCAGGTCCAGACACAGGCAGTGGTATTCAACCACATGTTCCGTTAGCACACAGGTCCCTGAGCCTTGCCCTCACTCACTGGACTCCATCTGCCACTCGTGTGTGGGGGCACCCACTTGGCGGCACCCTTGCTGGGACCTAGAGGCCTCCACAGATGGCAAATCACCCCCATCCCCACCCAACACACACATACCCATAGTCCAGGAGTCAGATATGACCAACCATCCTTACAAGGCAGGTGGGGATCAGAGTTTTAATCCCAAGCACTCTATGAGTTCAGGGGAGGGAAAGATCGATTTCCAGAGCAAAAGGACAGAGGAGGAAAGAACTGTTTGATCTAGACTTGGAGATGGCTGCGCTTCTGAGGAACCACCGGATGGCACAGACCGGGGCACCGCGTTTTAGAACCCCTGCAAGACCCAGAGCTTTTCAGGACCACAAGCTTGCCTTGAACTCCCACTGAGAATCTGTTACGAGGTGACTGTCTTTGCATTCCTGCTGTGCAGTCAGATCCAGAGGACTGAGCAGGTGCTGCCATGACAACAGGAGGCCCTACGCCCAGGAGACCCCACATGAGGGCCTCTTGGCATAGTGACAAGGGTGGCTGTCACGAAGGTGCTTCTTGTGACATATAAGGTACAGCTGGGCCTCCCAGGAGGTGACCCCTTCGAGGAAAAAGTGGCCTTCAGGGGCTACTGGGCCAACTCAGCAACTGAGTCTGAGGCAGCCATCTCATAGGCTCAGAGTCTTCCAAGTGGAAGGGACTTGGGAGCTCACGCAGCTTTGGCATGAGCTCTTCTTGTACCTGAAGATTTAGCTCTGCTTTGCTTTGGAACAACACAGAATATGATTAATCTCACCACCAAGTTCTTATCGCCTTTTTTCAGTTTGAACACTCTTAGTGGGCTCATCCTCAAACACGACGACCCTTGGGGGTCCCTTCATTCTTTCCACCATAATCCAGCTCACCACACTTCCTCCTGAGAGGCGACCCAGGGCTGAGGACCTCATGTTGGGTATTATCACCCCCACAGACGGTGCCTTGGGTAGCCACGCAGCATCACGTGTTCACCTGCTTCCCCTCCACCTCCCCCAGAAGGAACTTCTCCACTGAAAAGTGGGAATGGCAAGTTTCACCTCCCACTAGGTCACTAGAATGAAGTCCCTGTCTGCGAAGCCATAAGCTTCTTGGGAGGAAAGCACTAGCCGGAGTCCAACCCATTATGAGCTGGCTGAGAACCACAGGGGCCGGGGGAGGGCTGGGAGCAGTGGGCACCGTATCCAGGTGCTGATCTGATGACTCTCATTTCCATTGTATAAAAGGCAAACCTGGCCTGGGGAGTAGGAGGCCCTGTGGGGGTGGGGAGGTAGTTCCGCCATCTCGGCTGGGGCAAGAAGCCTGCCCTGCAGGCAGCCCACCTCTTCCCTCTCCTCCCTGGAGATGAATCAGCTTGTGGGAACTGCTGGTGCCTTGGGAAAGAGAAAGAAAGCTGACCAGCCAGGCTGCCGTCTCCACAGCTGAATGGAGGCACTGTTCTTCCTGCCCCGGCATCTTCCAAGGCTGAACCATCCTTTTAATCCAAATATAGCTAAATCGCTTCTGCTGCCTTCTGGGAACTGGCAGAACAGTTGTCCCTGGAAGTGGCCAGACTGTCCAGACCTCAGCAACTTTCCCGGTCTGATGGGGAGCTGTTTACAGCACGAAGCGGTGAAAGGTGAATTATTCTGTGCTGACAGCTTTGGAAAGAACCAGGGGCCGGTCCTCCTTCCAGGGAGGGCTTCTACCCGCTAAAGCAGGACAGAAGGGCTGAGCTCCGGCCGCTGCAACCTCGCGTGAGGGCGCCGCGCTGCCGCCCTGAGTCAGCACCCTGGAGAGCTGCCCCACCCCCTTCCTAAGCGGTGAGGTCAGCGCAGATGCGCCCGCCTGGCCCCAGCTCGCAGCGGGAGAAGGAGCCGTGGCCACGAGGAAAAGCTCCGAAGAACAGAGTTGCAGTGACTCTCATGAAGGCTGTGAAAACTCCAGAATCCAAGAGGCCTAGGGAGCAGGGTTCCAAAAAGCAACTTTGCTGACAAAAATCTCACCGTGGGCAGTCAGGTGGGTGTGGCATTGCTCAGCACTTACTACCAAATTGCTTCACTGACACTCAATTATGATCTTCCTAAAAGGCAGTCATTGCGTCACTTCCTGTGTTCCCCTGGAGGCACCGTTCTGGGCTCTCTGGTGCCGTGCTCCTGAGAGCTCCAGACTCAAAGGAGTGGCCGAGCCACCCAGTGGAGGTGTTTCTGCTGCAAGATCCAAATTAGACCACCTCCTCAGGTTCCTGGGGGCACCTCTCCTCCCATCTGGGTGCTGAGCCCGCAGGGAGCTGTGTCCCCTGCCTAGGGGAAAAGCACCTGCTTTGCCTGGCAGAGGCCCAAGGAGAGGGCCAGGCCAGAGAAGCCAGCCTCTGGCCTCTCTCTGGTCCACTGGTTCTCAAGAGCAGAGCAAAAAATGAAGTCACTGGGGAGTCATTCAATGCAAATCAGGGGCCCCACGGAAGGATGCTGAGTTCGTGCAGGTCTGGGGTGGGACCAGGAAACCCCCCCCCCCAGGTGTCCTGTCCCACACTAGAGCCCTCCCCCAGAGGAAAGTGGGCACCGCTTGGTGCTCTGATACTGTTGGGGGTCACCATGGAGAGCTCACCGCCCTCGTCAAACACCCAGCTCTCACTGAAGTGGCCCAGTGGCCCCGCCGCCAGCTGCCATTGGCTCATGAGGCACGCCGTGGCCACACAGGTGGCCTCCCCACAACCCTGCCACCTGCCGCTAGTTTTCAGGAGGCTGAGGGAGCATGGTTGAGTCCGGTCCTGGAGGACTGAAAGCACAAGGCACATACCTTTCTGCTGCGCAGTGTGCTATCAGGAAGGACAGCCTAAAGGCAGTCTCCCACAGGAAGCAGCCTGTGTTTGCTGGAATTGGCCTAGGAGAGGGTGCTCCTGTGGCTGACCTCAGAGGGGAGAGGATTTTCTTGTCCAGCGGTGGAGAGTGAGCATGGCTGTGCCCTTGCCTCCACATAATGTCATTAACTAGGGGGGACAGGCTCGTGGCACCCTGGTGTTTTCCTCTAGGACGACAGTTACAAGTGAAGTTCTTGCCTACAAAATTTCAGTGCCGCCACCCACCCATGGATGGGCTAAGGAAGTTTCTGATGGGCTGCCTTGGAAACATACCTATAACCGTGACATGGTTGCTCGGGGAATGTGCATTCTGAATTTCTCAAATCTAATTTTGAGCAAACTTGGGGAACATCATTTGCTGGCAAGTTAGGGACCGCCTCTATGACTCAGGGTTTGAATGTTTCTGAGGAGGCTGGGGACAAAGCCTGACTCCGGAGGTCTGGTACGAAAGTGCCTAAGAGGACCTCGAGCATCGACAGGCTGGCGGTCAGGTCATGCCCTCTGGGTGCGCTTTGGTCAAGGGCCGTGAAGGAGGCTGTGGGTGCTGCTCGGGCCGTGACCCCCTGCAGTGGGGCCAGGTGTCCCACCTGCCGACTAGGAAGGAAAGCCGAGGCAGTGAGCTGCAGGGCTCTGGCCTAGAAGACAGAAAAGCCACTTTCTTCAACCACAAGGACACTTGTGCCATCACTGAGGCAGTCCCAGTGAGCCATGGGGCATTTCACTGGAAGATATTTGCAGATGAAAATACCCCCAGGGAGAGGTTGCTCTGGGTTATGTTTTCAAGCCTGTCCCGGATTCATTCTGAGCTGTGCACTGTGGCTCCACAGAAGCTGAGTAGGGTGACTCTACTTTGTGCTCACCCAGATAATTTTAAGAAGTACTTAGTGGGTCAACTGCAATGTCTCTTAGTCACATTTGGCTTAAATGTATATGCTCATATGTGCTCAGGAACACATACCAGAAAAAAAAACACAAACATATTTTCATGGCAGGACTGAAGCATGAAGTGAAAGTATAATGAAGAATTAAGAACAAAGTTTCGATAGAAAATTGTGTGAAACTGCAAAACGTCATCATTGCTAGATGGGAGGAGATAGAGGAAGGAGAGTATGCCCTTAGAGGCAGGAGGTGGCAAATTTGTTCACCTCGGAAACCTGAATTAGTAAACCATTCCAGAGCCTCTCACCATAATATATAAATATGCAGACTGTTGAAAGAACAGTTAGGAAACTGTGGTCCCTGAGTTTCAACGAGAATCGTTGGAAGAAGACCAGAACCCAGGTTCCTTGAGTAAGTCATAAAATAAAAGGGCTAAGGTAACTACTTGAGACCCACTATGGAGATAAAAGGCCTTGCTTTGGTTTGTATCAGTAAGCCCTGTTACCACAGGGATGATGGTAGAGGAGGGGTCCAATGTTCCAAACCACTTATAACCCAAGCAAAACCAGGCTGGGTCTACGGAGCAGCACCTCACAAACAGGACAAGGGTGTCATCTGCTCTCTCATCCATTGCTGTCTGACCCCAGGATCTTCCTTTAATGCGTCAGCTAAACTGGGAGAGCAGCTAGGACTAAAACTTCATAGGAAATCCCAAGGTACAAGTCTCATCATTGTGTACAAGTCTCATCATTGTGTACAAGACACAATCCCCCTTTTTTTCCAAACCAATACTGCATTTCAAATAAAAGCATGCCTCCCTCCCTCTCTACTCATTCCTGAGGCAGCCACAGAGGTGAGCTGCGATTTCCCAACAGCGTCCTGAGCCAAAACACACGCGAGTGCACAGGAGCAGATTCAGACTTGCCGGCCTCATGGAGATTGCGCAAAGGTTGGCCCACAACATGGAATAACGCAAGAGTGCACGAGGTGCTGAACATTCCATGCGTGGCCCGCATATCAGATGCATGCCTGCATCCCAGGTATGGCGCAAGGCCCCTGCCCAGGGCCCGCACAGTTAAATGCAGGTTCTGTGCTATTAAGAAGACACACATCAACAGCCCATTTTGGCTCTTGAGACGTTTGAAGCTACAGCTGCTCTATCCCAACCTTCTGGCACCTCCTGTCCACCCCATCTCCACACTTCTCTCTGTAAATTACGCACTCTCTTACCGGGGTCACATGCCAACGTTCACAGAAGCAGTTGAGGAGAAAACACAAATCTCATAAACATGAGCTTTATTAAACTACACATTACATAAAAGAACAAACATATAAATGGACCTTTAAATACATTCAGTTCATCTTAAAATTTATATATAAACTTATTTACATTTCTGCATTTTGTATTTAAATTATTTTCCAAGCTTACTACCAATAAAAGGTAATAGAATGATCACCCGCTCACACAGATGCAAACAAGTGGTCCACAGGGCTAAGCAAAACGCCACTTCTCAGGAAACTCAGCTTATTAGATTTCAAACCAACAACTCATTCTGAAGGAGCTTTCTTCCGAGCGAGCCTTTATGTGAGACCTCCACCGTGGAAATGTTGGAGTTTTAGTTCTGGAAGCTGATCCCAGGGCAGAGATGGGTTCTTGGCTGTTCACGATGACTTGGACTCTGGGAGTTGGAAGGACCCTTGAAGACCACAGCAGAGGCCATGCCCCGACTTATGCAGACTGGGAAACAGAGGCTTAAGGAGAGGGAGTGACTTGCCAAAGCCTCACAGCATCAGTGAGGGAACAGGGATTTGGACCCTGCTTTCCAGGGTTCCCCAAGGGGCCATAACCCTGACACTACCCAAAAACCCACAAACTTTTGACCTCTTTCACAGGCCCTAGGTTTCAAACAGTTTTGTCTGCATAGTTAAATACATGATTTTTTTTAAAAGGCTTTTTGAGATGATGAAAAATGGCTCAGGATTCTCACAACCATCTTTGTGGAGCCCTGGAAATACTACTCAGGGCTATTTTTACAAGAGGTTTTGTGGTCAGGCGCCTTGTTTTCCTTTTGAGTTTAGCGGACTTATGGAAGCTCAGAGTTTCCAATTAATTTGGATGGGGGGCAACATTCTATAGGAACGAGACTGTAACATCAACCGTATGGATTCACCAGGAATACATTACTGTATTTGCCTAAATCCACCTCCCACTGTCAGATCTAAAACAAAGTTTCACTAGTAAGTGATCAAAAGTGAAAAAGTGGGAGGAGGGGCAATTTTTAAATAACAAACATGTTTCAAGAATGCCACTTCCCAATTAGCTAGTTGGGACGGAAACAGTGAAATTGGAACTGAGTAGTATGTTTTCCTCTTCCGAATGAAGCTTTACTTTTTTTTCCTTCAAAATTTTCCTGATAATATAAAGTCTTCTTAAAGCAACTTCAATTTTGGTCTGGTTTTAAAAACTTGACCTGGTTTTTCTCAGGATTTAAAACCATTGTACCAAAGGACAGACATCAACATTTAAAAATATCGTGGAGAGAGAAAGTGAATCTTTCTCTCTAGGCTCCAGGTCACATTAGCAAAGGAGAAAGTCTGGGTTTATTCCTCCCTGGAGGAACTAGAGTGAACACAAGTCATAGCAGCCTTCGCTCAGTGTTACAACAAATACTCAAATGAGAAAATGGAGAATGGGAAAGATGTGCTTGGCTGAACAGTCCCTGATGACCTTCCATCAAAATATGGCACCTCTAAATTCTGGAAGCTCCAGCGTTCTCCCAGGGGCCGCCACCCGTCTACAGGGGAGGCTTGCCCCACAGCCCCAATACACGAGGAGCACCGGATTTCTGTCCAGCAGTTTCGCTTTCCCTCCCGTTCACCTCACCAAAGGTAGCAGGTGGAGATGAGCAAGGGAGAGTCTTCAGGAAGACGGTGCCAACCACAGGACACCCAAAGGCTTTGCGGCGGAAGTCCAGTTGCCAGCTGCACAGCATGGGCAGGTGGAACCCTGGGGCCAGGGAACTAGGAAGATAAAAAATACCTTCATTTTCCCCGGGGAGGCATTTCACTCTGTGAAAGGAGCCAACTAAAACAACGTTTAATTTTCATAATAGTAAAAAATGTCACTGATATATAAAAACTGGCCCCCAAATCTTGTTTGTTACTCGTCACCTAAGAACATCAGATGATGCTGAGTCAGACAATGGTCTTGTCTGAGTCGTTCACCGCTCTCTGTGTTTGGAGGACGGGGCTCACCAGGTCCACCTCCGGGGCCGATCGGTCCAGCGGGGATGTGGGTCCAGTAGGCTACACCTTCAGGGGCACTGGCAGGCGGCCCCAGCGAGGGGTTCTATGTGGAAGACATTCAGGGTCGGCCTTTCGCACAAGTCAGTCCTCACCATCTGAACCCCAGAAGGCAAGCGGGGAGGGCGGACGCCCCTCACTTACGTAAGGGATGAAGCCCCCTCCCCAGCGCCGTGTGGTTGGCCTCCTTCAGCCGGCCCTTCGGCGGGGTCTTGGCGCCGGCCCCGGGGCCCTCGGCTGACTCGGACCCCTTCCGTAGGGTGCGGGCGCTGCCGGCCCGCCGGAGGGCGCCGCTGTCCTTGGGGGCGGCGCCCTCGGGGCCGCCCTTCACTCTCAGCTGCCGCTGAGACATGGTCCGGGTGAGGCCGGGGGCTCTGGCCGGAGCGGGAGAGTCGAGCCTCTGGCTTCGAGACGAGGAGGCAACCGTGTTGCGAGCGAAGCTGGGGACTGAGGCCGGGCCCCGGGGCACGCTGGCGGCCAGCGCGGCGCGGGGCGGCTCTCCGGGGCCGTCGGGGCCCTGGGCGCCGGAGCGGCACGCCTTGTCCTCCTCGGGCTTCGGCCGCGGGACGTTGCGCACGGGCTTGGCGCTGGGCTTCCTGAAGGAGCTCCGGAGCGGAGAGGGGGGCTCCCTCCCGGGCCGGGCCGCCGGCGCCGTTGTGGGCCTCGCTGGCGACGCGTCCGCGGTCCCCCGCATGGAGCTGCGGCGCGCCAGCGGCGGGGGCGGGTCGGGCCCGCTGGCGGCCTCGCGGGGGCTGCCCTTGGCTGCCGGGGGCGCGCGGCCGGCGCGCGAGATGGGCACGACCCTGCGCATGCTCTCGTTCTCGCAGCCGGTCAGCGTCCTCACCGGCCGCACGGGCCCCACCGGCCGCACGGGCCCCGCCGGCCCTGCGCTCCGCCGGCCGGCCCCGGCCCGGGATGGCCCCGCCAACGGCGGCGCCTCCCTGGGGGAGCTCCTCCTGAGGGCCGTCGCCTCCCTCGCTCTCGCCGGCCTGTCCCTGGGCGGGCCGCCCTTGCAGCTCTCCAGCTCGCTCTTCCCTGAGACGGAGCCCGAGCCGGGGGTGGAGGCAGCAGCGGGAGCCCCCACAGTTGGGCTGCAGATGGGGTTGGAGGAGGCCTGACTGCCGCCCGTCTCCCAGGCCCCGGGTGACACAGAGCCCTCCCCATCGCCTGCCTCGCCTGGGTCCCCCTCTAAGGGTCTGGAGTTGGCTCCCTCAGAGCAGTCCAGGGTCAGCGAGCAGTCGCTGGTGTCCGAGATGCAGAACAGAGGCCCAGGATCTTGGCTGTCAGGGTCGCTACTCCCCTCAGAGAGCGGAGCTGCGCTTCTGGGCTCATAAGGGGCAGCTTCGCCATCCTGGGGGACAGGGCTGGGACCCACTCGGGCACCTCTGCCCACGGGCGTCGTCGGGCTGCTGTTGGGGGCGCCCAGGGATGGTGGGCTCACATCCCCCACGGACACCAGCTCCATTGGGCTGCAGTCATTCCCGGTCAACTGGGGCGGCTCCTCCGGGCCCTTGGGAGCCTGGAGGTCGAACTGGGCCAGCCCGGTCACCAGCTCATGCTCCCTAATCCCTAGAGCCAACGGTGAGAGTGGGGGCGAGGACCGCACAGGATCCAGGCCCACCGGTGCGCTGTTCCTTTTTCGGAGGGTGCTGACCCCACTGCGCCGAGGGCGGCGTAAAGCGCAGGCGGGATCATCGGGGTGGGCTGCAGGGAGCCAGTTCGCCCAAGCTGTGGTGGAGTGGGGGGCTTCCTCCTGGCCCTCCAAGGCCCGAGGTCTGTGCGCTAGGCTGGAGTCCTGGCCCCTCGGTTCTCCAGGTTCCCTGCAGGCTCCGTCAGGAGGGACCTGCCAGAGGCAGCCCTGGGATGAGTTGCTGGGCTTGAGTTCCTCGGGGCCGTCTGTGGATCTCTCGAGGAAGCTCAGCAGCTCCCTGTCGGCCATGGTGTCCAGGGAGAGGCGGGAGCGGCGGGTGGTGGGGGGCCGGTAGGAGGGGCTGGCGGGCCTGCAGCAGAGAAAAGGGGGCAGGTCCTCCGCACCCCTCTTGGTCAGCAGCTCCACGTCGTTCTCACTGCTGCTCCGGCCGAATCCAAACTCCCCCGCTGTCCAGGATCGCCGCTTCTGCTCCAGCTCCTTGAGCCGCTGCCGCTGCCTCAGCTCCTGCACCTGGCGGTCGTGGTTGTCCTGAAGGTGGGGTAGAGAGGCGGGAAGATGGATGAGCCACGGGGACCCTAGTGCAGTTCCAGAGCTAGCTATCCGAACACCCCACTGAGAGACACTGGCTGGAGGAGAGCCCTGAGTCACGGGCTTCGCTCACTGAGGGAGACGGCCTGTGTTTGCACATGCATGTACCAGGATGGAGGCCTCCATTCTCCTCAAGCTGCGTGGGCATGACGGGGACACACTAGGCCTGACCCCAACCATCTGCCTAAGGTGGTCATCAGATCCCAGGGCCCAACTTGCAGTCGAGGCACTGTGCCCTCAGTGTGGGGCTGTGACTGCACACGTCTCTGTGACCTCAACTCCCAGGAAATGCAACTTGGTTTCCAAGTACGGCGAGACAGAAGGGACTTCCGGGAGTGCTATTTAGGCACACAGAGAAAAATACTGTGGGTATTAAAAGGAGTCTGAATCAATGTTGCCAACATACATAGATATACACATATGTCTACACACACACTCATGTGCACACGTTCTACTTCGTGGTTTGGATGCATAAATGCAGACTCAGGATATTAAGAGATGCCTGTGTTCTCTGAATGCTCCCTGGTAAACACCAGAAATGTCAAAGAGGCTCTGGCCCTTGTGCCCGACACACTTCTCACAATCAGAGACGAGGATCTGCTTTATCAACCTTTCTGCCTTTCACCTTGCTCCAAGGAGCCAGCCCTCACCCAACAAAACCAAACAGAACACGTGCACACACCAAAGTTACTACCTGCACCTTCATTATACTTGCGCCACATAAATGTGCTGCTGCTGCTAAGTTGCTTCAGTCGTGTCCGACTCTGTGCAACCCCATAGACGGCAGCCCACCAGGCTCCCCCGTCCCTGGGATTCTCCAGGCAAGAACACTGGAGTGGGTTGCCATTTCCTTCTCCAATGGATGAAAGTGAAAAGTGAAAGTGAAGTTGCTCAGTCGTGTCTGACTCTTAGCAACGCCATGGACTGCAGCCCACCAGGCTCCTCCATCCATGGGGTTTTCCAGGCGAGAGTACTGGAGTGGGGTGCCATCGCCTTCTCCAGGGGCGGTGGCTAGATGGGAGGAACTTGGGATACCCACATAAATGTGAGGGGCCCACAACCCAAATCTGTTATCAGTGCTTTTTACTTGAAAATCAATTTCCGCAAACAGTGGACTTTCCCTTCCAAGTGATGTACTTTCCCTTCCAAGTTTCTGTGAGCCTCTGGCTCCGATCACTGGGGACTCTGGGCCCCTCCCTGCAGCCTCAGCCTCCCCAGGGTCCCCGGGTCTTCTTTCCAGGCTGCCTGTGGAGGGCACAGGGCCAGCTCCTGGCTCTCAAGACAGCTGGGCTGAGAGCATCACAGAGGTGGCCTCACAAGCGTGGAGAATCCCGACTGGGAGTGAGGGCCTCAGGGCCAGTTTGGCCAGTACCACCCCACCAGCACCTCCCCTGCTGACCTCACTGCTTGGACAGAGGAGAGGAAACGTGGCCACAGGCTCAGCCTCCTTTTCAGTGGACAGAGAAAGGCGGCTTGAGAACTCCGGTCACTCTGAGCTACTCATTTAGGGCTGCAGAGACACTGAGCAGCCCCTCAGAGAAATTCAGCCATGGGCAAATGTGCACTTAAAACTGAGGGAAAGAGGTGCACAGGAGTATTTGGTTCCTTATCAACACCTAAAATGATGGGCTGTTGTTCTGTTTTTAGTTGGCAGATGAAAGTTCTATGTGCAAAGTCAAGAAACCCAAAGAGTTTTCTGGATTCTGCATGAACTCAGAGATTATGACCTGGAGGCTGACGGGCAAGAAGGCGGCGGTTGTGTGCAGACAGCAGCCTGCCCCTTTAGTCTCTGGGCATTCTGAAGCCTGCTCTGGCCAAGGACAGCCCAGTTGCCCAGATGCTGACCCCTGGCAATGGCTACAGAGCTCAAAAGAGGGGCAAAGGGGCCTTCCGATCACCCCACTGCAACAAAGGACCCCCTGAAGGAGGAAAGTGTCTCCTGGGAAGAGAGAAGGATCTTCAAAGAGATGCTTTAATAGCGTGACTGCCATCCTAAACAAACCTGACGAACAAAATGCTTTTAGAGCATCAGTGCAAGCACTGGAATGAGAAGCACACGTTAGACTTGGCAACAGGGGAGGGCTCAGGGCTGAGAGGGCAGAGCCTCCCCGGAATCCTGAGGGACAGCCAGGCAGCGCCACAGGGGCCAGACTTCCCGATGCTGTGAAGCCACTGAGGCACCTTTCCGCCACAGGCAGGGGCCAGGCTGGGAAGAGGAGAGGCAGAAATCCAGACAGCTCAGAAAACACGGAGATGCCACGAGCTGTACCTTCACCGCTTTGTTGAATCTGATGCAGAAGTCTCTGAATATCTGCAGGCACTCGTCCAGCTTCACGGTGTCCTTGTCTTCACAGAAGAAGTCGATGAGGGTGTGGGCCTCGTCCTGAAGCTCGCGCTTCCATTGCTCCAGCTCCGCCAGCTTTTCCAGGGCAAACTGCGGGGGAGGGACAGACAGCAGCCGTGGACGTGAGCGCTCGACGGCTGCCAGGGGTCCGGGGCTCAGTCTCAGATCTCACGGCAGGACCCCCAGAGCCGACAAGGGAGTAAGTCACCCCAAACAAAACTCTGGGGAGCAAGGTGGACCCTGTGTCAGGGGAGCCAGAGGCGGCTGAGGAGCTTTAACCTGGAGGCTGTCGCCAACCCAACGTCCCCCTGTAATGTCACTGGACATGTGGCACCGGCATAGTCGGTGTCATTAAGGGAAACCCCGTCTGCCTCTGTTCTTCCTGCCCTCACGACTGAGTCACACACTGGTCATGGGTCCGTGTCAGGGTCCCAGAGGTCTCTTGTGTTGACCAGTTGTCTTATTCACAGTTGGGAAGGGTTTAAACTTAATCCCAAATGAGCACTGTTAGGTTTACACGGAAGCCTCATGTTCTTTCTTTTTTACTGGGAAACAAGGATTTTATGAAGAAGGCGTGCATGGGGTATATTCCTTTATGAAATCACACTTTAATTGGGTTGGCCAAAAAGTTTGTTCAGGTTTTTTTCTATAAGTTTTTCCCCCTGAACAAACTTTTTGGCCAAACTGATATTTGAGACACTTCTTCCTGTGTAGGGGGCCAGGCCTGGGCAATGCTGACGCTGTGGGCTGCCCCCTGGCCACAGGGCTCGCGTCCAGAACACAAAAGAGAATCTCAAGAGAAAGAGAAAGTTTAAGAAGACGTGCTCCTTCCTATCCATTCCACGCACCACCCCCTTTCAAAGCCCTTTTTTCACACAAAATGCCTTCGAGAGGCAGTAGGAAACCAAAACTATTTAGGAAACCAAACGCCAGGGAAAGGAACCATCTGAGTCAGTAGCCTGAGGCAGTGTGTGCGTTCGCTGTGTTTTTCTTCGTGGAGGGAAGGGTATTAATGGAAGGATAAATCTCTGCCTGTCCTTCTTGCACAGGGGGAAAGATGGATCCTAGCCAAGAACAGCTCAACTGCAGAAAAATAGGACTTTGACAGGAACCTTCATGGGCGCTGACTCTACCTGGAATATCTCATCGTCAGATCCCGTGGGGACAGCAGAGCACCTGGACGCTTGCAAGCCCCCTGGGACTTGGAGAGTGACACATTCTGAACAGACCCTGAAAAGCCACCATGCTTGGAGTCACTGGCCTAGAGCTAGTTTCTGAACTCTTCCCTCATGGTTGGTGCCACAGATGAAAAAGTTCAAAGCAACGCTGGCAAAGCGTGAATGACAGATTGGTAGTGGTGGCAGCCAATTCAAGTTTTCAACTCAAACTTGTCTGCTATGGAGTATCAAGTCCACACCAGTACACTTGATACTTCTCACCCAAAGGGTCAAAATGTGAAACAGATCTGCAAATAGTAGATCATTTTTCTACTCAGAAACCTTCACTGGGGCTTCCCTGGTGGCTCAGTAGTAAAGAGTCTGCCTGCCAATGCAGGAGACACGGGTTCAATCCCTGATTCAGGAAGATCCCATATGCCGTGGAGCAACCAAGCCTGTCCGCCACAACTGTCCAGCCTGAGCTCCAGAGCCTGGGAGCCATGAGTACTGCAGCCTGCCCACCCTAGAGCCGTGCTCTGCAACAAGAGAAGCCGCTGCTGTGAAAAGCCCACACACCACAACGGAGAAAAAGCCAGAGCAGCAATGAAGACTCAGCACAGCCAAAATAATAAATACATAAATAATTTTTTTTAAAACCCTTCAATTGTCCCCACCTGGCTTAGAGAGCAAAGTTTTCAGACTGGCATTCAGGGCCTTCTATGGCCTGACCCTAACCTACGTTAAAAATTGTATTTCCCCTATTTAAAAAGAAAGTAGACTTGAGAAAAATAAGTAGCTGTATGGAATATTTCACTTACACAGATAAAAATGAGTACCAGGAAGATGAGTTTAGAGTGAAAACAAGGCTGCCTCTCAGCAGCCATCTGGGTGTGCGACTTTGCATCGTAAGCTTTCCTGTGCTGCCATTTAACAGGAGAAATTAACATCTCATATAAGAACCGAGAAACAGGCCTCCAGAATGCACCTCTGAATGTGTGACAGGCCTTCTCCTCACATTCCTGGGTTGCTCCATTTGTCTGAACAGGCTTATTTATTGCTGAGTGCTTTCCTAGCTCCTGTTCATGTGATTCTGTGGTGATGTCTACTTAGCTGTCTCAGAGAAGAAAATTTGTGCACTTTTCAGGGAAAATTAAAGTTCAGTGACGGTTGAAAGAAAATACAGAATATGTGTTTAATAATAAAAATGAACTCCCAGCAGAGCCAAACAAAATCAGGTGTTCCCTGATGGGAGCTGCAGCTCACAGCATCTGATGTGGCTTCATTGCAAGGAAACCAGGGGAGGCTGAGGCTGACCTTGGTCTGATCTTCAAGCACACAGTCCCTTTCCCATCTCCCAGGGCAGCCCTGCCTCACATATCCCGGCTCACAAGCCTCAAAGCCTTGACGCCGAGGTTTCAGACCTGTTTGGCGAAGGCAAATTGAGTAGCACACCATTTCCTGAACACTGAAAGCATGAAGAGGTGCCACTTCTTTTTTTTTTTTTTAAATAAGGAAGATAAAAGAAGTATGTCAGACTATGTGATTAGTGAGTCACGATGAGCTGTCACAACAGGTCCACTCTGCTGGGTTCTGTTGACGTTACTCAGGGCAGCTCCCACCACACCCTGTGGGCCGGTGGATCTGGGGTGGTAGGAGGCTCTGGCTCCAGTGTGCTCTCCTGCCTCCCTATAAAACATGCCAAAACGGAGCTTGTTTCTTCCACAGAAACAACTGAAGGAACAACAGCCCAAGTGCTCAGGTGTCTTTAACGAGAACCTCATTCTGGCATCCAGAAGTTTAACTGGAAGGCAGAACTCCAGAACTGAGCTTTCGAACCAAAACCCGAGTTGCCAGGCAGCAGCCGCCAAGCGTAAGCATAAGTGATCCCAGTCCACGTGGGAGTGGGTGCTGTCCTGCAGACAGAGCAGAAATAAACAGAGACCCCATTGCTAACCAAGGGCTCAGGGTCAGACATACTGCATATCCTCTGCCAAAAAACCAATCCAGCAAAGAATGCATGCTCAGCTGCTCAGTAGTGTCCAACTCTTTGTGATTCCATGGACTGTAGCCCACCAGGCTCTTCTGTCCATGGAATTTTCCAGACAAGAATACTGGAGTGGGTTGCCATTTCCTTCTCCAGGGGATCTTTCTGACCCAGGGATCGAACCTGGGTCTCCTGCGTCTCCTGTATTGCAGGCGGATGCTCTACTGCTGAGCTACCGGGGACGCCCCCATAAATACTGGGCACTAAAGTATCAAGTTCCTTTGACTGGCTTAGTGGGGAAAACATGAATGGGAACCTGCTGCTTCCACAAATACAGCCCTGCAAACATAAGTGGCCTCACAGGGCCACTGAGGAGGAGATCAGAGGGACTGACTCGAATCACTCACTTGAAGGAAATCTTCCATCTGCTGACACAGCTCTCGATCCCGCTCGATGTTCTCCTTGAGAGACTTCGTCCTGACAAAGAGCGAATGCAGCTCCGCCTCCGTGTTATCCAAAGATAATCTGAATGAAAAAAGGAGAGAGTGGGCAGCTGGCACTGGGGTTGAGGGGGCGGCCACCCCAGGGACATCAGACGAGACCCTGGAAATAGAGGGGAGGGCTGCTGCAATCACCTTTACCACCCTCTATATTTCTAGTCCCCTCCTGTGTTTTCTAAGAGGCAATTCCTTCCTAAAGACACATAGTGGTTCAAAGAGAGCAGGCTGTAATTTTGTTCTTGCTGGAGAGATAACCACTTGCGAAGCTTTTCATAAACTAAGTCTCAACAGCTTTATGCCATCAGCATTAGCGTCCAGCAGGACTCACATATTTATACTTTCCTCTGGCCACGAAAATGCAAATAAAAAGCCCTAACCCATGAAAAGCAAGGTGGTGGCACATGCTGATAACCAGGATGTTACTGGGGATGCAGAGACACTGCACAGACTGCATGTTGCTTGCCGCAAGCAACCAGAGTCAGTCCTCTGGGGCTTGGAGAGAATGGGCACACAGCTAAGAGTTCTGCAGAGAAACGGGATTGCTGGCAAGGCTTTTGTTACAAGTGTCACACTGAGATCAATAGAGCATGAATGATGTTCATGTCACCTGGTAAAGTGAACAGGTGAAACCTAAGTCCAGGAGGAATTCAGTTAGCACATTCATAGATCAAGATGCTTCCAAGCTTCCAGGTCAATTCTAACTGTTCTTTACACAGTAGTTTTCCACCTTCACTGGCACCCACCTATGTCCTATTCGTACTTCACTTTCCAGTTCAAATAAACCTTAGTAAGTTTTTCCTAAGACAACCTAAGTAAGTTTTTCCTAGCTAACCTTCCCCATCTAACTCTGACCAGAAATGGGACCGTTATTTCTGTGTGTATCTCTTAGAAACATTTCTGTGTTGGAAGGAGGAAAAAAATATTTTCACGCAAATTTCTTTTAGTAATTCAAAAGTGAAAACAGTTTACATCTTAGCAGATGCCCATTCTGTGGGAGGAATACTCTGGTGATCTGTAAATATGAACTATATCAACTGTTCACGCTTAGGGCCGATCCTCTCACTTTGGGAAAGACGTCGTCCACGGTTTGATGTTCTCAGGCTGTAACCCTGAGATGCGGGCCAGTGGTGGGCGGGGCTTGAAAAGCTGCGGTTGGCGTGTTTATGCATCTGGTTCACAGCTGTCCCAGCTGGATAGAGTCCCTCAGATAACAAGCAGATGACAGGCACTGGGCTGATACGTGAGGTGACTGCTGCTGCCTGCTCACGGGACATGGCTGTGGCTGCGGGTATCTCTCCCCAGCTCTGTAATCGACAGTGCCACTTGGCAACCTGAGGTCAGCCATGGCGGCAGTATTTACACCACGGAAATCAGCAGTAGCTACAAATCAGGACCTTTTACCTTAAAAAGCTGGCTATGGGACATTACCACCATTTAACATTTACACGCATGGGTATGTATTATAAATTCAAAAGCACAGGGCTCAGAATGGATACACAGATTATAGCTACGTTAAAATACACATCTATGTGAGGCTCAGAAGCAAAGAACAGTGATGTAAGTAGAGCTTTATGTTTGTTAGATACTTTCTCTGTAAAGTTGAGTGACTAATTTAAAACAAAATCCTTTCCCAGCCCTTGATATGGTTCCAACTTCTTTTAATGCAATAGAAAGTAAACGTACCATGTTAGATTCTAAAGGAATCAGTGAGGTAGGGCCCCGAGAGCTTGACTGATGTATACCAACTCCAAGTGCTGTGTTCTTTGAGCCCTGTCTTTTGGGTGTGGAGATATTTGAAGTTCTTAATCCATATACATACATTTTTACACTGATGATATTCATTAGAATAAACTGCAATAGGGTTTTTTTTTAGATTAAAAATAAAGATTAATTTTTGAAAACCCCCATAATTCCAAAGGTGCAAACACACCTCTGTAACCAAATGAAAGGAAGGTCTGAAGTTCAATTAGACAAAACTTTTGAAAGTTCAAACCTGAATCCAGAAGTTGTAAAATATCAGTTTTTATAAGAAGGTGGTTAAGAAAAAAACAACCAACCACGTTTGTCTCACCATACTCTTTCTTGCTTACCTGGCAGCCTCCTGAACATGAAGCAATTTTTCAGAAAAATTTAGAAGCACAGCATCTTTCTTTTGGGCTTCCTGGAACAAAAACAGAATCTTCTCTTACTCTATGGGGACAAAACTGGAATTTTATCTACTACATGGAGAAATTTTTCTCAGGGCTTAAAGGAACCCTAACATCACTGTCTCCCTTTAAGGCTTGATACAGTCAAAGTAATTCCCAGAGACACAAACTCAGTCTGACATTCTCAGTAAGACTGGGCAGAAATCTACTCTCAAGAAACATTTAACTTCCCGGAGCAACTGATCCTGACATGAAACACAACACATGTGTGTGAAAACTCAGTGGAAGGAGGAGGCGGCTTCGCAGGGCCCACCGCTCCTAAAAGAATCTGATCTATCCTGCTGAAAACCACCACACCTCTAAGGACGCCTCCGTGTGACCCAGCCACCAGCAGCTGTTAGACCAGTCTGCAGACTGAGCCTCATCAGACAGCTCACAGGCCACGGAGGAGTCTGGACCCTTCCCCTGTTCAGAAGGTACAAGGAAGGCAAGTACGAAGGGGGAAATTTGCAACTCAGGCAACCTCCCCACAAGGGGCAGGGACCAAGCCATACAGAGCACCTGGATACGGGGATCTAACAGGGCTGAGGAACACATTTTCTGGTCTTAATGTCCTGAAAATGGACTCTTCAGTTAGTACCAAGTGCAACATGCCCTCTGTCTTCTGAAGAATATAGTAATAATAGAGTGTATTATTTATGGAGAGCTTACTGTATTCAGAACACTGAGTTAATAATCACACTCTGGAATTATCTTCCTCCGCCTTCTCAATTACCTAGTTTTGAGGTTATCACTCCCCGCCCCCCATTATTAGATGAAGAAATTGAGGAACTTAAGGCTTACATAACTTGTCTGAGGAAGTACAGCTAATAAAAGACAGGTCAAAAATTTCCCTTCTGTCCTGATCAGAAGCTCACACTTAAGCCTGAAACACAGCCTTCCTCCCAGGTAAAGCTATGTCTACATGACTGCTGTCAAAACAACAAAGAGATTCAGCAGGAGAAACAAGCCCTCACAATTCGTTATTTGAGATAATTCAACAACAAAGAGGGAACTGTCCTTGGCTGATCTTTGGCTTTGTAATTAGTTATCTGGGGGTCACACAGACCCAATCCATGTGTCCAAGTGGTGGACAGGGTTCAGACCCCAAACTCTGTGTGGATGGCAAGGCTCCCTCACCCCCAGTTCACAAAGAAAACGAAGTGATCCATCCTCTCATTGCTCTGACCCCTCACTCTTTACACACAACTCCAGTCAACTCAACACTAGAAAGAAATGTTTCAACACCCAGGCCTCTGCTGTCTATCCCATGGCCATTACTCGGATTCTCAACGATCCCAAACGATGAACGCCAGCTTCCACCAAGAGGCACCCCCATTTCTCTTCTCTCTCCACTCCAACCCATTCCCCACACTGCCTCATTTTCCTAGAAAAAAAACATCCCTGGTCATGCCGTGATGATGTGTACAAACCACTGCTGGCTCACCAGTGCTAATGCGTGAAATCCAAATTCCCCAGCTGTGGGTGTGAATCCTTCATCACCTGGCTTCACCAACCTCTGAGCCCAGTCCTGACCCCCCACCTCCCTCCAGCCCTGTAACTCCAGGTGCAGCTCAACTCAGGCATCTGCACACAGAGCCTTCTGGGCATCCACCAGGCCCTTTTCTGATGGTTTGATGCCACCTCACCCCTCTGAAAAACTTCACTGCCTCCAGCGGGGGTGCACGGACACTCTGTCAACCATTTCCACATACCTGTGCAACAAAGTGCAGGAGATTCATCCCAGGTTTGTTTGCTTTTGTGTCTGCCAATTTGAGCAAAGAAGACAGTTTAAATCCTACTGCATTGCCAGCATACCCTCCCTAAGAAGACAAATCAAAAGAAAAAAAAAATATATACACACTTTTAGACAGACAAATAAAGTTGGAAATGCAACATTAAAAAAATTTTTTTGAACTTTACTTACTGCATTCATGATATTCCCTGCTTGTAGCACCAAGTGTAATATGGAATGTAATTCCTCACATGACATCAGCTCTGTCAGAAAGAACACACCACGGCACCTTAGAGAAGCCTGCAGCTCAAACTCACGTAAGACAGCTACCACACCCAAGTTTAAGTGTGTCTGAAGCAAACTCTGACCCTAAACTGTACAAAAGACTGAAACAAACAAAGCAGCGCATTGCCTGGTATATCTAATGTGCCACCAGCTACTGGCGGTGCCCATCCCACTGTTAAACTGGGAATCAAATATGTATGACACTTCAGTTCAGTTCAGTTGCTCAGTCATGTCCAACTCTTTGCGACCCCATGAATCTCAGCATGCCAGGCCTCCCTGTCCGTCACCAACTCCCGGAGTTCACTCAGACTCACGTCCATCGAGTCATCCAGCCATTTCATCCTCTGTCGTCCCCTTCTCCTCCTGCCCCCAATCCCTCCCAGCATCAGAGTCTTTTCCAATGAGTAAACTCTTCACATGAGGTGGCCAAAGTACTGGAGTTTCAGCTTTAGCATCATTCCTTCCAAAGAACACCCAGGGCTGATCTCCTTTAGAATGGACTGGTTGGATCTCTTTGCAGTCCAAGGGATTCTCAAGAGTCTTCTCCAACACCACAGTTCAAAAGCATCAATTCTTCAGCGCTCAGCCTTCTTCACAGTCCAACTCTCACATCCATACATGACCACAGGAAAAACCATAGCCTTGCCTAGATGGACCTTTGTTGGCAAAGTAATGTCTCTGCTTTTGAATATGCTATCTAGGTTGGTCATAACTTTCCTTCCAAGGAGTAAGCATCTTTTAATTTCATGGCTGCAGTCACCATCTGCAGTGATTTTGGAGCCCCCCAAAATAGTCTGACACTATTTCCACTGTTTCCCCATCTATTTCCCATGAAGTGATGGGACTGGATGCCATGATCTTTGTTTTCTGAATGTTGAGCTTTAAGCCAACTTTTTCACTCTCCACTTTCACTTTCATCAAGAGGATTTTTAGTTCCTCTTCACTTTCTGCCGTAAGGGGGTGTCCCATATACTTCAATGACGAAAATTTTCAAGGAGTGGAAAATACAAAAATCTTAGGAAAAGCAGCATACTGTGCTATAGGAATAATCTACTCAACAGTTATTTGTTTTTTCCTTTATATTCTTTGAGATTGTGTTTATGGACTATGAAAATGGATAGTAAGCAGCATTTTGCTTAGCTGATGAGCTGTGAGGAGATACAAAATAAACAGGCTGGTATGATATGTAAATAACTTGCAAAGCTCCAACTCTTACAGGCAGGTACCCAGAGAATCTTTCCATTTTATTCAAAACTAAACATTTTATTTGGATTGGCTTAAAGGTTTCAAAAGGAACTCAATCATTGTCGTACTGGTAAGCTAGTTCTTTAAACATCAATCTTTTGTATTATCCACCAAGACAAACAATATTAAAATTTGTTAATGTATTTAAAAAGATAAAGAGATAATTTAATTACTAAAATTACAGTACATATAGGTAATAAAATGTCACCTATGATGTTGGTAACATTCTCCATTATGTCTGGTATCACTTTCAAAAAGTTGCACTTGGATCACTGCCTATACTGTGTTATCTAAGAAGGCCAGGTTTTAAAGGGTAACCAGATAAAAAACATTTCCACGGTGCCCACAAATTTGCATCGCTTAATATGAAAACACATTCTTCCATCTCTATTTGAACAGAGGAAACAATCCTTTCAAAGCTGCTGCTTTAGCCTTAGTACAGGAAGAAATTTTAAAAGGGCTCCCTATTGAAAGAAGAAAATGCCCTTGATTTTTAGTCTCTTCTCTAAATGAAGAAAATATAATGAGCTGAAGAAACTGCGACTTAATGTCAACACAAGCCAGAGTCACTAAGCAGGGAAAACAAATAGGAATAAGCAGTGTACCACAGTAACTAGAGATCCAGAAAGGGACCAGGAGGAAATGAGGTCAGGGACCCCAGGTGACAAAGGAAAACAGGAGTCCAGGGAGCGCCAGAGACGCTGCCTCAGAGATGCAAGGAGGCTGCTATGGCCAGCGCTCTCACTGGCCTGCGTGCAGGAAAGCAAGCTCCCAACTCTGCGGAGCGAGACATCAGAGCGGCCCGAGGAGGCTCTCCACGGCGGCCAGCGAAAGTCAGCACGCTGTTCAAAGGACCGGAAATGGCCGGCTCGCTCCTCTCAGACGTGAGCGTCTGGGGGGCACCTGGGGGTGCGGGGGACGCCGCTGGGGAGGGGTCAGGAGGGAAGGAGGCCAGCTTCCCGGAGAGCAGGGTGCAGGGTCAGAGCCGCCGACAGAGGCCAGAGCGTGGGGGGCACGAGCGGGCGGGGCCCAGGCTGTGAGCACGCGCCACCATACACACATATGACACACACAACGCATGCACAGTATACACAGGATACACACACACCACACAGAGAACACGCAGCACACACATACTCTACACACACACCACACACACTAAACACACCACACACAACATACCGCACACACACCACCCACACGCCACCCGCGAAACATACCACACACATACACACACACACACACACACGTTCAGAAAGCTAATCTAGGTGGGGAACAAGAGCACGCTGCAAGGAACGGGCTTACTCCTAAACTTGAAAGACAGGCTTCCCTGGTGGCTCAGATGGTAAAGAATTTGCCTGCAGTGCAGGAGACCTGGGTTCAATCCCTGGGCCCAGAAGATCCCCTGGAGAAGGGAATGGCCACCCACTCCAATATTTTTGCCTGGAGAATCCCATGGACAGAGGAGCCTGGTGGACTACAGTCCATGGAGTCGCAAAAGAGGCGGAGACGACAGAGCAACTAATACGTTCCCTTTCTGAGATGAAATAACTTTCTTTTATTGGAGGATAATATGCTAATTAATTGATTGACCGGTCAATTAATTAAATTAATTAACGGGGGGAGTAAATGGAGCTAAACCTTAAATACCATCCTTGGTAACACGTCATTTCCCTTTTGAAAGTGTATCAGAAATGGAACTTCCCATATCTACAACTTTTCATCTGAACAGTTTTTAAAAAATAGGCTGCTACCAAAATTAATAAAAACAAATTACACAAAGCATCATGTATTTACTCACCTTTTGTAGCCTTCCTTAGAATCGTCATATCTGTGTATAGAGAAGAACAAGAAGGCAAAAATTCCTTCTTTAGCACCATGGCTTCAATCCGCAGGGAATAGCTGAAAAACAAAAAGCAGAGCTGTAGCGTGTGAGGCTGTTGACCTAGAACCGTGCGCTGCCAAGAGCAGAGATGGGTGGTCCTTACTTTGGCACCTGGATTAAGCAGTGCAGGAAGGAGTCTGCCAGGGACAGCTTGGCCACGTCTCCACTGAACGTCTTTAGTTTCTTTATCTGAAAGACAAATGGAAAAGGGGGGGGTCAAGGAAAAAGGACCAATGATTGAAATACAGCATCATTTTAAATCCCACCTTAGAATTCCTTCCAGAAAATAAGGATTTCAGAGCTAAATTCAAATTAATAAACATGTAGACCTAAGGAAAGACAAAAGAAAGTCATTGACTAGTTTGTTGTTTCAAAGAAACCCAAACAAGCAAGTTAGGGAGAGGAGAGCTGTGTCACTCATGTGGGTATAAACAGCCCCACACACACTGCAGAGCTGAAGCCACTGGAGTGAGTCCTCGGGGGTTACTAAGGGAGCCAGGAAGAGGGTCAGGCCCAGGACGAAAATGTTCAGTAAGTCATAAGCTGGAGGGGAGACCCTTGTCTGGAAAAAGAAAGAAGAGACTCGATATATATAGTCACTCTGCTAAGTCATGTCAGTCATGTCTGACTCTGTGCGACCCCATAGACGGCAGCCCACCAGGCTCCACTGTCCCTGGGATTCTCCAGGCAAGAACACTGGAGTGGGCTGCCATTTCCTTCTCTAGTGCATGAAAGTGAAAAGTGAAAGTGAAGTTGCTCAGTCGTGTACGACTCTTCGTGACCCCATGGACTGCAGCCTACCAGGCTCCTCCATGTCCATAATAATAACCTAATTTTTAAACCTCTTGAAAAATAGGAATTAACCGTTCAAAAACAGGGAGGAGGGAGTATTTGTGAAGATCCCCAAACTGAAACATCTGCATCAATTTTTTCTGAAATACAAAAATGTAACAGTGCAAATGCACACCCCAGACTCCCCAGTATTAAGTCTGGGCCTTAAGACTACATTTTCTTTCTGATGGGCAAAAAAACAGCCATTTATAGAATTGCATTATTTCCCCTACCTTTAGGGCCTCAAAGTGAATTTTACATTTTCAGCCTTACTAAGTTTAAGGAGAGATGGAACTTCTGCATTACTTAAACCCAAACTAGTGCCTAGTTTCTGAACTGAAAAAGCCACAGGATGAATTCTGATCCCTCCTGAAGTAGAGTCTAACGATTTACCATATATGGGCAGGGGCAGAGTGGGGCTGTCTGTGTCTTTTATAAGACCACATATGTAGCGTGGGCAAGACTTCTGAGAATCACAGCACGGCTTCCTGTCTGAAGCACAAGAGCAGGTCATGCTAAGTACACTTGGTAGATATTTCTATTAAACATGTGCTGAACTGTAAATGAACAATGATTAATTGCCTTCTCTTATATAATGAGTGAAAAATGTTTATGGAGTTTAAGAAAATAGTGATACTAAAGATAGTATTTGATTTAAACGCCATGTATACAGTTCTTAATTCCATTTCAAAATGAGATTTATGTTCATTAAGAGGGATTACTGTGCCTTCACAGTGAGGGAGGTAAAAAAGAGAGGTGGACAAACCCTGTAATTATTGTGTATTCTCATCACCATCAAAAAGCATTTATCAAACATTGTTAGGCATCATTTTCTTGGCTGAGCCGAGGGACTCTCATTATGACCCGGCTGTGCCTGGTTTCTGCCCTAACAACAAACAGCCTGCTCCTTAAGACTCATGCATTCCACAGAGCAGGCCTCCTTCATCCCGGCTAAGTCCACTCACATGGCCGTGAAACAGCAGGGTTTCCCACCAAATAGCAGACTCACCCAACAGAAGACCCCAGGGCTTCCTCCTCTCCCAGGAGCAGAGTGAACAAACAAGGTAAGAATGAGGTGATAAAAACATCAGGAGGGGCAAGGCAGCTTGCTGCTACAGACAGCAGCACCACCTCCAGCCCCAAGTCCCTGATGCTGAGCCGGCGGAAGGGCACCAGCACCCACAGAGGGCACGGCTCCTGCACGGCCCACGGCTCCTTGTCCAGCCCCCTCTCAGGGCCCAGGCAGGGAACATGCTTTCATTCTGGGTCTACCATCTCCCTCTTCCCTGGGAGCTCAGTTGGTAAAGAATCCACCTGCAGTGCAGGAGACCCAGGTTCGACCCCTGGGTCAGGAAGATCCCCTGGAGAAGGGAATGGCAACCCACTACAGTCTTGCCTGGGAAATGCCATGGACAGAGGAGCCTGGCGGGGTCGCCAGGAAATGGACATGACTTAGCAATTAAACCACCACCATCTCCCTCTCAGTTCAGTCAGTTCAGTTCAGTAGCTCAGTCGTATCCGATTCTTTGCCACCCCATGAATCGCAGCACGCCAGGCCTCCCTGTCCATCACCAACTCCCGGAGTTCACTCAGACTCACGTCCATCAAGTCAGTGATGCCATCCAGCCATCTCATTCTCTGTCGTCCCCTTCTCCTCCTGCCCCCAATCCCTCCCAGCATCAGAGTCTTTTCCAATGAGTCAACTCTTCGCATGAGGTGGCCAAAGTACACCATCTCCCTGTACAAGTTTTAAACAGGAGTTTGAGGCAAGATGAACAAAATGTGCCAGATAAAAAGCTTTGTGGTGAAGGGCAGGAAACACATGAACCCGGGTGAGCTGGCGGCCACGCCGGTCCCCTTCACCAGCTCAGCTGCTGCTGAGGGTGTCACCACGCTGACACTCACACTGGTGCCTCGGTTCCCTGTGACAGCGGAGGTGACGCAGGCCTGGGGGCTGGCCTGGAGCAGGCAGGGGGTGGGAAACCCTTGTCCTTCCTTCCACAGAGGGAGGTGGTGAGGGTGGCCCAGGGGTCAGATGAGTCAGGCCAAGCCCCCCGCCCTCCATGGCCCGTCAGTTCTATGGCACGGGACAGGGTCTCGTCTGTTACCCGAGGAAGAGCTTACAATGTCACCATGCGGATCGGATGAAAAAAACACACCCAGCCCCCACGGGGATGATTTACCGACTCTCTGTGCCAGAGCTGGGCTCCCTGTGGCCCTGGCTTGTGCCAGGAACTCAGGGCACGCAGTCAGTGCACGGCCCCTCCCTGTGCTAAAAACGAGCACGGGACGTACCCCCCGGGCTGAGCAAGGCGCAGTTGTGCACCTGCTGATGCATTTATTAGCGTGTTTCTGCCACATTCCTCAGCCTCTTTCACTGGGCCCTGCCTCCTCCTTGGCCTCTTCTCCAGCCTCCGCCCCCCAGCCAGGGCTCTAGGGTCGCCCCCGCCGCGTGGGGGTCCGGGGTGGCCAGAGCCGCCCAGCACTCACGGCAAAGCCAGCCTGTCCCTGCAGGGGCAGCAGTCGGGAGGTGGCTCCTGCCCAGGGAGGCACACAGCCCCCAGGGAGGGGCTGAAGGCGGGCTGCCAGGCAGCCTTGGGGACTGTCAGGGCGTTCCTGCCGCAGGAAGCTCAGCTCCCGGAGGAGGGCGTGCCCCATCGAAGGCCAGGAGGTGGGAATGTAAACGAGCAGAGTGTGACCGAACTTGTCAGATACACAGAGCGAGGGGGACCCTGCAGGGGGAGGGGACGGTGGGTCCCCGGGCTCGGAAGGCCCTGCAGGACCCCAAGGCCTCAGCGGGACCCTGTCTCGTCTCTGGGGTCAGCGGATCATCTGCGGATGAGAGTGCCTGGGGATCCTCAGGGCAGCGCTGGGGTGGGTTTTGGTCACCTCGTCCTTAACCGCCTCTTTCCTCTGAATTATTCCCACACACAAAAAAACAGGATTCTTGAAAACGAGAGGTTGGACAGCTAAGTTGCTTCTTTGGAAGATCCCTAAGTCTTCCACAGCCTTTGCATTTAAAGATTTTTTAAACATAATTTTCAATTGCCTCTGATTTTTAAATCAGGAAGGAAGATAATAAGGAAACCATATTTAACCTCCTCCCTCTTCAGTGGCATAAAGCTGGCAGCCTCCCCTCACGCTTAACTCCCACTGAGTTGGAAATTCAGAGCTCTGTTAGGAAGGTACGGGAGCAGTGCTCAGGAGCAGGCATGAGAAATGCCCAAGCAGGAATAAGATTTCCAGAGCAACCAAATCTTCTTAAAAACTCAATTCATTAAAGCTATCCATCCTAATAAAAGATTTTGAGTACACCTGAAACACAATACTATAAATCAATATAGTTCAATTACAAAAAAAGATTTTGGAATGCCTTTCTTCACAAAAAAAGATTAAGGAGTGTTCAGTAGGTAGGATCCAGGGTGAACTGCGATCTAATGTACTTCACCCTCAACTCTGTAGGACCCTTTCCTAACAGTAACAAGCACCGTTAACTAATCCTGGCTTTGGAAAATGACAATTAATCTGCAAACAGAAACCTGAGGTGAAGAGAGCAGCTCAGAATACCTGAAGACCCAGTCGCCCACTAAGACCCTCAGCTTGGCACTGTGAAGTTAGCACTGACGGAAAAGAAAAAAGCATAAATACATTGTTTTTGGTTACTAATGGTGCTAAAATCAAGTTCCATAAATTATGTCTGGGAAAAGGAGAGAGATTGGGGAGGGAGGAACCAGCAGCGTATGTAAGAGGGTAACTTACACTTTTTACTTTATAGGACTTTGTATTATTCAAATAACACGTATTTATTTAGCCTTTTACTGAATTTTTTTCAAGGGTCACTTATTCAGAAATAGTACCACAATTTTGGAAGGTTTTACAAAACTGTCTTTCTTTTTTTATCCTATCAAGCTCCTATTCATGCAAAGATTCAGTTAATTCAGTCCCTCAAAAATCAGTAACTTTATTTATACTGCGGTACTATATTGTCAACATAGCCATCTCCATCTTTAGTCAGTTAATACATACAACATCTATTAACAATTTACCTACCTCTTAGTTTTTAGAGCATCTTTATTCAGAAGTGGTCAGTCTTTCCTTTTTTTAAAACAAAAATGCATTATCAAACAACCCCAGGTACACCCTAGGCAAAGATCACCTTAGCTGACAGAAAAGGGAACTAACGTTTATTGAGCTCCCCTGTGCCAAGTACCACGTTAGCTGCATAACGAGGGCTTAATCATCTCAACGATTCAATGAGGTAAGCCTCATTATCCTTACTTTACAGGTGAGGAAACTAAAGTTCACAGGACTTAAGAAACTTGCCCACTTTCTCAATTAAGGGAAGGAATGTCAATTTAAACCCAGGTTCTTTAACCCCATAACTTGTACTCTTTCTACTGGGTAACTTTTTACTGTTACAAGAGAAAACCCGGGCTCTGGGTAAAAGAGTGCCCATTCCATGTGAGTTCTGACGTTCCTAAAAATCCTAAAAAAGATGACGCCTCTATTATCGCTCTTGGCATCAAAAACTCATGCCCCAAATTCCTTACCTCCTCTGATTCTGGCAAAAGCTTAAGAAATTCTCGCAACGTCTCTGATCCATAGTGTTCACTCTTTCCGTGATGGATATCTTCCACGATGGACGGAGGTGACCTTGAAAAGACAACAATCAGATTCCATTTCACATTTGCTGCAGTGCCTGAGAAACACAAGCCAGTGGAAATGAAAGCAGATCGCCTCCACCCTCCTTCCCACCCCGCCTCCCTCCCTGTCTGACAGGTGGTCTCGTGTCAGTGACCGTAACAGCCCCCTGCCAGGGCACGCAGGGCGTCCTGACGTGCCGGAGGTCCCTTCCATGGGGAACCACCCTTGGGCATCCCGGAGAGGCTAACAGTAGCATCTTCTCTGGGAGAAGAAAAGCAGTTCGGTCAACCTCCTGGAGCCACAGCCCTCTCCTTTCCACGTTAGCACACCTGAACTTAACCACTCTTTGACTCACTTGTCCATCCTCCACTAACGGGGCAACACCTCAGGTGAATTTATAGATTCCCTGACATGTCAGGCTTGAAGAGATGCCCCAAGGCAATTCTCCCTGAGCCCCAAACGACTAGATTATGCTTTTATGGAGGAAAACAGCAGCAAGTGACACACACCTGGGGACCCTTCACGACATGTGCCTAAAACAATTTGAAGGGATGAGGGGTGCCTTTCCCTCATTAGAATCTGCGTTTCAGCTCACACCCACAGAGTCTAATGCTGACAGCAGAGGTGTGACTAAAGTTTCAAATGTGTGCAAAAATCTTACTTCTTAAATTGCTTAAGAAATATCCCAATGTTCATGCTCCGTTTTGCATCCAAGAGAGTAATCTGGAAAAAAACACAAGACACATAAGATTGTTAAAGTGTGAACGAGAAGAGCTGGAGACTACTGAGCCTGTGCTCTAGAGCCCAGGAGCCACAACTACCGAGCCCCGCACTGCAGCTGCTGAAGCCTGAGCGCCCTGGAGCCCGTGCTCCGCAGCAAGAGAGGCCACCACAATGAGAAGCCTGCACGCCACGACTAGAGGGGAGCCCCGCGCTGCAACCAGAGAAGAGTCCACACAGCAGCGAAGACCCAGCACAGCCTAAATAAACAAAATGATTTCTTAAAAGAGTTGGAGAAGAGAATTAAAACCTATCAAAATACAACATAATGTATTAATATAAGAGAATGTATTAAAGTAAGAGAATAATTTCCAGTATGTAAATCTGCAGACTGATACCTAATATAGCTTCAAAATATTATCTCCCCAAGCTTTCTACAATATTTCCTTAATGGTAACAATCATATATATATATATATATATATGTATATAAAACAATCATATAAATATGCATATATATATTGGCCAAGCTGCAGGGCTTGGGGACCTTAGTTTCTTGACCAGGTATTGAATCTGGGCCCAAAGCAGTGCAAGCACTGAGCTAACCACTGGACCACCAGGGAATTCCCATATAGATCTATTTTCATATTGCATAATCTCTGATGCTGGGAGGGATTGGGGGCAGGAGGAGAAGGGGACGACAGAGGACGAGATGGCTGGATGGCATCACTGACTCGATGGACGTGAGTCTGAGTGAACTCTGGGAGTTGGTGATGGACAGGGAGGCCTGGCGTGCTGCGATTCATGGGGTTGCAAAGAGTCAGACACGACTGAGTGACTGAACTGAACTGAATCTTAAATAAACTATATCAACATTTTCTAAATTTTACAATTTTCTCTTAGAACAACATAGCCCACATTTAAAAGCCCCAATTTGGAAACAGCTGTCTTAGCATAGCAAGAATCATATGAGATGTGAACTCTGAAGGTATTGCGGCATGAGCTCCAACCCTGACTTAGGGATGTTAAAAGACCAACACTGTTATTTTCAGAAATGTAATAAAATTCTTAGTATTCTTCTAAACAAAAATTTTATTTTCATTCAAAGAGTAGATCCAGTAGCCCTTTTAAAGGAGGAGGTAAGAAAGTGTCCTACACTTTTTTCAGAATTTAAAAGGGAATTTATAAGGGAAAACTCCTAGGCTGTATTTTACCAAGTCTAAGATGCTTTCTTTTTTGGCATGCGAGCATTTCTGGAATCCTCGCACCATCCCACTCCATCCACAGGGACGTGAGTCAACCCCTGTCCAGCGTGTCCTGCCCGTTAGCCACGCAGTAGCTATGGGTTATGGGGTTACCGGCATGGTACCACGGCGCTTGTGTTCACAATGCTTGCTTATTTTACTTGGTAATGGCCCAAAGCACAAGTGTGGTAACACTGGCAACTCAGATATGCCAGAGAGAGGCTGTAAAGAGCTTCCTCTAAGTGAAAAGGTGAAAGTTCTTAACAAGGAAAGAAAAAACTCATTTGCTAAGGTTGCTAAGATCTATGGTCAGAAAGAATCTTCCACCCGTGAAATTGTGAAGAAGGAAAAAGAAATTCCTCCCAGCTTTGCTGTTGTCCCTTAAATTGCAGAAGTTACGGCCACAGTGGATAAGTGCTTTGTTGTGCTGGAAAAGGCATTAAATTTGTGCCAGATATTTTGAGAGAGACCACATTCACATAACTTTTATTACAGTACATTATTATTCATGAAATAAAAATTCATATTCTAAGGCAAATCAAGGAAAATATAAACAATTTTTTTTCTCTGCTCTTTGGCCTCCTCTTTCTCCTCTAGTGTGTATCGTGTATCTGTCTTACACATCGACCAAAACTCCCCATCGGCAGAAATACCTGCTCACCCATAAAAGGCAACATTCTCTTGGCATCCACGAGATAACTCCTTAGGAGATAACCTTCCTTCTTAATCTTGTAAGGGGCCACCATGACCCATCACCCACTGTTTGCTTTGTATGGGTAGATCTGGGTTGTGTAGAATGTACAGCCCTTGGTCTCAAAAACTGATACAACTGTGCTTTTATGTCTAATGAGAGGAGCAGTTCTCAGAGCTTTCTGGGAGGCTGTTCCCGGGGTATAGTCCTCAATTTGGCGCAAATAAAATTTTCTGTCTTTTTTAGATAAACTTTGTTCAGCAACATCATAACCGCTCTGTTTTACTATTCCATATTGTTGTTAAGCTCCTATTGTGCCTAACTGATATTGAACTTTATCACAGTTATGTATGTCCAGGGAAAAACACAGTACAGACCTTCCGCAGCTTACGTCCTGATAAACCCGTCAAGAGTTAAAAATACTGAAAGTGCACTTCACACTCCTAAACGGCTGACATCACAGCTTAGCGCAGCCTGCTTTAAATGTGTTCAGAACCTTTACCTGAGCCTGCTGCTGCTGCTGCTGCTAAGTTGCTTCAGTCGTGTCCGACTCTGTGCGACCCCATAGACCACAGCCCACCAGGCTCCCCCGCCCCTGGGATTCTCCAGGCAAGAACACTGGAGTGGGTTGCCATTTCCTTCTCCAATGCATGAAAGTGAAAAGTGAAAGTGAAGTCGCTCAGTCGTGTCCGACTCTTCGTGGCCCCATGGACTGTAGCCTACAGGCTCCTCCGTCCGTGGGATTTTCCAGGCAAGAGTACCGGAGCTTACAGTTGAGAAAAATCGGCTAACACAGACTATTTTATAATAAAGTGCGGAACACCTCTCGTAAAACTGACGGAACGCTGTACTGAAAGTGGAAAACAACGTCTGTCAGTGCGTCGGCTTCTTCTTCTTGGGATGGCATGGCTGCCGGGAGCGGCCACACACCCACTGCCCAGTATTGGAAGACGGGACTGTACGGCGGACGGCCAGTGCGGAAAGAGCAAACCTCAAAAGTCCAAGCACGGCTTCTACTGAATGTCTATTGCTTCCATACCATTGTAAGGTTGAAAAACCCTAAGTCAAAAACATCATGGGATCATCTGTATATATAGAGTTTGGTACTGTTCATGGTTTCAAGCATCCACCGGGGTCTTGGAAAGTATTCCCTGCAGATACGGGAGAACTACTGTAATAATTGGGGAGGGCTTATCAGACTGAAAATTAGAACCTTTTATAGAAGGTAGTAGTAGTGTCAGTCACTCAGACGTGTCCAACTCTCTGCGACCCCATGGACTGTAGCCCGCCAGCCTCCTCTGTCCACAGGATTCTCCAGGCGAGAATACTGGAGTGGGTTGCCATGCCCTCCTCCAAGGGATCTTCCCTACCCGGGGATCGAACTCGTGTCTTCTGCATTGCAGGCAGATTCTTTACTGTCTGAGCCATCAGGGAAGCCCCTTTTTAGGGGATGGGTATTATTAAACATAGAAGCCATTTCTTTGGAAGTAAACATCCGGCCAGAATAGCTGGAGGAAAGATAACCTTAAAATTCTCCCATTTTCCCCATTTGTTTTTCGGAGGAGGGAGACTAGCTAAATAGGAATGTTGCTACAATGCTCTTTCTTTCCAAATGTACGTGATTCATTTGTGAACAGAAAAGAATCACGTTTCAAATTAAATTCCTGATCTCTGGGCCTGCTTCTAAGTTTATAAGAGGCAGCAAGATTGTTAACCAAAGTTAATGGGACTTCCTGGCTAGAAGGTTAAATTTTTACAAGAGTATGGTTGCCTGCTTTTGAAGACTAATCTTAAACAATCACATTATTTACTATCTGAGGGGTTTATTTCATCTTAACACAATCACCTGCCAGCCATAAAATAAACTCCTAAGCTAAAAGGACAGGCTCCTTATTGGAATCCTACCCAGGGATTACAGTTCAAGTTCAGTGTGAAGGGAGGGGAGAGGAGACGGGAGAGAAAGTCACACTTCAAATCCTCTAAGAGGAGAGCTTATACCAAAAAGAGGAATCTGGATTTCAGACAGAAAATGATGTGGTTATAGAATTCACAACTAAAATGTAAGAACATGCACACTGATCTGAAGAGCTTTTTCTGCACTCATATCTACCCAGAATGGGGACAAACCTTCTTTTATATTTTTTCACTAAACTACCACCTCCTGCTATATCTCACCTTGGCGGCAGCACCCTCGCCCAGCCCCACCCTCAGCCTCTTCACCCATCGGCCCTCAGGGCTCTGTGTGCTCAGTCTAGACCCCCTGCTGCTGCTGTTGGAAAAGCAGGTGGAGAAATCACTGTCATTGTCCCTATTTCACAGATAAGGAAACTGAGCCTTAGGGGTGTCATTTTATACCTTCCCAAAGCAACAGGCTCTCTCTGGTTCCTATTCACCCAGTTCTTATGACCTTCCCTTCTGCTGAGGATACAGGAATACAGAGAAATAGCGAAGGTCCCCACCAGCCCAGTATTCACACTGACTTGCTTTTCCAGGAATGGGGGCAGGTCTGCAGAGAGTGGTCCACAGGCCTGGCCAAAGCCCCGGTGACCCCAGGGCTGTTCGCGTGGGACAGACGACAGCACCCAGGTTCCGGGAGTGGAGCTCTGAGCCAGGAGGGCACAGCGCGGGGGCCATGCCTGGGGCAGCAGCGGTCTCCACAGCCTGAAGTGAAGTTTCAGAACCTGGTCCGTCATTAGAGGGGCTCCTTGGGGAAAGAGCACCTTAAAGGGAAACTGGCACCCAGAGCCTCCTGCAAAGCACAGGAGAGTGAGGCGGCTGAGAACGCTGTGGGGACGGCGCCCTTCTCTCCAGGCCTCCTCAGCTGTGCCCAGTGCGGGCAGCCTACTCTCAGAGGGCATCACCTGAACGCCTCCCAAAGCGGTGTTATCACACAGTCCTTTGAAGAGGGTTATCAGGACACGTGTAAATTAGCTTATCTCACTTCCCCAAAGGCTGGCCGGAGGTTCAGATACCCGGCAGTGTAGGGCAGGAGGTGCTGGTGCTCTGAGTCACCCCCAGGAGTGCACTCCAGCGGCCCAAGAACAGGGTGACTGACCCGACCCCTCCCTCTCCACCAGTTCAGTCAATCCTATCGACTCCTTGGGACACCACAGCCTGCCACGCCCGTGACCTCGGCGTGCAGAGCTCGTGACCGTTCCCACGAGGGGCCTGCCTGCGAGTTCACTCCCCCCGGTGCACAGGGGAGCCGAGATGCGAGGGCCGGGGCCCAGCAGCTCTCGGAAGAGCCTCCCCGCAGGCTGCCAGGGCCAGGGCTCAGGCCCGCCTGCAGCCCTGAAACAGCAGCGCTGTCTCCGTGCTCAGGGAAGCTGGTGAAAGCTCCAACTAAGCGCTTCTCCTTTCTTCTACCATTCTTATACTCTCATCCATCTGCTCCAAACTCTGCCTCTCGTATTCATTACAGGAAGAAGAAACTTTCCTTTTTAAACTGTGGTAAAATACACACGTGCTGTGCTGTGTTCAGTCGCTCAGTCGTGTCTGACTCTTTGTGACCCCATGGACTGCAGCCCGCCAGGCTCCTCTGTCCATGGGGATTCTCCAGGCAAGAATGCTGGAGTGGGCTGCCATGCCCTCCTCCAGGGGATCTTCCCCGACCAGGGGTTGAACCCAGGTCTCCTGCATGGCAGGAGGATTCTTTACCAGTTGAGCCACCCAGGAAGCCCCAAAATACACACAACAGTTCCCATTTTACCATAACAGGTAACCATTTTTTTAAGTGCACAGTTCAGCAGCAATAGGTACACTCACACTATGGTGTAAACATCTCCAGAGCCCTTCATCTTGCAAACTGAGGCTCCGTCCCCAGTACACACTAACCTTCCCTCCCCACCGCTGGAGGCCACCTGCTACTTGTCTCAGACTTCAGAACATTCTGGGACTAGAACAGAAGCTGACAAAGAATGACTGATGCCTGAATTACTATGTGGGAAAATTACATTACTTTTCACAAATTTAGAAAAGCCAATCTTCCTTCCTCCCTTTCTCTTTCCTCTCCTTCCTTTTTCTAATAAGCAACTTTAATTCTTTCTTATGTGGTATGAGTAATGAGCAGTAATTATAATATTACTACACACACCACAGTGAATGACCTCAAGTGTTTTCAACGTTTACATTTTTTTTTCAAATTTCAGTTTTATGGACATGTAATTGAGAAATAAAATTGTAAGAAATTTAAGGAATACATGGTGATTTGATATATATATACACACTGCATGCTGACATACATTCCCCTCGTCTAGTTAAAGAACATCCATCGCCTAACATATTTCTCTTTTGTGAGTGTGTGTGTAGAGTGAAGTTCTACTCTCCTAGCAAATAACAGTGTTATCAACCAGTCACCAGGTTCCACATTATGTCCTCAGACCCCATTCATCTTACAGTTTTCTCTGTGAACACCTATTTTGACCCATCATACTGGTGTCTTATAAGACAGTCCCTCTGCTCCTTTGGCTCACTTCTGGCAGTTCAGTTTACTTTCTTTGGAGGAGACGAGATGGCTAGGACTGTCTTCCCCTTCAGAGCATTTCAGATTCTGTAGGGAGACAAATGCAGCCCTAAGTAACCAGCTCTGGGGGGCTGAAGAGCAGCGCTAACAGATGGACAGGGGCTTCTCAGACCTGAGACCACCGAACTCAGGAAAGAAGATGGAGTTTGAGTTGAATCTCTTTATTACTACCCCAGTAATTTGTTTGTTTGTTATTTCTAGTTACTTTATTACAGTTTATTATTGTAGCATCTGTAGCCTCTTCAAGTTAATTTTTAGCTAACAAAGATACACAGACAGTATTTCATAACCTTTTCCCCCTTACTAAATGTTCTAATTTACTATTTCAGATGTTGCTCTTCCTAAATTTAGCCATTCTCAAATCCAGTTCTTCTCTGTCTCCCAGTAATTTCTTCCTTCAGAGTACAATGGAACTTATTTGTAATGCTTTATAAGCTCTTTAAAGCCAGAGCCCACCGCATAACGGCAGGTCATTTCTTTAGGAGGTTATTACATTTCAAGGGGACATAATCGGATTCGTGGTGTGTCTGAGTCTCCAGAACTATGAGCTGTGTGGCAGCAGACTGGAAAGCCACACTTCCAGGCTCAGGACGGAGCTCCTTGGCTACAGGCTTCCCGTGCACACTTCATTTGCAGTTTCAACCCTGGACTCCACTTACTACTGAGGGAATCGGAAGATGGATCCCTGGTCTGTGTTAGACTACCATTCTGCTGGGCTGTAACTTCTCTACAAGAAAATCTAATGACGGAATAAAATAGCATGTACTGTATTCTTTTGCCAAAAAAAGGAAGTATATGTAGTATATGTGATACTTCTTACTTTGAGCCATGTTGGAGATAGCATGAAAAATGGAAATGAATTCTGGACCCCCTGTGATGTGACAATATTACCTAATCTATCCTTAAATCCATCTACCTTCACTACTTATCCTGAGTACTGAAGAGTTGAAGAGTTAGATCACCTTATAATATAGTCGTGGTGATTTCATTTTTCTTTCTAGACAGCTGTCTCTCAGATTAGGACCTACATGTGTTAAAAGATATCTGCACACCCACCATTCATAGCAGCATTATTCACAAAAACCAAAAGGTGGAAGCGACCCAAGTGTCCGTCAAGGATGGCTAGATAAAAAAAATATGATAAATATATGTCTGCTTGCTCAGTCACTCAGTCGCATCCGACTCTTTGTGACCCTCTGGACTGTAGCCCACCAGGCTCCTCTGTCCATGGGATTCTCCAGGCAAGAGTACTGGAGTGGGTTGCCACTTCCTCCTCCAGGGGATCTTCCTGACCCAGAGATCAAAACTGAGTCTCATACAACTCCTGCCTTCGCAGGCAGAATCTTTTGCCACCGAGCCACCTGGGAAACGCTGTGATATACACATGCAATGGAATATTAGCCTGAAAATTCTGGCACATGTTACAGCATGGATGAACCTTGAAAACACTGTGCTAAGTGAAACAGTCCGGTCACAAAAAGACAAATACTGTGCGAGGTACCTCGGGTAGTTAGACTCAGAGAGACAGAAAGGGGAAGGGTGGCTGCCAGGGGCTGGGGGGAGAGGACAGCGGGAACAGTTTGCATTTTGCAAGATGCAAGGACTTCTGTGGACGGGTGGTGATGGTGGCCATTCAACAACGTGAATGTTTCCATGCTACTAAACGATACACTTAAAAACTGTTCAGAGAGACTTCCCTCATGGTCCAATGGCTAAGACTCTGTGCTTCCAATGCAGGGGGCCCAGGTTCAATCTCTGGTTGGGAAAGCAGATCCCACATGCTGCAACTAAGACCTGGCAAAGCCAAATCAATAAACAGTTTTAAAAAATTTTAAGAGGGTGAATGTTATACTATGTACATATCACCACAATTTAAAATATAATTATTCACTTTCAGGCTTTGTTTTTTTTTTTAAGTTAAAGAAAAAAAAGAAAAGATGTACCTAGAGTAAAGGGAGGTGAAGAGAAAGACTCTTTTACCTGAATTTTAGATCTGGCCTAAGAAATAGACATTTCTGCTTCTGCCTTAGTTGGGAAAAGATGTTATAAGCCCCTCCTGTTCCTTCCATCAGTGGGTCTGAATCCCTCTTGAAGTCACAAACATCCAGCAGCAAGTTCTGTACAGCCTCTTAAACACCTGGCCAGCGGCCTCCCTGGGGGCTCGATCGGCCAGATCCCCTTCTGTCTGTGATGGGCTTTCCTGAGACACGTGCTCTGACTCCGGGCCCCCATCCACTCTTTCCTTCAAAGTGCTGGAAGGCCAGCAAGCAGAGCTGGGGAACAACGGTAAGGATGACCTACTGTCCAGCAGGAGCCTCTGCTGGAAGTGAGGTCACAGGCCAGGGCACTGAAGAAATGACTTCCTGCTCCTTCTGATACTGAAGCGATGAGCTCAGAAATCAAAGGTCTTTGCACAAAGCAGAGAGCAGGGAAAGCCAGGACGCTGAGCATGTCCTGAACACCTCCTCTCACATGCCTCTCAGCTCACGCCTAATTCCACTCCTAGGGTTCTCCATATTTCATAAAAACTTGGCTGTTTCAACAGGGGACCATATAGCCAGTTTCAAGGGCCCCCAGACAGAGAAAAGAGGTCAATACTGCCAGCTCAAGAATTCAATGATGTGGAGAGCTACCACTTCATTTCAGAGCTCTGCCCATTCTCTTATCTAGTCAGCTCTATTTTCCTTGCTCCTTTCCAACAGATTAAAAAATAATGCATTTCTATTGCCCTTATTTTGGGGGGTGTCAACATCCTTTTCCCTCTTGGTTTCCTAATTAATTCTTCTAGCAAGTAGGGTTGTCTTAATTTACCTTCATGCTTCTAAACAGAGAATACTTACAAAGCTCATTTTGCATCAGTTTCTGTAAGACATGGTGACCTGTTTCTCTGGGGCCATGCTTTCACTTAACTTTTCAGAACTTGTTAGCTTTATATTTTTCTCAAAGTAACACAGCTCGTGTTCACTGGAAACATGCTTTGTAGAAAGTCTATCTAATCACTGGCAACATGCTTTGTAGAAAGTCTATCTGAAAATAGCGTTATGCTTTGGCTGTCAGAAATCTCTGTTCCACAAAGGCCAAAATTTAATTAGGAGGTCAGAGGAATAAAGACCACCTCAAAACACTTGTGGAAAGAAAACTGGAGGGAAAAACAAAGATAAACGTCTAAGGATGTACATTACTTAATGATGTTATTTAATAAAAGGCATTTCGTCTCAGAGAGCTCCAGTTAATGTCAAGTAACTGAGTTCAGAAGCTCAGAGTTTTGTTTCCGCGGAGCTCTTCCACCCGGGGTGCGGGGAGGGGCGTGGGACATGCAGATTTGCTGCAGGCAGGGCTGGGCTGGGAGGCCAGTGAGGCCCCAGACAGCGTGTTCTCCGCATGAGGTCATGGTCCTCTGGGACGTCTGGGAGGATACGGCTCGCAGGCCTCTTACACTTGCTTGCTGCTCAGCTCAGGCTCATCATATAGGGCCCTCCTTTCATTTTCAGAGCGTGCTCACTCGGGTTATCTCATGTCTCAGTGATTCCAGCAGGTTTGGGAACGGAGGCACATACCCAAACACAAAACCACGCAGCATGAGGAGAAGCGCCACCCCCCACCCCCCCCACCTCCGTGGGCCTCTCTTACCTCTTCTCTGGCCTCCCTGGAGGACGAATGTAAAGACCCTCCCCTCCGGGAAGGGGGAGCCATGGTGGCATCTTCCTGCTGCCCAAACAGCTCTTCGACGGTCTTGGTGTCGATCTGGTAGTGATGCTGCTGGCTGGCTGCCAAGGTCCAGATGTTGGTTTTGCCCCGAACTTGCTCTTCTGGAATGGTTTTCCAATAAAAGCTTCTCATCCGCTTTTTCTTACCAAGCTGGCTGTAGCCGTTCAGGTGAGAGTTTGGGGGTAGTCCTGGAGGAGGTGGGGGCACCGGAGGCCCCCCCGGCAGTGGAGGGGGAGGGGGCGGGGAGGGGGGAAGCCCCTCCCCCGAGTAGGGACAGAGCGGCGGTGGTGGCGGGGGAGGTGGCGGGGGCGGTGCCTGCGCAGTCATGAAGCCGGCTGCCATGGCGGTGTTCCCATTGCCTTTATCGCTGACCAAGGAGACACAGTTCATAACATGCATAGCACCGTTGCCTTCTAAGGAGGCAATTTCTTGCCCTTGGGGAAGCAGACACAGCCATCAAACTTGTGCCATGCTTTTCCATCTGCTAGTAGGCCGCCAGAGAAAAGGCAGCGGGGTGGTGTGTCCTCTTCCAAACCTGCAAAGATAAGACAACTTTCAGTTCCGTTCAGGAGGACACTGCCATATGGCGACTCCCTTCCCAGGCCACTGCCAGCCCTCCCAGAGTAGCTGGATGTTAAAATCAACGAGGGCCACAGGTCCAGAAGAGCACGGAAAGGGACTAATAGCTTTCTAAACGTGAACCAAATTTTACTACCTGGAAATGCTGCCAAAGCAGCAATGGTAAACCCCATCTGGAAACCTTCCATTCACCAATAAACACATATTTACCAGAACCTGCGATAGGTTCAGCTCACTTTCTGAATAAGCTACTTGTTCACTAACTGGCTTGTTTCCTTGGGGCAGTGGATCTCCCATCCCTGGGGAAATTACCCAGATGGCTAAAGCCTTAGTGACTCTGCCTTTCTCCAGTAGGGACATGTCCCTGGGTCAGCGGGTCAAAGGGCACCCTCCACTTTGCACATATGATAAACTAATGGCCAAACCTTCTCCCAGAATCAAGGCCACCATCTTCCACCTATACCTGGTGATGCTGCTTCCCCGCAGAGGAAAGAATGCCAGGCAGGAAGATGAAAGGTTCCAGATCGAAACCCACCTTTCTTGCTTACAGTTTTAGAAGGGCCACTTCCTCTCACTAGACTTGGGCTTTCTCCTTTGTAAATTTAGGAGGCTGGGATTGACCTCCACCTTCGCTCCACCAGCAGTTGTTTCGGGCTCGTGTTAAGGCATTCTCTGTGCACCATCAGAACACTTCTCTGCCTCTCCTGCTCCATCTGAGACTATTAGCAGAGCAGACACCGGCACAAGACGGGAGGTGCCCAAACCACGCCTGTCACATGTCTACCCCTCATCCACTCAGTCACGGGCTTATCTCAATGGCTTGTGTTTTTATTGACCTTTAAATGTTTGTTTTTGGTGTTTTTGGTGGCGGAATCTGGTGTGAAAACAGGGGTCAAAACAACTACATTTCTTCAGCTATGAGGACAGGTGAGTGGACACAGGGCCCCGTGCAGGCTGTGGAATGTGCACCCAAGTATGTGGGCATGTAAAAAGGGGGCTGTTCTGTCCAGGTGATAAAGGCTCACATGGAGGAGGAATCATCCTTCTACAGCATTCACTTACACATCTTCATCAAACACAGCAGAATTCTACAGGAGTAAATGTTATTAAATGTTTCACGCAGAATCACACACAAACGGCAGGCCTGCCTCGGGAGGAAGAGGGAAGACTCCAAAAAGAGTCTCTTCTTCAGATCCCAGGTCTGCTACTTCTTTGGGGGTGCAACCTGGGCTGAGGTAGATTATTTAACTTATATTTCAGCATCCTCCTCTGTACTCCACACTGTAAGCATACACCATTCCATTGGTTTGTATGAGATAAATGAGCTCATACATGTACACCCTTACCAAGACGCCTGGTACGTGGTTAGCCATTACTAACAACTGGTATCAGATGCATATACAATTTCTCTTTATTTTCACAAGTAGTACATTTGCCTTAAAATACATATTGCGTTTACAAGTAAAATGCTAAGTTGCCCTTGGCTACTAGAAACATACCTTTAATATTTCCAATCTCTGCTTTCTAAGTTACTAGGTTTATGACCTTTGTCCTTTTTCAATACTCAGTGATTGTATATTACATTTCTACACATTACGGGAACAAACGTTTTTATGAAACATTTAAATATTTAAGTTCTAAAAATTATATATGGGGAGAAAATAGGATAATTGGATAAATTTTTTTAAGCATTTTAAACACTTTTAAGTGCACATCCCTTGGACTGCAAGGAGATCCAACCAGTCCATTCTGAAGGAGATCAGCCCTGGGATTTCTTTGGAAGGAATGATGCTAAAGCTGAAACTCCAGTACTTTGGCCACCTCATGCGAAGAGTTGACTCATTGGAAAAGACTCTGATGCTGGGAGGGATTGGGGGCAGGAGGAGAAGGGGACGACAGAGGATGAGATGGCTGGATGGTATCACTGACTCGATGGACATGAGTCTGAGTGAACTCCGGGAGTTGGTGATGGACAGGGAGGCCTGGCGTGCTGTGATTCATGGGGTCGCAAAGAGTCGGACACGACTGAGCGACTGAACTGAACTGAACTGAACTGAAGTGCACATCAGTGGCATTAAGTACATTCACATTGTTGTGCGAAGTGTCATCATGGCATAATGTTTTAGAAAGTAAAACTGAAAATATTTATCCAAGCCAACTTACAACTCACTAGAGATGCAACCAGCTTTCAGAAGGAATTTTCATAATTATCATTAGGGGCGTAACTAGGCTGTTTTCATAGTTGGCACCCCTAAAGCAAATGACTCATTGTCAATTACAGTTTATAGTTATATTTGAACTCTTCTTCTCTCAAGACTCTACAGGTAATCTTGGCAGTTTATCCTTACATATTTTAAAATACTTCTGTACACGAAATATCTCATATATAGAAGAATTGCTAATCCTCCAATTCACCTCCAATTCCAGATATGCTGACTTGTTTATAGATTATCCCTGTTAAGAATGGTGATGAGCTAAAAACGTCCCCATCCTAGAAAGAAGTAACTCATTCGGCGCTGTGTTAGTATATGCACAGCTGTGCCATTAAACCTCCCATAGCAAATGTGAAGATACTAATAAAGAGTGAGAAAGACTATGCCCTCAAAGGTCGTGCAACAACACTGTCTCCTAATACCAAAGCCCCTAAGCATATAGGTTCTTTTGAGTACAGCCTTTTCTGCAGAGGAAATACAAGCTTAAAGCTTGTCAAAGTAAAAAGTGACACGAGCTGGTTTTGCATGGGCAGGATTCTAACCACTATTCTGTCTTGAGAAAGAATGCTATTTTAGAAAGTTAAAGGAACAAAAGAAAATTTACAACATTGTGCCTGGTATGTTGTCTGGCTAATTTTTTCCCAGGGTAACATACAAGGATCCTAGGCCCCCAACAGCTTCTAATGAATGAGTTCTCCAGCAATGATTAGCTAAGATGCTAATGCTTTTACTAGAAGCCTCAATGGGGCTTTGACAGGGCTTCCCCCTTGGGCCAGGATTTCCAATGTCAAAGAGATGGCAGGAAAAAGAAAGTGCAGACAGACATTCTAACCCTTTCCACAGTCCCATGAGATATTAAAACAGAGGACACACAAAGTGCCAGATTAAAGCTTGTCCGCAGTGAAGATGCAAAGGTGTACTCTCCAAGCCTGCGAGAACACAGGTGACGAAGCAGCCCCGAAGCAGACTGCTTCACACAGTGGGCGGCTGCCTTCCTGACAATGGAATGAGCTTTGGGCTCTATCTGGAAAATGTCAAGTGTCTCATCAATCTCCCCCAGGGCAAAGAGAGACAGGCTTGTATTTAACATCTTACCTACAGGTTGGGGACCTCAGCAGCAGGGGGGACGGCTGCTAAGGTTGACAAATGCCCAGCCCTGAGTAAATCATAGAGGTGTCACAATCAGTCTCTGAAGATGAGAACTTCTCTTCAAGTCCCCTGACTGCTAATCAGGACCCACTGGGGGTAAATCCGAGTGGAGGTCTCTCCTGGGGAGGCTGTAGCTCAGCTGAACATCTCCCAACTATGGGTTTTTAATAAGGGGACATTTGAGCTGATCAGTAAGCAAAAAGTCTTAGAATGAGAATGTTTATAAGGGTCTTCAAAGGAGCCCGACTCTTGCCTTTGCTCTTGGTGTCAGAAACAGTGTTGAAGCTCTTGAAGGGAGTGGGTGGCAGGGAAGAAAAGAATAAGTATATTTCATTTCACAGTGTATTTAGGAGGAAAACGTGTTCCTGAAAGCTCCTTCGGGGCTCAGAGCTTTCCTGAAAGAAGGTTAGTAGGGCCCTGTTGCTCAGCTGATCACTCACCCGCTAGGTCAACAAAAAGCAAAAGTAAACGCCAGGGGAAACCTACCAGAAAAACCTCTCCCTCTGATTCCTGACTTGTGTCACAGATGAGGTGGGAGCAGGAAAGGCTGGCCCACACCCTTCTGATGACAAACGGGGGCAGAGCAAGCCCGGTGTGGAGAGAAGAGGCAGAGGAACCCACAGCTCTGTTTTATTTGGGGAGAGAGGAGAGGGTGGGGAAGGAGCAGTCAATTCTAAAACACGGAATGTTTGCTTCCACCAACTTACTGGGAAAACGCCTCCCCCCATCACCTATCTTTCAAAACCTTTCTTGACTATTGAACACAAAACGTCAACCACACAGTGGAACCAGAGCTGGCAACACCCAACCAGGTCTTCACCTTGGCACTTTCACCTGCAGTGAAAAACCCAAGATGCTTTCAGTCCCCGCAGTTAATCCGCTGTCGCACAACAATCCACAGACACCCCTGAGCGCGACACCCTGGGAGCAGAGATAAAAACGCCTGCGTTTTCAAGGTACATTTTCAGCTTCTCTCAATGTCCCCAAACCAAGAGGGGGGGAAAAAAAGCACACAGGCGCCAAAGGATGCTCTAAAGAGAAAAAAGCGCTCGCGATTCATTCCAGGAAGACAACCATGGGTCAGGAGAGAAGGGGTCACAGACAGTCAAACCCCAGGGGCAGTTTCTATGCAAACAGCTGTTTGAAAATGGACTCCCGAGGAGTCGGCATGGGGGACACCGGGACCCGATTTCTTTCTGGAGGCCCAGCAGTTCCCCAGGTCTCTGCACTGGCAAGCGGTCCACCGCGTCCTTCCATCCCCAACCCCCGGCTCGTGTCCCAACCCAGCCACTCACCGAAGCGCCACCGGCCCGGCCGCACGAAAGGCTCCGAGGGCGCTGCCTCCGCCCGAGTCCCCGGGGAGCCCCGTTTGGCCAGTGCCGGTTGGGCCGCCGGCGCCTGCGCGTCCTTATCTGGGCGGCGGCGGGAGGGTGAGGGAGAGGGCGCCGGTGCGCGGCCCAGATAGACGCCCACACGCGCCGCGCAGGCTCCGCGGCGGGCCCGGGGCGCGCGCCGGGGAGGCCCGGCCGCCCTCGACGCTGGGACACGCGGGCCCGTCGGGCGGACGCCGGGACCCGGCCAGACCCTGCGCCTCCCGGCAGCGCCGGGCGAGAGTCCTCCGGCAGAAGGTCCTGGAGCAGCAGCCGCACCGACGCGCCCCTCCCTGGCCCCGCTAGGGTCGGCGACTCAGCCCCGCGCCTCCGGGGCCCCCGCCGAGCCTGGTTCCCCCAAGCCGAGTTGGGGGCTCGCTCACTAGGGGAGGTGTCACTGGGCTTGACGCTAAAGGAAGGGGTCTCCCGGCTTGCGGGTTCCGCCAGCTCCTCGAATCTCAGCGGAGACGCTTCCCCAGGTCCGGGGTCCTAGTCCCGGGCGCGGGGGAGAGAGCCTCGCGGCCGCAGTGCGGAGCGGCCAAAGGGAGCGGGGCAGAGCCGGCGAGGAGAACAGACGGGAGACGCCTGGTGTTTGGTCAGGGGATTAAACCGGCAGCCCCGGGTCCCTGAGCTGGGGCACCGCGGCGGCTGGAGGTGACCCGCCAGCCCACCCCTTCCTCCCTCAACTTCGACGAGCGCAGGGTTCAACTTCCAACCTGAACTTCGCACGGGCCGAGTGGACGTGCCAGTGCGAGTGCCGCTTTGTCGTCGGCCCGCATCACTCGGACGCCGTTCTGGCCAGCCCCGCACCCACTGGCAGGAGGGGCGAGTCGTGGCTCCCAGCTGGCCAGGGAGCCGGCGCGGCGCCCCTCGCTGCGCGCTCTTGGATGGGCGGGGATCCAGTGGGAGCGCAGTTTATCCGAGTCCTCGCAGCTAAAGCTCAATCAGCCAGCCGAGGTTTAACCCGGAGGCGGCCAGGGACCTATCTGGTTCTACGTACGCGCGTCCAGACCGGAGCGTCTTCCCCTCAAGGGGTCGATCGCTGTCCTCTGCGGCCTGGCGACTGCAGCCACCAGGTCGAGAGAGCTCAAACCTCCCCAGCCTTCCCGGTGAAGCTCGAAGACAGCCGAGACTCGGCGCCCCAGCACCGGGTCCGGGCTGATCCGCTCCTCCGGAGTGGAGGACTCTCCGTCCCCGGGTACTCTCGAGCAGCGATAGCTCCGCCGGGGCCGCACTGCTCACTTACCCGCGGCCGGAGCTCCCAGTGCGCGCTCTTCTCCCAGCCGTCCGCGGTCTCCCGGCGCCGCTGCCTTCTCCCGGCTGCTGCAGCCGCGTCAGCTCGGGACCGCGAGGGGGCAGGGCGGCGCGGGGCGGGGCGCGGCCGCTGCCTCAGGTAACAATGCTGCAGACCAGGCTGCTCTCAGCGCCAGCTGCAAAGGGCAGCACGCCCTTTCCTGCTCGGCCCTTCCGCCCTCACTCCGGGAGCGCCCACGCCGGTGCTGCCGCGTTCACCTGCGCGGGACCCCGGGGGCGTGGTTGCCAGCACCCGAAGGCTGGCGCAGAGCGGCCACCGAGGAAAGTCGAGGGGCGGCAGGGGACAGAGAGGTACGGACTGTGCAGAAGAACCAGGTGTCCTCCTGGAACCAGCAAAGGGAGGCGCCGAGCTGGTTCTGAACCCGCAAGTGGCTCCACAAAGGAGCCTCTGCGACAGCCTCCCCAACACCATTGCCAGTGCACACGCGCGCGCACACGCATATTAGCACATTCATGCACGCTCAAACCCCGCGCGCACACACAAACGCGTGCCAGGCCTCCCTCTGCCCAACACACTCGTTTCTACCGGGAGCAGGAGTCAGCACTGGGGTGAACTGTCCCAGCCTGCGTGGCCGAGTCCCAGCCGGGCCGTAGCTTCCCAAATCAGCTTCTCCCTGGCCCGTGTCATCCGGTAAGTTTGTTACTTTTTTTTTTTTTATCTCCTCAACGATAGTGGTAAGAGAAACCTTTCAGTTATATATAAAAGAAAAAGTCCATCCCAGGACTGATTGAATAAACAGAGCTGTCTGGGAAAGGCCCCTCACAGGAGGAAACCCGGGAACGGTTTAATTGCATCTTTTTTCAAAGTGACTTGTGAGCCAGGCAGTGAGAAAGGAGTAATCAAAGAAAACCCATCCCGAGCGAAGCGGCTGATGGGAAATCAGCTGCAGGGGTGGGGAGGTGCCCTCTGCGAGGATGAAGTCATTGCTACCTTTGGCTCTGTGCTCGCAGATAGCAGACCAGGGCTTATCCAGCTTCTGGTGCCTGAGGACTTCCGCCTTTGTGCCCTGGTCCACAGCCCCTGAATTCCCAGGACAGAATTCCCGGCCTCCAAGTGGATAGAAAACGAGAAGCTATTAGGATAAAACCGAGAACAAACAACCCCCCACCCCCAAACAAAATCCTGCCCAGCAGGCTTACACTACCATCAAGAAAAGTAGATCCAGGGAAGACCATGGAAAATCTCAAGGGGTGCGGAGTGTCTGTTACAGAAGAGATGGCCTCAGAGGAATACTGACGGCAGAGGCAAAAGTTAAAGTGAAGTCGCTCAGTCGTGTCTGACTGTTTGCGAACCCACGGACTGTAGCCCACCAGGCTCCTCCATCCATGAGAATCTCCAGGCAGGAATACTGGAGTGGGTTGCCATTTCCTTCTCCAGGGGATCTTCCCGACCCCAGGATCAAACCCGGGTATCCTGCCTTGTAGGCAGATGCTTTACCATCTGAGCTACCAGGGAAGCCCAAAAGTTAAATTACAGAATAGCAAAGTGAGGCGCTAATGGCATCCTCTTCTTTTATGTTAACCTTGCCAGATGAGGCATCTACAGACACTTCTTGCTCGGCAAGCCCCCTTCCTCACAATGTACTGAGTGTGCATTCTAAAATCAGTCACTTTTTTTGCAGGGTCAAGTCCAGTGACCCATCCTCAGTCCTTCAGCCCTTTGATGTCCTTGCAGCATCCTGACTGCAGGCCTTCTGTCTGTCTCTTTACTGACCCTTCTTGTCCTCTGAGGACAGTAACTGGATTCTTCTAGCTCTTTATTTCCCCTTATCCCATGGGTACTGCCTTCTGACTTCAACCCACAGGGGTCCAGAATTTGTAGGGCCTGAAGCTTGGATATACAACTCCCCAGGGAGCTTTTAAAAGAAGAACAGTTAAGACTTACAAACGCAACCCAGCTTGGTGTCCCAGGGAGTGTCTGGGGAAACTGAGAGGCAGGAGAGTGAGCTCTGAGGTGAGTTCACCTCTGACTTCACCTCTGTATCCATACTCTGTCCCTGTAATGGTTCAAGTCCAAATTCCTTGTCCAAAAGTCAACTCATCTGTCTCTCAATACTAGTACTCTTCCATCTGCACCCCTTATTTAAGACCTGATTTTTAAAAAAAATATTTTTTTTGTTGTGGACCATTTTCTTAAAGTCTTTATTGAATGAGTTACAATATTGCTTTTGTTTTATGTCTTGGTTTTTTGGCCACAAGGCATGTGGGATCTTAGTTCCCCGACAAAGGATCGAGCCTGCGTCCCCTGCATTGGAAGGCCAAGTCAGTAACCAGTGGACCTCCAGGGAAATCCCAAGTCCAGATTTTTAAAATTTAAAATCCCAGTTTTCCTCTGGGTTCTTTTTCTCTTTCACATTTTTAATATCCAAGTATTTGCACATTTGTCGTTCTTTACCAAGTGGTATCTACTCCATCTGTACTTTGTATGCACCGCCACTATCCCAGCCCCGTGAGAGGAAGGAGGCGGTGGTTTCTTTGCTGTTGGCTGTGTTTCAGGCATCACGCTTGATTCTCACAACCTTCCTAGAAATCCTACCTTTTCTATTTTGCAGCTTGGATAATTGAAACCTGGACTCCTGCACCCACTGCTTCAGCAGTCTCTCTGCCTCTCCTCCTGACTCTGCTGTCAGGTCAGTGTTTTTCAAAGCCTGATTTCCATCCCATCACCCACCCTTTTGAAACCTTCTGTAGGTTTGCATAGGTGCCTGCAGGGGGGAGATGGCCATCTTCTGTCTGACACGTCGGCAGCATCCTTCCTTCGTCTTCTGCAGCGTGAAGCACCCCATTTCACTCAGTTTGTATAGAGATGCATTTTTGATGTATCTGCAGGAGGAGGTGAATTCCACGTCCTTGTACTCCGCCACCTTGATTCCCTCCCATTTCCCTTGAGCAGCACTGTGTGCTGACCCTGAAAGAAACACATTTATTTTCATTCTTCTTTTCTGAGTTGTGCATATGAGGCAGCCAAAACGCCCTTGAATAGAGCAGAACACAGTTCTCACTCTAATGTCCCAGTGGGTTGGATCTGAGGCTGCAAATCCAGAGGGCAATTTATCCTTCATTCATTGTGAGCCACACCTTCATCTCACCTAAGACTGTGCTCAGGAGTTAAGATCTGCAGTTCATCTGTTTCCCAGCAATGTGCCAGCCACTCTGCGGGGAGGCCAGAAAGCCTCTTGAAGCCAGGCTGCCCAAAGTCAGCGCAGCTCCTGGAGTTTGTGGCCAGGAGGTTGCTGCTGCTGCTGCTACTTCTGGGCTCCTGGGCCGTGGTCAGCCCGCACCTCTCCAGGCCAGCTGGGCCTCCTGGGAGCGTGGCAGGGGCTCCGAGTGGCTTCCTAGGTGCCAGCTGCAAGCCCTACTGAAGAATTCTGTTTGCAGCTCTCCCTCCCTCTCCCTAGGCTGTCCTTCCCTGAGGGCTTCATTTCCTTTGCCCAGATCATTGTATTTCTTTCAGCCTCAGCTCCTCGGCCCTGAAAAGCTTTCAGTTTCTCCTACACGGAGCATTTCGGATTTGGATCTCTCGTTGTGTGGGTGCTGAATCACTCAGTCATGCCCAGCTCAGTGTGACCCCATGGACCACAGCCCACCAGGCTCCTCGGTCCACAGGATTCTCCAGGCAAGAATACTGGAGTGGGTTGCCATTCCCTTCTCCAGGGGATCTTCCTGACCCAGGGATCGAACCCAGGTCTCCTGTATTACAGGCAGATTCTTTATTGTCTGAGCCACCTGGGAAGCCATGAAAGAAAACTTTCAAACCAAAATGAGGCAAATGTCAGGATGCAATCTAAAGAAGACTTCACAGTTCTGAGACAGGCTTATCTGCTCAAGCAGTGTGGTCCTCTGGGGACCACGGTGACACACCAAGTCCCCTCTGGCTTAGTAGTGAGGCTGCAAATTAATTTTTAAATCTTTCTCTCCCTCTCCCTTTCTAATATAGACTGAGATTTACTTCATCTTTGCTCTTCTTAAAACATGTATTTGATGAAATTAGTTGTTCAGTAGATTATGGGCTATATCTTTGCTCTTAACAATTGGAAACTGCAAAAAGAAACAAACCTTACCACCTCTGTAGTTAAACAGACTTGCAGACAAAAGCAAAGTCTCACCAGCCCTTCTAGCAACAGCCATTTCTAAGAGAAATCGCTAGACCTTGTTTCCTTCAGAAAACGAAAGTGTAAAATGAATAAAATGAGCAGAATTTATAACATCACTATGAATGCAGATGTGCATCCAATACCTTATTGGCAAACTGCAGACACTGTATTACTATAATTTTCCAAACAACTCGGAACTGACAAAATGAGGCTTTATTTTTGTAGGCTAAGACTTAAATTTGAATAGCAAGTTGCCTTTTATAAACATTGGAAATAATGTCTAGGTTCTGATCCTTAAGAGGGAGAAACTTTGTTTCTGGATGCTAAGTAGTGATCTCTGAAAGTTGTAAATAGAAAATGTTTCCACACGTGGTATTGATATCCATGGTAGCATTAACGGCTTTTCCTTTGCCAGAGGTAAATACAGGTACTTTGTCAACAGCAGTGCCTCGTTTGTTTGGGGGTAGGAGAGATTATGGACAGTCCTTATCCAATGTACGACTGATGTAATCAGATGCCCCTTGTCCCTACCTGCCCATGTTTCCTTACAGCAAAGTGTCCATCTTCTCTTTTTTAAGACGTGTGTGTGTGTTTGGAGACAGGGAAGAAAAAGGAGACTTAGGTAAGAGAAAAGCTGCAGGTATCACTGAGTTTTTACCCAGAAAACCTTCGGCTAGACTTTTTTTTTAGTTTACATTTGGTACAGTGCTTAGAAAACTGGTTGATTTTAATTACAAATGTATGTCTAGCTGTTATAACATTCAAATTATGAGGAAAAAATAGCTTTAAAATAAAACATGAAAGTATATCACTTCTTTCCACTACCCATCATCAAAATCAAGTGTGCGTCTCAGTAAGAGGAATTAAGGTAAAGAGGGTGTCAGATGCCAATTTCTTTGGCTACCGGTTCTGTTTCCAAGTTGTTTACCGTCCAAGAAGTTAGAAGAGCAAACAGTAATTTGAAACCATAACACACACGGTATGGGCATTCCCCAAACAGAAACCCAGCGAACCAACAGTGTCGGGATGCGATGGTGTGTGTGTGTGTGTGTGTGTGTGTGTGTGTGTGTGTGTGTGTGTGTGTATGTGTGTTGTGTATGTCCCATACAGGGCTTTGTAGAGTGTATGAAGGTGGGAGAAAAGCCATGTTGATGACTTAGCAATTTGGAAAGCTTTTCTTTTTTTGCTGCCCTGGAAAACTGAGTTTGTATTTAGTTTATGAACAATCCCTTTGCACTAAGCTGCCATTAGGTCGGTCAAAAAGTTCATTGGGTTTTTCTGTTAGATCTTACGGAAAAACCCAAATGAACTTTTTGGCTAACTCCATAATAATAAGGTAAATACTCTGGGTATGATAGCAAACAACAAAACTAGCCAATAGCAATTAGCATTTTAACATTTCTCAAGCCAGATTTATAAAAATAATGAAAATGGACCATTTTAAAAACTACTTACGCATTTTTGACTGTGGTGGGCTTCGTTGCTCTGCAGGCTTTCTCCAGTTAAGGCAGCGGGGCTGCTCCTCACTGCAGTGCGGAGGCTTCTCTTGTGGAGCACAGACTCCTGAACCCAGGCTCAGTAGTTGCGGTGCCCTGGCTCAGCTGCTCCTTGACATGTGGAATCTTCCTGGATCAGGGATCAAACCCATGTCCTCTGCATTGGCAAGCAGATTCCCAACCACTGGACTGCCAGGGAAATCTGAAAATGCACCACTCTGGAGAAAGTGAAGAGGGTGAGCTTTTTGTTGCAAACACCGTTATTCAGGTTTTGACTGGCCTTGGCACAAAGACAATCCCTGCCGAAACACCCAGTGTCAGTTTCCTCACAGTTCCATCCTTCTGTGGGCTGACCAGGCTAAAACTGGCAGGGGGAGCATGGCATGAAATCCAGGACTTCTCATCTTCACTCCTATTAAATAGCTTGCCGGCTCCCTCCTGAAGAAAGAGGCTTCTATGTTTAATCTAACTCACAGAGGGAGTGGTATTACATGTTCAGGCATTTGTAAAGTGGACGAAAAAATTTCCCCTCACATTCTAAGTTCCTTTTATGTAGCGTTCTTGTGCATATGATCACCTTGTGTAAATTGTATATTAAGTCATAAAAAAGACTAAAATGTACCTATACAAAATATTTTCCTATTGGTGATGATGTTTCAGGACTAGGCTAGAGAACAGGGCAAATGACTTTAATTTTTCTTGAAATGTCGCTGGTTTTCTAAGTAAAACCCTAGATTCACTGCCTACTACATCCTTTTGTTGAGGATGCAGGTGAAGGAATTTCTGAATTTTAGAGTTTCGAGCTGTTGTTTCCTGTGGGATGATGAATGAGCAGTGTTGCTCCCAGGCTCTGGTTTACGATGGGGGAGGGGATGCTCAGCAAGCACACAGTGACACACAGGACTTGACTTTACACTGTACAAGGGGATTTTTAAAATTTTGAAATGGCTTCACACACACACACACAAAGGGAGTTTCTCTTCCCAGGAAAATTGAATACCCTTTCACTCTGGATTTGTATTTATTTCAAATTTGGGGTCACAAAGACAGGTCCCACTTGCAATTTTAAGGGGAGGATAAATAAGGAAAAGCAGAGAAAATGCTAGTTGTTCACACAATTTGTTCTGCTCTCCATATTCCTTATTATCAAAGATTTGAACGTACTTCCTAGCTTCACAGTCTTCCCTTTACATGCAGGCCCTCGTCACAGTTGATCTCAATAATGAGACTAATTTCCAAGGGCCCTATTTACCTGCTGTGCAGAGTCAGGCTAAACCTTGTCTCCTGGAGGGGAGGGCAAAAGGAAGGAATTCTAGCCAGCAGCTCTACCGCACAGGAACTCATAAAAAAGGGGGGCCCCTTGTGATCCCATGCTCACGGTACAGAGTCTACAAGGGTCACTTGATGTTCAAAGACCTTTGTCCTATGTGACAGGCAGGACTGAGGCACCATAAAGAAATCAGAGAGGCTGATTCAGGAGACTGGAGCAGGCCTAACGGGAGAAGGGGCAGTCACAGAGATGATGACTCACCCCCAAATCCTTATTAGCATTAGACTGTTAACAGTCACATGTGATTCTACTTGGGCTAAAACTCTGGAGTAAAACTACCAATGACATTTTTTGTATGAGTGTCTTTCCTGTCAAAGTAAGCTGATTTCTTCTACATTAGACTGCAATCATCAATATCACAATAAAGGACTTTTACCAGAATTGTTTTCAAATTCCGGAAGATTATTTTTGCGGATTCTAGGGCTTTCCTGGGAAACCCTGAAACAGACATGCACCCTAGTCCCTGTGTATCTAGTTATAATCCACACATTTGAGCAGCTAGGGAACTAGTTATCAATTTCTTTTCCCTCTCAAAAATGGGAGTACTGAAAAAAAAAAAAAAAAACGGGAGCATTCAAGTTGACTTCCAGATGGAAAGTCAGTCATATATTCTGACCAACAAGGCTGCCCTGATGACCTAGAAGCCATAGGCTAGTTCTGCCTCTTTGTCTAAATACACTCCAGTGCTACTGATATTAGAAAGGAATCAAGCATTCTGTCTGACTGGGAGCAGCAGGGGCTAGTGTTAAGATTCAAAGCCTACAAATAAATAACATTGTATTATACTGAAGATTTGACTTATGTAAGGCTTAGTTTGACAGCATGGATAGGACCATTTCCAGTGACAGAGCTGCAGAGGGTAAAACACAGCCCTCTGCACCCAAAGCATATGCTCACACAGTCCAATTTGGAGCTGCTTCCCCACTCGACCACTAATAAATAGCATGTATTCCCCACACCACGAATTCCCAGGATTTGCATGGACTTTATCCCTATTAAACCACAGTCTGAGGGCAGGCCCGCCTTACTCATCTTCATGTCTCAGTATTAATCGTATCTGCTCCAAGGGCTCTGACGATGAATTGTTGGTTGTCATTTTGTCTGCCAACTAAACTCAGTCCTCATCACAGGCAAATGGTGCCAATGGACCTCCATCCTTCCAAACTGGAAGCTCCAGCAATGACCATCATCATCATGGACAAAACTGAATGCTTTTTGTGTGCAAGGCACAGAGAGGGCTACACACACGTTCAAAACAGCTCTGCTCTCAAGAGGCTTCTAAAATCCAGAAAGGAAGCCACCAGAGGAGACTCCAGCTCTTTGGAGCAGGATGAGCAGCACATGAAGAGAATAACCAGATATTGTAACATTCCACGGTAAACTGCAGAAATGTAGGCACGTACAGGCCGGTCACACGAAACATGTCCGTGGACACGCTGATGGCCGTTGCATAGCAGTGTGTCCCAACCCTGGACCAAACAACACCTCTAGCTTTGACACAGTTTGGGAAGAAGAGTGATTGGGATTGAGTTCTCTCTCCTGAAATTTTTCTAAATTAAATTTATTTATTTTTAATTGAAGGATAATTGCTTTTATGCAGAGTACATCATGAGAAACACTGGGCTGGAAGAAGCACAAGCTGGAATCAAGACTTCCAGGAGAAATACCAATAACCTCAGATATGCAGATGACACCACCCTTATGGCAGAAAGTGAAGAGGAACTAAAAAGCCTCTTCATGAAAGTGAAAGAGGAGAGTGAAAAAGTTGGCTTAAAGCTCAACATTCAGAAAAAGATCATGGCATCTTGTCCTATCACTTTATGGGAAATAGATGGGGAAATAGTGGAAACAGTGTCAGACTTTACTTTTTTGGGCTCCAAAATCACTGCAGATGGTGACTGCAGCCATGAAATTAAAAGACGCTTACTCCCTGGAAGAAAAGTTATGACCAACCTAGATAGCATATTGAAAAGCAGAGACATTACTTTGCCAACAAAGGTCCATCTAGTCAAGGCTATGGTTTTTCCAGTGGTCATGTATGGATGTGAGAGTTGGACTGTGAAGAAGGCTGAGCACCGAAGAATTGATGGTTTTGAACTGTGGTGTTGGAGAAGACTCTTGAGAGTCCCTTGGACTGCAAGATCAGCCCTGGGTATTCTTTGGAAGGAATGATGCTAAAGCTGGAACTTCAGTACTTTGGCCACCTCATGTGAAGATTTGACTCACTGGAAAAGACTCTGATGCTGGGAGGGATTGGGGGCAGGAGGAAAAAAGGGGACGACAGAGGATGAGATGGCTGGATGGCATCACTGACTCGATGGACGTGAGTTTGAGTGAACTCCAAGAGATGGTGATGGACAGGGAGGCCTGGCGTGCTCAGGTTCGTGGGATCACAGAGTCGGACACGACTGAGCAACTGAACTGAACTGAACTGAATGGAGATGCATGCAGACATAGAGAAAAGACTTATGGGTACAGAATGGAGGGGAGGAAGCAGAGGGTAGGATGTATAGAGTAACATGGAAACATACATTATCATATGTAAAACAGACAGCCAATGGGAATTGTCTCTCTTCTGAAATTTGATACAGAGGCTTAGGAATCAAAAAGAGATGGGAATTTTGGATTTCAAATGAAGAGAGCCAGGCTGGCCCTTGGAAAGACAGCCTTCTGGTTCTGCCACTGCTTCTGGAAACTCATTTTGTAGGCCAGGTGTACAAGGTCCCAAAGAGGCCACTGAGAGGAAATGAGAGGCTGTAACGATGAAGAGCCAGCACACTAGAAATGAAGTGATTCATGAATGAAGTTTTTCTGAATTAACTGGGTGATCCAGTTCACTTCTAGTGAACAGAAATTCACATAAAAATGAGCTAAAAGAACTAAACAGACAGAGTTCTTCCCGGGATAGGTCAAGGTCAGTGTTGAGGTCACTGGCAAGGAAGTCTGGAGTGGCTTGGACTGAAGCTACTGTGTCTTGGGGAAAAAAGACTTGTTTTCATTGCTTTAGTCATGAGCACAAATCATGACTCCAAAGCTTGAAAACCCAAAGACAGCACAGCAGCCTCTTATGATGTCACTGTTTTTAAAGAACAAAGAGGCAAGTTAGGACTAGAGCTTCCTATGAAGAGTAATACTTTCTCTTCCCTTGTGAGTTTAGACAGGTTATATATATATATATATATATATATATATATATATATATATATATGTGTGTGTGTGTTTAAGTCGCTTCAGTTGTGTCTGCCTCTTTTTGACTCTGTGGACTGAGCCTGCCACGCTCCTCTGTCCATGGGGTTCTCCAGGCAAGAATACTGGAGTGGGTTGCCATGCCCTCCTCCCGGGGATCTTCCTGACCCAGGGATTGGACTGCGTCTCCTGCAGCTCGTGCATCGCAGGCGGATTCTTTACCATTGGGCCACCAGGGAAACCCATATATATACACACATATATACACAAAAGTTTCATCATTAGACTTAGAGCTCCTCATTTGCAGTTCCTAACTAATTTATCTTATTTTATGGCTGCCTTAATCAGGGAAATGCTGAACTTCACAAAGAAAATGTAGTGAGGGGGGCTTCCCTGGTGGCTCAGTGGTGAAGAATCCACCTGCCAGTGCAGGAGACACCCATTTAATCCCTTTTCCGGGAGGATCCCACATGCCTTGGAGCAACTAAAGACCATGCACCACACAATTATTGAGCCTGTGCTCTAGAGCCCAGGAACCGCTACTGATGCCCCCAAGCCCTAGAGCCCCTGCTCTGCAAGAAGAGGAGCCCCTCCTCACTGCAACTAGAGGAAAGCCCATGCAGCAAGGAAGACCCAGGACAGCCTACATAAATACTTTTTTTAAGAAGAAAATGTAGTGAGGTTTTTTACATAAAAAATGTCTAGAGAACATGAAGACAGGTTATTTTTTTTAAAGTCCATACTGTGGGAAATCTAAGTGAATCTAACCAACTAAAGGCCTGACCTCTTCTGGTAGCCAACACCAGTCCAAGAAGGGACTGCCTGACCCACTTCAGGGGCTCTCTGACCCTTTGGAGGGTGTTAGTGTGATCAGGTGATGAAAGGCTACATGGACGGGCCAACCGGTTTGTTCAGCAAATACTCATGACCGTTTAAACCTACACAGATTCTTCCTTTTTACTCACTTGATCATACCAGTGATTATGTAGTAACTATTGCCATGGTAAAAACTCAAATTCTCAAAACATCCTCTGCTTCTATTTCTAGTTAGAAACTTTTAATCCACAGGATTTTCCTTGTTCAACCTAAGGTAGGGGTGAGGGAACGAGAGAGAATTTGAGATCAATGTAAATATCCATTATTTATTTATTCTTTAAAGATTTAAGCTATTTTATTAACAAGTGTGAATTAAGAACAATTTGTCCAACTATTTAGGTATCTTTCAGATTTAAAATAAGTTATACCAATGTATAAATATAATTTACCCTGAAGTAGGCAATAAGTGAAACTGTAAGAAATAAGCTTTAAGAAATATAGCATCTCAGAACGTTACTGAGTCTCAGTCATCTATGCTTGCTTATGAGGAGAAAAAATTGAGACAGAAGAGAAATTGGTATTAACACCAAGTTACTGTTTAATTCTGGGACTTAACTTCCCTCACAGTTTCTTATGGGGCTTCTCCAGTGCTCAGCAATAAAGAATCTTCCGGCAATGTAAGAGATGTGGTGTTCAATCCTTGGGCGGGCAAGATACCATGGAGAAGGGCATGGCAACCCACTCCAGTACTCTTGCCTGGAGAATCCCGTGGACAGAGGGGCCTGGAGGGCTACAGTGCATGGGGTCTCAAACAGCAGAACACAACTGAAGTGACTTGGCATGCATGCACGCAGTTTCTTACAGCTTCACATGGCCATTTAGAAAGCTGATGAGAAAAATGTCTAGTTGGGTGAATGCATGTTTTCTCACATGATTTTTTTTCTAACTAGCCTCATATGCTAAATTATTTCTACTTCTTCACTTGTCCTAAGTTTCTATAATCTTTACTGACAAACATAAAACTGTTCAACTTTACACTTTTTGGAATTTCTGTGCTTCCAAGTACAAACCAATTTCTTGTACACACTGGTGAAGGGGTTCTGATAGCTGCAGGAGGGAAACAGGCGCTGTCATTGGCCGTAACCAAAGGAAGGCCCTGATGGCCGCGCTGCTGCAGGAGGGAAACAGGCGCTGTCATTTGCCGTAACCAAAGGCTGGCCCTGACGGCCGCGCTGCTGCAAGAGGGAGGCCTTAACAGAAGCCTACTTGCATTTCTGGACCAAAGACCCTGGATATTTTCTCGCTAATTTTTATTATGAAAAAGTTCAAAAGAGGAAAAGTTAAAAGACTAGTACAATGAAATCCCACACATCCACCCACCCATTACATTGGGCCATATTTATTTTATTCTTTAAAGAACTTTTGGTTTTACATTGGAGTATAGCCAATTAACAATGTTGTGACGGTTTCAGGCGCACAGCAGAGTGACTCAGTCATACATGTGTCCATTCTCCTCCAACCTCTCCTCCATCCAGGGTGATACATAAGACTGAGCAGGGGTCATATTTAAAGACATTTTTTCCTTCTTCCTTCTCTCTTTCCTCCAGTTTTCTGCAAACATGTATGTAGAGATGTGTGTATTTCTGCTGAGCCTCTTGAGAGTACATTTCAGATACTAGGCCACTTCACTTTTCAGGACTTTTTTGCCTGCATCTCCTATACGCCTATTCCCTTACCTTACCACGACAGCACCCCTCAAAAAGTTAATGAAAAGTCCGTAGTTGTATCGAATACAAATTCAAATTGCTCAGTTGTTCCCCTGGTGTTTCAAGTGATTTTTCTAAGTCTGCCAATAGCTACTTTTTGAACTGTAATCTAAAGTCTCTTTTATCTTCTAACAAATTTCTAAAATATTCTTTCCTGACTGACTTTTTGAAGAAACTACACCAGTTGTCTCGTAGGAAGCCCCAGATTCTGGGTTTGTCCAATTAATTCCTTGTGGTATTTAACTTATTCTTTATCCCCTTGTACTTTCTGTTCACTGGAATTTAAGGTAAAAGTCCTGATGAGATGTAGGCCAAACAATCCCAGCGGGACTATCTCATCTCACAAGAGATGTTGCATAACTTTCACTTCATCATACCTGGAGGTACCTGGCTATCTGGTTATTAGCGATGTTAACTTTGATCTCTCGAGGTAGATGCTAAGCGCAGAACTCTTAGGAATGCCACCTTTCCCCCCATTCACACTGAGTAATATGTGAAGCAATGCTTTGTATTTTGGACATTATCTGTTTTCTTTCAATCTCTAATGATTTTACATTCCACTGGTGATCCCCGTGAAACAATATTTCAGTAGCGGCTGTAACATGGTGATTTTTCTAAGTCTGCTAATATCTCTACATTTTTATTAAAAAAAAAAAAACCTGGCCATTCATCTGTAAACATCCTAGTACCTTAGTTAACACCCTGATGTTGATTCAGAATAAGTTACTGATATAAATGTACCACCTTATTTATAATTCATTCAAATGAAATGGCAGTGCAACCTCCAAATGTTTTTCTATATTAGAATTTTGTATCAAAAAGTGGACACATTTTTTACTACATGGCTCCTTTGAGCTAATATCCAAGGAGCTGGGGATGCAGAGTGGATAAAAAGCAACACCCTCTGCTTTTCCCAAGAGCTTGGAGCCTAGCCATAATAACTACATATATACCCCTCAAAGGAGAGAAGTACAATTATCTGCCTAAACCTTTAGGTAGGCTTTTAGAAAAAGCTTCCTAACACAGATTTAGAAATCACTTGTGAAGTGAAAGTCTGCTCAATCATGTCTGACCCTTTGAGACCCCATGGACTAGTCCATGGAATTCTCCAGGCCAGAATACTGGAGTGGGTAGCCTTTCGCTTTTCCAGGGGATCTTCCCAACCCAGGGATCGAACCCAGGTTTCCCGCATTGCGGGCAGATTCTTTACCAGCTGAGCCACAAGGCAAGCCCAAGAATGCTGGAGTGTGCAGCCTATCCCTTCTCCAGCCGATCTTCTCAACTCAGGAATTGAACTGGGGTCTCCTGCATTGCAGGCGGATTCTTTACTAACTGAGCTATCAGGGAAGCCCCTAGAAATCACTTAGGGGGAGGATCAAAGTCAAGTTGTATATGTATATATCTACATATATATATAGTATCTAATTCACTATTCTAAAAAAATTGTAATTTAAAAACAAGGCCAACAGGATTAAAGTTACCCTCCCTCTCCTTACCCCATAATACCCTCCACTCTTTTTTTAAAGTGAGATATTGCTTTTTCTGTAGAAATTCAATAATCAAAGCTCCAACATATACTGAAGACCAGTAGGGTTTACATTTTTCTCCCCTATGTGCCCCATGCCAACTTGAGGTACATTTCACTTCTAAGATATTTATACAAACACATGCCTGTACCAAAAGCAAAGCAACAGCAAAGTGTATTATAGGAAGTTATTTTTGTGTCTAAGGCCAACAAGGAGGTGTCTGGTTCTATCATTTTTCTTACGAATCAACAACTCACGACGAACCAGCTGCAGAAAGCTCAGTCTTTGACAGAGGACACTCCTGGCAAAACTTAGCTTGGGCGCAAACCAAACCGTGGTTTTATTTACTACTTTTGATTGGAGGACAGTCGCTTTACAATGTTGTGTTAGTTTCTGCTGTGCAACAAAGTGAATCAGCCATGTGTATACAAATATCCCCTCTCTCTTGAGCCGCCCCCGACCCCCCACCCCCCACCCCTCTAGGTCATCACAGAGCATGAAGCTGAGCTCCCTGTGATATACAACTGCTTCCTGCTAGGGACCTATTTCACGCACAAGTGTAAATATACCAATGCTATTTTTTAAATGGAAGTTTCATTTGCAAAAGTGTCATTGACATTCCCAGGTTTGCTAGCATATTAACTAACGTAATTAACTACTCAGGAACAGAGTTACGGTTGACAGACTGGGCCCAATTTCCCTCCCTCACATGGAGCGTAGCTCAAATGGTAAAGAATCTGCCTGCTATGCCAGAAACCTAGGTTGGATCCCTGGGTCAGGAAGATCCCCCAACCCTGGAGGAGGACATGGCAACCCACTCCAGTATTCTTGCCTGGAGAATCGCACGGACAGAGGAGCCCGGTGGATTACAGTCCATGGGGTTGCACAGAGTCGGGCAGGACTAAGTGACTCACACACACACACTCTTCCCATAGCAGAATTATGACCAGAATAAAAAATAGTTTTCACTTCATATACAGAAACTGCCAAGAGTTCGCCTTTATTTCACAAAAAACAAAACTGAACTTCATAGTTTTCTGTACATTAGAATGACTTGGCTGCTGCTGCTGCTAAGTCACTTCAGTTGTGTCCGACTCTGTGCGACCCCATAGACGGAAGCCCACCAGGCTCCCCTGTCCCTGGGATTCTCCAGGCAAGAACACTGGAGTGGGTTGCCATTTCCTTCTCCAATGCATGAAAGTGAAAAGTGAAAGGGAAGTCGCTCAGTCATGTCCGACTCTTAGCGACCCCATGGACTATAGCCTACCAGGCTCCTCCATCCATGGGATTTTCCAGGCAAGAGTACTGGAGTGTGGTGCCATTGCCTTCTCTGAGAATGACTTGGCAATTTATTATAAAGACCCATTTATGTCAGGAAACCTGTCGAGCAAGAAACCTTCAAGTGGGAACACAGAAGAGAATTTAATGCAAGCCCTTAAAAGTGGTAAGCGGTTTGCACTGCCATTCTGTGTTAACAGGCCTTGCTCTGTTGTAAAGCTAGTTAAGGACTAATGCAAAACATAATTGGCCTTTTGGTCGGAAAATAGCCTATTCACAACTGGACAGTCAATCTTAGCCAGTATAAAAATTTGCAGTCTTACAGGGAGAATACCTTTTTTTTAAAGGCCTAAATTTGGTTACAATAAAGGATCTCAGGCAGTCTCAACCCTCCTAGAAAGGTTTAAGAGCTACCGGCAAAAGACATTAAGGAATATTACTACAAAATACAGGCATTCTTAGTGCTTCACAACAGTATGAATTAACTACAAATGTTATACTGAATTAGCAGTTTAGATAATACACTTTTATTTTTCACATCCTACAGTCATCTCAAGTGAAGGGTAAAGGAGGCTGGGCACATGAGGTATCACATTATTCTTCAAATTAACAGTCCCATGATTAAAAGATTTATTTTTAGCTTTTACAATATGTATAGTTTTACTTAATGTAATCCTTTTTGGGTTCACAGTATTTCAGAATGCTTTAAGTTAAAGATCAGTGGATTGTATATACTTTGAAATAAATCTAATATGAATCTGTTTGGGGATGCATTATTTTTTTCAACTGAGAAGACATTTATCCATATAGTGCTTTAGTAGAAGAAATGACAGGCTTCCCTGGTAACTCAGACTTCTCTGGTAGCTCAGCTGGTAAAGAATCTGCCTGCAATACAGAAGACTCTGGTTCAATTCTTGGGTTGAGAAGTTCCCCTGGAGGGCACGGCAACCCACTCCAGTATCTTGCCTGGAGAACTCCCCAAGAATAGAGGAGCCTGGCAGGTTAAGTCCATGGGGTCGCAAAGAGTTGGACATGACTGAGCGACTAAGCACAGAACAAATGACACTTCTGACACTGAATTAATTATACAGTTGCAGCTGAAATTGGAAGGGTTTAAAGAGGAATTCATATATTTAGTTGCAAATACTCACCTGGGGCACTACATTTGGAGATGGGAGTTGGCTAAGTCAGTTTGATGTTTGGGGCCTTTGTGAAAAGAAAGGGAGGCCTTAAACAGGTATCTCTAAGGAAACTCCTAGTTTCACTCTATGGGCTACACTTCAGTAATATTATCAGTATGCTTTGAATATTGAAAAGATGCTTCTTAAAGTCTACATTTCAGCTAAACTACTTCTGTTAAGTCCAGGTCCTTCCAGGGCCCTAACATTCTGGAGGCTTTGGGATTGTTAAATTAAACAGACAAGGAGGCCTTTAGACTGAAGTCGCTTTAATGACTTAGTAGTCTATGTAAGCAAACCAAACTTATGATGAAGGGACTTCCCCGGCGGTCCTGTGGTTAAGACTCTACGCTTCCAGTGCAGGGAGTGCACCGCTGGGTACCTGGTTTGGGAACTGAGATCCCAATGCCAACTAACAAAGAAAAAAAAATTATCAAAGCTCAGGACAACCAGTCACAAACAGCCGACCAGGCTTTCCCAAGTAAGCATCCCTTAAGCTGCGGCCGGTCAGATAAGCTTCCTCCTTGGCACCTCCCTTCTCTCTCACGGTCTCCCTCAGCCCTAGCTCCTGCTGGTGGAGGGCTAACCAGGTCTTGGGTTGGTGCTGCTTGATTCCAATCAACTTTAAATATAAACCCCTACAATTTTTAATATGCCTCCGTTTACCTTTTAACAGGATGAAGAGTTCAATTTCACAGACTTGCTCTTCAGTGCATTTTCTTTCTTGAACAATTTCTATTTTAATGAGAGAAAAGTTAGACATTTCTATCCATCCCCTGCCTCACACCCCACAATTCCCCAAATCCTGATGGTTCAGTCCTTACCTTCTTGACAATTTTTCCCTTACCACTTAAATATTTATAAAATGATGCTCTGCTGATTATATGCATGATGTCCTTTTATGTGTGCTGGCTTTAAAAAATATGCTAAACAGGCACATGTGTAAAATTGGCGAAATCTTTCTTGAAAGACAACTGGCAATGCATAATAAACTCATACACTTTGTGAGGGCTCATATTCACTTTACGAATCTAACCTAAGGTAATAACCTGGTTTGCGTGTGTGTGAAAGGATATTCAAACTAGAGCCTATAATACAAACAACTGGTAACTAAAGTATCTAACATCAGAGGGAGTTAAGGGGTCCCATGCAGTACTTAATGATTTGGGAAGTTATCCTCAATTTTTGAGATTTTCTTCTAATTTTTTTCCTCTTAATACAATGAATATGAGTTGCTTTCCTAACAAAGTAAATAAACCACTGGCTAATATGTTAATCTGGCTACCCTGGTGGCTCAGTGGTAAAGAATCTGCCTGCCAATGCAGAAGAGGAGGGTTCAGTCCCTGGGTCAGAAAGATCCCCTGGAGAAGGAAATGGCAACTCACTCCTGTACTCTTGCCTGGGAAACACCATGGACAGAGGAGCTTGGTGGGCTACAGTCCGTGGGGTCACAAAACAGTCAGATACGACTGATACAATCAAACAACATATTAATCCACTTATTTCTTTGGCACATGTACTCACTACTTAACATTACTGAAAATTTCAGTTTCTTCTGAAAATGAGATGATTTCATTACTGAGCTACGCTGAAGTATGTAAGAGTGGACACGTTCTGCTCCCAGCAGAGTCCCACTGAGGGAAGAGTAACTTACTGAAATAACACAATCTAAGGGATAGAAGCACCGTTTTCTGGTCATTGTCACTGTTTCCAAAGGCAAATCACACGGCCTCTTTTTTTCCAAATAGTTGTTTCTTATTCTGAATTATGAAGAGGCAGAGAGAGAGATGAGGTACTGCAGCAAACACTTTTAATAAGAATACAAAATTCACACCAGAGGCACATTCTGGGGAATGTAAATGAACTATCACAAGTAGTAATTCTGCTGGAAGAATAAAATAAGGCTCTCTCAGAGTACAAATATACAGGAGGGAATGATGTAAAATAGGTTTATGATTTACAGTCACATTACATACACTGTGTTAAGCACTGAAAACAAGCATATTAATTAAAAAGCCAGCTAAATGGCATTTGAACATATATAACAAATCTTACAGTCCATGAAGTTCTGGTATAACAGTAATTTTAAGTACTTCATTTCAACACAAAAGAAATGAACAGGTGAAGAGATGCATCTCAAGATATTAATTTATGACAAAAATCAAGAGAACTTATACTGAAAAAGGGTTACATTACTGATAAAATCACACAGAAGGCCATAAAACAAGACCAACAGTGCTGAGCAACTGAAACAGTACTGGCCTTTCCAGCCCCCGTCTACTTGCTCCCACCACACGGACCCACGTTACTTTTCCTTTACTCAGGGCAAACAAGTCCTCCGTCTTCCCCTTTCACAAAAAGAACAAAGAAAATCCAAATGGCAAATTCAAAAGTTGATTTCTCCATAAACCTTAAATGTGCTCAATGAATATAAAGAAATTCAACATTTATACACAGTGCTCCTTTCCAAGGAAACAGACACATCAAACATTATCTGAAAGGGGCTTCTTTATGGATTTATGTACATTGGTTGAATGAGAATTACTGTATCTGAGAAGGCACATATCTGTGATTTAAGGCTTAACCGGTATTGTTACATATGGAAGTCAATGAAAGCTGTCTAGGAATTCACTTCTGTCAAAATGGAATTTACCCAAAAACTAGCTTTCTAATAAGCACAGATTTCCACTCTAGAAACCATTGAGAATTTCTACTCCCAGATCCATCTGTCAAAAAAATTCTCTCAATCAGGTTTCATTATGAATCAAAAGAAATTGCTAACAGAACCGCTCCATGACTTTGGGTGATGCAAATTCTTAAGTTCAAAAGCCTCAAAGAAATGACAGTGTGATTCCTGCGTCTTCAAGAAAAATTCTAAACAAAATTACAATGGTACAGATTCATTTTTAAAAAGGTATCTGCCACAACTCCACAAGCCAATCAGGCATTCATCAGAGCTGCCGCCTCTGTGTGGGTGCTGCAGGAACACCATATAATATTACTCTGCAAAATAGTCTCTTTTTCTCTTTAAGACAATACATGAAAGACTCTCTTAAAGATGTTTAATATATTCTTATATAAAATATCTGATGTTGATACAAATCATGTAAACCTTCCTTTGGAAAAGTTACAACTGGTCCTCATTTGCAGGACCAAAAACCTTGAATTTTTATCTTGTCAGTGCAAATCTGTATTAGGTGTTTTCAAACTACAGAAATAGCCATCAACCCTCACAATACAAAAGGATTTCTCAAAAAGGGAGATTATTGTGTTCAGGTTATAGAAATTACGTTTACATTAAAACCACCCACCTTCGCATCAAATTTAACAGCTCAATTGTTAAAGTATGAAAAAGGGAAAAATTAAAGCTGTTTGTGCAAGAATCACTACAATGGTTGTCACCCCTTCCCTCTTCCCCCAATTCTGCTTAATTCTTACTAGGTTTGTTTAGAAATATAACAATGTGACTTTCTCTTTGTCTCCAGGTGGATTTTACTGTTCTTCAAGCCAAGATGGGGCGTCAACTCCAGGGGTTTTCAATTTGATATGGAACTGTTTAAGTGTCTGTTCAAGCTGCTTCTGATTCCCAGCAAAGTAAGCGGCAATGGCATTGTGAAAAAGGACCAGCTGATTGTGTAATACTTTAACCTGTGAACAGAGGAGAGTTGTAAGACCGAGCGTTAACACCAATGATAATAAAACATAAGGTGGTTTGTTACATGCCTTAATGAAAGAGTGTATCTCTCCTGAGGAAATGTTGTTTTGACGAAGTATATCACATACCCTAACTGTACACTGCTTTGCGAAGTCACCGAGCCTTTCATAGCTTTTTAACTTCCCTGAAGGGAACAGATCAGCTTAATAAGACGCTAACCATATTCAAACATTACTGAGCATACCTTAATTTAAAAGTATCAGTAGGTCCCTCTTTAAGTATGTTCAAAGTCAAAGAAGCAAAATTATAGATAAATAACTGTCTGTGCCAAGTATGGACATCATTAAGGCTACACTTTAAGTGAAAACTGAGTATTTAAAAGGCTGGATACTTTTAAATACTGCTGTTCTCTGCAAAGATTGAAGAAGTGATGGCAAGAGCCGCCCCGAAAGGCAATTTACTGAAAAGTTCAAATACCCCTCAGTTATTTTCAACTGCTTATTACTTCAAATGATATGAGTATGTTTTAACCAGGTAACACTATTTCTATGACTCTTCTATTTAAAGGTACCAGCAAAATGTCACAAAGATATTATGAACGAAGTATTTCCTCAAGTCTTATTTATAAGTGCAAACTGTTCAACAATAAAGTATAAAATTTACCCATCCAATGCAATATTCACTAAAACTGCACTTTTAATAATATTTTTAATGATGTAAAAACATCTGCTATATTATGCTAAGTGAAAAAACAGGATATAACATATGATAAGACATCTGTATTCACTATTAACACACATGCATAGTCTCTGGCCATTTCTCTATGTACCTCTATAAAGGAAAACACTTAATATGTTTATATTGGACAGTTTTGATTTGTAAAGCCTTTATTTTTAAGATTAAAATATTGTAAAAATGGCATATGCTCAAAATTATAAAGTCTCCACTCTGCATTTATTCCTCTCCTTCCCACCCAAGAGAATTACTGTCAGCATTTTATTGTGTGCCCATTGAGAAATTTTCTAGGGTTATATACAATATTTAAAAACATAAATGGACTGTATTATGCACACTTAGGGCTTCCCTTGTGGCTTAGAAGGTAAAGAATCTGCCTGTGATTCAGGAGACCCAGGTTTGATCCTTGGGTGGGGAAGATCCCCTGGAGAAGAGAATGGCTACCCACGCAAGTATTCTTGCCTGGAAAATCAGTGGACAGAGGAGCCTGGCAGGCTGCAGTCCATGGGGTCGCAAAGAGTTGGACACAACAGATTAACTAACAGTTTCACTTTCTATACACACTTTCAGTAACAGATTTTTACTTAAAGCATCTTAGAAAACTTTTTATTTCATTCACTTATTCATTCAACAGAGATTAAGTACCTTTTAAATGCCAGGTACTATTTTAGGAGATACAGAAAAACATTCCTTCCCTCCCAAGCTTACATTCTTTTTTTTTTTTAATTGGAGGCTAATTACTTCACAATATTGTAGTGGTTCTGCCATACATTGACATGAATCAGCCATGGGTGTACATGTGTTCCCTATCCTGAACCCCTGTCCCACCTCCCTCCCCATCCCACCCCTTAGGGTCATCCCAGTGCACCAGCCCTGAGCACCGTCTCGTGCATCAAACCTGGACTGGTGATCTGTTTCACATATGGTAATATATATGTTTCAGTGCTATTCTCTCAAACCATCCCCCCCTCGCCTTCTCCCACAGAGTCCAAAAGTCTGTTCTTAACATCTGTATCTCTTTTGCTGTCTCACATATAGGGTCATCGTTACCATCTTTCTAACTTCCATATATATGCATTAATATACTGTATTGGTGTTTTTCTGACTTACTTCACTCTGTATAATAGGCTCCGGTTTCATCCACCTCACTAGAACTGATTCAAATGCATTCTTCCAAGCTTACATTCTTAAGGGATTGGGAAGGTAGGAGGCAGGTAAGAAACAAAATAAGTACTGACCCCAGGGAATGAATAGCTCAAGCCTTGAGAAGAAGATGGGTTAACATGCAGGGCATCTGAAGCTGCCGATTCAACTGAAGTTGTTTAAAAAAATAAAAGGAATTTTTTTCCTTTTTTTCTGACAAAGATAAGAAGGTTTCTGGCAAGGAGATAGTTTAACAGGGCCGGATAGCATGAAATGATGACAACTAAAAAAATACCTTGAATTCATCTGGTCAGAAATGTAAGGCCTGCAACCTTCCTAAATGAAAGGCTTTGGTACCAGGTGTCAGGACAACACAAAACCTTTACCACTGTGTACCAGGCCCTGCACTAGGGATACAAGAACACAAGGAGGACTGAAGCGGAGGGCAGCAGCGGATGATGCTAATGATAAACGGGCAGTAAAAGTACATCTTGTTAACTTAAAGGCACTTGTGGGGAGAAGAGGGTTTTTTTCCAGAAAGCTTGAACAAGAACATTGGGATGGCAGAACCTGGCCCTCTGGTTCTGAGACAAGGGGGACGTTGACGGACCTCCACTCAGGGGCAACTATTCAGGAGACAGTATGATCACAGGAAGCGCAGGCTCCTAGAAGGCAACTGGGCTTCTCTGGTGGCTCAGACGGTAAAGAAGCCACCTGCAATGCAGGAGACTCTGGTTCAATTTCTGGGTGAGGAAAATCCCCTGTAGAAGGGATAAGGTACCCACTCCAGTATTCTTGCCTGGAGAATCCCCAAGGACAGAGAACCTGGCGGGCTACAGCCCATGGGGTTGCAAAGAGTTGGACACGACTGAGTGCCCAAGCACACAGAAGGCAATGAGGAGGTGAGCAAAGTATACTGTTATAATTAACTTACAACAATGGCTCCAATCAGCCCTCTCAATCCACACCCTTGGGGAGGCTTCTACAGTGACAATGAGCTTAGCCTGTAAAACCTGGAAAATGAGGCCTAATAAACAAGTGCCAGCCATGTGGGATCACGGCTGTTGCAGTGTGAGGAAGCCCCGTTCAGCCTCCGTTCTGGATGAAAGCCCACAGCGATGGAGGTCCAATGGTTCCAGCTGCTCCCAGAGCCCAGGGGACCTTCCAGCTGAAAGCCACCAGGCAACTGTGGGAAGTAACAGAGCTCTAGGTCACCAAGTTGTGGGTGTTTTTGTTAGGCAGCAAAAGAGGTACATCATGAAAAAGGTTAAGAGTGTGCTCTCCTAGGAATTAACAAGGGTTAGAAAACACAGTGAAAAGGAGGAAAATCAGAGGCAGAACGATAGTCCTAGGAGGAGGAAAAGCTAATAATAATAAGCAGGGTGGTTGCGATACATGAGAGAAACTACGAGAGAAAGCAGCTGTGGAGCAGATACTCAAACAAGGAAGGCAAAACTGATATGGACAGAACAGCGAAGTGACACAGGTAGCTGTGATCCCAACAGGGGATCACAAACAGAGGGAAACCCAGGGAACTTCGGGAGACCACGGTAAGTTAATGATCGCTCAAGGAAGCTCTCTGAACAGCGTGGAACACAGCAGCTTGCTTAACCATAAAAGCACGAGATATGCCCCCGGTCATTAAGCGAAAGAAAAAATGCTACCATCCTTCTGCTGATGTGAACAAGTACTATGGTAATTACAGTTTGACCTCGTAGGGTCAGACGCTCTCCTGCAGGGTACTATGGGGGGTTAGGGACGTAAGCCTGAGGTCTACTGAAGAAGGCAGTCTACCCCCCGCCCCTGCTTGCCTGCGATTATAAAAATGCAGCTGCTTAATTCTGGGGCACAGGCCTCTTGACTCCCCGACTGCATCTCTCACAAGCATCCTCTATCGATACACCTACTACTTCTTGCCTGTCACTTTGCCTCTCACTGGATTCCCTCTGCGCTGAGACACAAAGAACCTGAGCCTCAGTAAGTCCAGTCACCAGGTGAGCGATTCTAAAAGAACATGGGTTCAAGTCCCAATCTGAGTTACACGGTTTCAAAACTGCTACTAACCAGCCTAAATACCTAAGTGCAGTTTATGAGTAAATGGAATACGGATTCTTTGAGAACTTTTATTTCCAATTTTCTGGTCAGACTTGCATTAGGTATAGTCGGTACTGGGCACAGCCTCCCCAAATCTGTATTTGTTATTCATTTAGATCCTTAGTAAAACATCCCTATTACTAGTACTGTTCTTCCATAGAAATTACCAGAAGGAGCTCTGGACTCAGGCAGCATGTGTGCCAGGCCCGGCTGCCCCACCGTGCAGTGGTACCGGGCACAGGGTCCTTCTAACTTCACTGGCCAAGGTCCTCACCTGTCCATTAGGGCTGCCGTTACCGAGAACTGCGCTCGCCGTGCTGTGGAAGGCTAAATGAGAGATACTACCTAGTACACTGCCCGACACAGAGTGAGGACTTACTCCTCCGACTGCAGGGGAATCTAAATTCACCTATTTGACGGTTTAAACCTCCACACGACGTTGATTTTTTTTAGTGAGATAAAATTTCCTTTATTTAGAACCCACTGATTTGGAACTTGTAAGAAGTACGAGTATGATCCTGTGATTTATAACAATACATACATACTTTGTTTTGGTCCCATTCTAGGCACAGAGCTCCTAAAACCTGTTAATCTCCTAAGTGATAAGAGCCAAGGAGGCATCTTTAGTTGTAATATTTGGTCTCCAGTTTGGTTCCTGAAACAGTCCCAGAGCTATTAAAGGTGAAAGGAGTCTCTTTTGTTATTCACAACAAGCACTTTTCAACCACAACAGCCTTTATATTAATACGGTTCCTGGAAAGCCCCTAGATAACCATTGCTTGAAACTGGTTGCCAAGGGAACTAAACTGTGATTAGGTGGGAATTTTCACCCTCACCCCCCAACCTCTGGACAATTATTTAATCAGCCGTGCCCACGCAATGAAGACTGTGTGAAAATCCCTACAGCAGCCGGTCTGGGCGCATCCACAAACAAGAAGGGTGGTGCCCTCCAAACCCCATGGGCACAGGAGCCGGTGTTCAGAGCCCTTCCAGACCTTGCCCGATGGACGTCTCCATCTTTAATACTTCCGTAATGAACCGGTGAGGTAATAAGTCAATTGCTTCCTGAGCTCTGTGAGCTGCTCAAACAAATGACTGAGGCTCCTGAGGGGGCTGTGGGAACCACTTTATAGCTGACCAGTCAGAAGCACAGGTGACGCCCCAGAGTTTCCAACTGTGTGGTGCTGAGGCGGGGGCCACAGGGTCAGAAGGCAACTGAATTTCAGGACACCCAGCTAGTGTCCAGAAAATCAGAGAACTGTCTGTGTGGAAGAAAAAAACCCACATACAACTGATGTTAGAAAAGTGTTGTAAGTGAAACAAGAATCAGAGCTTTTTACTTTTCAAAGGTAGAAAGTGATGTGAAGTTTACCCAAACACAGTGAAAAAAAGGTGTACGCTAAGCAAATAAACTTTGTCAACAGGAGTGCGTGGACACAACTGGTTTACCACACTGCCTGCCTTGACAAGGCCTTCAGTCCAAGCGCAGAGATGCTGTAGAAGGAATTCCTCTGCCTGATGGATCACCTCAGAAGAGCCTCTAAGGGTCCCTCTATAACCCCAGGATTCTGCACTTCTGAAATGAACATGTTTTTCAAGCACCAAGAAGGCACTTAATTTCTTCCTAACTATCCTTTCACTTTTCCTTTCATGCATTGAGTAGGAAATGGCAACCCACTCCAGTGTTCTTGCCTAGAGAATCCCAGGGATGGGGGAGCCTGGTGGGCTGCCATCTATGGGGTCACACAGAGTCCGACACGACTGAAGTGACTTAGCATAGCATAGCATCCTTTGGTTAACAACATTCAAGTTAACAGTATTACATTAAAAATTTGTTTAAACATTCTTAATACAGACTTTAATTAATCCATATTGATCTCATTTTCTATGTCTAGATTAGTTTTTGCATGGCAACCACTTTTAAAACAAGCTTTAAAATGAAAACTGATTTGTCTAAGTATCTACTAAGATAAGGTCAAATTATTAAAGTTATAACCTGGGTTTACCTTACAAGAATGGAGTTTGATTTCAGGACCAAATCTTTTCCCTGTAAGCCACTAGAATCAATGAAAACTGTTGTTGTTTTGTCGCTAAGTCATGTCTGAGTCTTTTGCAACCCCATGGACTCAGCCTGCCAGGCTCCTCTGTCCCTGGGAGCTCCCAGGCAAGAATCCTAGAGTGGGCTGCCATTTCCTTCTCCAGGGGATCTTCCCGACCCAGGGATAGAACCTGCGTCTCCCACACTGGCAGACGGGTTCTTTACCACTAAGTCACCAGGAATGCCACAATGAAAATCACAGCTAGAAAAAAGAGGTAAAACAAAACATTACAGGCTAGCTCTCATTTGATTCCTATTTATGTAAAAATGTTTTCTAAAACTGGCCTGGTCTCAGTCACCTCTGCCAGTGTGACTGCGTTTTAGGTCTCTTCTGGAGAACAGACTGTCAAGGACTGGTCAGAGGAGCGCTCTGAGGGCAGCATACTGGGACAGAAGGGCGGGAGGCGTCCAGATGACCTTAGGTATCAAAGAACTCCTTAAAGATAAACAAGCGCAAGTTATGAAGAAGAGACTGTTAGATTCAATTGCTTGAAAATTTGGAATTCCTATTCACCCAAAGACAGTGAAAATATACAAGCTACAAAGTGGGGAAGGGGTCTGCATTACAGGCTCTGACAAAGGGCACATATGCAGAGAACGTGAAGGCCTCCCACACACCAACACCCCAGTCAAAAAGAGCGGGTAACACGGGTGTGCACTGTACAGAAGAGGAAACAGAAGTGGCCAATTAAATCTGAAAAGACATCAGCCTCGCAAGAAAACAGGAAAATGCACATTAAGACTGATGTGAGATGCTATTTTTTAATCTTCTACCTTAGCAAAACTTAATAGCAATTCTTGTACACTGCCAATTGGTGTATAAATTTGTACAACTACTTTTGAAAACAGTTTGGCATTAACCAGTAAAATTAAAGATGCATATACCCTATGGAATAGCAATTTTACTCATAAAAACATGCCCTATAAAAACTTGCACGTGTTCCACGAGACACGGGGCTTTCCTGACAGCTCAGATGGCAAAGAATCCGCCTGCAATGCAGGAGACCTGGGTTCAGTCCCTGGGTTGGGAAGATCCCCTGGAGGAGGGCACGGCAACCCACTCCCATATCTTGCCTAGAGAATTCCATGGACAGAGAAGCCTGGCAGGCTACAGTCCATAGGGTTGTAAAGAGTTGAACACGGCTGAATGACAAACACTTTAACATGAGACGGGCACAAATACGTTCATAACAACACTGTTTTTAGCATAAAAATACAAGAAAACAACCCTAAATTTGTAATTACAGTAAAACCGATAAACTACAATTTCCTTACGCAATGGGGATACTATTAATATACAGGTGTGAAAATAAATGATCTCGAGCTCCATGCATCAACATGGACGGCTCTCAGGAAGATCAGAGAGAACAAACAGAACGCTCCCAGCAGGATGCCATTTACATAAAGTTCAGAAACACACGTAACGGAATGAGACATTTACATGTAGTAAAACTATTCAGAAAACCAACGACGACAATAAGGAAAACTCGGAACAAGGGTTATAGAGGGAGCAGATGAGGGAAAATGAGATACGGGAAAGCAACAAGGAGGCGTCAGAAGGACTGACAGCTTTGTTTCTTAACCCGGGTAGCAGGAAAGTGGCTGCTATCTGTTGTCATCACTATTTATATCTTGCCTGTATGTTGAAACATTCCTTTGAATGTGTTTAACATTTTTTATTATTAAAATAAAGGAAAGGTTAAAAAAGATAGTGTCTCCACTTTATATTCAGAGGAAAAAAAATATTGCACCTAAAATGCTACTTACATTCATTCACTCAGTAAATATTACCAGGGTCTGGTCTAGGGGCTGGAATGCAAGCAAGCAACAAAACAGACAATTCTCAAAAAGCTTGTATTCTATTGAGGGAATAATGAGAAATACAATCAGTAGAGTATACAGTACGTCAGATGATGACACTTGTTACAAAAAAAACAAAGCAGCAAAGGAGAATATGAGCTGTGTGTACCGGAGAGGTGTTGCAATGTAAGAGGAAGGCTAATCATATGAAAAGATACATGCAGTGATCAATACAGCACTATTCACAATAGCCAAGACCTGGAATCAACCTAACGTCCATCAACACAGGGATGGGTAAAGAAGGTGTGGTACACGTATACAATGGGATATTACTATTATTCAGCCATAAAAAGAAATGAAAGAGTGCTATTTGCAGTAACATGGACGGACCTGGAGATTATCATACTAAGTGAAATCAGACAAGACAAATATAACTCACTATAACCCATGTGGAATCTATTTTTCAAAAAACAACACAAAAGATACATATTCACTTACAAAACAGAAATAAACTCACAGATTTTGAAAATAAACTTATAGTTACCAAAGGGGAAACATGGGAGGGAAGGATAAATTAGGAGCTCAGGATTAACATACACACCATACTATATATAGAATATCTAGGTAATCAACAAGGATCTACTGTATAGCACAGGAAACTCTACTCAATAATCTGTAATAACCTATGTGGGAAAACAATCTAAAAAAGAATGAGTATATGTCTATGTATAACTGAGTCATTTTCTGTACACCTGAAACTAACAACAAATTTAAAAAAAGAAACAAAAAAAATGAAGGCCAGAAGAGGTCTCACTAAGGTGACATTTGAATAAAGACCTAAAGGAGAAAGTAAAGAAAGTAAAGTAAAGAAAGGAGAGGAAAAAGAAGAGGAGAGTGAAAAAGTTGGTCTAAAACTCAACATTCAGAAAACTAAGGTCATGGCATCTGGTCCCATCACTTCATGTCGAATAGACGGGGAAATAATGGAAACAGCGAGAGACTTTATTTTCTTGGGCTCCAGAATCACTGCAGATGGTGACTGCAGCCATGAAATTAAAAGATGCTTGCTCCTTGGAAGACAAGCTATGACCAATCTAGATAGCATATTAAAAAGCAGAGACATTACTTTGCCAACAAAGATCCATCTAGTCAAAGCTATGGTTTTTCCAGTAGTCATGTATGCATGTGAGAGTTGAACTATAAAGAAAGCTGTGCGCTGAAGAATTGATGCTTTTGAACTGTGGTGTTGGAGAAGACTCTTGAGAGTCCCTTGCACTGCAATGAGATCCAACCAGTCCATCCAAAAGGAAATCAAGCCTGAATATTCATTGGAAGGACTGACACTGAAGCTGAAACTCCAATACTTTGGCCACCTGATGCGAAGCACCGACTCATTAGAAAAGACCCTGATGCTGGGAAAGACTGAAGGCAGGAGAAGAAGGGGATGACAGAGGATGAGACGGTTGCGATGGCATCACCGGCTGGATGGACATGAGTTTGAGCAAGCTCTGGGAATTGGTGATGGGACAGGGAAGCCTGGCATGCTGCAATCCACGGGGTCACAAAGAGTCGGACACGACTGAGTGAGTGAACTGAACTGAAGTGAAACTTGCTCAGTTGTGTCTGACTCTTTGTGACCCCGTGGACTAAGCAGTCCATGGTAGTCTCTAGGGCAGAATACTGGAGTGGGTAGCCTTTCCCTTCTCCAGGGGATTGTCCCAACCCAAGGTTTGAACCCAGGTCTCCCACATTGCAGGCGGTTTCTTTACTGGCTGAGCCATAAGGGAAGCCCAAGAATACGGGAGTCGGTAGCCTATCCTTTCTCCAGCAGATCTTCCTGACCCAGGAATTGAACTGGGGTCTCCTGTATTGCAGGTGGATTCTTTACCAACTGAGCTATCAGGAAGCCACGGGAAGTAAGAAGATGAACCGAATTTAAAATACTTAGAAGAAGATCCCAGACAGAGGAAATAGCAAGTACACAGGTCCTGTGGTGGGCAGGTGGATTGTTTTAGAAACACTAACCAAGCCAGTGCTACTGGAGTTGAGTGAGTCTGGTGGGAGATGAAGTCAAATAGGTAATGAGGGGTTAGATGGTATGAGAATTCAGATGTCATTAAAGACTCTAGCTACTTTTCTAAGTGAGATGAGAAGGCACTAGACGATCCTGAGCAGAAAACGACAATACCTAACTCAGATAATACACGGAAGACCTGTTAGAACGCTTCAGCAGCCACCTAGGTGAGGTGACGGTGGCCTGGACTAGAGTGGTGACAAGCAAGCAGTGAGAAGAGGGGGGCTTCTCAGTGTGAGGGTGGAGCCAACAGAAAGAGCAAGAGGTGGGGTGCGAGAGAAAGAGGACAAAGAGGGTGTTAAGATTTTGCCCTGAACAACTGAAGCTGACATATAGTTACGTGGCAAAGACTAAGAGAGGGGCAGGTGTGGAGGAAGGGAAGGGGGACATTAGGGGCTCAGTTTTGGACAAATTGGAGATGCTTTTCAAGTAAATATGAAATGAAATGTTCAATAGGTAACTGTAATTTTGAGACCACTACCACACTAATGGCAGAAAACAAAGAGGAACTAAAGAGCCTCTAGATGAAGGTGAAAGAGGAGAGTGAAAAAGCTGGCTTAAAACTCAACATTCAAAAAACTAACATCATGGCATCTGGTCCCCATCATTTCATGGCAAATAGATGGAGAAATAATGGAAATAGTGACAGACTTTATTTTCTTGTGCTCCAAAATCACTGGAATGGTGACTGCAGCCATGAAACTAAAAGACACTTGCTGCCTGAAGAAAGTGAAGTGAAAGTGAAGTCGCTCAGTTGTGTCCGACTGTTTGCGACCCCATAGACTGTAGCCTACCAGACTCCTCCGTCCATGGGATTTTCCAGGAAAGAGTACTGGAGTGGTTTGCCATTTCCTTCTCCAGAGGATCTTCCTGACCCAGGGATTGAACCCGGGTCTCCAGCACTGTAGGCAGACGCTTTACCGTCTGAGCCACCAGGGAAGCCTGAAGAAAAGCTATGACAAATCTACACAGCGTATTAAAAAACAGAGACATCGCTTTGCCGATAAAGTCTGTATAGTAATAGCTATGCCTTTTCTAGTAGTCATGTATGGATGTGAGAGATGGATCATAAAGAAGGCTGATGCTTTCCAACTGTGGTGCTGGAGAAGACTTGAGAGTCCTTTGGATAGCAAGGAGATAAAATCAGTCAATCTTAAAGGAAATCAACTTTGAATATTTATTGGAAGGACTGATGCTGAAGCTGAAGCTGCAATACTTTGGCTACCTGATGTGAAGAGCCGACTCAGTGGACTAAAGACCCTGATACTGGGAAAGATTGAGGGCAGGAGGAGAAGGTGGTGACAGAGAATGAGATGGTTGGATGGCATCACCAACTCAATGGACATGAGTTTGAGCAAGCTCTGAGAGACAGTGAAGGAGAGGGAAGCCTGGTGTGCTGCAGTCCACGGGGTCGTGAGGAGTCAGGCACGACTGGGCAACTGAACAAGAACAACAATTGTGAGACTGGAGAGAGTTCAGTACGGCAGTCTAGGCTAGAGACGTAAATTAAGAGTCAGTATACAACAATGTTCAGATGATATTCAAAGCCATATGGCTAGATAAAGCTCTTCAAGAGAGTGGAGAGACGGAAAAGACACCCAAGGAACAAGTCATGAAAAATGAATCCTGACCCTTATACTTTACAACATTACAGAATTCAGCTCAAAATGGAACACAGGCCTAAATGTAGGAGCTAAAAACTATAAACCTTCTAGAAGAAAACACAGGAAAAAATCTTAATCTTAGGTTTGGCAAAAATTTTAAAACAGCTCACACAAAGAATAAATTATAAAAAGAATACAATCAACTGGACCTCATCAAAATTAAAATGTTTTTCTCTTCAAAAGACACTGTTATGGGGCTTCCCTGGTGGCTCGGTGATGAAGAATCCACCTGCCAGTGTAGGAGACATGGGTGTGACCCCTGATCCGGGAGGACCCCACATGTCACGAGACACCTAAGCCTGTGTGCCACTACAGAGCCTGTGCCCCGGAACTGCAACTACTGAAGTCCGTGTGCCCTAGAGCCCATGCTCTTGCAACAAGAGAAGCCGATGCAATGAGAAGCCCTCCAACTGCAACCAGAGAGAAGCTCCCACTTGCTGCAACTAGAGACAAGCCCATGTAACAACGAAGACCCAGCACGGCAACCCCCCAAAAAAATTAATTAAAAGACACTGTTATAAAAAGGAATAGGCAAGCCATATATTGGACAATATTTGCAAAACCTATTAGACAAAGAACTGCTAGACATAAAATATATACAAAATATTCTTACAAATGAATAAGAAAATGACAAACAACCTAACCAAAAAATAGGGGGAAAGTCTGAACAGGCATTTCACCAAAAAACAAAGCAAAAAACAGATGGGAAATAAGTCCATGATAAGACAACCAATATCTTTAGGTATTAGGGAAATTCTGACTTAAACCAGTGAGGACGTGGAACAAACTGGCCTCTCATATATTATTGGTGGAAATGTCAAATGATACAACTGCCTCTTGAGAAACCTGTATGCAGGTCAGGAAGCAACAGTTAAAACTGGACATGGACTAACAGACTGGTTCCAAATAGGAAAAGGAGTACGTCAAGGCTGTATATTGTCACCCTGATTATTTAACTTCTATGCAGAGTACATCATGAGAAACGTTGGGCTGGAAGAAGCACAAGCTGGAATCAAGATTGCCAGGAGAAATATCAATAACTTCAGATACGCAGATGACACCACCCTTATGGCAGAAAGTGAAGAGGAACTAAAAAGCCTCTTGATGAAAGTGAAAGAGGAGAGTGAAAAAATTGGCTTAAAGCTCAACATTCAGAAAACTAAGATCATGGCATCTGGTCCCATCACTTCATGGGAAATAGATGGGGAAACAGTGGAAACAGTGTCAGACTTTATTTTTTTGGCTCCAAAATCACTGCAGATGGTGACTGTGGCCATGAAATTAAAAGACACTCACTCCCTGGGAGGAAAGTTATGACCAACCTAGATAGCATATTCAAAAGCAGAGACATTACTTTGCCAACAAAGGTCCATCTCGTCAAGGCTATGGTTTTTCCTGTGGTCATGTATGGATGTGAGAGTTGGACTGTGAAGAAGGCAGAGTGCCAAAGAATTGATGCTTTTGAACTGTGGTGTTGGAGAAGACTCCTGAGAGTCCCTTGGACTGCAAGGAGATCCAACCAGTCCATTCTAAAGGAGATCAGTCCTGGGTGTTCTTTGGAAGGAATGATGCTAAAGCTGAAACTCCAGTACTTTGGCCACCTCATGTGAAGAGTTGACTCATTGGAAAAGACTCTGATGCTGGGAGGGATTGGGGGCAGGAGGAGAAGGGGACGACAGAGGATGAGATGGCTGGATGGCATCACCGACTCGATGGACACGAGTTTGAATGAACTCCAGGAGTTGGTGATGGACAGGGAGGCCTGGCGTGCTGCAGTTCATGAGGTCGCAGAGTTGTACACGACTGAGTGACTGAACTGAATTGAATCTTAAAAAGTTAAACACGCACCTACTATTCCACAACTACGTACTGACCTAAGAGGGATGCATTGCTGTTGTCGTGTGTGTAGTCGCTCAGTCGTGTCTGACTCTTTGCAACCCCATGGACTGTAGCCCGCCAGTCTCCTCTGTCTATGGGATTTCCCAGACAAGAATACTAGAGTGGGTTGCCATTTCCTTCTCCAGGGGAAGTTCCAGACCCAGGGGTTGAACCCACATCTCCTGCTTGGCAGGCGGATTCTTTACCACTGAGTCACCTGGGAAGCCCAAAGATATGTATTTTGTGTGCATACCAATTTAAAAAATTTAAAAAAAAAACTGTGTGTAGCCCAACTGGGACTTTCCCAGGTAGCTCAGTGGTAAAGAATCTGCCTTCCAATGCAGGAGACACAGGAGACAGACATGGGTTCGATCCCTGTCTGGGTAGGAAAAATCCCCTGGAGGAGGAAATGGTTACCTACTTCAGTATTCTTGCCTGGAAAATTCCATGGACAGAGGAGCCTGGTGGCTGACCGCAGTCTGTGGGGTCACAAAGAGTGGGGCATGACTAAATGACAAGCACGCACACACGTACACCAACTAAATAAAAAAGCAAAGGAAAAAACAGGACAATAATGAAGCTTCATGACTCAATTATAGTATAAAAAATAAAGACTATAAGTCAATAGATTTAAAAATTGAAACTAAATTAGAACATTTCAAATAATCTTTCTAGTTTCTAATTCTCTCTAAAGCCACAATTATAGTCAAGACATTCACCTTTGCTTGTAGAGTCTAAAGTAATACACCTCAGAGAATTCAAGGAAAACTTCTGTCCCTAAAACATCATGATACAATCCTTACAAACTGCTATGTGACGAGTTTTGAATTTTTGCAAAAGCACACAAGTAAAATTTCCTTCACTAAAAATTCCACTTACCAGATTAGGAACAAAGCAAATCTACTACAAATAAATCATTTATTAATTTTCTATTTTCTCTCTCCATGAAGCAGATAATCCTTTTCTTTGCCCTTAGAGACTCTTGTTAACCGCAGAAGGAGGGTGATAAAGTTGAATGAGAATGACAGGTTTAAGGAAACTGGGCTTCATTCCCGTCTCTATCCCAAGTTTACCCTGTGAGCTCTCTTCACCTGAATAATGAAGAAACTGAGATTCAGGTAATTTTTATGGTTCCTTTCTACTGAAACTTTCTGATAAAGTTGCTTTCTAAATAGAAGTAAACATATATTTGGAAACTCACATGGCTTTGGAAAACCTTTCTGTTGAAAGGCTTTCTTTCAGTAGAAAAGCATTATTTCTATTTAAAGGACAGAAACTGGCACTTTGATTAGATAAGTATTAAATTCAGCTGAAAGTTTATGTACAAGTTTATGAACACTCTTCCCTATTTTAAGTTATTGTTTAAGGTTTTCACACTAGTAAACCTACTTGAGTCACAAAGTAATATTTCTATCTTGCTCTTCTAGTATTTCGCTTTTCTTGTTTTCCAATTTCAGATGACCCTTGGCTCCTGGAATTACAGAGAAACTAAAAGGCTTCTGTATTTTTAGTGTGAAATTCTAATTTTTAGAAATAGGGTCTAGCTAATTATTGTTTTTTGGGGCCACAAAAAATTCTGGGTTTGAATTTTAATTGTCAATGTTTTAGAATTGGAGAAGACAATAAAAGAGCACAGGATTTGATTCAAATACTAAACTGCAGAGAGCTCTTACAGCAATCTAGAAAGTTAGGAGAGAGTCAAAAAGAAAGTGTGAAGGGCATCAGCCAACTTTTAGTTAGCCCTATTGATGTCAACACAACGGTCCCCACCCTCTGACAGTCAACCAACCTAACAGACATCCTAACCGAGCCTCGAAACAGGGACATTAGCTGTATTTAAAATGGCTCCCCACCCCCCAGGAAACCTAATCCAGAAAGAAAAGAGGATGCTTTTTAGGACTGAATTCTAATTTTCACAAAACAATGAGACAATATCCATTTTCACAAAAACATTCTTTTGGTAACTGTGAGAAGGTTGATGTGTAAAAGCATTTCAAAGTATTCACACTTCAGAAAAGTTTCTGGTATAAAGAGAGGCTCTGGGGATTCACAACTTTTCAATTATAATTATGGGAATATAGTATAAAATTTCACTGTCACTTTAAACTCAGAAGCTGTTTTATACCAAAACAGGTAACTTATCTCACTTTTCTATTAGCACTGATTCTGTGTTATTCTAGTGCAAGTTTTGATTCTGGTACTAAGTCTTCAAATCAGATGCAAATTTAAATAAGCATAACAAGTTGACTCTTTAATCCAACCATTACTAACTCAAAAATAAAGGTAAATTAAACTAATAAATCAATTACCATAAGAATATACCTTCTAAATTAAATGAATTAAAAATAATATTTTGCTTTTACTACATCTTTTTCTTATAATTTTTTTTTCCTATTCTTCTTCTACTTATTTTTGACTAATTTTAATTTGCACTAGGATATGGACTCATATAATGTATTCAGTGAAGCTATGATAGCTACAAAGACTCTTCAGGATGTTTGGTTATTAAATAAATATAAACCATTACCAACAGAGGGAAAAATTAAGAACTATTAGAAAAGCAGCTGCAGTACAATTTTAAAGATAATTTTTGCAACCATGGTAATGATATTATGCTGTCGTCACTGTATATAAGCAATTTTAACAAGACTCAAAAACATTAAGTACCTGGTTTTTTCATCAGGTTCACTTTATAAAGGTCAGTCTGGGCAAGATTCTGGCTTCTCAATTAGAACTGACTTAAGAGACATGAAGAAAGTAAAATGAGGGGGAAAGATCAAACCCTACTTTTAGAAGAAGGGTCAAAAAGCCATAATGCTGAAGGAAATATTTTAGGGTCATTACACTTTTTCAGATTACTTCTGCAATTGTGCTATAAAATCATGAGAAGTTATGAGCATATAGTATCAAAGAAACAGCCAAGAATTTTTGGTAGACTATTCTTTATTATAGTAGGTGACACTAACTTTTGTGAAGCACTTTCTGTTCAACAGATAAATGTTACCCTTACACCTGCTCTTTGCAATATTCTATTCTCTCCATGTTATCATTAAAAAAAAAAAAAGACTCAGCAAGTTAAGTAATTCACCTAAGTTTTAGACATCCAGGAAGCAGATAGGATTTGGGGAACTTAGGAATGTCTATTCCAAGACTGGCTTCTTTCCCCTATTCTAACCTGCCTCTATTCATAAGGCAATAAGCATTTTAGAAAGCTTTTAAACAAAGTTCGAAATAAACAAAGAAAGGTTTAACAGATCAACTAAAGGAAGGGCAGTAATGTAGAAAATATACTTTAACCTTCTTTCTGTTTTGTCTCTGGTCCTCAAGCTGCACGCAAACAGCCTCAGGACAAGGAACTAATGCAGAGGCTGGAACAGCTAAAATTTACTTCTTTCTAAAGTTATGAAGAATAATGCAATATTAAATATTCATATAATAAAAAGCTTTCATATAATCTTTCTATAATTACAGAGCAGGAAAATAAAATCTATATTGATCTATTTATGTAAGTATCTCCTAACTTAAAGTGGTTATAAGGCTAAATAAAACACAACAGAAAACCAGATTTAAAACAGAAGACAGAAGCAACATTTTCTGCCTGTGGGATGACGAAAGATTTGACCAATTTTCAACACCTAACATCAGAAACAGGTACAGTAATTTAGAAACACACTAAATCATTGTGAAGTCAATCACAGGGAACTTTCATAAAGATCTGCCAAAGAGCAACCCTGACCAGACAAAAGGAAAACCACTATAGCAACATCTGGTGAATGACCTAAAATATACCATACGATACTGTAATTGTTAAAGGGCAAAACAAACTTCAATACTGACTGCTAAAACAGAGAGACAAGCTGGGGTTTTAAATAGAAATTAGGTAAGAGAAATTTAAGAGCAGAACTGATACATGATACCAAGTTCAGTTCAGTTCAGTCACTCAGTCGTGTCCGACTCTTTGCGACCCCATGAACCGCAGCACGCCAGGCCTCCCTGTCCAACACCAACTCCCAGAGTTCACCCAAACCCATGTCCATTGAGTTGGTGATGCCATCCAACCATCTCATCCTCTGTCATCCCCTTCTCCTCCTGCCCTCAATCTTTCCTAGCAGCAGGGTCTTTTCCAATGAGTCAGCTCTTTGCATCAGGTGGCCAAAGTACTGGAGTTTCAGCTTCAACATCAGTCCTTCCAATGAACACCCAGGACTGATCTCTCTTAGGATGGACTGGTTGGATCTCCTTGCAGTCCATGATAAGACTCTCAAGAGTCTTCTCCAACACCACAGTTCAAAAGCATCAATTCTTCAGCACTCAGCTTTCTTTATAGTCCAACTCTCACATCCATACATGACCACTGGAAAAACCATAGTCTTGACTAGACGGACCTTCGTTGGCAAAGTAATGTCTCTGCTTTTTACTGTGCTGTCTAGGCAGACTTGTCTAACTCAATGATACCAAGTGGATAACACTAAAAACTTTCTCCTGCCTACACAGCATGTATCAATAGAAGATAAATACCATTTACAAAGTTACTGACTATAAAATTTAAAGTATTACTTCATGGACATCAAACGATAAAAAAAGTACTTTATTTCTACCAAATGAACTTTTTCCCAAATCAAATTTAGATTACATACCTTCTTATCAGAGACATTGAGGTAATTTTTTTAAATGAGGTAATTTCTAGTTAAAATAAGTTATTAGCTTACAATTTTATTTGCAATTGTTAAGTTCTTCAAACTTATTTGGCTCTCCTTTATAGTAATTCTATAAAATAGGGTTTTATATTAAGTGTACAGTAATTTGGGGGCAGTAGCTTGGCTTAAACATGAAAGGAAAAGCTGGAACAAAATCAGTGTTTAGTAAGAAGTCTCCAACCACTAACATGTAAGGTATTAACTCCTTTCTTTTTTCCCAACTATTTAAAAATGTATAATGATGTGCTTTCTCTGTGCATCCTTGATCTTTTTCCAGTAAGTGAGAAACCAGAAAAGTAACAGCAGGAAAATATACCTGTCTTCGCCTTTTATTAGGTTTGCAAAGTGTAATTTTATTTGTAATAGCTTTGGAAATGGCTTGTCATAAAAGCAACTACCAGCTGAAAAAGAAAAGCACTATCAGAAATATGGGTGTGGGCCTTGGGAAGGGAGGGAGAAGGAAAGACAAATATGGAGGTTTAAGAACAGATTTCATTTTTCTGACTCACTGGGATGGATTTCAACAAATCATTGACAATTACGTTAAAAAAAAAAAGCATCCTATGAGGTAAAAAGTGGCTTCCCTCGTGGCTCCTGCTTGCAATACAGGAGACCTGGGTTTCATCCCTGGGTCAGGAAGATCCCCTGGAGAAAGAAATGGCAACCCACTCCAGTATTCTTGCCCAGAGAATCCCATGGACTGGGCAGCCTGGAGGGTTACAGTCCACGGGGTTGCAGAGTCGGACATGACTGAGTGGAGCCCAATGCCATGAGGTAAAAAAGGGCAGTCCTGTTTTGAAAAGAAGATAACCGATGAAATGCAATCTGTAAACTCCAGTAACAGATTCACACAAGTTTTCTCCCCTTTAGCAAAAATGCCTAAGCTAGCTAACTCCCAGTCCTCACCCTTCCTCCAAAGGTTCCAGGTTTAGATGTGACCAACACAGCTTCTGTTTCCCAAGGTTATCTCCAATCTTTTCCCTCTGCTGTTTTTTTTTTTTTTTTTTAAGGCAAGGAATACCACTTTAATTGGAAAGCTGGCTGGCCAAGAAGATGATAGACTTGCTCTACATGCAGATTACTCAAAGATCCATGTCCATCAGTTCACTTACTATAGGACGGGAATGCCCTAACTGTGTACCCGTGGCACTCACGTCTAGGAGAAGAAACAGACTAAGAGGCATTCACAGCACAGTAAGGTTGGTGCTTTGATGGAGAAAGCCCTGGATGCTATGATAATACACAGAAGAAAGAAACTTTCCAGCTGCTCGAGGACACATTTTATAGCATCAGTCTTTCCGGTTAGCATATGAACTCCTACTTAAAATTAATTCAGGGCCATGGGCGTGGCTAAGGCACTGGGTATTCCCTTCATTAAATAGGGGGCCCTGTTCCCTCTGGCCTTTTCGACACTGGGAACTTACAGATGAACTGATGGTCCATTCAAACTCATCTTTACAGTCACAAGATAGTTTTCCTTCATAGTGTGGTTCTGTATTTTATCTTGGAAAGCTAACTTTTTCCCTCTTAAACAGCTTGCAAAATTCTCATCCCAGGCACCTAACAACTGTTTAAACTTAGAAAATCTTTACCAAAATTTGTTATAATAAAACCATTAGATTTCTTAAAAAAAAAAAAATCCATAAGCAGCAATACTATGTTTTGCTTTAGGAAGATAACAGAAAATATAACGAAAGTTTACAAATCATTGAAACAAAGGATCTAGGATTTCTTGAAGACTTTGTTTGGCCTGTTTCTGCCAGTGTCATGTTCCTCACTCTGTGATCTGGCTCAAGCCACACCGCCGCTTCCAGCCCTCACTGAGGTTTTCTTTGTCAAATTCCAGGTTTCTTCTTCCTCATGCTTCACTCACCATTTTGTATAGAACAGAAATGTTTTCCATGAGACTGTAAGCTGCTTGTTAGCAGAGAGTTTGTCATAACAGAATTATACAATATTTCTTTAGATTTAGTCATTATAATAGCCCAAAGCAAGCACCTTAAAAATGTATTGAATAATTTTTAAAAGGGATCTTTCGAAAATTTAAAGAAATATGAAACCAGAATGTTACAAGATTTAAGAGGAATAAAGAAAAAAATCTAGTTATAAAGTGATTATTTCAAATCTAAGAAAGTAAAGTGTAGATGAGTCATGGAAGAAATATATATATGGTCAACAGAAAAGGACCGAGTCATTACTGAGAGGACTTCAAGGAAAGGTCAAAAAGAACAATGCAAAGTCAAGTTCTTAAACACTGCTGGTATAGTCTGAGATTTTACTCAGAGATACTAATTAAAGGGTTTATTTTTAAGTAAATCTCAAGACAGTAACTAAGAACCAAAAAAAAAAAAAGTGCAGTAATGCTACCGTAACTAAAATGAATGCAGATAGCAGTGGTCTCTTCAAATCTCACACTGGCTGCAGACTTAAAACTCACCTTTATCACAAACTGACAAATGGACAAACTGACGTGGGTGATAATCAAGGCTGGCAAAGTAAGTGAAACGTGGATCTGAGGCGGACACAAGTACAACCATTTAACAGAACAGAGACAATGCAGCAGTAACGGTCAAGAATTAAATTTTAATAAGTGAATCCTATACACTCAAAGTAGAAGCATTGAACAATCCCCTCCCCTCTAAGATAAACAACAGGAACATGAACTTCTGACCAGAGGCGGTCAAGAAAACACAAGTACTTTAAACATAAGACACACACACACACACACATACACACACGAAGTCAAATATATAAAAACAGCAATTCATGAGCTATCCCTTTGGAAGGCTTTTAAATCTAGTGTACAAAATATCTTTCCTTCACCCTGCCTGCTGGATACTAGCACAGCTGACGGGGAGACTGCATGAACTGGTTGGCTGGGTGTGCTCACTCCCTCATTCACCAGCTGAGGACTGCAAATCACCAAGACAGATAACTGGATGCTGTCAATTTCAAAATCAGCCAACAGGTATGGCTTGGATGCTGTTAAGTTCAAAATCAACCTACAACTCTCAATTCTTTTTAGTTGCATGATTGATACAAGGATAGTTAACTTCCATCTCTGTTATAAAAGGGGAAAGGAGGCAACGCAAATCACAGGCAAATTTTTCCTGTTTCATGTGTGTTTAAGAAGTTTTAAAGAGACCTGGAAGTCAAACCATTAAACGCAGCAAACATGGCAGTATGCAAAACAATATTTTCTGATGTATATGGAAGGCACTAACATATCATTTCTAACCTCACACTTAAGATGAAACTGTCTTTCTATTCTTTCCAACACGGAATCAATCATTTGATTTTAACGTTTTCTTTTTTTTATCTGTAAGGGGAATAGAGTAGTTGGAGACAGGACTGAAAATCTTGATATATACTTATATCCTTTCAATTTTGGTCCTATCTATTTAAAGGATGATTTTGATTTAAAAGAAAAGAAAATATGTATAGATAGAAAATGTTTGTTTTTAAATAGGATACCTTCTGTTTTCAAAAAGACTTAACCAGATTTCTATTTTTTAAACATAATTTTATTACCTATGACCTATAATTTTGCAAAATTATACATACACTGCTGTGCACCTTGGTCTTTTCATTTATTATTAATAATATGCTCTGAGGATCCTTCTATTAATTACATCCCTAGTCTTTTTTTTTTTAATGGCTGAAAAGTATTCCATTGTATAAATGAGCCATAGTTTATTCAACTTGTTCCTTTCTGCTGAACTGTTCAGTTGTTCCTCATCTTTTGATATTACCAGTGATACTGTGATGAATAACCTTGCATGTAGGTCATCTCACCCTTGTGTTGGCCAGATCTATCTGTCCAGCTTTATCCAGAGCTACTCTCCCTGATTCTCCGCATGCTCTGGACTCACTGACCTTTGACTGGCTTTTGCATATTCTATTCCTTTCCCTTACAGCTCAGAGGTAAAAAATGCATCTGCAATGCAGGAGACACAGGAGATGCGGGTTCGATCCCAATCTAGTCTGGGAAGATCCCTTGGAGGAGGGGGATCTTCAACCCACTCCAGTCTTCTTACCTGGAGAATTCCAGGGACAGCGGAGCCTGGCCACGACTGAGCACGCACCCATCATTCCTTTCCCTATACACCTCTGGTTGCCTCCTCTCCACCCCTTTGGGTCTCAGCTCCAGCGTCACTTCCTCTCTCATGTCAAGACATGTTCCCTTTGTATGCTCATAAGACCCCTCTATTTTCCCTTCACAGCACCAATCACAGCTTGTATTTCTGTAATTAGCTGGTTAATATCTATTTCTCTTACTTGACTCTATGACAGCAAGACTTTAACTCAGTGACTGAAACAAGTATTGAATATTTGCTGAATAAAGGAATAAAAAGTCAAAGGTGCTAATTATATATCAATCTATTCTTCATATTTTATTACATGTATTTATGTTCTACCATTTAAGTATCTCTTGAAATCTTCAGCTCACTCCACTTCCATTAACACTACCCCAATCCTTGCTCCCATCATCCTGTTTAAACTCCTATATTCACTCTTACGTTCTACTACAGCCTCTGAACCATTTTAAGACTTGTCATTTGCCAAGAATTCCTGCAATGGATTCCCACCAACACTCAAATAAGCTCTTCCCTAATGTGGCCTATAAGGCCGGCATGGTTTGGCCCGTTTACCTCCCACTGTTCCAATTACCTGGAATACCCTTTGCTTCTCACTTTACCTGGTGAATTTTCAACATCACATTCTAATAGAAGCCTGACCACTCACTGGTCACAGCCACAATTTATATATACGTACATACATGCATTTTGGTGTGATTTGATCAGTGTTGCTTCTTTCATTGCTATTCAGTTGCTAAGTCGTGTCTGACTCTGGGACCCCATGAACTGCAGCACGCCAGGCTTCCCTGTTTCTTTTACTAGGCTATAAACTCTGGGGGTAGAATTTTTTTCACTTTTGCTCACTGGGTCCAGAACAATGTCCAGAACACCTCCTGGTACACAGTATATAATACATGATAAATGTTTGCTAAGTAAATAAAAAACAGTAACAACATGAAATTACACGACTGAACCCACTCAGGAATTACGCTCGGAAATAAAGCTGCAGGAGGAGTAAGGGGCTGTCTCACAGGATCCAAATGGAGGGAACCACACTTGGCAGTGTTGCGGCTGCTTACTATATTCTACCTTTCAATCCATAAGGGCTTATGTTTTATTTAGAACCAGGTTCTTTTACCCATAGAATATAATAACTTCACATGATTTACGAGCAAATACCAAGAATACTGTTTATACCTATAGTTACAGAAATAAAGATGACAGTAAATCACTGACATGCATCTTTTAAAAATATTGAGTAAAAAAATGAGAGTTCTTTTGAGAATGGGGAAAAAGAATTCAAGAATGTATCTGCTTGTACATATTAAGTAACGATTCACATGCTTCTTAAAATCTGGCAACAGATATCCATTTTTTAAACTCAGAGGCTCATATCGTCTCAAAGAGAAGAATATGTTTGCTCTCCTAGCCTTTTCCAGCATTTACAGCACATTTTTATAAAAATGTAGTAGGCTTTGAGTATTTCCTGTAACAGAACATATTTGTATATAGTCACTGGGTCACCAAAATTACATACATAGCTGTCTTGCATTATCTGTGTTTACTTCGTTTTGTGTTTTTTTTAAATTGAAGTAAAGTCGATTTACAGTGTGTCTTGTTTTTATTCTCTGTGTATTCCGCTCTTCCTCTGTCTCATCACTTTTGTTTACTGGACTTGTCTCTGATAAGTTAAATTCATAATAACACACATACGAAATAAATCTGTAATATATCAGAAAAGAAATCCTAACATACAGGATTATCACTGTATTGTAATTCTATATGAAACATGATGTGAGTGAAGTTCTTTTCATCAATCTAGTGTTAAGAATGACTATAATTTTTAAGAAATTTTTCCTAGGATAGATTCCCAAGTCTGGCTCACCTTTTTTCTCCCAGCCTCCCAACCCCCAACTCCCTTGTCATCCTTTGAGTTACTGACTATAATAACAGAAAAAACTGTGCAATTAATGGTTATAGCTAATTAACTGACATTACCTTAAAGTAAGAATATATTCCATCCTTCTTAAAGTAAGACTATAACAAAATTAATGGGATTCTTAGTCTTTACTTATACCCTAAACTATTGTTGACTCTCTGATACATTCAGGGTCCTCCCCACAATATTATTAGTGGACCTGAAAAGATATTTACTTGTACTCTTAAATTACAATTATCTTAGGGGAAATGTTCATCATCTTAAATTACTTTTTTCACATTCTACATGGTTCTAAGCCATAAAACGTTTTGAAAGAAAGTAAACATGGGCTGCTCACATTGATGTGCTTATTTTCCTCTACTTTTTGCTTTCTCTCCGTGAAAGCGGCACATCTTGCGGACAACAGAAGCGTTTCTGAGAGAGCGTGCTATGCCTCACTCACTCAAAGAGCCAGGTAAGCATCTACTCTGCCCTAGTTGACTCTTACTCACCTCCATCTCCTCCCTTCCCTGTAGCATGCCTCAAATTTTGGGAAGAAATGCAAACACGTATTTGCTAAATGACTACTATACATTTAACACCACTGCTAGGCATCATGAAGCTGTAAAAGAAGGCAGGGTACCTATTCCAACAAAGTGTACAAAGCACCAGAAATGACTATTTTCTTTATCTTGACTATATTTTTTAGTCTATGTTTTGTTTTGAACCTTGAGAGGAACAATAAAAGGTAAACTGTCTTAAGTCAGAAAATAGCTCAAGTTACTTTATTTAAAAGTCTAGGAAAAAAGAAATATTGATGAAAACAGAAACACTATAAGAGCCTAATTAGCTGTGCTCTTATTGTTATGCAACTCAATCTTGTTTAGTAAATAAGAAAGAGAATTCAGAGGTTTGTTTAGGTTAAAGGTAAACACAATATATGGGGGGGACGGATAGGGTAAGGGGTGGACAGAGTATAGACTGTAAACAGTAGAAGAACTCAGGTTTTCCCATTAAGGGTGAATGACAAGCATGGACACATGTACACAACTCTGAGCATTAATGCATGCACATACATACCCAGGTAAGGACACACAGGTATTTTTAATACATACCTATTCCTTTTGTTTTGCCAGAGAGAAAAAAGGCTAGACTAAGTACACATAAAAACCTCAATTTTCTAATAGCAAAGAATCTACCTCCCAATCACTCTCAATTTTTTTCCTTAAGTTCTGAAAACAAAATAAACAAAAATATTCTCACAATGTTTGGCCACTAAAACTTATTACAATAGTCACAGGATGATCTTTAGTCCTTTACTCAATGTCTATTTGCTTTCAGTTTTGCACTCTTCTAGCTGTTTGATTATCTGGCCTCACATTTTATAAGAGGAGTGTCACTATGGGAGGATACTCCAAAAGCCAGGATAACCAAAAGGCCCTCCCTCTCCCCACAATGTCCCAGCAAAAGGAGGTGCACCAACAGCTTTAGAAAAAAACAATAGCCTTTAGGACATCCTCAAGTTACAAATTAGCACTCACGGATGTTTCAGATGACTTATGTTAAAAAAAAATTCAACATACGATATTTAAAAAATAGAAAGCTCATGTTTTGTTCACACTCAAGCACTGAGCAGATTACGTGACAATTGCATATAAAAGAAATACTAAGGAACAAACTCAGCTGCAGTTCACAACAGAAGAACCCCCGACATGAGGCACTGCAGACTGCTGAGAGAGCAAGCAGGGCTGGCGGGCAGTTCCGAGGCCTGCTTTATCCTCCCGTTAGAGCTACTAAAGGAAAAAGGGGAGACGCTGCTCCAGCAAAAGCAAGAAAACAAAAAAATTCTTCTTATGAGCTGAAGTCTTCAGCCAAATCATAGCTGTCTACTGCTTGAAATAACTGAGACCAGGAACATTATCTCTTTACAGTTTTAAAGAATTAAACACAAAAGATAAAAATGTTAAGAGTTTCTTTACATATTTTATTTTAGACAAAGCTGACTGAGTTGAAACTGAAGCTTGATGACAACTGTGGAAAACCCCAGAGTTATTTCTAGGCTCTCTATGAATATAAATAAAATCCTTGAGAATAAATGCAACTTTTTTTTTTTTTTAGTTTATACTAAGAAAGGTCTAAAGAAGAGAAGGTGAGACAATGACAATACTATTCTCAAAGAAATGACTTCTAAACTTTAGTCTCCAGAACTCTGACCCTGTTCATTCAAATTGCAAACCCACACCATAAACTTCCTACCAATTGTTTCCATGTGAGTATCTTGTCGTCATTTCAAACTAAACACTGAGTTAAGTAGAACAAGTTCCCAACCTTCATCCCTCATAACCTTCAGGCCAAACTAGCTTCCTCTGTCAATTTCCTGTCATGCAGCCTCGAAACCACGGCTCTTTCCTTTCTCTGCTAATGGAGTGATCCTAGTCCAGGCTTTTTACAAGGGTGCCTGAAGAGTATTTTTAAGTCACAATTTTCTATTATTCCCAACTTTCCTCACTGCTCAGTGTGTCTGCTGAGTCTGAAGACTGTTTTGATGAATGAGTGAGAGAATAAATGTAAAATGCCTAGTAAATAACAAGTGTGCCTTCCCTGGTTCATGTCTAAATCTGGAGATCTACTGCCAAGTTTCAAAAAGAGCTATACAGTAAGACAGTTAGAGTTACATGGCCATTATTTATCCTTGTATAATTTGCTGGTAAGAACCATATAAGCATGGGTGGTTTAGGGACATTAATTGTTTCAAAATAAGCTTATCTCCCTTTTTATAAAGGCAACATACATAAGCTTTCATAGAAAATGTTTAAAATACAGAAAAATACAAAATACAAAAAATAGCCATAATGTCACTATTCAGAGAATAGCACACAACAAATACCATTAGCTTCCAAGAAAACACAATTACCATTTTAAACATTCCCTAAAATCATTTCCTCTACTAGCAGAGGTCCTGGACCCTCAAATTGGATGAATTCCTTTTTTTCCATTCAAATCAGCTTCAGGTAGGACCCATAAAATGCTAGCACACTTTATGCAGCACTACACCGTACAGTGCTGATTCTAAAATATATGTCTATATCTAAGTACTGACATATTCTTATCCTTCAAAACATTAAACCAAATGACCACAGTGAGTGCCACAGCATGTGCTCAGCTAATGAAACTAAAAGGCTCACTCTGCTCTTGTCTGAGTAGTGCTGAGCAACCTGTCTGATGACTCTGCTGAGATCTCCTTTACTGACAACATAATGGTTTCAGTGTAATGGGAAATCAGTACTTTTCATGCACTGTGGCTAAAAGAAAAAAAAAGGTAAGAGCAGTCCTGGTCTCAAGGAAATCTATGCAGCTTTTATAGCAGCCAGAGGAGTTTCTAAGGAAATATTAAAGAAGACAAGAAGATATCAAGAGACAGAACTGAAAGATACTAAGGTACCCGGGAGAAAGCAGAGCTGGTGTTCTATTATGACTTCAGAGGGTGTGCAAAGCACAGGAAAGGGACCACCAATGTGCAGCGTGAGACCCTATCTCCACAGGACGCCACACCTCTTCTGGGCAGAGCTCCCAACTGGGAGGAGAACTGCAATCCTTCTCCCGATCCCAGTGTGCATGTCATGTTAAACACCAGAAACTACTCTCTACTTACACCGGAGCCGCTAGCCTGTTATCCCATGACCCTACCTCCAACAAAAGCTACAGTAGGTCCGTATCACCTCTCACTGCTCTAGGTTTTGAATGTGTTCATGTTACATGAAAATAAGCTGGAAAATTGATTTCTTAGCTTGCTTCTTTTAGGTTATGCTAACTGCAGCCCTAATCAGAACCTTTCAGTTATTCCTCATTTATTAGGTACTGAGAAGAATGCTGTTCCCTTCCTGAAATCTCTACCTACCATTAATAAAAAGTTTTCAAAATATTCAGAACCGAATATACCATTATGTAACTTTTTAAAGCACTTGATACCAACACCAGTCTGAAGATCAACATCAAGTATTTTTTGCCAATTGTTACATGTGAAAGACTCGAACAGCACAGCTGATGACTTTAATGACAGAAAAGTGAAGGTAAATATACTTTATGTACTTATAAACATGAAAACACTGTTTATAAATGGAATTTCATTTCTAACAACTCCCAAGTTGACCCTTAAACAATATGGGTTTGAACTGTGTGGGTCCACATACATGTGAGGTTTCTTCAACAGTAAATACTACAGCACTGGATGGTGGGCTGAGTCTGCAAATGTGGGGCTGCAGACACAAGGGAGCCCTGGGCTCAAGGAACCAAGTGTGCCTTACACGTGGACTTCCAACTGCACTGGAGGGCCAGTGCCCCCAATCCCCAGGTGGTTCAAGGGTCAACTCTATAATCAAAGAGTTAACAGAGACAAAAAAAATCTCAGAAGGTAAAGAATACATTTACCTTATTTTCTTCTAGAAATTTTAACTTGACAGAAACATCATTGCGCATTTTATCGTACTTTTCCTTATGTGCTTGGAACAGATGCTGTGATTGCTCAATCTTTGGCAGAGTGTTTGCATCACGTGGTCCAAGATTCAGTTCTTCCAAATCAGTACGATATGCATCATATTCAATTCTGGAAAGAGGAGAATAAGTGAAGCACGCTACAAAGACAGTGTGAAGTAAGTTCAGGAGGTGAAGTGGAACTACCCAACCGTCCCATATTATACATTAATATATAATAATCCTCATACATATTTGATACTTTATGCTTTTAAAATCAAGTATCTTCTTACAAAGAGCTATTAATATAAGCATGGTGGTGGGGAGTTGCTGCTTTTTTTAGAGGGAGGGGAGACTATCTCTTAATCTCATTAACTCTTCCTTTTCAAGCACAGTATCAACCGACAAGTAAAATTTCCACAATTTAAAAACCAGGTTAGGGACTTCCCTGGTGGTCCAGTGGTTAAGAATTCTTGCTTCCATAGCAGGGGGTGTTGGTTTGATCCCCAGTCTAAGATTTCACTTGCCACAAAGGCAGAGCCAAAAAAAAAGTTAACTTCATCTCTTTAACAGTATGTTTTATTTTACCCAATATATCAAAATATTATCACTGTAATACATAATCAGTGTAAAAAAATCTGTTACTGAGCTACTGTACTTTTCGGGGGCGGGAGACTGAGTCTCTGAAATCCACTGTTTAAGTTTCCATCACATCTCAATTCAAGCTAGTCACTTCATGTGCTCCACAGACACCCGTGCTGAGTGGCTACGGTATGCACAGCACAACTCTAGGTGGATTTCCATATCGTTAGTATTCAGAACATGACCACGGTATCTTCCATGGAGCACTTGATCACCTCACGCTCCCTGAGAGGCCCTCCCCCAATGCTCTCTCGCCATTAAAGCTGACACAGTCACCCCAGCACTGCCACTGCACGATCCCAGTCCTCACAAGCTCTCTGTCATGGCAGCCAAGTAGCGATAGCATTACTTTGCTCATTAAACAGTGACTTATGCAGTAGTGTCAACTGTTCAGTACTTAGACAGGAAATACAATCACAGAAAACTAACTAAACTGATCACATGGATCACAGCCTTGTCTAACTCAATGAAATTATGAGCCATGCCGTGTAGCGCCACCCAAGACAGATGGGTCATGGTGGAGAGTTCTGACAAAATTTGGTCCACTGGAGAAGGGGAATGGCAAACCACTTCAGTATTCTTGCCTTGAGAATTCCATGAACAGTATGGAAAAGATATGACATTGAAAGATGAACTCCCAGCTCAGTAGGTGAATGGAGAAACAACTCCAAAAAGAATGAAGAGATGGAGCCAAAACAAAAACAATACCCAGGTGGGGATGTGACTGGTGAGGGAAGTAAAGTCCAATGCTGTAAAGAACCATATTGCACAGGAAGCTGGAATGTTAGATCCCTGAATCAAGGTAAACTGGAAGTGGTCAAACAGGAGATGACAAGAGTGAACATCAACATTTTAGAAATGGACCAGAATGGGTGAATTTAATTCAGATGACCATTATATCTACTACTACTGTGGGCAAGATCCCTTAGAAGGAACTGGATTGGCCCTCATAGTAAACAAAAGAGTCCAAAATGCAGTTTTTGGGAGCAAACTCGAGAATGACAGAATGATCTCTGTTTGTTTCCAAGGCAAACCATTCAATATCACAGTAATCCAAGTTTATGTCCCAACCTATGCTGAAGCAGCTGAGGCATAGGTTGCTGAAGCAGCTCAAGTGGAATGGTTCTATGATGACCTACAAGACCTTCTAGAACTAACACTCCAAAAACATGTCCTTTTCATCATAGGGGACTGGAATGCAAAAGTAGAAAGTCAAGAGATACCTGGAGTAACAGGCAAATTTGCCCTTAGGTACAAAATGAAGCAGGGCAAAGGCTAACAGAGTTATGCAAACAGAACACACTGGTCATAACAAACACTCTCTTCCAACAACACAAGAGATGACTCTATACATGGACATCACCAGATGATCAATACTGAAATCAGACTGATTATATTCTTTGCAGCTGAAGATGGAGAAGCTCTATACAGTCAGCAAAAACAAGACTGGGAGCTGACTGTGGCTCAGATTATGAACTCCTTATTGCCAAATTCAGACTTAAATTGAAGAAAGTAGGGAAAACCACTAGACCATTCAGGTGTAACTTAAATCCTTTACAATTATACAGTAGAAGTGACAAATAGATTCAAGGGATTAGATCTGATAGAATGCCTGAAGAACTATGGATGGAGGTTCCTGACATTGTACAGGAGGCAGTGAGCAAGACCACTGCTAAGAAAAAGAAATGCAAAAGGCAAAATGGGTGTCTGAAGAGGCCTTATACATAGCTATGAAAAGAAGAGAAGCTAAAAGCAAAGGAGAAAAGGAAAGATATACCCATTTGAATGCAGACTTCCAAAGACCAGCAGGGAGAGGTAAGAAAGCCTGCCTCAACGATCAATGCAAAAAAATAGAGGAAAACAACAGAATGGGAAAGACTAGAGATCTCTTCAAGAAAATTAGAGATACCAAAGGAACATTTCATGCAAAGATGGGCTCAATAAAGGACAGAAATGGTATGGACCTAACAGAAGCAGAAAATATTAAGAGGTGGCAAGACTACACAGAAGAACTGTACAAAAAGGATCTTCATGACCCAGATAACCATGACAGTGTGATCACTCACCTAGAGCCAGACATCCTGGAATGTGAAGTCAAGTGGGCCTTAGGAAGCATCACTACGAACACAACTAGTACAGGTGATGGAATTCCAGTGGAGCTGTTTCAAATCCTGAAAGATGATGCTGTGAAAGTGCTGCACTCAATATGCCAGCAAATTTGGAAAACTCAGCAGTGGCCACAGGACTGGAAAAGGTCAGTTTTCATTCCAGTCCCAAAGAAAGGCAATGCCAAAGAATGTTCAAACTACTGCACAATTGCATTCATCTCACACATTAGCAAAGTAATGTTCAAAATTCTCCAAGCTAGGCTTCAACAGTACATGAACCATGAACTTCCAGATGTTCAAGCTGGTTTTAGAAAAGGCAGAGGAACCAGAGATCAAATTGCCAACATCCACTGGAACATAGAAAAAGCAAGAAAATTCAAGAAAAACATCTATTTCTGTTTCAATGATTATGCTCAAGCCTTTGCCTGTGTGGATCACAACAAACTGTGGAAAATTCTGAAAGAGATGGGAATACCAGACCACCTGACCTGCCTCCTGAGAAATCTGTATGCAGGTAAAGAAGCAACAGCTAGAACTGGACATGGAATAATGGACTGGTTCCAAATTGGGAAAGGAGTATCTCAAGGGTGTACACTGTCATCCTGCTTATTTAACTTATATGCAGAGTATATTATGCGAAATGCTGGGCTGGATGAAGCACAAGCTGGAATCAAGATTGCCAGGAGAAATATCAGTAACTTCAGATACACAAATGACACCACCATTATGGCAGAAAGCGAAGAGCAATAAAGAGCTTCTTGATGAAAGTGAAAGAGGAGAGTGAAAAAGTTGGCTTAAAACTCAACATTCAGAAAGCTAAGATCATGGCATCCGATCCATGAAACAGTGACAGACTTTATTTCTTGGGCTCCAAAATGACTGCAAATGGTGACTCCAGCCATGAAATTAAAAGATGCTTGCTCCTTGGAAGAAAAGCTATGACAAACCCAGACAGCATATTAATCAGCAAAGACATTACTATACCGACAAAATTCCAAGCTAGTCAAAGCTATGGTTTTTCCAGTAGTCATGTATGAGGTTTAGACCATAAAGAAAGCTGAACTGATGAACTGATGCTTTTGATCTGTGGTGTTGGAGAAAACTCTTGAGAGTCCTTTGGACTGCAATGAGATCAAACCAGTCCATCCTAAGGGAAATCAACCCTGAATATTCACTGGAAGGACTGATGCTGAAGCTGAAGCTCCAATACTGTGGCCATCTGATGAGAAGAACTGACTCCTTAGAAAAGACCCTGATGCTGGCAAAGATTGAAGGCAGAAGAAGGGGACAACAGAGGATTAGATGGTTGGATGGCATCACTGACTGGATGGACATGAGTTTAAGCAAGTTCCAGGAGCTGGTGATGGACAGAGAAGCCTGGTGTGTTGCAGTCCAAGGGGTCACAAAGAGTCGGATACGACTGAGCAACCAGACAGTGATCTCAATTCAGTCAAAATCAGTACCACAAACTTATGCCCTAAAACTAAATTTCTTTATTAAACAATCTATAGTACAATTTGTATCTATTTTGGGAAGGAAACATACTCTGTAATGTATATATGACTCGAGAAAGAACATGAGTCCCTCATGCCAAGCCCAATTTATTCTCGACTCATACTGAATTTAATAAATTTCACCTTTGAGGGTCAAAAGCATATCATTGGTTCATTCATGATACAATTCATTCAACAAATACTAAGTGCTAACTTTATAAGTTTCAGGCACTGTGCTAGAAACAGATTTTATCTACCATCTTCATAGCTTATCTTCAAGAAGTTAACAGTCTAGACTGAGAGAAGCTTTTAAACAACTACAACAAAATGAGATAAGGGATACTGCCATGGGGAAAGGAAGACGGAAATCAAGATGAAGAATTACTTAATCAGGTATCTGAACAAGCATCTCAGGAGAACATTAAAACAAGTTTTAAAGGATGGTTAAGAGTTTTTGAGGTGGGTTGGGGCTGGGAAATTGATGGAGCATTTCAGGAAGAGAACAGCATGCATCAAGGCACAGATCTGTAGATACCATGACACACTGGGCAAGTAATGCAGTAACTTACAACCTGAAGTTGGAATAAGATCACAAAAGGAATTAGTTATCAGGCAGGAAGGCGGAACTGAGATTAAGAAACAAACACGCAACAACAGACTGGTTCAAAACTGGGAAAGGAGTGTGTCACCGTGCCTTATTTAACTTATATTCAGAGTACATCATGCAAAATGCCCAGAGTACATCATACCCAGAGTACATCATGCAAAATGTCTTAAGCTTTTTTTTTTTTTTCCTCTTGCTCTCATTTTCTGCTTCAGAAATGGGAATAATAATCTAAAAACATTTTTTTCCCCACCAAAACCCATATATACAAAGTACTTAGGACCCCTGCTAATAACTAATATTTTTAGAGTGCTTTATCATTTCAGCCAAATTAGAAGAGGGATGGACTGAAGCAAACATACTAAAATCAGTAAGAAGTGAGAGAGAAATAAGCAGAACAAAAATAAACAGTAATGTGTGGTGATTTAATGTGAAGACAAATATTCTTCATTGCCATGGGGTATACCTTTAAATAACAGCAACTAATTTAAACACAGTCAAAGTTATAATACTGACATTAATTTTTACATCCAGTTTGCAGATGATGTCAAAGTAAAACTTTCCCTAAGAGCTTTCCCTAAGAGCTAAAAGTGCTCACTACCACCAGGAAGAGAAATATACTATGTTTTCGAAATGCAACTCTTCACTTCAAGGTTGCCAGTCTGAACTGAGACCCTACCAATAAAGTTAGTGATAGCTGGTTACTTTATGGCTTATGTAAAACATATGAAACAGGTGTACACATCTGAAAAGTTTTGACCACAATTGGCTCCCTTGTTGGTGCTGCTCTGTAAGTCTTGAATAGGCTGTTATAAGATTTTCTATGCATGAAGCCCCAGACAGCTAGGAAATACTTGTGCGATGCATAATAGGGAGCGTTAAAAGGCCACCCAGACATCTGCCTAAACTGCCACTTTGTGTGCTGATCAAATAGCTGACCCTTGCCCTAAAAGTCAATAAATTCTGGTTTTGACAGAGGAGAAAATTCAACTACTGAGAAACTTTCAGTCTGGGATTCTTTTTCAATGTTATCCCTCAGTAGGCAATGTTTTAGTGTTAGAACTAGTCAATGCCTCAGCTATTCCAAAAACGGCATAGAAAAGTTAACCACCAAGCTAAGCTTAATGAATAAAATCATATACTGAAATTTCAATATGAGAATAAATTATGAGGTGGGTCATTATTGTTGTTGATTTTTAAAGTATATACAGAGGTTGTGTAAAGGTTTCCTGACAACCAGCTATCCAGTATATATAACTTGATTGATAATTCTGTTCAAAAATTTCAAACGAACCTATATTATTGGATAAATTGAGATTTTTTATATCACATTATACATTAAGTCAGATTCCTCATCGTAAGATATGAAAGCTATTTTTTTTAATTAGATATGAAAATTTGAGATTAGTACAATTCAAGTTTGAGGCCTGATGATCAAAAATAGAAGGCAGGAGCCCATGGATTTTCATTTAACTTTGAAATCGGTTCCAAGTAAATAACCCACTTAACCTCTAGAGGCTTATTTTTCTCCTTTGCAAATTAAATATAAAATGTTTTGTGTATGATAAGTGACATCTAATGTATTTTTCTTTAATATGGGTTAATATTTTTAAAACCATGTTAGAAATAAGTGCTGAAGAGATAGATATTACATGTTTCAAATAAAATATACTTTATATTTAAAAATCAAGATAGGTGGACAATTACAAAGTAGAGAGACAGAAACTAGATTCACATAGTTCTTAACTGGGATACTTTCAGAACAAAAGAAATTTCAACTTCAAAACTACAGATATTAGAACAATCATTTTTAGATTAGAAAATAAGAATGTTTGAAATGATTACGAGATAAAAGGAAGAGTATTCATTATGAACAAATTAGGATGCTATGAAAACGAACCGACAGATTTGAGAAGAAATAGCTCATAGAAATAAAAATATACATAATAAACATATATCCTTTGAAAAATACAGGCAATGTCCATGAAAGGATTTAAACAGGACTGGGAAACCAACTACTGGGAATGTTACCAAAGGAAGTCGTACTGAAGGATATTTTACTGAGACATTCCTTCAGTGTTACTAAGCAAAATCATACTGATAGATTTCTTCATTTTTTCCCATCTTCTAATTGTAATACTATATTACTAAATTCTTCAAGCAATAAAGGAAAGTAAGAAAACCAAGTCCAAAACTTAAATAAGGCACACAGATCTATTTGTGCCCTTCTCCCACCAGACAACCACAAGTACTTGTCTTGACCTTCCTTTCCAAGTCACTGAGAATCTGATATGTTAATACTAAAATGAGAGCTACCAACACAGCACAGGATAGAAGTATCTCTTCTTATGCAAAGATCAAAAGTAAACTTTCAAAATAAAAAAATCCTTGACTTCCCGGGTGGTCCAGTGGTTGGGAATCCCACCTGCCAACGCAGGTGATGGGTTCGATCCCTGGTCCAGAAGGATCCCCCATGCCATGGGGCAACTAAGCCACACAGCACACCTATTGCGCACGCACTAGCGAGCCCACGAGCAGCAACTGCTGCAGCCTGACTCCCCAGAGCCTGTGCTCTGCAACGAGAGAAGCACCACAATGAGCCATGCACACAGCGGGAACACCCCTGCTCGCCACAACCAGAGGAATCCCACACACAGCCAAAAATAAATGAGTAAGATTTTTTTAAAAAGAAAAAAAATCCCATTTAAAATTGTCAAAAATAACAAACAAAAACATGAAAAACAGAGTTGAAATAACCCTAACCAAGAAGGTGAAAGACCTATGTGCTGAAAACTATAACATACTGACAAAGAAATTGAAGATGATTCAAAGAAATGGAAAGCTATTCCATACTCTTGGTGTGTAAGAATCAGAACTGTTAACATAGCCATACTACCCAAAGCAATCTACAGATTTAATGTGACTGCTATTAAAATTATCTATGACCTTTTTCACAGAACCAAAACAAACCAATCCTAAAATTTATATGGAACTCCAGAAGACTCAGAATTGCCAAAGCAATCCAGAGGGAAAAGAACAAAGCACGAAGCATAACTTTCCCAGGCTTCAGATAATACTACAAAGCTACAGTAATCAAAACAGCATGGTATTAGCATAAAAACAGACACATGGATCAATGGAACAGAATAGAGAACCCAGAAATAAATGCACACATCTATGGTCAATTAATCTTTGACAAGGGAGGCAAGAATATACAATGGAGAACAGAGAGTTTCTTCAGCAAACTGGTGTTGGGAAAACTAGAAGGCCTCATGTAAATCAATGAAGTTAGAACACACCCTCATACCACACACAAAATAAACTCAAAATGGCTTAAATATAAGACATGACACAATAAAACTTCCAAAAGAGAACACAGGTAAAACATTCTGACATAAATTGTAGCAATGTCTTTTAGGTCAGTGTCCAAAGGCAAAAGAAATAAAAGCAAAAATAAACAAATGAGACCTAATCAGAGTTATAAGCTTTTGCACAGCAAAGGAAACCATAAACAAAATGAAAAGACAAGCTACAGACTGGGAGAAAATACTGGTGACCAATGTGACAAGGGCTTAATTTCCAAAATATACAAACAGCTCATATAACTCAATAACAAAAAAACAAACAACCCAATCAAAAAATGGAGAGATCTACATAGACATTTCTCCAACAACATCCAGATAGTCAACAGGGTCAGGGAAAGATGCTCAACATCTCTAATTATTAGAGAAATGTAAATCAAACCTACAATGAGGTATCACTTCATACCAGTGAGAATGGCCATTATCAAAAGGCCTACCAAAAAAAAGATTCTACAAATAATAAATGCTAGAGAGAGTGTGGCGAAAAGGGAACCCTCCTACACCGTTAGTGGGAAAGGACACTGGTACAGCCACTGTGGAGAACTACGGATGTTGCTTAAAAAATTAAAGTTATTATTCAACCATAAAAAATAATGAAGTACTGCCATTTGAAGTAACATAGATGGAGCTAGAGATTACCACACTAGGTGAAGTCAGACCGAGAAAGACAAATATTACATATCACTTACTTGACAAATAATATCACTTATTTGTGAAATCTAAAAAATGATACAATTGAACTTATTTACAAAACAAAAAGAGACTCACAGATTTTGAAAGCAAGTTTATGGTTACCAGAGGGAAAGGTTGGGGAGAAAGAAAAATTGGGAGTATGGAACTAACAGATACACATCACTATGTGTGTGTGTGTGTGTGTGTGTGTATATGTGTGTGTGTATATATATGTGTGTGTGTATATATATATGTGTGTGTGTGTGTATATATGTGTGTGTATATATATATGTGTGTGTGTACGTATATATATGTGTGTGTGTATATGTGTGTGTGTGTGTGTGTGTGTGTGTATGTATGTGTGTGTATATACATATAAAGTACATGAACAACAAGGACTCACTGCATAGCTCAGGGAACTATGTTCCATATCTTATAATAACCTATAGTGAAAAAGAATGTGAAAGAGAGTACGTGTGCATGTGTGTGTACTGAATTGCCGTGCACCTGAAACCAACACAATACTATAACCCATCTACAGGGCAATATAAAAAAGAAAATTTCAGGAAAGAGGGTGTATGTAAAAAGGCAAGCTATTGGAAGAACATGGTAATAACTTTTTAAAGCTTGAATTGAAACTATGTAAGTGTTTATAAGGTATAAAAATGTTTTGAGCAACTACTATCAATTAAAAAAAAACAAAAACCAACGAACTTTCCATGTGGTTTGGGCTTTTAGTTATGAAAGCATAAGGACATATATACTTAAGAATAAGCACTCAACTGCAAGAAGACGAGATACATCCAGCACTTTCACAGGCACTTCTCATATCACTAAACTAGACCAAGAGGCCGAAAAGTAAAGTTATACACCAAAAAGGTAAAGTTTGTACTATCTTTGGCTATGCTATAAAAAGTATAACAAAAAATAAAGAAATCAAGTGTTTAGAGGAAAAAAACTAAAAGGGGACAAAAATGAGTGGGGGAAGAAAACTGGGTCTGGAATGAGAAGCTGAAAAATGCTATCATAGATCTGCATTTTAGACACTTCTAAGCATCTATTAATATGTATTTTGTTTACCTAACAGGATGGTTATGAGACAGAGAAATCATGCGTGTGTGGAGGTATGTAAAAAAGTATGAAAATACTGTGTTATAAACCACCATGGAAATACAGGGCAGATAATTTATATAAAAATAAAATCTGGAAGACTGAAGACCGGTTATAATCTGAATAACCAACATAAAATTATGGAGGCAGAAATAACCTTCCATATTCAAAGCAACTGAAACTATGCATCTGGCTGTAGCAGGGAAGCAGTATGGCTGAAAAGGCAGGCTCAGGCCAGATTAGACAGGGTGTCTGCTGTCGATCTGCTGGAAAACAAGGCCCTGTGCTCTGCCAAGAATGCTGGAGCGGGGAGCTCCCCCACCTTCCTAATCCAAACAGGCAGGGTGTGGGCACATGACCAAGGCTCAACTGGATACTCTCAAGGCAATGAAGCAAAGTATTCAGGAGCCTTTGGAATTTCTATTTATGTGAGCTGTAGCAGCATCTAGTACCAGAGGTACCGAAGCATCAGAACCCTAATGAGATTCTTCTGAGGCATTATTTTGGCTTTGGCTCTTGCTCATTTCTCAAACTGTTCTCCTGCCTTTTTATTAGCTCTGCAGGCTCTCCTGCTGCTGCTAAGTTGCTTCAGTTGTGTCCAACTCTGTGTGACCCCACAGATGGCAGCCCACCAGGCTCCCGTCCCTGGGATTCTCCAGGCAAGAACACTGGAGTGGGCTGCCATTTCCTTCTCCAATGTGGGCTCTCCTGCTGCTGCTGCTGCTGCTAAGTCGCTTCAGTTGTGTCCGACTCTGTGCAACCCCACAGACGGCAGCCCACCAGGCTCCTCTCTCCCTGGGACTCTCCAGGCAAGAATACTGGAGTGGGTTGCCATTTTGTTCTCCAGTGCATGAAAGTGAAAAGTGAAAGTGAAGTCGCTCAGTCGTGCCCGACTCTCAGCGACCCCATGGACTGCAGCCTACCAGGCTCCTCGGTCCATGGGATTTTCCAGGCAAGAGTATTGGAGTGGGTTGCCATTGCGTTCTCCAGTGGGCTCTCCTACAACACTCTAATAACACATTTTTTTGTTGTTCATATTGACCAGAGTTGGTTTCTCTTGTTGGCAACCCCAAATCTTACCTGAATTATGTATTATCTGTAAAACAAACGATATAATGAAAATCTATACATACCTGGCACTTTCATACTGTTTCACAGTCATTAATGTATCTTCAATTGTTTTATTCACCAAAGTGTTTACACTGGCAATGAAAAAATTAATGGCTCCTAGAAGAGTCTCTCCATTTTTAGCTAGCAGCTTCTGGGTATCTGCATTATAGCCAAATTCTTCCTAAAACAAAAAAAAAAAGTCACCTTAATTTATTCAGCTGTAAATCAGTAAATGTGACTAAAGAAAATCTCAAACACATCACTATTGGGAAAATATTTGATTTAGAAATCTAGCTATAGAAGTTTTTTTCTTTCAATGTTTAAATAAATAGGAATCTAAATCACAACTAGCTATACAATTACAGAAAAAGTCTAGTAAACCAAACTGTCATTAGCTTAGATGTACAGCTAAAATGAAATAATTTTAAAGTTAAACTACTTTGTACTAGAAAGAATATTTTCATTTCCACGTTTTGTTTCTATTATACTGTAAGCACAGCTGTTAAGAAGAAAAATATAGCAGATTATTAATCAGAGAGGTTTTAACTTTCACAACCAAATTAGGTAACAATTGGCTAAAACTTTCAGACATAAAATAGACTACAATTTTTGTGTTTTGACTGAATCTCCTCAAAGTATAAATATTAACAATACACATTTCTTTGTAAACCTAGTGACCAACCGACTCTCAAGCTCAGGTCTATCTGGACAAACAGCTGAGGAAGGATCACTCAACACCAGTTTTAGTTCATTTTCTCTGAATAAACTGAGTCTTGGCTTAGCAAACATTACACACGACTCCTTAACATATGGACAGCAAGGACTAAATTTTCAGCAGGGAAAGCTTTCCAGTCTAAGTTTGATTAATTAACTGATTATCAGGAACATATCTGACCAAATAAAAACTTTGATCATATCAACTTTAGAACTGAATATATGAGGTATATCATTTAATTTGAGGATTCTGACTTTGTTAAAAATACTTTTAAGTTACAAGTGAAAAAAAAAAAAAGACGATGTAAATAGCTTCTCCAGATTTCTTTTTGGTGATGCAAACAGACAAGAAGTGTTTATCTCACGATTACGTAATTCTTCCAGGCAACGCTGTCGTTCTTCTGTCTTATTATCTTACTCATTTTTAACATGGAAGGGAAAAACTGATGAGCAATAATGAAATAATTCCTAAGATGAGGAAACAGCAAAATGTCTTAAGATATAGGAAAATAAGATCATTAAGATCCCATACTGTGTATTTGATCTCCAATGGACTCATATGGTAGTTGCAAGATAAAACATTTATTCTATTTTTAAAAATTAGTAAATTTATCATTGGAAGATTTCTAAGAAAGAATAAAAGTCATAAAATACCAATCCTTACAAAGAGAAATGCTCAAATAAGAAACTCAAAAATTAAAACTCAGTCCTCTAACTTTCCTGGTGGAAAGTTAAAGAATCCATCAGCCAATGCAGGAGACATGGGTTCAATCTCTGGTCCAGGAAGATCCCATATGCTGCAGAGCAATTAAATCTGTGTGCCACAACTACTGAACCTGTGCTCTGGAGCCCAGGAGCCATACCTATTGAGCCCATGTGCGGCAACTCCTGAAGCCTGAGGACTCTAGAGCCCATGCTCTGTAACAAGAGAAGCCACCAAAAGCCTATGCAGCAATGAAGAGCCAGCACAGCCAAAAATAAAAAAATAAATACAAAAAAAAAATTAAGAAAAAAAACAGAAAAAAATAAAGTTATTAAAAAATAAAACTGGGTCCAATAGACTTGAATCCCCTTCATGGATCACTGCCTTGTCGCAGAGAAGGGGCTGTGTAACTCAATGAAATTATGAGCCACGCTGTCCATGCAGGGCCACCCAAGACAGACAGGTCACAGTGAAGAGTTCTGACAAACTGTGGTCCACTGGAGAAGGGAATGACAAACCACTCCAGTATTCTTACCTGGAGAACCTCATGAAAAGGCTAAAAGACAGGATGCTGGAAGATGAGCTCCCTAGGTCGGAAGGTGTCCAATATGCTACTGGGGAAGAGCGGAGGACAATTTCTAACAGCTACGGTAAGAATGAGCGCCGAGGCCAAAGCCAGAATGATGCTCAGATGTGGATGTGTCTGGTGGTGAAAGTAAAGTCTGATGCTGTAAAGAACAATATTGGATAGGAACATGGAATGTTAGGTCCATGAATCAAGGTAAATTGGTTGTGGACAAGCAGGAGATGTAAAGTCTGAACATCAACATCTTGGGCATCAGTGAACTAAAATGGATGTAAATAGCAGAATTTAATTCAGATAAACATTATATCTACTACTGTGGACGAGAATTCCTTATAAGAAACGGAGTAACCCTCACAGTCAACAGAAGAGTCTGAAATACAGTACTGGGGTGCAATCTCAAAAACGACAGAATGATCATGGTTCGTTTCCAAGGAAACCATTCAACATCACAGAAAGGCAAATCTATGCCCCAGCCACTGATGGTGAAGACTGGTATGACCTAAATCAAATCCTTTATGATTATATACTGGAGGTGACAAATAGATTCAAGGGATTAGATCTGATAGATAAGAGTGCCTGAAGAACTATGGACTGAGGTTTATAATACTGTACGGGAGACAGTGACCAAAACCATCCCAAAGAAAAAGAAACAGAAATGCAAGAAGGCAAAGTGGTTTCTGAGGAGAGTTTATAAACAGCTGAGGAAAGAAAGAGAATCGAAAGATAAGGGAGAAAGGGAAAGATACACCCAAATGAATGCAGAGTTCCAGAGAACAGCAAGGAGAGATAAGAAGGTCTTCTTAAATGAACAATGCAAAGAAATAAGAGGAAAACCATAAAATGGAAAAGACTAGAAATCTTTTCAAGAAAACTGGAGATATCAAGGGAACATTTCATACAAGGACAGATCCTTACCATTTTTGTCTTTTATCATGCCTAACAGAAGTAGAAGAAATTAAAAAGAGGTGGCAAGAATACACAAAAGAACTATACAAGAAAGGTCTTAATGACCTAGATAACCATGATGGTGTGGTCACTCACCTAGAGCTGGATATCCTTAAGTGTGAAGCCAAGTGGGCCTTAGGAAACATTACTATGAACAAAGCTAGTGAAGGTGATGGAATTCCAGTCGAGCTATTTCAAATCCTAAAAGACGATGCTGTGAAAGTGCTGCACTCAATACGCCAGCAAACTTGGAAAACCCAGCAGTGGCCACAGGACTGGAAAAGGTCAGTTTTCATTCCAATCCCAAAGAAGGGCAATGCGAAGGAATGTTCAAACTACCGCACAATTGTACTCATCTCGCATGCTAGGTAGTTTATACTCAAATTACTTTAAGCTAGGCTTCAGCAGTATATGAACTGAGAAGTTCCAGATGTACAAGCTGGGTTTAGAAAAGGCAGAGCAACCAGAGATCAAATTGCCAACATTCATTGGATGGTGGAGAAAGCAAAGGAGCTCCAGAAAAACATCTACTTCTGCTTCACTGACTACACTTAACCCTCCGACTGTGGGGATCACAACAAACTGTGTAAAATTCTTAAAGTGATGGGAATACCAGACCACCTTACCTGTCTCCTGAGAAATAGGAACTTGAACTTCTTGTGGTTCAAGAAGCAATAGAACCGGACATGGAACTGGCCTGGTTCAGAATTGGGAAAGGAGTAAGGCTATATATTACCTTATTTATTTAACTTCGATGCATGTGAAATGCCGGACTGGATGAATCACAAGTTGGAATCAAGACTGCCAGGAGAAATATCAACAACTTGAGATGTGCATACGAGATCACTCAAACGGCACAAAGTGAAGAAGAACTAGAGAGACTCTTAATGAGGGTGAAAAAGTAGAGTGAAAAAGTTGGCTTGAAACTCAACATTCAAAAACCTAAGATCATGGCATCCAGTCCCATCACTTCATGGCAAACAGAAGGAGAATAAGTGAAAACAGTGATAGACTTGATTTTCTTGGACAACAAAATCACTATGTATGGTGACTGCAGCTAAGAGATTAAAAGATGCTTGCTCCTTGGAACGAAAGCTACGACAAACCTAGACAGTGTATTAAAAAGCAGAGTCATCACTTTGCCAACAAAGATCTATACAGTCAAGGCTATGGTTTTTCCAGTAGTCATGTATGGATGTGAGAGATGGACTATAAAGAAAGCTGAAAGCCGAAGAATGGATGCTTTTGAACTGTGGTGCCGGAGAAGACTCTTGAGAGTCCCTTGGACAACAAGGAGACCCAACCAGTTAATCCTAAAGGAATTAAGTCCTGAATATTCACCGGAAGGGCTATGCTGAGGCTCCAATCCTTTGGTCACCTGATGGGAAGAGCTAACTCACTAGAAAAGACCCTGATGTTGGGAAAGATTGAAGGCAAAAGGAGAAGGGGGTAGCAGAGGATGAGACAGTCAGACAGCATCACTGACTCAGTGGACATGAATTAGGGCAAATTCTGGGAGACAGTGGAGGACAGAGGAGCCTGGTGTGCTACAGTCCATGGGGTTGCAAAGAGCCGGACACGACTCAGAAACTGAACAATAACAACAATGGACTTGAATACTGAGGACCTGAATATGCTCAGGTTTTTTTTTTTTTTAAAAGGACTTCATATCTGTAAAAGAAAGGTAATTAAAGTACTACTAACTAAGACAGCATTAAATGAGCTAACACACATGTATGCAACTCAGAGCTGTATCTGATGTACAGTAAGTCCCCAATTGGCGCTAAGTATTATAATCAATAGACTCTACTCAATGTAGCATCACTGATAACACTGCTGTACTTCCCCAGACCCTATACTCTGATCATCTCTTTCCATACTGTGGGGATTTTTTTCTGGGTCACACCTTCTAAAGCTCTCACTTAAAGAGACAGGCAGAGATCAGGAAGAGACAGAAAGACCTGAATATAAATTCCACTTACATCTTTTGTTTTTCATGATTTCATAAAAACTACCTAACCATCCTGGCCTCCATTTCCTCCTCTATAAAATCAGGATAACATTTCTTCCAGTGTTATTAGAGAAATTACATGATATAATGGCTAAAAAGCACTCCGCCCATCACACTGAAATTGTGGATACTCAGTAATAACAGCTGCTATAACTCAGCTTCCTAAATATTAGTTTCATTCTTCTTTTTGTCTAGTGACTCAGTTAGAATTGAATCTCAATATTTATCTCAATATTGTCATCTCTAGCCAAACTTTCTTTGTCCAAGATTCTAGATTATTAACAAATAATTTAATGCTCTAAATGATCTAACTTCTCAAGTTATTCGTCTGTAGGGGATTTTCGTAGATAAGGGATTTCTACATCTTTTGGTTCCAGGTGAGGAAAAAAAGACATAAAAGGAGTAATTTAAGATATCATTAGATGGGACTTCCCGGTGGTCCAGTGATTATGAGTCCACCTTGCAATTCAGAGGACACAGGTTCTACCCCTGGCCCAGGAAGATCTCACATGAGGCAGAGCAACTAAGCCCGTCTGCCACAACCAGTGAGCCCGCAGGCTGCAGCTACTGAAGCCTGTGCACTCCAGGGCCCATGCTCCCAGTGAGAGAAGCCAGCGCACCACAGCTGCAGAGCAGCACCTGCTTGCTGCAACTAGAGAAAACCCACAGGCAGCAACAGAGAGCCAGCCAAAAAAAAAAGACAGCATAAGAAATGAATAATGCTTTCTATACACGGAAAAATAATTTCATTCTAAAATTCATAACTTACACTAATGAAAAAGCGTATCACAAATTAAGTCAAGTAAGTCTTGTTTAGGACATTCAGAGACTAGGTAAGAGATTTTCAACATGCTATGCTAAGTTGCTTCAGTTGTGTCCGACTCTGCAAACCTATGGACCACAGCCTGCCATGCGCCTCTGTCCAGGGGGTTTCCCAGGCAAGAATACTGGAGATGTTTGCCACTTTCTCCTCCAGGGGATATTCCTGACCCAGGGATCGAACCTGTGTCTTCTGCATTGGCAGGCAAGTTCTTTACCACTAACGCCACCCGGGAAGCCCCAAGATTTTCAACAGGTGCCTGAATTTACTTTTTACCCACACCCAGTTATTTACATGATTATATATGATTCTTTCTAGGCTCAAGCAGGCTGAGTACTCTTTTTCCTTTCCTCTAACCAAGTTCCCTTTCCCTGAAACCTCCAGCTGACATTTTCTTTGGATCAGTATTTCGACAAAAGTCAGCTGAGCCTTCTTGAAATAAAAGAATACCACAAGATTCCAATTTTATTAGAGTCAACAAATCAGAAATGTAACAAATTGCCTCTTAGAATACTCCTATTGCCGTTTTCACCCTTTTCACCCCTCTCCCCTCCGAGAGTTATTTCAAATAATCTTACATGGAGTTCTAGTGATTTTAAACTCAGGTCAGCAAACGCATCTCCAAGTTGCCTTTGGGTATGCACCATCTGGAAAAGCTGGGTCGATAGGGTCTGAGCCAGTTTTAGAATATTTTCGTATTTTTTCTTGTTATCTCTTAATATATCAATCTGAGCTTCAAGTTCAAGGTCCACAGTTCTTGATCCACGGCCCAGCTTCTCAGAGATAATTTGTCGAGTGCACTAAAAGTAGAAAGATGTATTTTGTTTAGGAAAAAAAAAAAGAACAAAAGATAAAAGCAGTAATCCAAAGTGCACACACTGAAGCAAAGGGTATACACCATTTCTGGCTTCAAACAAGCTAGCCTAACAAACTGCAAACTTTCAGTCCCCTTTAGACGTTCATCAGGACCCAGAAAGTACACTTACCAATCATGCCTATTAACTATTACTAATCAAGAGATTTTCAAAACTTACCTAGCTAATTTATATACTGCCACATGAGTTCTCTCATGTAATCATATTTCAAGCTCTGTGCATTTTGGTAGATGATTTAAAACAACTGACATACTTAGCATTGATTTAAGAATACTGGACTATTAATATAGGAATAATAAGAATACCAAAACTCTACTTTCTTATTAGTTTCAAATGCTTTTTTCCCTTCTAGATTTCCCTTAAATAGTTGTGTGTGTGTGTGTGTGTGTGTGAGAACAGGAAGAATGAAGGGAAGAAAGGAAGGAGAAAGAAGAGGGGATGGAGAGGAGGGAAGGGAGAAGGCCAGAGAAGGAGGTAGAGATTAGAGATTTCTGAATTCTTCTTCTACTTTTGCCTAGATAAAATAGTATTAAACTATGTTACTCTATTCTATGGTATTCTATTTCTGTTCCAGAAATGATACAAGAGCTTACAGTTTTCAATTCACTACTCAACAATACATTATAAGAGCAACCATATAGGGCATTAATATAATCATTATCATTTAAAGTTAAAAATATTATAAAAAGTAGTAAATAAGCACTGAAATTTTTAAAATTTGCAAATATGTTATTTTATCATGTCTTTTAAAGTTTGGTTACAGAATTAGTATTTGTTGTAGAAGTGAAAATAATGAATGAAATAAAAATGAATGTCCTCTTCCTTTAATTCGACTGGATAGTAGAAAACTATTAATAAGACTTCCCTTTAAACCTATATAATCACATACATAATATTTTTAAAGTAAACATGAAACTATGCTATACATCATATCCGAGCATTTTTTTTTTCTTTAATAGAAAATTATTTAATTAGTATACATGTGCTCCCCATCCTGAACCCTCCTCCCTCCTCCCTCTCCACACCATCCCTCTGGGTCGTCCCAGTGCACCAGCCCCAAGCATCCAGCATCGTGCATTGAACCTGGACTGGCATCTCATTTCATACATGACGTTTCACATGTTTCAATGCCATTCTCCCAAATCTTCCCACCCTCTCCCTCTCCCACAGAGTCCATAAGACTGTTCTATACATCAGTGTCTCTTTTGCTGTCTCATATACAGGGTTATCGTTACCATCTTTCTAAATTCCATATACATGCGTTAGTATACTGTATTGGTGTTTTTCCTTCTGGCTCACTTCACTCTGTATAATAGGCTCCAGTTTCATCCACCTCATTAAAACTGATTCAAATGTATTCTTTTTAATGGCTGAGTAATACTCCATTGTGTATATGTACCATAGCTTTCTTATCCATTCATCTGCTGATGGACATCTAGGTTGCTTCCATGTCCTGGCTATTATAAACAGTGCTGCAATGAACAGTGGGGTACACGTGTCTCTTTCCCTTCTGGTTTCCTCAGTGTGTATGCCCAGCAGTGGGATTGCTGGATCATAAGGCAGTTCTATTTCCAGTTTTTTAAGGAATCTCCACACTGTTCTCCACAGTGGCTGTACTAGTTTGCATTCCCACCAACAGTGTAAGAGGGTTCCCTTTTCTCCACACCCTCTCCAGCATTTATTATTTGTAGACTTTTGGATCGCAGCCATTCTGACTGGTGTGAAATGGTACCTCATAGTGGTTTTGATTTGCATTTCTCTGATAATGAGTAATGTTGAGCATCTTTTCATGTGTTTGTTAGCCATCTGTATGTCTTCTTTGGAGAAATGTCTATTTAGATCTTTGGCCCATTTTTTGATTGGGTCATTTATTTTTCTGGAGTTGAGCTGTAGGAGTTGCTTGTATATTTTTGAGATTAGTTGTTTGTCGGTTGCTTCATTTGCTATTATTTTCTCCCATTCTGAAGGCCTTTTCCTTGTCAACACATATAAATCTATTATTGTGTCCGACTCTTAGTGACCCCATGGACTGTAGCCTACCGCGTTCCTCCGTCCATGGGATTTTCCAGGCAAGAGTACTGGAGTGGGGTGCCATTGCCTTCTCCAGGGAATCTTCCCAACCCAGAGATCAAACCTGGGTCTCCCGCACTGTAGGCAGACGCTTTACCATCTGAGCCACCAGGGAAGTCTATTTATCCTTTTAACGGTAACATATATGCTACTTATATTTTTCTATTTAAATAGAAATGAATTCCCTGACACTCTCTATTACCATCAATTAAGGATCTTTACAAATAAACTTTTATAAATAAAAGAGTTCTTTTAAAAACAAAAAAGTAGAGAAATTAACTCTATAGAAAGTGATAGGAAGATGAAAGGCCAAACTCATAGAAGGGATAAAACTATTTCTATGGAAAACACACAAACACTCTTTGGGGATGAAAAACACATAAAGAGAACATTTAACCTCAGACTTTGTGATTTTAATGAGAGAACATCAGCAAGTAATATTTGAAATGGTAACAAGATCAAGATATACCACTCATTTCCACTTTTCTTCCACACAAGGATTTTCCCTATGCAACAGAATATTATCAGAGGCATTTACCTACTCTTAAGCCAAAGCATGTGGTACTTTCCATAGCTATCCAGATATAATAGTCTGTTGAAAACCAAGAAGCCAGAATTCATTGAAGGAACTTGGCAGACTGGGCAAAATGAAAGAAATGTCTACTTTTGTCTGAGTGGTCATTTTTTTTACAGAAATAATGGTGATAAGCAGACAGTAAGGTCAAAGGTTTAATGAGGAAATTTTTTTTTGTTTCCAGGAAGCTATGGCAATGGGAAAAGTAAGGCAAGAGTATAAGGCATCAAATCTGGACACCTTAAACAAGTTTTGAAACTGAACTTCAGAGCTTATATTCCAATACAGATAACTAACCACTCTCAAGGAAATCTAAGTAATCTGGAGGTGAGAATGCTACAGACAGCCTCTGTGGGGCTTTGTAAAGAAAGCTGCAGTGAGAAAACATAAAGTGCGAGGCATTTCCCCACTCATCAGGGTCCCAGAGCAAGTTTCTCATAGGATCACAGAAAAACAGAATTTTATTTAAGTTGCTTCCTAGTAAATACTGAAATTGAAGTGCAAAATCGAAGGTATATATTACATACCTTCAGTATACATTATAAAGCAAGTTTAAAAGAGAAGACAATTAAAAATTCTCAGTTCTTTACCCTTCTCCAAAGTCCCTGAAAATGCAGATGACTTTCCATGATCTATGGTCCTGTCCAGCTTTCCATATAAATGAATGATTTACTTTGAGGATAAAAGGACAAATGGAGTAAAGTTAAACAGGCAGGAAAAAGCAAAAGTAAATTATTGCTCTACAGAGATTTCCTACTTGGGAGAGGACAAAATAATGATAAATAGTGTATAAAATACCATGAATCACCACCGCACAGGTCATGAATTTACAAGATAATCACTGGATACTATTAGTATTTAAATAGCACCAAGAGCTTAGAATAAAACAATTAGGTATAAGGGAAAGAATAAGCTAATGGCAGCAAAAGACAGATACTATATTAAGAAAGTTGTTAAGACTAAAGGATAGGGAAGAAGGGAGCCTAAAGTAAATATAAGAACCTGAACAGTGGAAACAGATAAACTAGTAAATAAATAATATGGTAAGAAAGCCAGGAATGAAAGTTTAAAAGATACTGGCTTTAAGCCAACAAATATTCATTTGCTAAAGGTATGAATACTGGTGGCAAGTTCTTAAAACATTTTTAAAAAGAATTTAATGTTTGGAAGAGACATTAAATAGGTCTGGATGCTAAAACTGAGATTATTCTTCAAAAAACAAGACAGACTTCTACAAGTACCCTATATTCTATATTTGCAAAATACAAAAATGAACAAAAATGATAAACCAGAGTTTATTATTCACACTGATTCCTGTAGATGAGAGAAAATAAGAAAATAAATAAATTTTGGATTCAAACTGGAATAAAATCAGGTAGATTAAAATAATATTTAAGAAAATAGGTTCAAGGCCTAAACTTAAAATCACTTCTCTTACATATTTGGTTTTAATCACCAGACTAATCTTGGAGCCAATATTAGCACTTCCTTTATTAAACACCAACAAAGAAGTGCTAAAAATATCCTCTTTGAGTAAAAGCTTTAAAGTGTCTGCCAGAGAACAGAAACAGAAGAAATTAAAAACAAAAATCATGAAGAAATTGAAGTCCATGAAAGAGAATCAAAGTCATAGCCAGAATCAAATTCCTCAGAGTATGATGGATAATAAGCACAAATCAGAATCAACACTTGAAGGATTATCCTAATGACAATGAATGTCCTATGTCGGCTCATAATTTGGACTAAAAAGGTCAAAAAGACAGAAGAACACAGTTGTATGTCAGTCCAGACACACTGAGCTACAAACTCCATAAAATCATGTAAGCTAGGACTTTCTCTCTTTTGACTTAGATTGAGATACACAAATTATTCTGATGAAAAAAATTTTCGGTTAAAAATAAAATGATCACTGAAAGAATGATAACTCCTTCACATAGTACTGTGCCATGTGTATGCATTATGAAGTCTGGTTATTTTCAATAACAGAAAATCTGAATGTGGTACAGTAATGCAGAAAAAAAGTGAAAGTGTTAGTTGCTCAGCCGTGTCCGATTCCTTGCGACCCTGTGGACTTGTACAGACCACTAGGCTCCTCTGTCCATGAATTCTCCAGGCAAGAATACTGGAGTGGGTAGCCATTCCCTTCTTCAGGGGATCTTTCCGACCTAGGGACCAAACCTGGGTCTCCAGCACTGCAGAAGGATTCTTTACCATCTGAGCAACCTGGGAAGCCCATGTTAAGCTAGAGATAACTATAAACTAGGAAGGATTCAACTCTGATTACTGTAGAAGTAAAAGAAGAAAAGAACAGTTGATAAACACACACATACAGGAAAAAAAAAAAAGATAAGCAACAGGAAAACACAACTGACACAAGAGAGGAAGGCCAAAATGACAAAGAATTAAACTTGATAATTTGTCAAATTAGGATTATTAGGATTTGGCTCAAAAATAAGACCTGTATTCTTTAGGCTCAAAATGTGTGGCTAAATTTCAGGAATAAATGAACAAAGGAATGACTGAATAAATGAATTTAATAAATAAAAATGAGACTAAATCTGGTATGAAAGATAAACAAGTGAAATGAAAGGGAGTATGAAGGGGAATTTCAGGCAGCGGGCAAACACAGAACAAGCTGCAGAGTGTGAGAAAGCACAGCTTGTTTAGGAAATCTCTGGATAAGCAGGTAGGGATCACGAGATCTGCGGGTGGAAGAGAGGAGCAGCAGGAAAAAAACGGAAAGGTAGATGGGGATCGAGGGAAGGAGTTAAGCAAACTGAACCACGTCAGGCAGAGCAGAATCTGCAGGATGAGACAATTTGTTGAGAAGCTACTACAGTAATTTAAGAGAGTAATCACATGGCTGTGAAGGCTAAGATGGAGACAAGGATAAAGTCAAATAATGTTAAAGAGGCAGTCCATTTAATAATTAACTGGGCATGTGGAATCAGTGAGAAGATGAAGTAGACATCTGAATGTTTGGATGAACTGCTCTGATATGAAGGAGTACAAAAGGAAAACACAGTATTCCTGGAATGAGAGCATCCACATCCTTGAGAACAAAAGGGGCAATGGGCAAATAGAATATCCTGAATGAGAACAGTTCAGCGGGCACCAAGTCTTGACGGCTACCACTGGCGTTTCTCAGTTCCACACTGACATGAGCAACACGACATGGAAAGTTTCATGCAGCAGTTTCAGGGCACTTTTATCCTCTTAAGAAAACCTGTACTTCTGTGCAAAATTGCAGATCGTACTTTAAAAATACTAACTGAAAAAATAAATGCACTTCTGTATTGCTCTTTAGAAGACACATCAGAGACTCCTGTATAAAAATACAGACAATTCCTGATTTACAGACCACTAGGCCCACTACCAATTCACAAACAGAGCGAGTGTTAACGCTGATGCTCTAAATAGAACTGTTAGGGTTTTCATCCACTTAACTATTCTACGAATTCTACTGTCTCATCCCTGTTAAGATTCAAAGGTACTAAGTGAATGTGGGGTTTGAGCTATCTATTTGTAACACATTAAATATAGCTGTATTGCTTTAGAGTAAATTTTGCTTATTTACTTTAGGAGAATGTAAGAAAACTAATCAATACTTACTCTGAAGCAATACACTTAACAACAATAAACCTTTGAAATCCAACTCATATACTGTCTGTACAGTTTAGTGTTTAGTTATTACAGTAAGATCAGAGAATTTCAAACTTTGGAAAACTAATATACCTCTTGACATTTTGCTGCTATAAGTATCAAAAAGATGGAGGTTGTGACAAACATATCTATGGCAGTTCTACAGCTAAATGTGCTCCCAGACAACATATTTCTTCTTTAATTATGTACTATCTGTCAATTAATAAGAGCTTTAGTAGCTCTTTTTAGAACTCAACCTACTGACTTTTAAAACTACATTTATGCAAAGATCAGTAAGACACAATATTTTTAATTGTATATTTATGCTGAAAGAGCATTATACTCTCCTATACATTTATATAATTGCAAAATAATAATTTGAGTAACATTCGAATGAAATTCTTAGAGCTACTTGGGGTGGAAATATTAAAAAAAATTACAAACCTTGTAGGTATTTAGACTCCATTTTCTAACAAGTTCTAACTTTTCCATGGCAGGATTTTTAGTTTCATCTGCTAGAATAACTGGACCACTTTTTGTCTGTGTTCTCTGGCTACCTGTAACATCAGAACAAAAGATAAAAATGCAAACCACACAGACAAGTAGAAAGAAAACAAAACACTGATGCAGTTCAAATTAAACTACTTATGCATTTAAAGAAATAAGAAGATTCCCACAAAGTAAAGGACTAGGACTTCTTGGAATCATTTTAAGGATGATTTCCTGATACTGCAAAAAAAAATTTCTTTGGTTTGTCCATCTTCTTTAAAAAAAAAAAAAATGCTGCAATAGGCCTTCTTCTCTAAACTGCTACTTTCTTCAAGGAAAATAAAATTTCCACAATTTATCTTATAACCTAATGATTCTTAAAAAATTGTCATTAAAAATCTGAAAGGCTCACACTCTTCACAGTGATCTCCTTTGATTATACTACACAGAAGACAGCAACAACACAATGTTACCAAAATTTTGGAGGGTTTAAAAATACTATAACTTTAGATAGTCATCAAAAATATCTTACTGTAGTATAAGAGGTTTTGTTAAACAAGACCTTCACTGTGCCTCATTTTTTCCTCAAGAAAGCCAGCACTTCCCCCAAAGCCATAATTAATACAGGCAGTATAAAGCCCTGATAATGCATTACTCCAACAATTAAGAAATTATGACATAACAGCAACTCTACAACTATACAGTTCCTCACAGTAAAATATTTTTTACAGAAGAACATATTTAGTAACATTTATGATGTTAATAACTTGGGATAGAAACACCATAATTTTAAAATAACAATTTTTAAAAAAGACAAGAGAAAACATTTTATAAAATGGTTTTAAAAGGTTAGAGTCAGCAAAAATTTCTTCTCTCACCCCTGTAACCAGGCCAGGCTTTACCACAGTTTTACCATAATCTAAGGAGAACAGTATATAAAATCAAATGCGTTTAAGAATTTACAAAATTCTCACATAAAGTATAAAATATTAACATTTCATGTAAATTTGCCTTGTTTTTATAGTCCAGCAGTATTAAAGTGAAAAGCAAATCCAATGCAAAGAAATAGGTTTTTCCCAGTACTTTTCACTCGGCATAACTGGAAAATTACATAGTATTTTGAAGCAATTTGACAACTAGTTGTTAAGTCAAAGTTGAAAAAAGGAAGACACAACCTTTTCCACTTGATTCATTCCAAATAATGAACAACCCAACTGTTGAAAGTCCTTTTTTATTTAACTGAAAACAGATGGCAGAGCTGCAAAGCCAAGAGTTTAGGATCAAATAAGTAAAGCAACATTTTCCAGAGCAAAGAAAAGAAAGGTAGATTAAAAATGAATCAAACTTTAATGTGTTTTTTTCTGTTATTCCAGAAATTTCATGTTTGAGATTGTGCCTAATAAACTTTGAAAAGCCAGAAAGGTAAGCTATGGCTAGAGAGATCACTTTCCTTATTGTTAAAAAAAAAAAAAAAACAAAAAAACAGCCACCAAAAAAGCCAGAATAACACACCTAAGAATATAAAGCAAGCGATAGGAAATTGAGTGAGTGAGTTTAGCTTCAGCAGTAGCAAGAAGGGCTTTATCCGATCAGTGCAGTGAATACCTGCAGGAACAATTAAATCACTTCCTTGTTGAGTCAGTCGACTAGCTGCCACCCTGCTAGGAGACATAACAGATGGCAGAGGTGGTGCTGGGGAACCTGAAAAGGGCAGACATTTCACTGTGAAAATGCTTCTCTTCCTCCACACAATATACATTTTGAATATAGCTGTACTGACATTTCCTTTAAAATATTCAAAAAAAGGATTAAAAGCTGGGAACTAATAGACTTGCTTCCATGCTGAAATGGATGAGTAACAAATGGATGCTACCAGGATGAGCTCTTACATAAACTTTTCTTAGAACTATTAAAACCAAACAAAACACATAACTGTAAGAAGAGACTTGGTAAGATCATGTTTAATCAGTACTCTACCTGGACTTGGCTGTTTTCAAATCAATTAAAAGTATGTGATTAAAGGACACAGCTGAAGTGGTTTTAAAGCTTAACTCAACACTGTATAACTTGCTACTCTAACATAGGGAGGAAAGCTCTTCAAGTAGAAATCCAAAGGCATGGAACACTTGTATCAAATTTATCATTAACATTCACACAAATGTGAATGAATCACCCTTCACAGAAATTATAGCCAAAAATTTCAAATCATAAATCAAGTATCACCTACTACAGATTACTGCCACTCATAGTATGGATGCAAGGGGTTTCCATCAATTATGTCATCTCGGAGCGCATCAGAAATACAGACCTACTTAACTAGAATCTGCATTTTCACAAGATCTTCAGGTGATTTGTATGTGTTTTGAAGCCTGAGAAGTGATAATACAGAGTGTTATTCTGATTAATCATAAGACTTCTGAAGCTTTTCAAACATACCTGAGACATTCCACAAGATCTACTGATTATCACTGAAACAGGTTATTTTTAGAGCTTTTCCGGGGGGTGGGGGAAGCTTTAGCTTTTTTATTAGATTGATTTTCTGCTTTTATTTATTAGATAAATAAAAATAGCATATATTTAAGGTATAAAAAATGATTTTTTTGATATATGTATACACTGTGAAATGATTACATCCATCACCTCACATAGTTACCATCTTTGTGTGTGTGGTGAGAAAACCTGAGATCTATCAGCAAATTTCAAGTATACATTATTATTAACTATAGTCACCATGCTGCTCATTAGGCAACAGTAGTTTTTTAGAAGCTACTTACTCTCAAACACAGCTAAGTTTGAGAACCTGAGGAAAGAATACAATTTTGGAATGAAACACACTGAGTTTTAAAATTCTAACTCTGGGTTTGAAATTCTGGCTCTATTTATCAAATAGTATCAGGAACACCCTGGCAAATTACTCAACATCTCTGAGCCTTAATTTTTTTAAAAAGTTAAGAAAAACTGAGTACCCAACATTGTTGCTAATGTCCAGCATAAAACTATACAGCTTCAACTGACTATTTTAAATTCTAAAGGTTTTATGTCTTTAGGGAAGTGATCATTGAAAGGAAACTGAAAAAATTATTAACATCCTTCACATTTAGCTGAATATATTTTAATGTTTCTAAGATAAATTTATTACAACTATACTCTTTTCCAGTTTTCTAAAAACACATATCAAATTTATAATTAAAATATTCCAGTAAGAATGAATGTCAACTTTCTCATATCCCAGATATACGAAGTTCTGATCAGGAATAGTCACCAGTTTTAATAATAAGGAATACTTAATGTGGACTGAATCTAACATTAAAATCCAAAACACACAATGTATCTAAATAGAATGGCATTACCTTTCAAAATGAGATACCTGTCTTTCAAAAAAAATTCTGTTGAACCAAAAAAGTTTAAAACTGGAAGGGACAACAGAAATCAACTAGTCTGATGCTAAACTACAGGGAAAAAGAGGCTCAGAGAGGTTTAAATAGCTTATTAGATTCTCAGGTGTTCTGAATCCATACCATAATATCTCCATTATTAAATTCAATACAAAAAACATCAATCCATAAATTACTTGTTAAGCTGGAAGGCATTTAATGGATTATCCAATGCAATCACTATTTTAAACAAAAACTCTATCTCTACTATTACATAAAGAAGAGTTCAATAAACGATGACTACTATAATTCCATTTTGTGATAATCCCAGGAACAGAGAGCTCTGTTGTTCTGGCTATTACTGTTTATTAATCTTGCATAAGAAATAATCCCATGATTTAACATGAGATATGTATAACATATATGTCACAAGTGATACAGAACTTTCCAAACTAAAGTAGCAAAAAGACATAGTGCTGAGATAAGTAGAGACCTTCAACTATTTGCTTTACTTTCAAGGGTTAATTGTTCTCTGTATCTTCAAATCTTTAAGTCAGACTAATTTAGTTACTAAAATCACTCACAAATAAGTAAATCATTCCAACAAAAATAATTCTTAAAACTCTAGGCTTTTGCTAATTGATGAAATTTGGAGAATTAGCTCAGCTTTCTCTCAACAGGAGAAGTCTAGGAATATGAATAATGTGTATGCAATGATCAAAACCCCACTAAAACAAAACTCAGATACCAAGAACAACTCATTCTTAAGAGTTCTGACTTACTCATGGTTTTCACTGTTATTCATTCTACCATGTATTTCTTGGGTAGATTTCAATATTTATTGTTACACTGAATTTAAGCACAATTTCTTCTAAATTTGCCCCAGAGATGGAAAAATAAATGGTAATAGGGTCCTTATAAAGTTATCATTCAGTTTTTCCCAGAAAGCTAACAGAGCCCCAACTCCTAACATTTTTTCATGAGACATATATCCTAAATTTTGTTCATTTAAAAAGGCTTTCTTATCTCTTCTTGCCATTCTCTGGAACTCTGCATTTGGTTGGGTATATATTTCCCTTTCTCTTCTGCCTTTCACTTCTCTTCTTTTCTAAGGTATTCTTAAGGCTTTCTCAGACAACCACTTTAATCTTCTTGCATTTCGTTTTCTTGGGGATACCCAACTGAATGAAGAGTTCCAGAGAATAGCAAGGAGACATAAGAAAGCCTTCCTCAGTGATCAGTGCAAAGAAATAGGGGAAAACAATAGAATGGGAAAGACTAGAGATCTCATCAAGAAAATCAGATACCAAGGGAATATTTCATGCAAAGATGGGCTCAATAAAGAACAGAAACAGTATGGATCTAACAGAGGCAGAAGAGATGGCAAGAATACACAGAACTATCATATCCTGAACAATCATGATGGTGTGGACACTCACCTAGAACTAGACATCCTGAAGTGTGAAGTCAAGTGGGCCTTAGGAAGCATTACTACGAACAAAGTTAGTGGAAGTGATGAATTCCAGCTGAGCTATTTCAAGTCCTAAAAGATGATGCTGTTAAAGTGTTGCACTCAATATGTGCAAATGTGGAAAACTCAGCAGTGGCCACAGGACCGGAAAAGGTCATTCCAATCCCAAAGAAGGGCAATACAAAAGAATGTTCAAACTACCACACAGTTGCAAGGTAGCAAGTACATTATTTGTACATAAAGTACATTATTTCACACACAAGCAAGGTAATGCTCAAAATCCTTCAAGCTAGGCTTCAACAGTATGTGAACTGGAATTTCTGGATGTAAAAGCTGGATTTAGAAAAGGCAGAGGAACCAGAGGCCAAATTACCAACATCCACTGGATCACAGAGAAAGCAAGGGAATTTAAGAAAAACAGCTATTTCTGTTTCACTGACTATGCTAGAAGTCTTTGACAGTGTGGATCACAATAAACTGTGGAAAATTCTTAAACAGATGTGAATACCAGACCACCTTACCTGTCTCCTGAGAAACCTGCATGCAGGACAAGAAGCAACAGTTAGAACCTTACATGGAAAAATGAACTGGTTTAAAATTGGGCAGGAAGTATGACAAGGCTGTATACTGTCACCCTGATTATTTAACTTATATGCAGAGTACATTATGTTAAATGCCAGACTGGAATGAATCACAAGCTGGAATCAAGACTGCGAGGAGAAATATCAACAACCTCAGATAAGCAGATGATACCACTCTAATGACAGAAAGTGAAGAAGAACTAAAGAGCCTCTTGATGAGGGTAAAAGAAGAGAGTGAAAAGCCTGGCTTAAAACTTAAAATTCAAAAAAGCAGACATATCACTTTGCCAACAAAGGTCCATATAGTCAAAGCTATGGTTTTTCCAGTGGTCATGTACAGATAGATGTGAGAGCTGGACATAAAGAAGGCTGAGCGCTGAAGAATTGTTGCTTTCGAATTGTGCTGGAAAAGACTCTTGAGAGTCCCTTGGACAGCAAGGAGACCAAACCAGGCAATCCTAAAGAAAATCAACCCTGAATATTCATTGGAAGGGCTGATTCTGAAACTGAAGCTCCAATACTTTGGCCACCTGATGTGAACAGCTAACTCAGAGGAAAAGACCCCGATGCTGGAAAAGATTGAGGGCAGAAATAGAAGGGGGCAACAGAGGATGAGATGGTTGGATGGCATCACTGACTCAATGGACATGAGTTTGAGCAAAAATAGTGGAGGACAGGGAAGCCTGGCATGCTGCAGTTTATGGGGGTTGCAAAGAGCTGGACATGGCTTAGCAACTGAACAACAATAAGAACATATTCTAAATTTTAAACATGAGAAAATCATGTTCATTCTAATTTATGCATACATGCCTCAAAACAAGGACACTTAACTACAACTTTCCAGTAAATGCTTAATGAATCTGAGTATGACAGAATGATTATCTTTTAAACATACTGATTAACTATGTAGCTTGTTTTAAAAAGTGTTTTATAAAGTCAATTCAAAGAGACATAAATTACTGCCATTATCACAAAACACATTTTTTATTCCAATCTGAGGGACTACAATGGATCTATAAGCAAGTGAAACTGACTGGCACTTTCCTGTTCATGGACAACAGGTTACAATGCCAGCTGACTTTGATTATTGTATATACTATTCTGTTTAAGGGGGAAAGGATAAAACCAAATGTCAGCCAAATAATATCACTGAAAATCTTCAAATATCTTAATTGTAAAAGTCTTTTTTTTTTTTTAATTCTATGTTGACATTTAAATTTGGAAATTGGTGACCGGTTGGAAAATGATGTCACGCAAAGTGTGCCTTGTGTCTTCAAACGTTCATAATCTCAGGCAATCAGTCAACCTTCTCAAATTCAAAGTTATTCAAAGCCTAGAGAACACCACCACAATGCTATGCAATGACTACTGCGATACTGATGCACGTGTTGCCTTTCTATATCTTTATTTCTGTGAACATAAGAATGAAAAGGGTAAAAAAAAAAGATGTCAGTAGAAAGTCCACTCGTTTTACAGCCTAGAGTAGAAGATAGTATACTGGATTACCCTAAAGGCCTATTTCTAGGATCCATTTAGCAAGGAATATATTTTAAAATATAAGTTGTTTCTCACTATTGGCCATTAGTATAATAAAATATAGAATACTGCAAGAGGGCTACAGAGTACAAAGGCATGGAGATATTTTTTTCAACTTGTGAAATTATAATACAGTATTAAAAGATGCTTGGAAGAAAGATCCTTGGAAGAAAAGCTACGACCAAACCTAGACAGCATATTAAAAAGCAGAGCCATTACTTTACCAACTAGATCTGTATAGTTAAAGCTATGGTTTTCCAGTAGTCATGTATGGATGTGAGAGTTGGACTATAAAGAAGACCAAAGAACTGATGCTTTTGAACTGGAGAAGCATTGGAGAAGACTCTTGAGAGTCCCTTGGACTGCAAGGAGATCCAATCAGTCCATCCTAAAGGAAATCAACCCTGAATATTCATTGGAAGGACTGATGCTGAAGCTGAAGCTCCAATACTTTGGCCACCTGATGCAAAGTACTGACTCACTGGAAAAGACCCTGATGCTGAGAAAGATTGAAGGCAGGAGGAGAAGGGGACAACAGAGGATGAGATGGTTGGATGGCATCACCGACTTGACGGACCTGAGTGTGAGCAAGCTCCAGGAGTCGGTGATGAACAGGGAGGTCTGGCGTGCTGCAGTTCATGGGGTCGCAGAGTCGGACACAACTGAACAACTGAACTGAACTTAACACAGTATTAAAATTAAAATACTTCATTGAACATCCAAGTATTGCTACTTTAACTAGAGCTCTGTCAAGAAAACAATCCAGTTTTACATCTACATGATTTTATTTTCTTTCACTTGTGTAAAGATGAAAAAATACCTAAAAAGGTTATTATAGGCAAGAGTATTTAAAAAGGAAGTGTTTTTCTTTATATTAAAAAAGAAAAAAAACACATACATGGAATGTATGCAGAAAAGAGCTAACATACTAGATCTAACTATTTACCTTTGAAAAGACCAGTTTACAAAAGATTGGCCCTCAACTGGCATCTGAGAACTTTAATTTTGGAGTGATTCTCACCATTCCTGGAATTCTAAGACTTGCTCACTATGCCTAAACTGTTTATACAAACAATGTGGTTTATGCTTTCCTTCTGGGAGTCTGGAATCTGGCACATGCTAGGCAGAGGGTGCCTATGTGGACAATCTCCAATAAGAACCCTAGGCACTAATTTATCTTCCTTGGTTAGCAACATTTCACATTTGTTGTCACAGCTCTGCTGGGAGAATGAAGCATGTCCTTTATGACTGGACTGGGAAAGGACCCCAACCTTTACCTCAGGCACCCTTTGCCTTTGCCGACTGTGCTCAGTATACTTCTGCTATCATCACAGTCTGGATTATGACTATACACTGAGTCCTGTTAGTCCTCTTTGAAAATTACTTTATTGGAGGGTGCTCTCAGGAGACCTCCGACACAGCATATATAGTGAGAAAAATAAAAGTTTCATTTTCTAATTGCTTTGAAATAAGAAATATGTATTTATACAAATCAATATTGACATAAATTTTGTGGTTACCACTAAAATAATTTAAATCTGCATTTTTGATATAATTTTTGAGTTTTTCAGTATTTTAAAACCAATTTTCAAGCAGTAATCAGTGAAATTATGCATGCTAACCTGTTTATATAAAGACAACTATTAAAACAATTACTAAATTAAATTGAAGAGAAAAAGGATTATGTTTATAACCAGTGTTTTATCATGAAATCAAAGTTCTCAACTCTACTAAGGTAGCATTTGGTGACCTTCTCCCATCTTCTATCCCGCTCATCTTTAAAAATAATGGGTTCCTTACCTTGAAATGATCCTGCTTCAATAACCCCCTCTTTGGTACTGTCAAAGCCATGAGATGTGATTTGCGTTTCTGAGAGACCAAGTCCAGCTGGTAATGAACGCTTCAAATCCTTAGCAACATTTGAATAAAAGAGAAAATCTTGTAAAAATCTCACACCATACAGCAGTTCCGCATAATTTTGTCCTTTTAATCACATGGTGAACTATTTTTCTCTCTACTGTGTAGTATTCCCTTATGCTGTCATGGTGGTCCAAGATGATGTATATCTGCAGCAAACTAAGCAAGGTTTGCTATAAGAGATACAGTGTACACCAAATATAAAATAGTTTCATTAGTTTAGACTTAAGCATCAGACAGATATTAAAATTCAATTTCAAATTTCGAATCTTCTGATACATAAGGAAAATCATTTCAAGGACAGAATTAAGATGACTAAAAAGTCATGTCTAATATTAAAAAGCTCAGTGATGTCTAATATCATCTTGATGAGCCTTTGGTGATGTTTAACATAAATCATTCACTTGCAATATTAAGTTTCCCTCTGATTTGCAGGTTAGCTAGGTAAACAGGGCTTCAATCAGTGTAAGGAAAAGAAAATTTCTTGTGATTTAGATTTATTTTAAATTACTGATATTTGCCAACCTAACTGCAATTAAGCTTGTAACTGTAATAAATACAATATTTGACATTCAGTCTTACAGTAAAAGAAAAGAGAGAAAGCCATGAAACACAGATTTCCAACTAAAAGTTCTTTCTTGCCTCTGGCTTGGATATGAGGAATTACCCAATTTTCATAATCAGTCTATGACTAGACTCTACTGGTTCTTTGTAACGATAAGTTAGTGATACACTAGAAGATGTCTTTGAAATTCTTCCTTAAGGCCCTATTCCACCACATATAATGTACAGCTAGAATCTGAAACTCCAGCAACCTTCATACAGGAACTTCTTTTCTGATTATCTAGTTTTATTTTTCTCATAGTGATTATCACTAACATATTCAATAAATATTTGTTGGACAAATAAGTAAATGAATTTGTTAAATAAACTAAGGGACTTATGACAACATCGCATAGATTAAGAAGTTGCAGGCTTCTCTGATGGCTCAACATAAGGAATCCACCTGCCAACACAGAAGACACAGGCTTGACCGCTGATTTGGGAAGATCCCACATGCTGCAGAGCAGCTAAGCCCATGTGCCACAACTCCCAAGCCTGTGCGCTCAAGCCTGGGACCACAACCACTGAAGTCCGCAGGCCCCGGAGCCCGTGCTGCACAACGAGAGAAGCCGCCGCAGCGACAAGTCCATGCGCAGCAGCGAAGACCCAGCACACCCCCACACAAACCGACAGAGTTGCTGCAGCAATAAGCTCACTTTAAAATTTATTGAGTATCTGCTTATTCTTACTATGCTACACTTGCTCGGCAGAGAAAAAGATAACACAAAGGAGAGACAAGATATATAAATATTAATATAAAAGTTGAACCTGGTGCCAAAGTAAAGACAGTATCAGAAGAATTTGGAATAGGGGCTAAGTCCAGGAGAACCGAATAAGAAAAGAAAAAGTACTTCTTGAACTCTGAAATATAGAGGATTTATTTATTCATTCAATCAACATCTACTGAGCACCAAGTTCACGACAGTCACTGCTATGGATACTACACATGGAGCACTGCAGGAAACAGACCACCTCTGTCCATCAGACTCATCTGAGGTGTGACCGAAGGAGGAGACGGATAGTAAATGAATGCATCTCAGGTACAATGCACTACAGTAAAAATACCGGTGACCCTTGAAAAACACAGGTTTGAACTGTCACCTTATATGCATTTTTTTTTCAATAAATATGCTTGTACTGCAGTACTACAAGATCCAAGGTGGTTGACTCCTCAGAGCTGAACTGTGGATACAGAGAACCAAAGGAAAAGTTATACAAAAATTTGACTGTAGGTAGACTGCTTGAACCCACAGTTCAAGTAGAAACTGTAATAAGTAGTAAGTTTAATTTTTTAAGGCAGGGTAAGAGGGTACCTCAGATTGATTATATTCTTTGCAGCCAAAGATGGAGAAGCTCTATACAGTCAGCAAAAACCAGACTGGGAGCTGACTGTGGCTCACATCATGAACTCCTAATTGAAGAAAGTGGGGAAAACCACTAGACCATTCAGGTATGACCTAAATGAAATCCCTTATGATTATACAGTGGAAGTGAGAAACAGATTTAAGGGACTAGATCTGATAGACAGAGTGCCTGATGAACTATGGACTGAGGTTCGTGACATTGTACAGGAGACAGGGATCAAGACCATCACCATGGAAAAGAAATGCAAAAAAGCAAAATGGCTGTCTGGGGAGGCCTTAAATAGCTGTGAAAAGAAGAGAAGTGAAAAGCAAAGGAGAAAAGGAAAGATATAAGCAGATGATTGCAGAGTTCCAAAGAATAGCAAGGAGAGATAAAAAAGCTTTCTTCAGCAATCAATGCAAAGAAATAGAGGAAAACAACAGAATGGGAAAGACTAGAATCTCTTCAAGAAAATTAGAGATACCAAGGGAACGTTTCATGCAAAGATGGGCTCGATAAAGGACAGAAATGGTATGGACCTAACAGAAGCAGAAGATATTAAGAAGAGGTGGCAAGAATACACAGAAGAACTGTACAAAAAAGAGCTTCACAACCAAGATAATCATGATGGTATGATCACTCACCTAGAGCCAGACATCCTGGAATGTGAAGTCAAGTGGGCCTTAGAAAGCATAACTATGAACAAAGCTAGTGGTGGTGATGGAATTCCTGTTGAAAGATGATGCTGTGAAAGTGCTGCACTCAATATGCCAGCAAATTTGCAAAACTCAGCAGCGGCCATAGGACTGGAAAAGGTCAGTTTTCATTCCAATCCCAAAGAAAGGCAATGCCAAAGAATGCTCAAACTACTGCACAATTGCACTCATCTCACATGCTAGTAAAGTAACGCTCAAAATTCTCCAAGCCAGACTTCAGCAATATGTGAACTGTGAACTTCCAGATGTTCAAGCTTCTTTTAGAAAAGGCAGAGGAACCAGAGATCAAATTGCCAACATCCACTGGATCATGGAAAAAGCAAGAGAGTTCCAGAAAAACATCTATTTCTGCTTTATTGACTATGCCAAAGCCTTTGACTGTGTGGATCACAATAAACTGTGGAAAATTCTGAAGAGATGGGAATACCAGACCACCTGACCTGCCTCTTGAGAAACCTATATGCAGGTCAGGAAGCGACAGTTAGAACTGGACATGGAACAACAGACTGGTTCCAAATAGGAAAAGGAGTATATCAAGGCTGTATATTGTCATCCTGCTTATTTAACTTATATGCAGAGTACATCATGAGAAATGCTGGGCTGGAAGAAGCACAAGCTGGAATCAAGATTGCCAGGAGAAATATCAATAGCCTCAGATATGCAGATGACACCACCCTTATGGCAGAAAATGAAGAGGAACTAAAAAGCCTCTTGATGAAAGTGAAACAGGAGAGTGAAAAAGCTGGCTTAAAGCTCAACATTCAGAAAAAGAAGATCATGGCATCTGGTCCCATCACTTCATGGGAAATAGATGGGGAAACAGTGGAAACAGTGGCTGACTTTATTTTTTGGGGCTCCAAAATCACTGCAGATGGTGACTGCAGCCATGAAATTAAAAGACGCTTACTCCTTAGAAGGAAAGTTATGACCAACCTAGATAGCATATTGAAAAGCAGAGACATTACTTTGCCAATAAAGGTCTGTCTAGTCAAGGCTATGGTTTTTCCAGTGGTCACGTATGGATGTGAGAGTTGACTATAAGGAAAGCTGAGCACCGAAGAACTGATGCTTTTGAACTGTGGTGTTGGAGAAGACTCTTGAGAGTCCCTTGGACTGCAAGGAGATCCAACCAGTCCATCCTAAAGGAGATCAGTCCTGCGTGTTCATTGGAAGGACTGATGCTGAAGCTGAAACTCCAATACTTTGGCGACCTCATGTGAAGAGCTGACTCATTGGAAAAGACTCTGATGCTGGGAGGGATTGGGGGCAGGAGGAGAAGGGGACGACAGAGGATGAGATGACTGGGTGCATCACCAACTCGATGGACATGAGTTTGAGTGAACTCTGTAAGTTGGTGTTGGACAGGGAGGCCTGGTGTGTGCTGGGATTCATGGGGTCGCAAAGAGTCGGATACGACTAAGCAACTGAACTGATGAGGGATACAGAGTGACAAGCAAAGTGTGCTATTTTGGATGGGATATTCAGGGAAGGTCTATCTGAAGAGGTAAAATTTGTGCAGAATTCTGAACAAAATGAGAGACTGAGCCATGTGGCTCATGTGGGGAAAGAGCAGTGATGTAAAAGCTCATAATGATGCTCTGTTTCTTGACTGAATGATAGACACACAGTACCCATGGTACAATGAATTCACTTCACTGTCATAAAGTCTGCCCTTTTAAAGTGTGTAATTCTGTGGGGTCTGTATATTTACAGGTTGTGCAGACATCATTATCTAAGCATCTTCATCACCTTAAAAAGAAACTGTACCCGTTAGAGGTCACTTCCCACTTCCACCTTTCCCCAGCTCCTCACCAACACTAATGCACTTTCTGTGTACTGCTTACTCTGGTTGTTAGTGTTATTGTTCAGTCATGGCCAACTCTTTGAGACCCCATGACTGCAGCACACCAGGCCTCCCTGTCCATCACCAACTCCCGGAGCTTACTCAAACTCATGTCCATTGAGTTGGTGATGCCATCCAACCATCTCATCCTCTGTCGTCCCCTTCTCCTGCCTTCAATCTTTCCTAGCATCAGGCTCTTTTCCAATGGGTCAATTCTTTGCATCAGGTGGCCAAAGTATTGGAGCTGCAGCATCAGTTCTTCCAATGAATATTCAGGGTTGATTTCTTTAGGAATGAGTGGTTTGATGTTCCTGCTGTCCAAGGGACTCTCAAGAGTCTTCTCCAGCACAATTTGAAAGCATCAATTCTTCAGTGCTCAGCCTTCTTTACAGTCCAACTCTCACATCCGTACATGACTACTGGAAAAACCATAGCTTTGACCATACAGACCTTTGTGGGCAATGTGATGTCTCTGCTTTTTAATAGGCTGTCTAGGTTTGTCATAGCTTTTCTTCCAAGGAGCAAGTGTCTTTTAATTTCATGGCTGCAGTTACCATCTGCAGTGATTCTGGAGCCCAAAACAATAAAGACTGTCACTGTTTCCACTGTTTTCCCATCTATCTGCCAGGAAGTGATGGGACTGGATGCCATGATCTTCGTTTTTTAAATGCTGAGTTTCAAGCCAGTTTTGGACATTATTCTATACTCCTGGTTAGGTCAGATAGTAACTCTATGTTTAACTTTTCAAGGAACTGTCAGAACTGTCTTCTGAAAGGGTTGTACCATTTCACATTCCCAAAAGCAATGTATGAAGGTTCTAATTTCTCCACATTTTCATCAATACTTGTTATTGTCTGTCTTTTTGATTACAGTCACTAGGCAGGTGTGAAGCAGTATCTTACTGAAGTGATGATTTTCATTTCCATGATGTCTAATGATGTTGAGCATCTTTACATGTGCTTATTTGCATTTGAATATCTCCCCTGGAGAAATGTCAAGTCAAATCTACTGCCCCGTTTTTAATTGGGGCATTTATCATTTCACTGATATAGATAAAAATCACTTATCAATGATATGACTTATATTTTTCCCCCACTTTGTTGGCTGTTCACTTTCTTCATGGTGTTCTTTGAAGCACAAAAGTTTTAAATTTTGATAAAGTCTGATTTACCTATTCATTCTTTTGTTGCTTATGATTTCGGCATCATATTTAAGAAACTAAAGTGCCTATTCCAAGGTTATAAAGATCCACCACTAAGTTTTTCTTCTAAGAGTTTTATACTTTTAGCTCTTACATTTAAGTCATAGATCCATTTTCAGTTAATTTCTAACTATGGTGAGAGTGATGGTGTGTGGTCTGCGTTCAACTTCATTTTTCGCATGTGGATATCCAGTTGTCCCAGAACCATTTGTTTAGGACTATTCTTTCCACGGGCTTCCCAGGTGCCGCTAGTGGTAAGGAACCCACCTGCTAATTCAGGAGATGTAAGAGATGCAGGTTCAATTCCTGGGTCAGGAAGATGCCCTGGAGGAGGGTATGGCAACCCACTCTACTGCTCTTGCCTGGAGAACCTCATGGACAGGGAAGCCTGAAGAACTACAGTCCATGGGGTCACAAAGAGTCAGACACAATTGAAGAGACAGCATACACACATCCTTTCCACATTGAAAACTGTCTTGGCACCCTTGCTGAAACTCAACTGACCATAAATGTAGGGTCTATTTCTCTACTCTCAATTCTGTCCCACTGATCTGTACGTCATCCTTAAGTCAGTACCATATTGTTACGATTACTGTAGCTTTGTGGTAGTAAGTTTTGAAATCAGAAGTAATGAGTCCTACAACTCTGTTCTTCATTTTCAATTCTCTGGGCATTCTGCATCCTTTGTGTTTACATCTGATCAGTTTGTCAATTTTTAAAATTAAAAAAAAAAGCCAGTTGCGATTCTGATAGAGACTGTGCTGAATCTGATCAATTTGGGGAGATTCCCATCTGATCCATGAACGTGAGATGCCCTTCCATTTATTTAGAACTTTTTAAACTTCTTTCCACGATGTTCTGTAGTTTTTGGGAAGATCTCACAGGCCACAGAGTATCTTGGCCTGCCTGCCCAAGAGCCCACGCTTCTCCAGAGCTCTAGAAGAGGCTACCACCGTAACAAGCCCCATGTGCTGCAACCAGAGAGAGGAGCCCCACTCATCGCAGCCAGAGAAAGCCTATGCCCAGGAACCAAGACCCAGCAGCAGTAACAAAGATAAAGAACAAACTTTAAAAAACATAAAAGAATATGGGCAAGATACCCAGTACATATTTTGGGGCACTCAGTTGAAGTTAGCCATCGCACTCCTCTGTTAAAATCATCTTTACAACTAATCAGTGCTATCAGTAATAATCACGACAGCAAACATTTCTCAAGAACTTACTATGTGCCAGGGATTGTTCTAAGCACTTTACATACAGTCGGTCCTCACTCTGCATGACAGGGCAAGATCAAGATTATAAAAATATACAAGCAGGTCGAAACCATGCAAAGTGGTTAACGGGAAAAACCGATCATTCCATGAACTTCAATAATTCATCTCCAAACTTTAAAGATTCTTTCCTTGCTTCTGTCTTTAAGTGAGCTTTCACCAAGTCCCTCTGGCTCCAATCTAGAGCCCCTCCAACAGTGCAGCAGTGCCAACAGACCGGTGGGGCAGCTATTTCCCTACAACTCGTTTAGGTCTGATCTGAGTTTCGCTCCTTCCACAGTTACCCTTTTATATTTCTTTGCTGCACTTCTGTCTTTGTTCACCCATCCCCTTTTGCTTATCCACTTCTGTAAAACATCACATGGGTTTATGAGCAAGATACAAGGTGATAACACAGCCACATGATTTGCTATCTGTGTATGAAATGAATAGCAAATACAGTGACCATCACCAAAAGACTGTGAAAGTGACATGATTACACAACAATCGTGATATGCATTGGTATTCACATGGCCATTTATAGTCTAAGTTTGTACTTTATACTGCTGCTGCTGCTGCTAAGTCGCTTCAGTCGTGTCCGACTCTATGCGACCCCAGAGACGGCAAGCCCACCAGGCTCCCCCGTCCTGGGATTCTCCAGGCAAGAACACTGCAGTGGGGTGCCATTGCCTTCTCCATGTACTTTATACAATTACACTTAATACAATGTGGTGACAGCAATCTGAGCTGTGGTGTTGGGGACAGGCATTATTTAATTAAACCACAGCAACCAAAATTAGAAGAAGGCGATGGCACCCCACTCCAGTACTTTTGCCTGGAAAATCCCATGGATGGAGGAGCCTAGTAGGCTGCAGTCCATGGGGTCACAAAGAGTCAGACATGACTGAGTGACTTCACTTTCACTTTTCACTTTCCTGCATCGGAGAAGGAAATGGCAACCCACTCCAGTGTTCTTGCCTGGAGAATCCCAGGGACGGGGGAGCCTGGTGGGCTGCCATCTATGGGGTCGCAGAGAGTCGGACACGACTGAAGCGACTTAGCAGCAGCAGCAGCAACCAAAATTAATGCATTTGGAACTATAAAAGGAAGAACTGCCTAAAATAACCTCATTTAGTAGTATTATCTCTACTATTTTACAAATGGGAAAAAGGCCACACAGAAATAGGACTAAGCACCAGAAAACAATATTAATTAATCTATCATAAATGTAAATAGCTACCAGCAATTTATTAAAGACTCGGAATTTATTTTACCTAGTATGTTGTCTTTAAACAATTTAGTTAACAAATATCTTTTAAAACTCATTATTTCAGAATCTGCTCAAGTTTAAACATTCTCCACTTGTAATTTCCTACTGGTACAAAAGAGACAACAACTGTCATTCTACTTCACTTACATTCTAGTGTCACTTAAAATCTCTTGTCTCGGGACATCTTTTTCATCTGTGTAGTGTTTTGGGGGAGCACTTCGAATTAAAAACACACTTTACCCTCACTTTTACTTACTTCCTATTTTAAAACCAAATCTCTGAGTCTGTTCATTTTGCTGAATAAATCATCTTTACCTTCCTAGTTTATTTTTTAATATACTAATGTACTACATTAATGGTTTCTAGTTTTAAATATTAGTGATCCTTTTATTTGTATTAACGTTAAAACCACGTATCAAAAACCAGATAATCATCACTTACAAAATAAATAATGTCAAAGCACCAAGATATTTCTTAAACTTTGTGAATTTGGTTATTAAGGTCAATTATTTATAGAGTGGTTTCCCTAGATATTGCTTTGCTCCAAGTCTTGACAGCTTTTCAGCTCTCCATAAGTAAAAAAGTGATGAAGACATCTCTCAAAATATAAGGGATAAAAAACCATAAATAACATACAAAGGGGAAGAGAGGTCCAAGAGAGTTGTGTTTACTGTATTCTTAGAACTTAACTGAAAGAACTCTACTCATTTGAATCATTTGTCCTGTCACAAAACAGTGTGCAAATTCCCAAAAGAGAGATGCAGCAGTAGTAGCTGGGAAGAGAGGAGATAGTAACGGGTTCAATAGTAAGTTTGATGTACACCTCTCACCCCCTAAGTTTTCAGAAGTTACGGGATGCTTCCCTTTTGTCACGCATGGTTTCTGGAAGAACAACTGCTAGCTGTCTGAGGATGTTACATTTCACTCAAACCCCTTCCAGTGGTCTCCCAAGGGTCCTTTACTCAACAAACAAAAAGTTCTTCCAGGAAAAAAGCCTCCTGTCCTGTAGTCCTGTATGTAAAACAGCTGTAACATCTGAAAACCACTATGGCTCCTTTGCTTAAATTGTTACTAACAGAAGGAGCCTAACCAAAGTGGTATGAACAGGTCCATTCAGAGTGTGAACAGAATTATCATTCTGATAGCTGTCTGACTGTTAAGTTGCTCCAACACAAAACGATATGCTCTATGAGAGAGGAATGCATGACCTGTGAGAAAACACTCAGTATTTTACGAGCTTGTTGAATGCTCTCTGTAAAATACATATTCTCTAAGTAATATAATTTAGCCCCATAGTTCACAAGAACTTTAAAATGTGTTTCTACATAACTCTTAAATTTTTAAAATGTCTCAGTGGTGAGGCTGTGACTACCTTGCTGCTGCTACTGCTGCTAAGTCGCTTTAGTCGTGTCCGACTCTGTGAGACCCCATAGACGGCAGCCCATCAGGCTCCACCATCCCTGGGATTCTCCAGGCAAGAACACTGGAGTGGGTTGCCATTTCCTTCTCCAATGCATGAAAGTGAAAAGTGAAAGTGAAGTCGCTCAGTCGTGTCTGACTCCTAGCAACCCCACGGACTGCAGCCTACCAGGCTCCTCTGTCCATGGGATTTTCCAGGCAAGAGTACTGGAGTGGGGTGCTACTGCCTTCTCCATGTGACTACCTTAGTAATTTTTAAAATAGCTGCTACTGCATTTCCTTCTATAGTTTCCAGAATATACTTGGGAGACAATGAGCCTATTTGCAACCAACAATGTAAAATCCTTACTTTGCAATTTTATATTGCTCATATTCAACTCAAGGTTTAAGTCTCTGCAAAGTCATGCTTAACAACTGAACAATAAAACAGTATAAACCTGAAGTTAACTTTCTATTCAAGCTACTAGGATAATACTATATAATACTGGAGTATTTAATAGTTTTAAAAAATAAATCTTCAAACAATTAAAATGTAATGCTTTCGTCAAAAAAAGTTTCACATATAGTTTCTTTTCAAAGGACATAAATTAATACTTGTAGTTACAGCTTCCATAAAAGCTGTGAGGGGGTGGCTCATTTTCAACCAAAATGACTTGCTTCTATTTGCATATTTTAACAGAGGTAAGAATAAGTATGAGGTTAAAAATGTAACCTTATAATTTAGCATAGTAATCTACTTTTGAACTAAAGTTAGTGCAAAATTAACAAAAAACCAAATGTTTGGCAAATTTGCTTTAAAATACACATCCTTAATAAGACGCACAACACTACAAAGAAGCAGAACTAGAGATTTATTAATGAGAATTCCCTTTCTACTCAGAGAGAGAAAGAAAAAGCTTAAGAGGGAGGAGTTTGCTAGGCATGCATCGTAAGCACCAACCACGTGTACGGATTCTCCAAGCAGTCTATAAACTACAGACTCTCTTCCCCCTAGTTTCCCCACGCTGCATCTTCCCAGTTTTCCTCCTATCTGCATCTTTAAAAATGGCTTGGGGTCTTTTACGGGCTCTAGTTTCTCTCCGGAGAGCAAAGTCCAAAGTCTCACTCTGCTTCTTCCCGTGGTGACCTAATTGAAACGTCTCCCTCCTCTCTAGTCTTGTCAGCCTTGAAATGGATTCCCTGAACAGTAGGCAGAAACAACTTTCTAAAATGCAAATGCCACAGGCCCTTCAAGTTTTTACATCATTTTAGGTAAAGTCTGAAGTCCTCCACTTTTAGGTAAAGTCAGAACCTCCACATGGTTCTGAGGTTTTACAGAACCTTATCCCTACTTACCTCTTCAGTCACACTTCGCACACCTCTGCCCCCATATTCCCCACTCCAATAATGGTGAATTTTCAATTCTATGGTCTCCTATTGATGGGATTATTCTTTATCCTTCTTGGTCTGGTTAGTTCGTCCTTTAGATTTGGCTTGGAGAGCAGTTCCCTAGTCATTAATATCCTTTCTCTCACACCATGCCATACTAGGCCAAGAACATCACCTCTCACACAGCATCAAGAGTATTTGTCTGTATTCTCTCTTCCTGAAGACAGCAAGATCCCTAAGACCATCTATCTTATTCCTTTTTGGCATTAATAGCATTTAGCAGATATGTAATACTAATACTTATTTAATTTTCTCAATTGCAGAGACATTACTTTGCCAACAAAGGTCTATGTAGTCAAGGCTATGGTTTTTCCAGTGCTCATGTATGGATGTGAGAGTTGGACTGTGAAGAAGGCTGAGCGCCGAAGAATTGATGCTTTTGAACTGTGGTATTGGAGAAGACTCTTGAGATTCCCTTGGACTGCAAGGAGATCCAACCAGTCCATTCTGAAGGAGATCAGCCCTGGGATTTCTTTGGAAGGAATGACGCTAAAGCTGAAACTCCAGTACTTTGGCCACCTCACTCGAAGAGTTGACTCATTAGAAAAGACTCTGATGCTGGGAGGGATTGGAGGCAGGAGGAGAAGGGGACGACAGGGGATGAGATGGCTGGATGGCATCACTGCCTCGATGGACGTGAGTCTCAGTGAACTCCGGGAGTTGGTGATGGACAGGGAGGCCTGGTGTGCTGCGATTCATGGGGTCACAAAGAGTCAGACACGACTGAGCGACTGAACTGAACTGACACATCTCATTCTTCAAAACAGATAAAACCTTCCAAAGCATTTATAAAATTTCAAAAGAAACAGCTTGAAAATTTTGTGTTAAATACTCTATGAACTCTGGTAATGTAAAATCGCCTTTTGTTGTTTTCATAGTTAGCTACTTATAAGGAGTATCTGCCAGAAGCAAAGCTGTGGTTCACCAGACTTCCACACTCCCAACCCAGCTGTAAACAGACTACAACATCCTTAGCCTCCTCATGGTGTCCTCTCTGACAATTACACTGGGTCAAAGAGGGCTACTCTCCAACATTCTGTTTATCAAGTGGGCAGAGGGAGGGGCAGCATTTTCTCAGCTCTCCACGGTAAACTACCAGTTCTCAAACGTTAGCTTGGGTAAGAATCATCTGAGAAAACTACTAAAAACGCAGCTTTTCTTAGCCGCCTGCTGTAGTTCTTGTTAAGTTGGAGTGTGGAGCCCAGGAGTCAGAATTTCAAACAAGTAAGCCAGATGACTCTGCTGCAGGGACTCCTCTGTCTGCGTCCTGAGGAACTCTGCCACAGGGAACCGCTTTCTGTCCTTGTGCAGCTCACTTCCACCCCTCATCGCCCTGTGGATGGCCAAACGACTCCACTCGGTCACCTACCTTCTTCTCAGCCAGTCCAGGGCGCCGACACACCCAGGTTTTCCGTTTTGTCCACAACTCCTACTATTATCCTGGGTGTTCCCAACGTTTTGCACACTACATTGGGCACACTTTCAGGGAATGATTCTATGTTCAGTCTGCAATCCTTCCAAAGTGATATATAAGGCATCTGAGTTTTCATAGCTCATCAAAAACATTCTACTAATGTACATACAGCAAGTAGTATGTTGCGTTTTTTAAAAAATATAAGTTGTGAAATACTTGAAATAAAGTCTACTGCATGAGCCCGTCTACCTACACTGATGTAGAATGATGTGCTGTAGTAATAACAGTCTGTAAAGATGTATAATTTTTTCCCCCTCAGTATGCTTGTAGGAAGGGTAAGGTAGATTGATTCAGATTTGGTGATATGTGGTTAGACAAGGGGCCAAAAAAGTGTAATGACAGATAAAAAAATATACTCAACTAATACAGTACACCCAACCTACACTTACATCTCAGCTACAACGCCTTTCATCTTTCACGCCAGTTCTACTTATGCAACTGGGACTCCCAGAGCCACTCTTTGAACCTTGTCATTGCTCAGGAAGCAACACTTTTGGAATTTTAAACCTAACAACTTATTTTATGACCACAGTCTCCTCTCATACCTATTATTGCACGTGATCCAGACAGCAAATCTCCTGTCTTGCCTGCTCTCCCCATTTTATCAACACACACACAGATATATGCACACACAATCTCAATCTCACTTCTCTCTCCCTGCCCACTTCCCTCTCAGTCCCTCAACAAACTTTTAACAAGAATCTAAAGCATCACTATCTTCTGACAGTTTACTGTCTATTCTCCTGGTCCCACCCCAACCCCTGCATCGACTATAGTCTCGATTCTAAGTAGTACTGAAGTTTGATAAGAACGAAATCATGTACCAATTTGCATCAAGAAAATTCCGAATTCATTCAAACACTATTACTGTGGAAATATTTTTATGTAACTACATTCAAAACAATTTCTCCTAGTGAAAGTTGTCCATGATAGCATTTGTTTATAAAGGCACAATCTAAAAATTATAACCAAAATACACAGGGCTTCAGCCTTTCATTAAAAATTATGTTTATTCACAATTTTCTATTTCCCAAACAGGAATACAAATCCAGAGTTAATTTAATAGATGTATATATAATAAACACATTTTAAAGTTTAATTTGTGGTTAACAGTACTAAGAATATATTCTATACTTTACAAAGAAAATATTAAAATGAATCTATATTTTCAAGGATTAAACAATCCTTGAAAAACATTTGCCATACCTTTAAAAGTGTCCAAGATATACATCTGATAAAAACTGGCCTTAGGGAAAAGCCCTCATCAAATGTGACTGAGCTACTAAATTTTTCAGGTAACGCAGAAACATTCATCACATGCTATTCAAACTCCAGGGTAGGATGAATGAGGTAGAAAATATGTTAAAGTTACTAAGTTGCTTCAGTCGTGTCCAACTCTGTGCAACCCCAGAGACAGCAGCCCACCAGGCTCCCCCTAACCTGGGATTCTCCAGGCAAGAACACTGGAGTGGGTTGCCATTTCCTTCTCCAATGCATGAAAGTGAAAAGTGAAAGTGAAGTCGCTCAGTCGTGTCCGACTCCTAGTGACCCCATGGACTGCAGCCCACCAGGCTCCTCCGTCCATGGGATCTTCCAAACAAGAGTACTGGAGTGGGGTGCCATTGTCTTCTCCAATGTTAAAGTTAAGTCAAACTAAAACTCAATCTTTTGTTGAAAAATTACTGTGATCCATAAGCTGTACAGTGTGCATATACTATCTCTGTCCTAAATGTAATTGCAAGCTCTTGGGAAAAGCAGATGCATAAATGGACAGTCACATTATTAAGGTGAGGGGAAGAAATCTGTTCAAAACAGGCTCTTATAATTCCTATTCTTCTATTCTTTCTCAAGTCTTTAGACTGCTGAAGTATATTATCCAAACTGACAAGTACAGGGGAACAGAGAAACAATTTAACAAAACAACAACAAAAAAAGAGTAAAAGAAAAATAACAATAAAAACTTTCAAAACAATAAAATTTCCAGCAGCAACAACAACAATGACCATGATGCATGCTGGAAAATTAAGGACACAGGATGTGTCCAGTCTAAAGTATGTTTCTTCCTGTTGTTCCACGGAACTCTTGAAACTGTGTTTCTAGTTCTCATTCTAATATTTGTTCATTCATTCACCAAACATCTAATGAAAGCCCGATTATCAAGTACGTGTAGCAGGTACTGCTGCCAGGCCCTGGAGATAAGGTAATGAACGAACATTCCTGGCGACACTGTACTTATAGCCAATCACGTAAGTTTTTGATATAGCTAGTCAATGTAGGCAATTCCATAAAACCTCAGGGCCCCTTTTCCTCAGTTGTAAACTAAAGTAGTGAGATCCAGGGATCTTCAAGGTACTTCTACTGAATTAACATTCTGTGCTTTAACTCAAAACTTGCAGACCAGGAATATTTAAGACATAGGGAACCCAAGGATCCACAGGCAGAATTCAAGTGATCCTAAACTCCTTGAAACTGAACACGAGATGTGGCAGTCTTGTATATATGTACGTTTTTCTAGAGACAAGGTCCACAGGTGGAAAAGGCTGAATTAGGAATTTTAGTCTGGGCCTACCAGAGGAGAAGTTTTATTTTGGCTAAGGTGATTTTTCTAAATCTGCCAAATATAACTTAATTCACAAGAAGTTTCAATTTAACTCACAAGGAGCTAATATTTGCTTCTTTAAACTCATGGTATAAACTGCACATTTCTAACCTAATATTTTGACCAGTGCTGCAGGACTGTTGCTGAACTGACAGGATTGTTGCTGAAGTTCCAGTACTTTGGTCATCTGATACAAACAGCTGACTCACTGGAAAAGTCCCTAATGCTGGGAAAGATGGAGGGGAGGAGAAGAGGGCGTCAGAGGATGAGATGGCTGGATGGCATCACCGATGCAATGGACATGAACTTGGCCAAACTTGAGGAGATGGTAAGGGAGAGGGAGGCCTGGTGTGCTGCAGTCCATGGGGTCACAAAGAGTCGGACACGACTGGGCGACTGAACAACAACAATGTAACAGAATAAATTATAAATAACATGTAGCTTATAAGTAAAAGAATAATTTGTATTCTTTAGAGATTAAACTTTACACTACTCTTTAGAAAATACCAATTGCTTTTTATTTAGAAGCAAAAATAGTTTTGCTGTAAAGAACTGCAATAATACTAAGATTATTATCCTATTCTCTCTTCACATAGCTGTTGCCCCTCTAAGACAAGTAACAAACCTTGAAACATTAACAAATGTTAAGCTGCTACCAGGGAATTTCTAGGGCAAATTCTCCCATTATATCCTCTATTTCAATGTGAATGCTGAGGTCAAGTCCACCAGGGCCTCTCATAGTAGGAGACTAAGGGAAATCAAATGAAAAAGGAAACAGTGGCAGTAAGACACAGAAAGAACAGAAGCATCTACCCTCTCACTGCCTGGGCCACAGTGACACCAACTGGCCAGCCAAGTGATGACAACTTAATAAGCCATCATCTTAATTTGTGGCTCAGATGGTAAAGAATCTGCCTGCAAGACCCAGATTCGATCCCTGGAGGAGGGCATGGCTACCCACTCCAGTATTTTTGCCTGGAGAATCCCATGGACTGAGGAGCCAGGTGGGCTACAGTCCATGGGGTCGTGGAGTTGGACACAACCGAGCAACTAACACATTCATATCATTCATATATATATATATAATTTTTTATAAGACTTTATACTTTTAAAAGTGTAATATGCATTAAATAAAAACCATTGTATGATTTATTTCATTGTTATCAATTTTTAAAGTTAAAGGATAGTTCATTTACAATGTTGTGAGTTATATAATTTTAGACATCAAGTATGTATAAAAGAAGATGTGTATTAGTAAAACATGCTTTTAAAACTAGAAAATTCTAGTTATGAGGTAGTTTTTTATACAATCTCTTTACTAGTCTATATAATGCTAAGCAATATTTAGTACATTATACACACTTTATCTATGAACTTTTATCTATTTGAAAACAGAAACATGAATTTGACGTTAAATATTGATAAAATCCCCCTTTTATTGCTCAGGAAAATAAAGGAATGTGCCAAAATGTTAGTAAATATATGCCTAACAGATCTTGAGTGTAATTTATTTAAAAGAGTCAAAAGATGCTATTGAAATACTGCTTTCACTCAGTAAAAGGGATCATAGAGGTGATTTTTATTTTAAAATATTAAATATGTAAGAAACTCTCATGATATATTTTTCCTTTCATAAGAGCAGGTACAAAGAGAAACAAGCTTTATGATGTTGAACTTCTTTACAGAGGTAAAGTGGGGTGTACTGGTTGACTGAATTATTGCTTCCAAGGAGTCTTGCCTACTGGTAAGTGAAGTGAAAGTAAAAGTCGCTCCAAGTCGCTCAGTCGCAACCAACTCTTTACGACCCCATGGACTATGCAGTTGATGGAATTCTCCAGGCCAGAATACCAGAGTGGGTAGCCTTTCCCTTCTCCAGGGGATCTTCCCAACCCCGGGATCAAACCCAGGTATTCCAAATTGCAGGTGGATTCTTTACCAGCTGAGTCACAAGGGAAGACCAAGAATAGTGGAGTATGTAGCCTATCCCTTCTCCAGTGGATCTTCCTGAGCCAGGAATCGAACTGAGGTCTCCAGCACTGCAGGTGGATTCTTTACCAACTGAGCTATGAGGGAAGAACTTTGCCTACCAGTAAAGTTCATATCTATTAAGAGGAGACCTCCAGGACAACATTTCCTTTTTTCCTTCTCTATCCCTCAATAGAAAATGAAACATTATAGGGGAATCTCCAAAAAGAGAATTAGACATTAAGTAAGAAGTTAACTTATAAAGCAGCAAATTAACTGGTTTTGACTATGTAAGCAAAGAACTTACACAGATATACAAGTTAATTCACTTCACTCTAAAAAGACTCTGAAGTTAAAACTTGAAAGGATTAAAAAAACCTTTTCAGTGATTCACTTCAGTTCAGTTCAGTTTAGTCGCTCAGTCGTGCATCACCAACTCCCGGAGTTCACTCAGACTCACGTCCATCGAGTCAGTGATGCCATCCAGACATCTCATCCTCTGTCGTCCCCTTCTCCTCCTGCCCCCAATCCCTCCCAGCATCAGTCTTTTCCAATGAGTCAACTCTTCGAGTGAGGTGGCCAAAGTACTGGACTTTCAGCTTTAGCATCATTCCTTCCGAAGAAATCCCAGAGCTGATCTCCTTCAGAATGGACTGGGTAGATCTCCTTGCAGTCCAAGGGACTCTCAAGAGTCTTCTCCAACGCCACAGTTCAAAAGCATCAATTCTTTGGCGCTCAGCCTTCTTCACAGTCCAACTCTCACATCCATACATTACCACTGGAAAAACCATAGCCTTGACTAGACAGACCTTTGTTGGCAAAGTAATGTCTCTGCTTTTGAATATGCTATCTAGGTTGGTCATAACTTTCCTTCCAAGGAGTAAGCGTCTTTTAATTTCATGGCTGCAGTCACCATCTGCAGTGATTTTGGAGCCCCAAAAAATAACGTCTGACACTGTTTCCACTGTTTCCCCATCTATTTCCCATGAAGTGGTGGGACCGGATGCCATGATCTTCGTTTTCTGAATGTTGAGCTTTAAGCCAACTTTTTCACTCTCCTCTTTCACTTTCATCAAGAGGCTTTTTAGTTCCTCTTCACTTTCTGCCATAAGGGTGGTGTCATCTGCATATCTGAGGTTACTGATATTTCTCCCGACAATCTTGATTCCAGCTTGTGTTTCTTCCAGCCCAGCGTCTCTCATGATGTACTCTGCATATAAGTTAAATAAGCAGGGTGACAATATACAGCCTTGACATATTCCTTTTCCTATTTGGAACCAGTCTGTTGTTCCATGTCCAGTTCTAACTGTTGCTTCCTGACCTGCATACAGATTTCCCAAGAGGCAGGTCAGGTGGTCTGGTATTCCCATCTCTTTCAGAATTTTCCACAGTTTCTTGTGATCCACATAGTCAAAGGCTTTGGCATAGTCAATAAAGCAGAAATAGATGTTTTTCTGGAACTCTCTTGCTTTTTCGATGATCCAGCGGATGTTGGCAATTTGATCTCTGGTTCCTCTGCCATTTCTAAAACCAGCTTGAACATCAGGAAGTTCACGGTTCACATACTGCTGAAGCCTGGCTTGGAGAATTTTGAACATTACTTTACTAGCAAGGCTAATTAAGGTACTCAACTAAAGACTCATGAATAGGTTTAAGGTACAAAGTAACCCTAAAGAACGAAGCTAGAGGAATTACCAGGTACCAAGGCTGAAGCTACTATTTATTGCAGACTTAATTACTCTAGTAAGTGGGTAAGACAGTGTGGTGTTACTGCAAGGACAGACAAAAAGACCAAGAAATAACACAGTCAGCCAAGTAATACAGCTACACATATATGGTCACTTGACCAACAGCAAAGGCCCCGTGTGGAAAAAGAATTTTTTTTTCAATAAACAGTGCACATCACATGATATGCACGTGGGGGAAAAATGAGCCTTGACTTCTACATCATGCCATACACAAAATTCAAGATGGATCATAGACCTATGTGTAAGAAGTAAAGCAGAGAAACTTTTAGAAGATGGAAGTATCTTGACTGATGTGGGGATAGGCAAAGATACAAGGGTCACAAAAATCACTAAAGGGAGGGAAACACTAATAAATTGGACTTCATTAAAATTAGCCTTTGGTCATCTAAAGATACCATTAATATAGTACAAAAGCTAGTTACAGACTGCAGATAAACATCTGCAGTACACACATCCATACAAATGACTTATACCCAGAACATACAAAGAACTGTTACAAATGAACTAGAAAAAGGCATACACTTAACAGAAAAACGAGCAAAGGATATGAAAAGGTACTTCATAAAAGATAATATTCACATGGTCAGTAAGAATCTGAAAATATGCTCGACGTCATTAGTCATCAAGGAGATGCATGTTAAAACCATGAGATAACTACTATGATTTCATCAGAATGGCAAAAACTTAAAAGTATGACAATAACAAAAACTGGTAATGATGTGGAACAACTAGAACACTTATTCACCGCTGGCAGGATTGTCAACTAATTTGATCATTCGGCAAACTAGTTGACAAAATTTACCAAAGCCAAACATCACATACCCATGATCTGCAATTCCACTCCATGGTAAATACCCAACAGAAGTAGGTGATCATGTACACCGAAAGACCTATACAAGAAAGGCCACAGCAGCTTTATTCGTAACAGGGGCAGACTGCAGACGACCTAGGCATCGCCTATGGCTGATTCACGCTGATGTCTGACAGAACAAACAACAAACTGTAAAGCAATTATCCTTCAATTAAAAAGTAAATATTTTGAAACAAACAAACAAAAAACCCACCAGAAACGAAAATAAATAAAACAAAAAGAAAAACAATAGATTTTAAAAACAAACAAACCAAATGGATAAACAAATTAGGGCCTATTAACACACACTGTGGTGTATTAACACAATGGAAAACAGTATCACAAGGAAAAAGAATTGGCGGTGGTTCAGTCGTCCTTGTGTCCAACTCTTGCGAACCATGGACTATAGCCTGCCAGACTCCTCTGTCCATGGGGTTTCCCAGGCAAGGATACTGGAGTGATTTGCCATTTCCTTCTCCAGGGGAAAAGAAGAATTAGATACTGCCAAAGCCACAACAACAACATTCCAGATACAATGCTAGGTGAAAGCCAGTCGGAAAAGAGTACACCTAGTGTGATTCCACTTACATGCAGTTCAGGCCGAGTCAAAAGCAATCAGTGGTGACAGAATGACGACAGCAGGAGTGACTCTGGAAGGGAGGGGGGCACACTGCCTAGAAGACGGCGAGGGGGCTGGGAAAGACCTGGAGATGCTCTCCATACTGGCGTGGGCGCTGGTGCCACTGAGCCGTACACTCAACATGTGCGTTTTTTACTATGTAAAAGCCACAGCTCGAAAAAACACCCCAAGCTAAAGATGGCAGGTGAATCTTCAACACAGTGCAGCATTTTGTATGCGCTGCTTTCTTCTTAGAAGGTTTCATCAGACTGTCTCTAAGAACACCCACTCTCCGGCGGCAGGCGTCTCTGTCACTTTGCTGTGGACCAGGCACTGTCATCCCTGGTGCCCGGTCCACAACATACACGCAATAAATCCCTGCAGGATAGATTCGCAAAAGGAGCTGTTACCAAAAATAAGACAAAGCAGTCGTTAACCAAAATCCTGGTATAATGAGTTATTTAAATTAACAGAAGTTTATAAAGCTATTGGTAGAGTGTCTAATGATGGTAACTCGAGTTCCCTTAATAGGCAAGTATATCTCAGTGTTTCCGAATACCAGAAAGACTAAAATCTGAAGTGAAACTTTCCTCCGAGTGCTCAGAATTTCCACCTGCCAATGCAGGATACACAAAAGATGACGGTTTGATTGCTGGGTCAGGAAGACCCCCTGGAGGAGGAAATGGCAACCCATTCCAGTGTTCTTGCCTAGGAAATACTACGGACAGAGAAGCCTGGCAACCACGGCATTGCAAACAGGCAGAGACAACTGAGTGAGCGCACACACAGCTGATTCACAACGCTGTGTGAGTTTCAGGTATACACATTCTGTCAGTCACTCGGTACTGGCCCATGGGTCCTTATAAACCAAGTTAAAACACCTGCAATTAAAATAAAAACACATACATCCCAAGCTTGAAGACACGTCTATTTCTTCTAAATGACTTGAGCCAAAAATAAGTGAAATAGAGTGGAATTTTCCAAAAGTCCATTAAAACGATCTATCTAAAAAGCGCTTCTCAACCAGAGGCAAGTTCCTCCCTGCCCCTGACATTTGGCAATGTCTGGGTACATTCGTGCTTGTCAACGACTGGAGGGGCCACTGGCATCTACCAGGAAGAGCTCAGGGATGCTGCTGACCACCCCACACGCACAGGCCAACCCTCCACAAAGGAAGTTTTCTGGCCCCAAATGCCAATGATGCTGGGAATGAGAAATTGTGATCTAAAATATCACCTTCTGGGGACTTCCCTGATGGTCAGGTGGTTAAGAACCTGCCTTCCGATGCAGGAGACATGAGTTCAATTCCTGGTCGGGGAACTAAGATCCATCATGTTGTGGGGCAACCAAGACCTTGCACCCTAATTAGAGGGCCTGTGTGCTGCAACTACAGCGTCCCGTGCCACAACTACAGTGCCCCATGCCGCAACTACAGCGCCCCGTGCCACACTACAGCGCCCCAGGCCACAACTACAGCGCCCCAGGCCACAACTACAGCTCCCCGTGCCACACTACAGCGCCCCAGGCCACAACTACAGCGCCCCGTGCCACAACTACAGCGCCCCAGGCCACAACTACAGCACCCCGTGCCACCACTACACCGCCCCGTGCCACCACTACAGTGCCCCGTGCCACAACTACAGCGCCCCAGGCCACAACTACAGAGCCCCAGGCCACAACTACAGCTCCCCGTGCCACAACTACAGTGCCCCATGCCACAACTACAGCGCCCCGTGCCACCACTACAGCGCCCCGTGCCACAACTACAGCGCCCCAGGCCACAACTACAGAGCCCCAGGCCACAACTACAGCTCCCCGTGCCACAACTACAGCTCCCCGTGCCACCACTACAGCGCCCCGTGCCACAACTACAGCGCCCCAGGCCACAACTACAGAGCCCCGTGCCACAACCAGAGAGAAGCCCATGTGCTGCAGTGGAGACCCAATGCAGCCAAAAATAAGTATTTTAAAAAATAATTAAAATTTTAAAAATTAAAAGTAAAATATTATCTTCTGTTAAACTAAAGAACTTTATTCTCAAACATATGAAGTAAAAGAGTCCAATTTTTTTAAGCTGTAAAATAATTCAAGTATCTTTCAACCATTACTTTTTCATGAATATGAAAACTGTATTTTTAAAGTTATTTAACCTTGTACACGTGTCAAGTGTTTGACACACACGTGTCAAAAACGAATGTTTAACGGAAATATCTCCAGAAATAATTAACATCACTCTCATTTCTAGGACTTTATTAGGCATATTACTTATTTTAATATCATTTAACATTAACATCACCACAAAAATAAAATTCTCATTTAGAGAGATTAAAATAAGTAAATCTCTGCTCAAGGTACTAGGAAAGACATAGCTGAAATTTGAACCCACATTATCTCTAAACCCGTGGTGTTTCCATTTAAATGCATTACATTTCAATTTCAAATGAGAGGCAGATCAAAATTAAACAGATCCCAAGTTTCATTTTCCACTGAGTCAAATATGTCACTCTAGAAAGTAAACAGCAAAATGAAGAGGCACCTACTTGGGAATTATGTACTAAGAAAAGAGACCAGCGTTTTAAAGGATAACCTATAGTTAATATTTTTTCTTATTACAAGTAGAATGAAGTAGTTTTTTAATAAAGTTATATGCCAAAATCATTAGAGACACTCTTGCTCTGATTATACAATAAAATTACAGATAGTAACATCAAAGCCTAAATGCTTTACTGGCCAGAAGCTTATTCTGGACAAATTACTAACGTGACCCACCTAGTCATCCCTCCATAATAATATTAGATTCCAGAATACAGTCAATCTAAGAACATATTCCTATATTATGAATAAACTCTATTACTTTCATCTCAGCACTGAAGGGCTTATCATGAGTCTTTGTATTGAGAGACAGAAGTGTTCTTACCCTATTAAAGCCATGTTCATGAGAGTCATCAACTTCCCCATTACTAGTCACTGGAATTTCTGCTGCTGAATTTTTTGGAGATTCTTGAGCCATGGTAGACTCCTAAAAAAATGAGGAAAGAAACAGTCATAAGTAACACCAAATCACAAAAGGCAAATATTCAAAAGACTATATTCATGTTTATAGCACATAAAAGCCACCATTATAGCCTACCTAATCCTTGTATAATAAACATGATACCAATATAATAAAAACACATCTGGCTTTTAAAACTGCATTCCAGTTAGATTTCTTGATCTTATTGTAGGTACCTTATTGTAGATGCCTGGGGGCAAATGACACAAAAATTTTTTTAATGAAAATAATGTCATAGTACTACTGAAAATGGGCTTCCCTGGAAGCTCAGAGGATAACGAGTGTGCCTGCCATGCGGGACACCTGAATTTGATCCCTGGCTCAGGAAGATCCCCTGGAGAAGGGGATGGCAACCCACTCCAGTACTCTTGTCTGGAGAATCCCATCGACAGAGGAGCCTGGTGGGCTACAGGCCATGGGGTCACAAGAGTCAGACCCAACCGAAGCAACTTAGTACACTAGCACAGACAGACAGATTTAAGCAACACTTACTGAAACTTGTTATGTGCAAGGCACTCTACAAGATGCCACAGAATATAAAAACAAGTAAGGCAGTCACTGCTCTAGGGAAAGAACCACTGGTTTCGTGTGGGAGACTGACTGGACTCTTTAGTAAACACCTAGGACAGGTAAGTATCCATCCCTTTTTCTTGAGGATCCTCTAAAACTTCTGGAATAGCTATAGATTACATAAATCCTAGGGTCTCCCTAGGCCAGAGTTCTATTTCTTGGCAGCTCTAGAAATGTTCTGCTTTCAACATTTAGATCCTCTTTTAGATTAATTACACTTCTTATACAAACCTCTTTCTTTACCATGACAAATTTTGTGTGAATACATAATAATGTTTCTAATGTCTGACACAAACTGAATAGACTATCTCTGTAGCCCCAGGGCAACAGGATACAGATCTAGGCAAATTAATACATTCCCTCAGGTCAGGTCCCTGAGGACAGAGACCGTCAGAGCCATCACTGTATCATCAGATTGGCCCAGGGTCTGACAAGCAAGAGGTTCTTAACAAATGCTTACTACTAAGTAAAAAGGATATGAGTTACATTAAAAGTCTGATTCACAGTTATGAAGGTGTTAGACTGATCATTATACACTTAAGCTCCACACTCACTCCTCTGTCCCACCCATGGACCATGGAGCCATATGTTCGTTACTTCTTATGAATATCACTGCGGGAAGACAAACTAACGGGAAACGTCTGAAGTAACAAAACCAAAAAAAAAAAGTGAATTATCAAGTACCTCAAAATCAGTGTACTTTAATTACTTGGTGATAGTTTTAACAAAAGACTAAAATGTCAAACTGAAATCCTAATTGGTTATGCCAATGAAAAAAGAACTTTCATAATAATGTCAAATCCTATTAATACCACTTAAAACATTTCTCAGAGTCATGAGATTTGCACCTTAGGACAATAATTTATCGCATGAGGGATAGCAAATAGCTTACTTGCATTTACCTCGTACAAGTATCTTACTTTGGACCAATACTTTTCGATTTCATTCTTGAGGATACCTGAATTTATTTTGTAGGAGATTTTGACTTTGTGCCAATTATGTACCAAAGTTATTTTATACAAAGACTTTTTTTGTTCTGGAAGAGATATATGTTGTAATTGCATTTCCTACTGCAGTATTTGGGCAGGGAGAATCATTTCTGAAATTTATTTTTTAACTTTAAATCAGTTCTCTTTGTATCTGTCTAGTCATTATTCAGTAGAGCAACACCAAAGGACCCCTGTGCAAACTGCTGAGTAGAGTCTAACAGGATAGTTTTAATAGTTGAATCATTTTTGGTATTTTGGTATAAATATTTTCATTTGTTGTTTTTCAGTATATTCTTCGTGAAAATTTGTTGTTTCGATCCTCCTAAACAAAGTATATATTTTCTATATGAAGAAACATTTTAAAATAATTGTAAAGTTAAATAAAAATCATTGTAAAATATTACAAGGGGATATACAGTGTGAATGCTATTGATACTTTATGAGATCACAAAAAAAAAAAAAAAACATTTCTCAGAAAACTTAGTTATTTCCTTGCATTCTTAGAATATCTTAAAAAAAAATACTGGCTTAAAAAATGCCATATTTCAGAGTCTATCATACCACAGGCTCGGAACTAGTGACGGAATTAATAAACTGAACATCTCATGTAAGCCTTGAAAATTGAAAAAAAGAAATTTCAGAGAGAAGATTTCAAAAAGTTGAAGGCGGGAAAACAAAACATTCCTCTGCTTTAGACTGGATTCTGGGGAAGTCTCTGAACGCATGAGGCTTATTGCAGAGTCCTCCACGAGCATGAGGGAGGGCAGGAAGCCCCGACAGAGCTGCAGAGAGGTTATGTCATAAGGCTCGGCCCATCCTACACGGAGCACTGAAGCTGAGGCTCTTTAAGCTGTTCCAAATTAAGGCAACGGGACCAGGCCTTTGAGCCCCCACATCCATACCCGACCAGGCCTTTGAGCCCCCACATCCATACCCGATTGTTAGATGCAAGCTATCCACTAGATAGGAGTATAATTGTGGACAATGCAGCTCTCTTTCGCAGAGGCAATTCCTGGAGAGACTCAGCTATGAGCCCTCAGCAGGCACCACTCCTGGAAGGAGGGCCCTAGTCCTAAAGCAGGTAACTGAGTCCCTCATCATAGCATCCACTGTATCTTCCTTATGATTATTCTAAAGTAGTATCTACTTTAAAAGGATTTGAAATGTCTTATTTAAATTATATCTGGCTACCTTTATGCATGTATGAAGCCTGGCGTGCTGAAGTCCATGGGGTCGCAAAGAGTCGGACACAATGGAGCGACTGAACTGAACTGAATGCATGTATTTACAGACGTTCACTGATCTCTAATAAGAGAAACTCCCTCTTTCACAGTCCCCAGTTAAGAGGTGGCCACTGATTGAGCCAAAGAAGAATCCTTGACACAAGGCCTTGCAATTCACAGGTCTGACAATAGGGCCTGGTTAGAAAATTATTGCCAATACAGAAAAGAGGAATTTCCTGAGCCAATCAAACTCTTTCTGAAGGTCTGAACTGGGGACACTAAGTGAATCAACCAACTAGGGTACTGGGAAGACGAAAGCGCAATAAGAGCAAAGAGTAGAATTATACTGATGAGAAGTCACAGCTTAAAAATTCACAAACTCGACTTGACAAGTGTTAGCAAACTTGTGAAAGTTTGCTGACAAAGTGTTATCTGTGTCTAGATCTTTTGTTTCTAAATTATGACCTTATAATAATAATAAACCTTGCTTTTATATTCTTTTTTATTGGGGTAAAAAACACATAACATAAAATTTACCCTTTTAACCATTTCTAAATGTATAGTTCATCAGGGTTACATATATTTACACTGCTGTGTAATCAATCTCCAGAATTTTTCCATGTTGCAGAACTGAAACTTTATACCCATTAAACAATGACTTCATTTCCATCGTCCTCCAACTCCCCTACAACCCTTGGTACATCACTTTACTTTCTGTTTCTATGAGCTTGATTGCTCTAGATACCTCACATCAATGCAGTCATATAGTATTTGACTTTTTGTGACTGGCTTACTTCTTTACATGATGTCCTCAAGATTCATCCATATTGGACATGTGTCAAAATTTCCTTTCTCTTTAAGGCTGACTAATAATCAGCTGCATATACTGTTGTTAAGTTGCTAAGTCGTGTCTGTCTCTTTGCAAGCCCATGGACTGCAGCACACCAGGCTTCCGTGTCCTCCACCATTTATCTTACAGTTTCCTCAAGCTGATGTCCACTGCATGTATATACCACATTTATTCAGTTCACTGGTGGACATTTAGGTTGCTTCCATTTCTCGGCTATTACAAAGAGTGCTGCTACTGCTGTATGAACATGGGTGTGGATGTATCTCTTCAAGATCTTGCTTTCAATTCTTTCGGAAACATACCCCAAAGTGGGACTGCTAGGCCATATGGTAATTCAAAAACACAGCAAGACCCTATGGTCCTTGCCCCCGCTGTCCCACGTCCTTTGCCTGACTTTGTCTGTGGAAAACTTCAGTTGAAGAATAAGCTTAATCAGAGAAACGAGAAATGCAGAAACAAAGGAAAACAGTCAAAGGAGAAAAATAATAATAATGGAGTCATTAAGCACAGTCAAGGACTCTTCGTTCCTTCTCAAGGACTATAGATGATATCCTGAGCCATACCATGTGAGCTGTCTTATAGATACTGAAATCCCCGGTGAAAGAAGCTAGCTATATGATGACCAGACTGTACTCATCACGTAAGCTGCCACAATTCTGAGAACTGGCCTCAAAGAAATGAGAACAAATGGACCTTGGAACTGAAGATTAACTGTACCTAAAACAATCAAGATGACACTGGTCAGACCACTGGTGACCGATTTGAGGATGAGTGCCAGAGATGACTGCGTTGCTTCTGCACGTAGTCCCCCTCCCCTCACTTCTGTCTATAAAAGCTCTCGCCCCACTGATTGCCAGTAGTTGGGAGTCAGCCTTTGGACAGATGTCCATCCTCCCAGCCAGTTGCCAGCATCTGAATTAAAGCAAACTTTCCTTTTCACCAACCTAGCCTGTTTATTGGCTTTTCAGTGGCAAGCAGCCAGACCCCAAACTCTTCTGGTAACAAGTTTATCTTTAATTTTTTTAGGAAACACTATATTATTTTCTATTAACGATTTCGCTATTTTATATTCTTACCAACAATGCATAAAGGCTCTAGTTTCTTCACATCCTCACCAATAATTGTTATTTACATTTTTAAAATAGTAACCATCCTAACAAGTGTGAGGAGATACCTCATTGTGGTTCTGATTTGTATTTCCCTAATGATTAGATGTTCAAGCTTGTTTTAGAAAAGGCAGAGGAACCAGAGATCATATTGCCAACAGCCGCCGGATCATGGAAAAGCAAGAGCGTTCCAGAAAAAGCAAGAGAGTTCCATCTATTTCTGCTTTATTGACTATGACAAAGCCTTTGACTGTGTGGATCACAAGAAACTATGGAAAATTCTGAAAGAGATGGGAATACCAGACCACCTGACCTGCCTCTTGAGAAATCTGTATGCAGGTCAGGAAGCAACAGTTAGAATTGGACATGGAACAACAGACTGGTTCCAAATAGGAAAAGGAGTCCGTCAAGGCTGTATATTGTCACCCTGCTTATTTAACTTATATGCAGAGTACATCATGAGAAATGCTGGACTGGAAGAAACACAAGCTGGAATCAAGATTGCCGGGAGAAATATCAATAACCTCAGATATGCAGATGACACCACCCTTATGGCAGAAAGTGAAGAGGAAATAAAAAGCCTCTTGATGAAAGTCAAAGTGGAGAGTGAAAGAGCTGGCTTAAAGCTCAACATTCAGAAAACGAAGATCATGGCATCCGGTCCCATCACTTCATGGAGAATAGATGGGGAGATGGTGGAAGCAGTGGCTGACTTTATTTTTCTGGGCTCCAAAATCACTGCAGATGGTGACTGCAGCCATGAAATTAAAAGATGCTTACTTCTTGGAAGGAAAGTTATCACCAATCTAGACAGAAATGGCAACCCACTCCAGTGTTCTTGCCTGGAGAATCCCAGGGATGGGGGAGCCTGGGGGGCTGCCGTCTATGGGGTTGCACAGAGTTGCACACGACTGAAGCGACTTAGCAGCAGCAGAGAGCATATTAAAAAGCAGAGACATTACTTTGCCAACAAAGGTCCATCTAGTCAAGGCTATGGTTTTTCCAGTAGTCATGTATGGATGTGAGAGTTGGACTGTGAAGAAAGTTGAGCGTTGAAGAATTGATGCTTCTGAACTGTGGTGTTGGAGAAGACTCTTGAGAGTCCCTTGGACTGCAAGGAGATCCAACCAGTCCATCCTAAAGGAGATCAGTCCTGGGTGTTTATTGGTAGGACTGATGTTGAAGCTGCAACTCCAATACTTTGGCCACCTGATGCGAAGAGCTGACTCATTTGAAAAGACCCCGATGCTGGGAAAGATTGAGGGCAGGAGGAGAAGGGGACGACAGAGGATGAGATGGTTGGATGGCATCACTGACTCAATGGACATGGGTTTGGGTGGACTCCGGGAGTTGGTGATGGACAGGGAGGCCTGGCATGCTGCGGTTCATGGGGTCACAAAGAGTTGGACATGACTGAGCGACTAAACTGAATGATTAGTGATGTTGAACACTTTTCCATTTGCTTGTTGGCGATTTATGTATCATCTTTGAAGAAATGTCTATTCAAGTCTTTAGTCCATATTTTAATTGGGTTATTTGTGTTTTACTTGTTGACTTCTAGGAGTTTTTTACATATTCTGGATATTAACCTCAAAAGATGTGTAATTTGTAAATTTTCTCTCAATTCTGTAGGCTACCTTTTTACTCTGTTGATTGTGTATAAACATTTTGATATATAAAAATTATTTCCTATAAAGAAGGTTTTAGTTTAGATGTAGTTCAATTTGTCTATTTTTGCTTTTGTTGCTAGTGCTTTTGATGTCATGTTCAGGAAATCTGTGCCAAATTTACTACCATAAGCATTTCTTCTCAGTTTTACAGTTACAGGTCTTACTCTTAGGTCTCTGATACATTTTGGGGCTGACTTTGTGTGTGGTATAAGACAGGGTCCACCTTGCCTGTTGATATCCAGTTTTCCCAGCACCATTTATTAAAGAGACTTTCCCTTTTCCATGGAAGGGTCTGAGCATCTTGGATACTTTTGAGATCCCTATTTTCTTCACTGCTACTACATCCTTACAATATATCCAGATTATCTGAGGCTACTGGAGTTAAGTCTCTACTTCTTGCAAATAAGAGATACACAGATACTAACCTCATAGCTCAGTTAGTAAAGAATCTGCCTGCAATGCAGGAGGCCTGGGTTCGATCCCTGGGTGGGGAAGATCCCCTGGAGAAGGAAATGGCAACCCACTCCAGTATTCTTGCCTGGAGAATCCCATGGACAGAGGAGCCTGGCAGGCTATAGTCCATGGGGTTGTAAGAGTCAGATACGACTGAGTGACTAAACCACCACAGATACTAACTAGACACCTGATCTCTAATCCAACCAGAAAGACTAAGATTTTGCTATCTAAATAGTTACCACTCTTCCAAAACTTCTAAGATATGCTCTTACTTTCTCCCTCCTAATAACACCTGGTGATTCACCAGGTACTTGCTATCTTCTATGCAATATGCATGGGATAAAACAGAAACAGAACTCTGACCTTAGGCTTCTAAGAACTAGAAGTACTGGCAAAAAGTAATTACAATACAGTGTTGTGAGCACCTGAGGGAAGCACTTAATACGGTAAGCACTCAGAGGGAAAACTTAATCATAGGTGGATACTTAAGGTGAATCTTGTAGAATGACAGATGGGGACGCAGTAAAGGAGAGATTCTAAATAGAAAGAATAAGAGGAGCAGAATAGAATCTAATATATTCCAGAAACCCAAGTAAAGCAATTTAGCTAGAATGGTGATTGTTCATTCATACATTCATTGATTCAACTGATTTATCGAGCTCTCTGATGCGCTGGGCAGGATGTCAGATACTTAGGACAGAGTGGTGAACCAAACAGAGAAAACTTCCTACCCTCAAAGAGTTTATATCCTAGCTGGGGAAAACAAACAAATAAATACACACATTATGCAGTCCTAAATGCTAATGGGCATGTACATAAACATATTTGTTCGTGAATGTGCTGTTTTAAACAAAGTGGTCAGGGAAAAACTTAAAAGAGGCATCATCTTTCTGTAAGACACAGTAGAGTGAGGGAGTGCAGAGCCCCAGGCCGAGGAAACAGTAAACACAGAGATGGGAGGTGGGGACAGGCCCAGCTTCTCCAGGAGCAGGAGACAGTTTGCGGGCCAGGGAGAACAGAAGAAACGTCAGCGAGGCAGCAGGAACACGTGAGAGGCAGCAGGAACATGCAGGCGGCAAAGGCACTGGCGAGAATTCCGGAGTTTATTCTTGGTGCAATGGGAACCACCAGAGGGTTTGAACTTTAGAGTGAAATGATCTGACTTACATTTAAGGATCACTCTTTTCCTGCTGTGATGCACTAAACTATAAGTGAGCAAAAGGCAGAAGCAGGGAGAATAATCTTATGGGATAATCTAGGCAAGAGATAATGGTAGCTTGGGAGTGGGGTGACAGTGGCTGAGGAGGTAAGAGATGGTTAGATTCTAGACATATTCTGAAGGTAGAAACTGGAATTCCTTACAGACAGATGTAAGAGATGGGAAAAACAGAGGTCAAGGACAACTACAAAGGTTTCTGGCCTGAGCAGCTGTTAAAGTGGAATTGCTGTTAACACAACTAGGCAAGACTCAGGGTGGAGCACAAGACAGAAAAAACAGCCAGAGTTTAGATCAGGATATATTAAGGTTTGTACAGATAAGGGTACTAGGCTTTTGGGTATATGAGCTTGAAGTCCAGAAGCAAGCTTGAAGCTGGGGATAAGAAATTTGTAAGTCACTGGTGTTGTAGACGGCATTTAAATTTCTGGACTACATAAGATTACCTAGATCAGGGGTCAGTGAGCATTTTCTATAAAGGGGCAAATGGCAAACACTATAGGCTTTTGTGAGCCTATACAACTACTCAACTTTGCTGTCAACTCTGATGCTGTAGACCAAAGCAGCCAAAGAAAATACATAAATAACTAGGCATGGATTCAGGACCCCCACGTGGCTCATGGTAAAGAATCATGCAGGAGCCACAGGAGACATGGGTTTGATCCCTGAGTTGGGAAGATCCCTTGAAGGAGGAAATGGCAACCCACTCCAGTGTTCTTGCCTGAAGAATCCCACAGACAGAGGAACCTGGAGGCTACAGTCCATATGGTCACAGAGTCGGACACAGCTGAGGACTGAACACACATGCACAGATCTGGCTTGACTTTCGATCTAGAAAGTCAATGCAGACAGGAGAGCTCTGCAGACTGAGCGCTAGGACACTTCAATATTTGGACAGGGGAGGAACTAGCAAAGGAAACTTACAAGGGACGGCAAGCAGGGTAGGAGGAAAACCCACAACAGGCGGCTTCCAAGAACAGGTAAAAAAGAAGGCAGGTTTTTGTTTCTGGAACTATACTAAACCTCCCCAACCCTGCACAGAAAACAACTGCAAAAGCTGAACACAATTTAAAAAGCAATTATTTGAAGGCACTGGAGAGCAAAGAGAAGCTAGTGGAAAGTGCATGGAGAAGGGGAGACAGGGAGCTATGCGAGGAAGGTTCCATCTCTTTGGCTTGTAGACAAAAACTAAATCCTATCCATGCTGTGCACCCAGTAGCTGTCAGGGCATCCAGTGGAAAACTAGTCCTTTTCAGCTGGGGAAAAGTTAAGCTGACAAAAGTAAAAGGAAGGGGGTAATACTGAAAAAGAAAGGTCCAGAAAGGGGATCTCTAACCCCTCAATGTACCTGCACAGACAAGAAACTGAGTCTGTAATGCAAGCCCAGCCAAGAAAATTAGCAACCGAGACAAAGGAAGTAACACTCACTGGAAAAGAATAAAACAATCTCCAATCTTTGCATCTCAATGTTCAAAATGTTCAGGATACAACCCCAAATTACCAGATATGTAATGAACCAAGAAAAAGGCACAGGATTCCCAGGAGAAAAGAAAAATTATTTATTATTATTTTTTTTTTAGAAAAATAATTTAGTCTGGCTCTGATATGAAGCAGAGATTGGAAATGATACAGATTCAAACGAAGCTACAGTGACTGCAAATAAGTGAAACATTTTCAGTGAATCAAAAGTCTCAGTGAAAAAAATAAGAATTCTCTCAGCACAGTAAAAATGAAGCAAATGGATTCTATTATAGAATTGAAAACCATAATTTTTCAAAGAAAAAAATCACTAGATGGACCTAGCCAAATGAAGATGACATACAAAACAGTAAGTAAAACAAAATTAAATAAATATAAATTATCCAAGGTAGAGAGTAGAGCAAAAACAAAGACTAAAAGAAAAGCTTCATGGAACCATAAGACAGTATTAAATATTCCAACTTATGTGTAAGTAAAATGCTAGAAGAAAAGGATACAGAAAACGTATTTGGAGAACAAATGGCCCAATTTTTTCCAAATCTGATGAAAGACAAAAATTTATAGATGCAACATATTTAATGAACAACACGCAGAATAAACACCAAGTACATCACAGTCAAACTATTTAAAGATAAAGAGGTAACCTCAAAGGCAGCAAGAGAAAAAAAATATTACTATCAGAAACAAAGTTCCAACAAATGGCTGATTTCTCATCAAAAACTGTAAATGCCAGAAGAGAGCAGAACACTGGTAAAAAGAACGCTGTCCACTTAGAACTCTATATCCAGGGAAAACATTAGGAATTACAGAGGGTACTAAGGGTATTTTCAAATAAAACTAAGAGAATTCATCACCAGCAGACCTGAACTATGCAAAATGCTAAACGAAATTCTTCTGCTGAAGGGAAATAAAACCAGACAGAAAAAAATGAATGTTCGGAAAAGAATGAGAAAGAAATGAAATGGTAATTACCTGGGTAAATGCAAAAACCATTTTGTTTTTACCGATTCATCTCAATTTCTTTATAAACCATATAACTGCTTAAAGCAAATGTTGATAATATCATTTCTGTGGTTTACAATGTATACAGATGTAACATATATAAAACAAGTATATCAAAGAACAAGAAGGGAGGTAAGGGAAATACTAACTCATTGGAAAAGACCCTGATGTTGGGAAAGATTGAAGGCAGGAGAAGAGGGCAACAGAGGGTAAGATGGTTGGATGGCATCGATTCAATGGAAATGAACTTGGGCAAACTCTGGGAGATGGTGAGGGACAGGGAAGCCTGGCGTGCTGCAGTCCATGGGGTCACATGACTTACGGACTGAACAACAACAAAAGGGAAACACAGACCTAAAAGGTTATGAAATTTCTGTTTTAAGAGAAAAGCAGTACATTATTAGTTATAAGTGAAATATGAAAAGTTTAATATATGCACTATAATCATTACCGCAAGCCCTGTCATGTGGCTCGCAGGATCTTATTTCCCTGACCGAGACTGAACCCAGACCGCGGGCAGTGAAAGCACAGAGCTCCAATCGCTGGACCACCGGGAAGTCCCTGAATATATGTGTGTATATACATATTTTTAATGACCCTACTATATTCTGTCTACAAGAGATGCACTTTAAAGACAAAGGCATAAATATTACAGATTGAAAATAAATAGATGAACAAAGATACACCATACAAAGAGTAGGCATAAGAAAGTTGGCTGCTGCTGCTAAGTCGCTTCAGTCATGTCCGACTCTGTGCGACCCCACAGACGGCAGCCCACCAGGCTCCCCCATCCCTGGGATTCTCCAGGCAAGAACACTGGAGCAGGTTGCCATTTCCTTCTCCAATGCATGAAAGTGAAAAGTGAAAGGAAGTTGCTCAGTCGTGTCCGACTAATTCACGACCCCATGGACTGCAGCCCAGAAGGCTCCTCTGCCCATGGGATTTTCCAGGCAAGAGAACTGGAGTGGGTTGCCATTGCCTTCTCCGAAGAAAGTTGGCACAGTTTTATTATTAATAATATCTGATAAAATAGTTTTTTAAAAAGTATTACCAGAGATAAAGAGGGTAGTATCGCTCTGATATTTCATAATGATAAAATGATCAATTCCTTAGGAATACAAAACAATCACAAATGTGTTCTGTTGGTTGCAATAAGAGAGCTTCAAAATAAATGAAACAAACGACAGAATTAAAAGCAGAAACAGAACTCCACATAGTTGGAGATTTTACCATCACTCTTAGAGCAACTGACAGAAGTAGACAAAGGAAACCAGCATAAACACAGAAGATCTGAACACCATCAACCACTCTGATACTTACAGAATAGGAAACAATAATGGCAGAATATATATTATTTTCATATGAACATGCTGTGTTCAGCAAAACAGATCATATTTTAGGCCATAAAACATAACTCAATAAATTTTAAAAGACTGAAACCATATAAAGAATGTTCTATGACCACAGAGAAATTTAATTACAATCAACTCACACAAGATATGCAGGGACCTCCCCCAAATTTGGAAACGAAACAACATATCTAAAACATTAATATGAAAACAAAGAAATCACAAGAGAAAGAAAATATTTTTTAACTAAATGAAAATGAAAATGCAGGGGAAGGGGAAAAAAACAAAGAAAAATGAAAATGCACCACAGCGGTATTTGCGGGATGCACCTAAGGAAGCAATCTATAGCTTTAAATGCTTACATCTGAATAGAAGATCTTAAACCAACAATCTAAGATTGCATCTTAAGAAAACAGAAAATGAGCAAATTAAACTAAAAGTAAGATGTAGGAAGGAAATAATAAAGACCAAAAATCATGGAAACAGATGATAGATAGTAGAAAACCTGGCTCCTATACTTGATAAAGCTTAAGTTCATGAAAAAGTAGATGAACTGTTGCAGATAAAAGAAGACAAGAGAAAAGACAGCTAGATACAACATATATTATAGACTGGATCACAAAACAGGAAAAAAATAGCTGTAAAGGATATATTGGAACTGTGGATTAAATAATAGTACTATGTCAATTTCCTTAATAATTTTCTGATTTTGATTAAAGTACTTAGATTATATAAGATAAAGTCCTTGTTCTTAGGAACAAATGGACATAATGTCTGCAAACCACTCTCAAATGGTTCAAAAGAGAAGAAACTCTGCATTTAAAGAGAAAATGTTAAAGTAAATGGGACAAAACAATGGTGAATCTGGGTAAAGAGTTTAATTTTTCTGTATGAAATTTTATCAAAATTAGGTTTTAAAAATAAAAATGACAAGGAGGCTAGTAAAGTATGTAGGAGGCTAATAAAGTATATAGGAGACTATCATGATGGACTTTATAAATGCTAGACCAAGAACTGTGAACTTCTAAAAGAGATATGAAGAAAGAAGTAGAAAAATCTGATCAATTTATTTTAGTGAACAGCCTGAAGGAAGTTCGACTGAAGGGAAAGAAGGAAAGACTAGAAGTAGAAAAACCATTTAGGAAGCATTTTACAGTGTGAGTAAGAAATAATAAAGATCTAAATTAAGGCTGTGGGAATTGAAAAAGGTGAATTCTTTTTTGAGAATTCTTTAGGAGGTAAAATAAGAGCCTTACAGAGTGACTAGATTGTGGGGGATCAAGAGTAGGGGAGAAATGTAGGGTAACCCAGGCCTTCTCCCTGCTCCCTACCCAATTTTTGGCTGGGCAACGAGAAAGACAAACATGTCACTCACCGAAGGGCACAGCAAAGTCCCGAGAGGCACAGAATGTTTCATTCAGAATGCTCTCAACACTCTCTGCATCCTAGAATCACCTGGGGAGCTTCAAGTTTTAAAAGTTCCCCAGGGGATTCTAAAGTGTAGCTAAGGAGAACTACTGCTGTAAGCATGCACTAGACTCTAAGCAAACACAGAATTTCAGTATTAGGAAAGATCCACAATCATTTGTGTCTGACTCTTTGGGACTCCGTGGACTGTAGCCCACCAGGCCCCTCTGTCCATGGAATTCTCCATGCAAAAATACTGGAGTGGGAAGCAATTCCTTTCTCCAGGGGGTCTTTCTGAAGCAGGAAAAGAACCCGGGTCTTCCACATTTCAGGCGGATTCTTTACCATCTGAGTCACCGGGACCGCCCTGTCATTCATTTAAATTTGTCATGCAGATTAAGACTACAGATCAGAATACTACTAACACCCATTAGAATGGCCAAATGTAGAAAGACTGACAAAATTAAGTGTTAGCAAGTATGTGGGTTCTCATACATTGCTGGTGCAAGCAAAATGTGGTAAAATCACTTGAAAACTTTCTGGCAATACTATTAAACATATGCCTATTCTACAACCCAGAAACTCTACTCCTAGGAAACATACCCATGAAATATAGTGCATCTGTCCATCATAAAACAAGTACGAGACTATTCACAGCAGCTTTATCCATAATATAGCTTAAAACTGGAAACTCAAATGTCCATCAACAGTAGAATAGATAAAGAAACTGTAGTATAATCAAACAATGGAACACAACACTACACAGCAATAAACTAGAACTACTGCTATTAAAAACAAAAAATTCTTACAGACCATGTTGAGCCACCGAAGCCAGACCCAAAGAGTATCTACTATATAATTCGATTCAAAAAGAAAACCAATAAGGTATGATGATGGTAGGCATGTAGTTATCTTGGGGTGGGGAACTTCTGCTTTCATTTCTGCATGTAAGGAGCTTGGAAATCACCATCTCATTCTAACAAGTACGCTGAACACACTAAAAAAGCAGTAAGTCTTCTCGGATTCATAAAAGAGGGGAGGACACAGGGCACACTGTTACTCCCAAAACTGGAGAGAGGCAAATGCAAAGAGTCATGGCTTACAAGGACAAAAACCGGTGGAAACCACCTCAGTAACCAATGCTGTGGTAGGAAAATCTGAGCTGTAATCAATGAGTTGCTGGAGGCTCAGCGTGGACAACTCTTGAGAGTTAAAGACTCCAGAGGAACCCAGTCAAAAGCAAGGACCCACAATATTTAGTGTGGCTTTCAAGAGTGGGACCAGGTTACCCCAGTAAATATCACAGAAAAACTCCCTCATCCTCCCAGCAAGTGGTGAGAACTGGAACCACTGTGAAATACACTAAGCAGTCCATTCTTGGCTTCTCTCTTCTGGAACACAGGCTCTAGGGCATGTGGCTTCAGCAGTGTGGCTCACCGGCTGAGCTGCTCCACACAGCATGTGCAATCTTCCCACCGGGGACTGAACCCAAGTCCCATGCACAGGCAGGAGAATTCTTATCCACGGCACCACCAGGGAGGTCCCTAAGAACCCTGTTCTTAACAAGGCTTACCCTCAGGAGAAACCAGAGCCTAGCCTGCTTGGGAAACGGCCACAGCCAGCACATTCCAGCTATCCTGTGCCACCTGAGGAGAGGAGAGAAAAACTGAGAAACACTCGAGAACATCACAGTCCAGAGGCACAGGTTCCCTGAAAGACTGACACCTAGTCACAGGATATACAACGCTCCCCTCCTCCTACACTTTATGCCCACATTTACAGCAGGTCCTTTCACCTGATACATCATGTCTGATTAACAAGTAAAAATTATAAGGTCTACAAAAGGCAAAAAACACAACCTGAAGTCACAAAGCAAACACCACAATCAGAAATGGCACGGATGTTGGAATTAGCAGACCAGGAATTTAAAACAACTATGAGTAATACGGGCTTCCCGGTGGCTGAGATGGCTGTAATGGATAAAGCAGACAGCATGCATGAACAGCTGGACGACATAAACAGAGATGTAGAAATACTAAGAAAGAACCAAGAAGAAATGCTAGAGATAAAAATCACTTATAACAGAAATGAAGAATGCCTTTGATGAGTTTATCAGTAGACTTCACAATGGCTTTGGAGTAGGCAAATATTTTCTTAGGAAATGGAAAACATAAACAATAAGAGAAACACTGATAATTTGGACTTCATCAAAATTAAAAATTTCTTTTCAAAATGACACCATTTAAAAGATGAAAAGACGAGCTACAGACTGGGAGAAAACAGATGTAAGATATGTATCTGACAAACAACTGCTATTCAAAATAAACTGTTGTTTAGTCGCTCAGTCCTGTTGGATTCTTTTGCGACCCCATGGACTGTAGCCCACCAGGCTCCTCTGTTCACGGGATTTCCCAGGCAAGACTACTGGAGTGGGTTGCCATTTCCTTGTTCAGGAGATCTTCCCGACCCAGGGATTGAACCTGAGTCTCCTGCATTGGCAGGCAGATTCTTTACCACTGAGCCATAAGGGAAGCCACATTTAAAATATATATATATATGTCTTATTTTAATAAATAAAATTCAATTAGAAAAACAACCCAAATAAAACATGGACAAAACTTTAACAGGCACCTCACTAAAGAAAACAAATAATGGTAAGTGCATGGAAGATGTTTAACATTACTAATCATCAAGGAAATGCAATTTAAAGCCACAAGAAGACACAAGCATACACCCAATACAACAGCTGAAGTTCAAAAAGGCTGACAATACCAAGTACTGGTTAGAGAGTAGTAACCGGAACTTGCATACTCTGCTGGTGGTTTAGTTGCTAAGCTGTGTCCGACTCCTTACGACCCCATGGACTGCAGTCTGCCGGGCTCCTCTGTCCATAGGATTCTCCAGGCAAGAATAATGGAGTGGGTTGCCATTTCCTTCTCCAATACACTGCTGGAGGAAATGTAAAAAAACCACTTCACTTAGCAATTTCTTATGAAATTAAACATACACTTGATCATACGACTCAGTCATTCTACACCTAAGCATTTACCAGAAAAATAAAAACAAACGTCCCACAGAGACTTGTATACGTATATTCATAGCAGGCTTACTTATAAGAGCCCAAAATGAGAAGAAAAAATGTCCATCAACAGGTTAATGGATAAACAAATTATAGTTTATACTTATAATGGAATATTCCTCAGCAATAAAAAGGAGTGAATTACTGATGTATACAATAACTGTTGTTTAATCTCAATATTCTGAGCCAAAAATCCAGACACAAAAAGAATACATACCAGAACTGTAGAACACAAAACTCTCATTTTTGTAGATGAAAAAGGGCTTCCCCGGTGGCCCAGTGGTAAAGAATCCACCTGCCAGCGTAGGAGATACAAGAGATGGGGGTTCAATCTTGGGGCTGGGAAGATCCCCTAGAGAAGGAAAAGGCAACCCACTCCAGTATTTTTGCCTGGAAAATCCCACGGATAGCAGAGCCTGGAGGGCTACAGTCCACAGAGTCACAAAGAGTCGGACATGACTGAACAACTGAGCACACGCACAGAGCACACAAAACCAATTTATCACAACAGACCAGCTCTCGCCTGAGGAGCAGGGTAGACACAGGCCAGCCGACTGCAAAAGTGCACAAGCAGCTTTGTCTGCGTCTTCACTGAGGTTATGGTTTCCCAAATGTATATACTTGGCAAAATTCATCCAACTGTACATTTTAAATGAACACGTTTTATCATATGCAAAATTTACCTCAATAAAGTCAGCTTTTTACAGGGTGAAATTCCATTCTACCACCTCTAATGGCAGAGGATCTGCTTTTCCTGAAAGCCCCAAATCTACCCCTAGGGAGCCCACACCAGTCTGGTGGTGGCAGGCGCATGGTCCTGAATACAGTGCCCACCTACGAGCAAGGACTGACTTGCAGCTCTACGACCCAGCAGCAAATAAAGTTTACCAATTTTCCAAAACTGGTCTTCATGACAAAAATAAACTAGGCCAATACTCTCTCACTATAAAAACGTCACACAATTCTAAGTGTTATTTATAGACACATATTCCCTATTTGATCCAGAGTCTGAAACCTTACAAGTATTCTCCTCTAAGTGAATAAAAAATGGCAGAGCATTAAAAAAAAAAAAATCCCTCTGATCCTCAGATTCAGTGTCCCTCATCCTGGAGCTTTTAAAACAGCAACAGAGGCAATGACTGGTTTGCCAAGTCAGACTTTAGCCAAGTACTGAGTCTATATCTCATTCTTCTGGCTCCCCCGTCACAGTCCCCTTCTAATATTGGGGAAGGCCTCTACATAAGGCTGGGGAAAGGCAGAACCTGCTTCTTATATAAAAGCTCAAAATACCTGATAATCAAAAGCAAATATTTGCAGCCAGATTACTTGAGTTTAATCCCTAGCTCCTCCACATATTACGTAAACTTCCTAAAAGCCTCAAAGTTCCTACAATTCTCTTTCCTCATCAGTAAAATGGTATTAGTACCTACCTTAGCTGCTGTAAGGATAAAATGAAATATAAAGTATTTAGAAGAGTGTCTGGCATATAACAAGCTCTACAGAAGTTACGTTATTATTGTTTGTTTCCCAAGCTCTGGGGCAGCTGCCACGAGACCTAGGTTCTATGAAGGCTCAGCCCAGACCTGAGATCAGAAACTAGCGACAACAAGAGGAGTGATAAAAACTCACTGAGGGCAGCAGTAACCGCGGTGGGACCAAGCTGCCACTACATGGGGGCAGCGCCAGTTACCACAGCCAGTACCCAGAGTCCTGGCAGTGCCAGCTGCCAAGCCCCGGCAGCACAGTGCCCGCGCTGAAACCGTGCTGAACCGGGATCTGGGGCATACTCCCCGATAGGGAACCTGGATTCTGGTTTCCAACTTCCTTGTAAGTTACCTCAGATCCTCTTAGTGAATGTCTTTTCTATGTAAGTGACCTGGAATTGGTTTCATCTGCTTGCAACATAAGACACTGAAAGCTGAATTACAGGAAGTGGATAAATGGAAAAAAGTCTTACGATATCCTTGTGAGTGCTTTTGAGTAACAATAATAACTATGAAATGCTCTAGAAACCTTTCAGAATGCTAGTGAATGAATTACCTATGAAACCTGTTTGATAGCTTCACGGTTCCTTAATTTGCCAGTAATAACTGAATGCTGACCTTTATTAACTGCCTTCTATCAATATATGCCAGGTGCCACGCTAACAAGCTTATTACCTGAAATATTTCCTTTAACGTTTACAACTGCCCTGTGAGGAGTTAATGTTAGTTGCTCAGTCGTGACCGACTCTGTGACCCCGTGGACTGCAGTCCTCTAAGCCTCTGTTCTACAGGCAAGAACACTGGAGTCAGTAGCCATTTCCTTCTCCAGGAGGTCTTCCTGACCCAGGGATTGAACCCAGGTCTCCTGCACTGCAGGCGGATTCTTTACTCTCTGAGCCACAAGGGAAGCCCATGAGGGGAATAAGATTTTCCCAATTTAACCGATAAGAAAACTGAGGACTAGGTCCATTAAAGGATTAAAATAATTTAAATAATGTATCCTCTTGCAAATGGAGCCCTACAATGAAAACAGTGAGTACTGACTGTGTGTCAGCTACTGTTCTATGTGTTTTTCACATATTAACCGATTTAATTCTAATTGCTCAATGTGCATTATCTCCTTCAAAACCCACAAAACACTCAAACTTAGGTACCATTATTATATCTGTTTTACAGGTAAGAAGACAGATAAGAAATCTCTCAATGACATGCAGCTACCAAGTGATGAAATGGGATTCAAATCTGGCACATTGGCTTTGAGAGGCCTTATTTTTAGCCTCAACATCACAGAGTCTCTCAAAGGCAAGTGAAACACATCAATGTCATGCCAGCCAATATATATGCCAATGGGTCATGCCAATATATATGCTTTCAGACATTTATGAGTCAAACGTACTGTTTCCTTGATGCTGACCACTTGTACTGCTGTTCTCTCTATTTCCGTATCGTCCTACACAGTTAGAGTGGCATTTGTCTTAATCTGACCCTTCACTTTCAACAATTCAAGACTGAAGCATCAGCTTCCAATCACACCCTTAGTGCTGCCTTTTGCTAATACCAGAGCCCCAGAGACAGCTGCATCTAGGACCTGCTACTCCTGGCTGTGGGAGGCTGCAGAATTGAACTAGGATGTCTGGGAATCAGGAGCTTCAAGACACGGACTAAGCCTGCTATTGCAAACAGCATCAGCTGCCAGAAAATATGGATGTTATTACTGATCCTGATAACTCCATAGTTATTAACTGGGGTCAATTTTAGTACCCATCCCCCCCTCTAAGGACATTTCTGAATGTTATAGCCGGGGATGGCGTGCAACTGGCATCTTGAAGATACAGGGCAGGAATGTTGCTAAAGGTCCTACAATGCACAGGATAATGTCCCACAATAAAAACCTTATAGCAAAATATGTCTTAAGGCTGAAAAACCCTGTAAATAGCCTGATGCTACATACTGCTTCTTATAATAGCAGAACTTATTGGTCTAATACATAATCACTTTATCAAATTACCTACGACATCTTTCAGAGAAGTAGAACAAATAATCCTAAAATTATATTGAACCAGAATTGCCAGAGCAATCCTAAGGAAAAAAACAAAGCTGGAGGCATAACCTTTCCAGACTTCAGACAACACCACAAAGTCACAATAATCAAAACAGTGTGGGATTGGGGGGGGGGAAAAACAGATACATGGATCAATGGAACAGAACTAAGAGCCCAGAAACAAACCCATACACCTACAGTCAATTAATCTTTAACAAAGGAGGCAAAAATACACAACAGGGAAAAGACAGTCTCTTCAGCAAATGGTACTGGGACAGCTGGACAGCCTCATGTAAATCAATGAAGTTAAAACACACCCTCACACCATACACAAAAATAAACTCAAAATGGCTTAAAGCAGTGGTCGCCAACCTTTTTGGAACCAGGGACTAACTTCATGGAAGACAGTTTCTCCATGGCCCAGGCTGAGGGGATGGCTTGGGAGTGATTCAAGCACATTACATTCATCGTGCACTTTATCTCTAGTCTAAGGACACTGATCTGACAAGAGGTACTACTGGTCTTCAGTCTGGAAGCTGCGACCCCTGGCTTAAAGACTTAAAATATAAAACACGACACCATGACACTCCTAGAAGAAAACACAGGCAAACATTTTCTGCCATAAATTGTACAGACGATTTTTTAGGTCAGTCTCCCAAGGCAAAAGAAACAAAAGCAAAAAGAAACAAATGGGACCTAATCAAAAGCTTTCACACAGCAAAAGAAACCACAAACAAAAGGAAAAGACAACCTATGAACTGGGAGAAAATATTGGCAAATGATGTGACTGATAAGGACTTAATCTCCAAACTATACAAATAGCTCATACAACTCAATAACCAACCAACCAACCAACCCAATCAAAAAATGGGGAGACACTTAAGTAGACATATTTCCAAAGAAGACATACAGATGGCTAACATGCACATGAAAAGATGCTGCTGCTGCTGCTAAGTCGCTCCAGTCTTGTCCGACTCTGTGTGACCCCCGAGATGGCAGCCCACCAGGCTCCCCTGTCCCTGGGATTCTCCAGGCAAGAACACTGGAGTGGGCTGCCATTTCCTTCTCCATGAAAAGATGCTAAACATTGCTAATTACTAGAGAAATGCAAATCAAAACTACACCTCACACCAGTCAGAATGGCCATCACCGAAAAGTATACAAACAAGTGCTGGAGAGGGCATAAAGCAAAGAGAAGCCTCCTACACTGCTGGCAGACTGTACGCTGGTGCAGCCACTATGGAGAACAGTATGAGCGTGTGCATGCTAAGCTGCTTCAGTCATGTCTGACTCTGCGACCCGATGGATTGCCCCGAGAGGCTCCTCTGTCCATGGGATTCTGCAGGCAAGAATACTGGAGTGGGTTGCCATGCCCTCCTCCAGGGGATATTCCTAACCAAGGATCAAACCTGCGTCGCTTTATGTCTCCTGCACTGGCAGGCGGGTTCTGTATCACTAGTACAGATTACTTCAAAAACTAGAAACAGAACTGCCATATGATCCAGCAACCCCACTCCTGGGCACATATCTGGAGAAAACGATAATTCAAAAAGATACATGCATCCCAAATGTTCACGGCAGCACTACTTACAAAAGCCAAGGCATGGAAACGGCCTAAACGTCCATCAACAGATGAATGGGCAAAGATGACGTGTGTGTAAGCGCACGCACACACAGGGGATACTATTCAGCCAGAAAAAAAGAATAAAATAATGCCATTTGCAGCAACATGGATGGATCTAGAGATTGTCATATTGAGTGAAGTAAATCAGAGAAAAACAAGTACTATAAGATATCACTTATATGTGGAATCTAAAATACGACACAAATGAATGTATTTACATAAAAATAAACAAATTCAGACACAGAAAACAAACTTATGGTTCTTGAAGGGGAAAGGGGCTGGGAGAGGGATAAATCAGGAGTTTGTAATTAGCAGATACAAACTACTATATATAAAATAAATGACAAAGTCCTCCTGTATCAGACAGGGAACTGTATTCAGAATCATGTAATAAAGGCAACCCACTCCAGTATTCTCGCCTGGAGAATCCCAGGGACGGAGGAGCCTGGCAGGCTACAGTCCATGGGATCGAAAGAGTCAGCTACGACTTAGCAACTAAACCACTACCACCAATAAACCATTTTGGAAAAAAATATGAAAAAGAACGTGTGTGTGTGTGTGTGTGTGTGTGTATACATATAACTGAATCACTTTGCTGCACACCAGAAACTAACACAGCATTGTGAATCAACTGTACTTTAACAAAATACAACTTTAATGTCATAAATGCAATGCATTTCATAGCATAAGACCAACTGCACTGGGGAAGAATAACTCCCCCATGCCCTTCTTTGGTGAAGCCCTTAACACTATTCATCACTCCAGCGAACTTTCTCAACACTACATTAGTTATGCTGCTGCTGCTGCTAAGTCGCTTCAGTCGTGTCCAACTCTGTGCGACCCCATAGATGGCAGCCCACCAGGCTCCCCCATCCCTGGGATTCTCCAGGCAAGAACACTGGAGTGGGTTGCCATCTTCTTCTCCAATGCATGAAAGTGAAAAGTGAAAGTGAAGTCGCTCAGTCATGTCCAACTCTGTGCGACCCCATGGACTGTAGCCCACCAGGCTCCTCCGTCCATGGGATTTTCCAGGCAAGAATACTGGAGTCGGGTGCCACTGCCTTCTCCAATGTTATAATATGGCTCAAAAACCTGCTGATGGGGCTTCCCTAGTACTTGGTTAAGAATCTGCCTGCCAATGCAGGGGCCCTGGGTTCCGTCCCTGATCTGGGAAGGCCCCACGTGCTGTGAAACAGCTAAGCCTGGGCAGCACCACTCCTGAGGCCAAGTTCCAGAGCCCGCGAGCCACGATTACCGAGCCCACCGGCCTCAACTATCAACGCCCACCCTCCGCAACAAGAGAAGGCACCACAGCAAGGAGTTCGTGCACTGCATCTAGAGAGCAGCCCCCGCTCTCCACAGCCAGAGAAAGCCCTCACAGCAGCCAAGACCCAGCAGAGCCAGAAATCAGTACAACAACAAAAAAAACAGAAAGATGCCGCCAGTCTGACCCCTACCCACTTGCAGTCACCGCTCAGACTCCATCCTCCCCTGACGGTCTCCGTCCTGGCCAACGGAACGCCTGCCTGCTCACTGCATCTGCACGCCTGTGGTTGGTGCAATAACTCTTCCTCCTATAAATTCAACCCTGAGTCTATAGTCTTCTCTGTGGCTGCTGAAGACCAAAACTAAAAGAAAAAGCTCACACAATTTTTTCTAACACTGTTTGTTTTCTACTCCTGAAAATACGCCTTGAGATTAACACTGTAAAAGGCCCTTACATTTTGACACTCAGCATTTATGACTACTGATGAGGAGGTGCGTTTTTTCCCTCTGATAGGCAGGGCTGTGTGAGGTGATATGCTCTGGGGTGTCTGTGGGCCGCCTGCCTGCTGACGACTGGGTTCATGTTCCTGTCTTGCTTGTTGTTCGCGTGAGGCGTCCAGCGCTGGGTGCTGCAGGCAGTTGGGTGGTGCTGGGTCTTGGATTCAGGTGGGGGTCTTCAGGGGAGTGCTCACTGATTAATACTCCCTGGGGTCAGGAGTTCTCGGATGGTCTAGTGTCCTGACTCAGACGTCCCCTCCAGAGACTCAGACCCAGGTTCTGGTCAGGGAACCAAGATTCCACAAGCCGTTTGTTATGGCAATAAAGGGGATTAAAACAAACAAGCTAACAAACAAACACACACAAAAAATCTCCCCCAAAACAACAAAAAAACCTCCAAAAATACACCAACAACAAAGAACAAAAAATGAAACGCAGACAGACGTTAAAAGCAAAATCAAACAGAAAACAAAAACACAAGAACACACGCACACAAACGAAACCAAAGCAGACCACAGAAAACTAAGCACGAGAGAGTGGCTCCGTGAGCAAAGAAAGCCAAAAATGGTGTCAACCAATCAGAAACAAAACTAAACCACAAACAAGACCAAGTAGAGTGCCAAGTGAGGAACACAGCAAAGAAAACAAAATAACCAAACAAACACGATGGAAAAAAAAAAAGGAGAGCAAAAACTATAAAAGAGGGCTTCCCAGGCTGCTCAGAGGTCAAGAATCTGCCTGACAAGCAGGACACGTGGGTTTGATCCATACGTCGCGAAGTTCCCGGGAGAAGGAAATGGCAACCCACTACAGTATTCTTGCCTAGGAAATCCCATGGTCAGAGGAGCTTCGGGGAGCTACAGTTCATAGGGTTGAGAAGACTTGGACACAACTTAGCAACTAAATCAACAACAATTTATGATGATGGAAACACTTCACAGAAAATCAAAGATGCAACAATAACAAAAATTCACCCAAAGACTAAAAGTCTATCTTAATAATGTAACTGGAAATAAGTTTCTTGATGTTATCAATGTATTACATTAAGAACAGTAAAACCTAATTTCTAAAATGCTTATTAGAAACAAGATAGAAACTTTCTAGAAAGGATATAAAAGAACTTGTCTTAGCCTTAGTCAGACTTCTGGAACAATACAAGACTTTACTTCTTCTAAAACACATATATTTAACATTGTTGTTTAATCTAATTTGCCACTGAGCAGGTAAAAATAAAGTACAATAATAAGCTTCAAGCTTTTCAACGGTTTCTTATATCTACCACTTTAAAATGCTACTTTTAAACTCATTATAAAAGTGCCATGAAATATTCTAATGATCAGTAGGTATTTGGTTCTGCTATCAAGTAGTTATATTTTCTTCTCATTTGAAAGATTCACTTCTTAATCTCAGTCAAACCTTAACAAAACAGCAATGAATAAAGTAAGCAGTGTGGAAAATAAGAAAAGGAAGTCACAAATATTCAACTGTAATTGTTCTAGTTATGGCTTCAGACAATGAAGGTCCAAGTGCTTAGTGAACCAATTATGCATGTCAACAGAGACCACATTCTGCTCTAAAACCAAAAAGCACAAATGCCTTCTGTGTCAGATGAAATTAGATTCTTTTTTTGCCTACGAAAAGAGAAAGCAATTCTATTAAAATCATAATTCAGTCTCTGAAATTTCCATCTGAATCAGTAAAAATATGACCTTTAAAACATGGTTAGTGTATTTATGGCAAAGTTAATTTAACACGGTTCAAGAGCATTAGGTGAATAAGCCCACCCATGAGATCTCAAGAGAACTAATCAACTTATCAGGAGACACAGATTTAAGGACTGGCTCTGCCCTTTTTATAACTGTACAGCAGTCACTTGTCCTTCCCTAGGTCTCAATTTCCTCTTTTATAAAACAAGATTCTTAACTTCACCTATACCTCATACAGCTATTAAAAGAATCAAATGTGAAATAGCTTAGAAATTAAAAACCTTCTATAAAGATGCTGTAATTCTAGCACTGATTTTAGTAAGGACCAACAGGACAGACCCTGGAGCTCCAGCACAGTCACTCCTAACTTTGTCACTGCTGCTGCTAAGCTGCTCGGTCGTGTCCAACTCTGTGCGACCCCATGGACGGCAGCCCACCAGGCTCCCCCGTCCCTGGGATTCTCCAGGCAAGAACACCAGAGTGGGTTGCCCTAGGTGTACCCTAATGACATTTCTCTAAACAGACCAGTATCCAGACAGAGTTGAAATAGGTTACAAACGTTATTGTCTTGGCCAAGTTCTTTCTTTTTGTCTTTATTCCATCTTGTCATTGTCAATTCCGTGGTTTTTAAAAGGGAGATGATCCCACATAAGAATGGATAAAGCAAATGCGGTCAAGTTGAAATGATGATAATCTGGTTGACAAGTCTATGGGAGTTCATTTACTACTTCACTTTTATTTCATATGTTTCACATTTTTCTTAACAAATATTTTAATCTACTAGTATCAACACCTATTTGTCTTATATTTTCCAACCACTTGCTACTTGAATCCTGCATTTCAGACCTCTCTTCTAATCATCTGTCAGTCATTCTCATTTCTGAGCCAAGCAAATCTTAGCAGCTAGCTACTGCATTTCCTTCCACTCTTTTCTCACTGACCCTCAGTTCCAGCCAGAGTCCTCACTTCCTCAAACACACCAATCTTATTTTTGCTCTTGCTGTTTCCTCTTTCTGGAAGGTTCTTACTCCTAGATTTTCACATGCCCCTCCCTCAACTCAGTGAGGTATTTGCTCACCCAGAAAGGGCCTTTCCTGACCAACTCATGTAAATTAGCAATCATCACTCTTTAGCCTCTTATCCTGCTTTATAGCGGTAAAGATTTTATTATAATTTCAGTTCAGTCCAATTGCTCAGTCATATCCAACTCTTTGTGACCCCGTGGACTGCAGTACACCAGGCTTTCCTGTCCTTCACCAACTCCTGGAGCTTGCTCGAATTCATGCCCATTGAGTCAGTGATGTCATCCAACCATCTTATCCTCTGTCATCCCCTTCTCCTTCTGCCTTCAGTCTTTCCCAGCATCAGGGTCTTCTCAAATGAGTCAGTTCTTCGCATCAGGTGGCCAAAGTTTCAGCTTCAGCATCAGTCCTTCCAGTGAATATTCAGGACTAATCCTTTAGGATTGACTGGTTGGCTCTCCTTGCAGTCCAAGGGACTCGCAAGAGTCTTCTCCAATACCACAGTTCAAGAGCATCAATTCTTCAGCGCTCAGCTTTCTTTATGGTCCAACTCTCACATCCATACATGACTACTGGAAAAAACACAGCTTTGACTAGATGGACCTTTGTTGTCTATAATTTATTTATATGTTATATGTATTTTTAACATGTCTGTCTTCCTCCCCAATGTATTTACAACATAAAAGCCAACTCCACCTGACACAATCTTTCCATGACCTGAACTATCTTCTTAACACCAATTATGCTTCTTCAGATACTCTATTAAATCCAACTCATGCTTCCCCATACATGCGTCTGTTTCCTTTCTCTATGACTCTGCCCAGGTAGTGACCATCACCAGTCACATGCTCAAATGCTACCCCACACTGTAAGACAGTTTAAAGACCACCTTCACGGATATTCCTGGCTGACACTTCCTGAACTGCTATAATTCTTCATGTGAACCACTCCAAAGGCATTATTCTTCTACACTCTATTTTACTTATTTTAAAATTTCTCCTAATAACATGCAGCTTGTGTGCAGGATCTGAACAAATTCACTTTTAGACCTCTGAGTTACTTATGTAAAGAAGGAATGAAAATATTTGTATATCTATTTTTTGGGTATTATAATTAAGTATATGCATTACTGTTACTATATCAAAGGGCAGACAGAAAAGTAACGCAAAAACCCTAAAATACACTAATAAATACCTAATGCAACTACTCTGCTTTCCCTTTTTGTTGTTGTTGGCAAAAATACACCTGTTTTCCCAACTTCCTTGCTTCTGCCTTTATATAATTTTCCCCTACTAAGTTTCTTAAATTTATTCATATTTCTTTATGCTCAAATCACAGCTCTTTCCTTATTATCGATGTTAAGACTTCCAGGTCTTCGTTGCCAGTTTTCCACAGTTCGCTGTGATCCACACAGTAATGTCATATAGAACCTACATGAACCTTAAGTCACAGGGTTGATGTTTTTGGCTCAGTTCAAAATGTTGACAGTTTTTGCTGTTTTGTTTTGCTTTTAAAGAAATGAAAACTATAATTCAGGTCATCATATTCTAAGAAACTAGTATCCATATATCGTTTACTAGTAGAGTGAGAATTAATTCATTCATCAAACTGACCATCAGTTTATGTGCCAAGCTCTGCTATGATTATCCTGAATTACTGAAAAGTTTGATGTACAGAAATTTAAGAGTTAATGGCCAAAATACAGAGTTATAATACATAAAAGAAAAAATCTTATAAGCAAATTTGAGCCCTAAAATGTTTTCATCAAGGATATTAAAAAAAAAATTTAAGTTAGTAGAATTCTAATAAATGAGCAATTTCAAAGGCACAAAATATTCCTAAATCCAACTTTGGTTAACTGTAATAAACTCATACAAACCTTTTAAATTTGGGTATAAATTCAGATTATACTCACACACCTGGTTTTTCTTTTTTCTTCTTTCTTTTAAGTACAATATCCCTGGGTATGGCTAAAAATACAGAGAATGCCTAATATGAATTTACACACAAATTCTGAACAATTACTTGGCAGTGGATTCCTTCAGATCACTGCCATCCAGGTTTAACTCTCTACTGAGCAGGACATTTCTAGTTCAGTATCTATCCAGGTGACACTCAAGTAGCTGAAACTCACAGTGGTAAACCACAAAAAGAATAATTTTTACAATTATAAGCCTCATCAACAGCTGGGCTGCCAATGCTCCCTGTAGTTCACAGGTGTCAAACTTCTGATCATCTCTCAACAGTTCAGATTCAGAGATCTGATCATAAAAAATAAAAAACACGAGTTAAGACAAATATGGTATACATAATTCCCTAGGTTCTCAGAACTAAATATAACTACAATACTTCTTTGACAAATGGTAAATAGCCACACTACTTTAAATCACAAAGAATTCCGAACCCCTCACAGATAGTATATATTCTGCCAACCAGAGCTCATCTTCGACTTTTGAGCGAGAAGTAAATTATCTAGCTCTAAATCCTACATTAAAGCTCGTCATACAGACTCAACGTCTTGGGACGATGATGAAACATTATGGCTAACATTGTCACCTACACAGACAGCAAACTGATTTTTTAACACTGCAAGTGGAGTCGGAAGAACCCATGTTATGCTCCAGACCTGCCCGTTACCCGACGTCAGCTACTACCTCCCTGAAAGTTAAAACATGTTCAACAAATAAATGAGGGAAATAAATGACGGCTGTTCTTCTTATCTAATTGGATTATATCAAATCAGGCTGAGGGGCAAGGTGGAAAAATATGAAAGTGCTACTCTGTAAATCTTTAACCACTATAAATTTGAGAGCTGTTACTAGGATTAGATGTTCAAAGAAATATCTGATTACTTGAATTCAATGTAAGATTAATTTCTTAATATCTCTGTATTCTAATGGGCTAGAACAGTGGTTTTGAGGTGATACAGAATCACCTACAGAATTTAAAACATTAACAACAATAAAAACATACACAGCCCTGGATCTAGCACTACACACTCAGATTTAGGGAGTCTGAGGTGAAGTCCAGAACTCAGTATTTTTTTTAAACATTACACCTAGATTCTGATGCATAATTACCTAGAGACAATACAGGATCAGATGAGCACAAATGTGAACCAATTACTACTATTACTTCAACAGAAACTTCGCTGCATATTTAAATTTAAAACTATAGTTTGACTCGACTTTTATTTCATTTTTATGGGACAAGTATATTGTAGAATTTCATATGCCCAAAGGCAAATGGTAATTGACTTACAATTATGAAGAAATGGCTCTCTTCTTCCCACGCCTTTCCTGTGTCTATATGTGTAGAAGAGTTTATTTAGAACGGCACATGGTTAGACAAACTAACTCAATTTGGACAGTCTAAACTTGATTGACATGGGTTGACTTTAAAAAACAATATAAATATCACCCAATCACCTCAGAACTAGACTTGACTTCTTCTGTGGCTGGTTTAGATGTACCAAGAGTTGAAGTATCATTGCTGCAGTCAGACATACCTAAAAGTAAAATGTGTTAAGCACACATTAAATAATTTAGTTAAGAGAGCTGTATCACTTCACTGATATTCTTACATTCCACAACATAAATTATTTATTTACAGTCAGAATGTGTTTTGCAAAACTATCTACAATCATATGTGTATCTATTGATTGTAACAGGTAAGTGATTCTAAAAACAAACAAAAATTTAGGAAAAGTTTTTATGCAAAATGTAAAAATACATACTTCAATGACTAAAAAATAATTTCATTTAATCCTTATGGATATGAAACAAGTCAAAAGATCAGAGTGTCCACTTGATTTGACAGATGAAAAAACTGATATCCAAAGATGTCACGATATCAAAAGATGAAGCCAAAATATTATTTACTTATGGCCCACATAAAATCAATGTTTCAGATTAGAACTTAGACATGTTCCAGTTCCCTGGCCAGTGCTCTTTAATACTGTCACAAATGTAACTGCTCACTGTCAAAATTAAACACTAAAATCAGATTTCATTCAGTACAACTTTAAGAGGCGATTTCTGCTTCTAACTTGTTCAACAACATTAGAGAATGCCAAGCAAATAAAGAATTAAAATTCAGCAGTGTCCACACGACTAGAAAAAAAATCACTTTTAATTCCAATCTCAAAGAAAGGCAATGCCAAAGAATGTTCAAACTACCATACGATCACACTCATTTCATATGCCAGCAAGATTATGCTCAAAATCCTTCAAGCTAGGCTTCAGCAGTATGTGAACCGAGAACTTCCAGACGTACAAGGTGGATTTAGAAAAGGCAGAGGAACCAGAGATCAATTGCCAACATCCGTTAGTGAGAGAAAGCAAGAGAATTCCAGAAAAAAACATCTGCTTCACGGACTACGCTAAAGCCTTTGACTGTATGGATCACAACAAACTGTGGAAAATTCTTAAAGAGATGGGAATACCAGACCACCTCACCTGTCTCCTGAGAAACCTGTCTGCAGGTCAAGAAGTAACAGTTAGAACTGGACATGGAACAATGGACTAGTTCAAAATTGGGAATCCTAGAAGGCTATATATGGTCACCCTGCTTATTTAACTTATATGCAGAGTACATCCTGTGAAATACTGGGCTGGATGAAGCACAAGCTGGAATCAAGATTGCCAGGAGAAATATAAACAACCTCATATATGCAGAGGACCCCACTCATGGCATAAAGTAAAGAGGAACTAAAAAACCTCTTGATGAAGGTGAAAGAGGAGAGTGAAAAAGCTAGCTTAAAACTCAACTAAAGATCATGGCATCTGGTCCCATCACTTCATGGCAAACAGATGGGGAAACAATGGATACAGTGATAGACTTTTATTTTCTTGGGCTCCAAAATCACTGCAGATGGTAACTGCAGTCATGAAATTAAAAGATGCTTGCTCCTTGGAAGAAAAGCCATGACAAAGTTAGATAGTATATTAAAAAGCAGAGACACCACTTTGCTGACAAAGGTCCTCATAGTCAAGGCTATGGTTTTCCTAGTAATCATGTATGAATATAAGAGCTGGACCATAAAGAAGGCTGAGCACCAAAAAATTAATGATTTCGAACCGTAGTGCTGAAGAAGACTCTTGAGAGTCCCCTGGACAGCAAGGAGATCAAACCAGTCAATCCTAAAGGAAATCAACTTTGAATATTCATTGGAAGAACTGATGCTGAAGCTCCAAGGCTTTGGCCATCCAACGTGAAGAGCTGACTCACTGGAAAAGACCCTGAGGCTGGGAAAGATCGAGGGCAAGAGAAGAAGGGGGTGACAGAGGACAAGATGGATGGATGACATCACTGACTCAATGGACATGAGTTTGAACAAACTTCAGGAGACAGTGAAGGACAGGGAAGCCTGATGTGCTGCAGTTCATCAGGTCTCAAACAGTCGTACACGACTTAGTTACTGAACAACAACAGTAAGGAGATAGAAAAGTAAAATCTAATTCAAGCTAAAAGAGTAGTCAGTCCTCCATATCTGCAGGTTCAAACAAAGATTGAAAATATTTTTAAAAAAGGAAAAAAAAAACCCTTCGGAAAGTTTCAAAAAGCAAAACTTGAATTTGCCATACACCAGCAAATATTTACATAGCATTTACATTTGCATTACATTATATACTACAAACGTGTACATACTATATACGTATGTACATATTAAATACATATTAGAAGCCTGGCATGCTGCAGTTCATGGGGTCACAAAGAGTCAGACACGACTTAGCGAGTGAACAATAACATATTATAGGTAATTTAGAGATGATTTAAAGTATATGGGAGTATGTGCATAAGTTAGATGCAAATACTGTACCATTTTATACAAGCGCCTTCTTATCTGAGAGTGTAAAAGAACCAATGCCCCACCGATACCAAGGGTGACCGTACTTTGAATCTAATCAAGGAGATAGATAAATAAGCACAAAATACCACATCAGGCACTACAATGCAGAGAAACAGAGAAACAAAAAAACTCATGAAATACAATGAAGGGAACAATTTTTGTGCATGCTCAGTCACTCAGTCATATCTGACTCTTTGTGACCCCATGGACTTAGCCCTCCAATCTCCTCTGTCCATGGGATTTCCCAGGCAAGAACACCAGAGTGGGTTGCCATTTCCTTCTTTAAACAATTTTACTGCTTGCCAACTGAATCCAGTACCACATTAAGAAAATAATACAACATGAACAAGAGGGATTTATCCCAGGAATGCAAGACTGTTCAATTAAGAAAATCTTTTAATATATAATATATTCATTAATCTAAGCTGAAAAACATGGTTTTCTACACAGATGAGAAATCTACTGACAGAATTCAACACCCATTCACAATTCAATAATCAAGGAAGAAGGAATTAAGGGAGACATCTTCAACACGATACAGGCTTTAATCCATTATCTTATTTAATAAATAACAGAGGCATTTCCATTAAGACTAAGAACAATGCAAAAACCCACCATCTCTGCTACTATTCAACACTGAACTAGAGGTATTAGCCAGTCCAAAGAGATAAGAAAAATCAATTATAAGATAGGTAAAGAAGTAAACATTTCTTTTTGCAGATCATATAATAGTACACCTGAAAAACTCCAAAATATCAATGCTAAAACTAAGTAAAAAATAGAAGAATTTAGTGAAAAAGTAGGATAAAGAATTAACATACAAAAGGAGTTTGGGGTTAACATATACACACTACTGTACATAAAACAGATAATTTAAAAATAATATTGAAAAGTAATAATCAGAGGACTTAATGGCCGAGAAAAATTCTATTTACAATAACAACAACAAAGAAGATTAAATAACCTAGGAATAAATTAAACAATGTATAAAGTCTATATGAAAAAAATGTTTACACGTAACTGCTAAGGCCCTGAAGACTGAGCAAACAAAAAGACAGATGGTATTCTTAGCCACGATGATGCTGTATGTGCATGCACGCTCAGTCACTTCAGTTGTGTCCAAGTCTTTGCGATCCCATGGACTGCAGCCCTCCAGGCTCCTCTGTCCATGGGATTTTCCCAGCAAGAATACTGGAGTGGATTGCTATGTCCTTCTCCAGGGAATCTTCCTGACCCAGGGATTGAACCCACATCTCTTGCATTGCAGGCAGATTCTTTACCCCTGAGCTACCAGGGAAGACCATGATGATATTAAAAGAAGTCATTTCTTCCTTACTTAATTTACAAATTCAATGCAATACGAGAAATATATATAACAAGTTAAACTATACAGTTAGACAAGTTACACTACAGTTGATACGGAAAAATCAAACATGTAATAATAGCCAGGAAAACAATGAAAAAGGAAAATCACAAGAGGACTAAATTTGTCAGACATTAAAACATACCACCAAGCATCTATAATTAAAGCAGTATGGCAGTAGCACAAGAATAAACAAAGAGACCAGAATAAAAAGCCAAGTTAGACCATATACACACAAAAATTTAATATATAACAAAGGTGACATCTTAAATCACTTAATTACAAATGGACTTCCCAATAAATAATACCAGGAAAATTAGGTAGCCATTTGGAAAAATACAAAATTAGATCCATATCTCACACCACACACAAGAATAAACTTCAAATGAATTAGGAATCTAGATATAAAGGATGAAAACTCAAATAAATTGCTAAAAGAAAACATACATGAGTTGTACTTTAAATTTTCTAAGAATCTAGAGACAATTTTAAAAACTGATAAATTTGACTAAGAATTTTAAAACTGAATAACACAAGTGTTAAAAAGACAAAAGACAACTGAAAAACTAGGGAAATACTTATACGCTGCTGCTGCTGCTGCTAATTCGCTTCAGTCGTGTCCGACTCTGCGACCCCATAGACGGCAGCCCATGAGGCTCCCCCATCCCTGGGATTCTCCAGGCAAGAACACTGGAGCAAGTTGCCATTTCCTTCTCCAATGCATGAAAGTTAAAAGTGAAAGTGAAGTCGCTCAGTCGTGTCCGACTCTTAGCGACCCCATGGACTGCAACCTACCAGGCTCCTCCATCCATGGGATTTTCCAGGCAAGAGTACTGGAGTGGGGTGCCATTGCCTTCTCCTAACATACGCTACAATAGGTTAATAGTCCTAACATAAAGAACTCTTAAAACAAAGGGAAGAAAACAAAAAAACAGAAAGCAGGAAAAAGACATGAACAGACAATTCACAAAAAAAGATTAAAATAGCCTCTAAAATATAAAAAATGATCAAATTCACTCGTGTTAGAGAAATTCAGGTTAAAACAACACTGAGATACCATTTCTCATCTATTAGATAAGCAAAATTTTTTAAATAACAAAACACTGTGTTACTGAGGATGTGAGGAAACAGGCACTCAGGTACACTGCTGCTGGGAATACAAACCTGTACATTCACTCTGGAGGGAACCTGGGTAACGCCTGACAAAACCACACGCACTCACTTTTGAGCCCAGCAGTCCATGTCCAGGATACATCCTGGGAATGCATCCCCAGCAATACAAAACTACAGACACACTGCTGCATTCTTCACAGATGTAAAGTACTGGGGGGAAGGCACCTAAATGTCTACATACAGGAAGGTGACTGAATAAACTATGACACATCCAGACAATGGAGTACTGTACAACTGTTGAAAAAAATGAAGATCTCTATGATATGCAGTAATTTCCAAGACACAGTGAAAAGCCAAAAAAACCAAAGTTCAAAAGTACCTATAGATACGCTGTCTCAATGTAAGAACAGAAAGGATACATGAAGATACATGCTTCTGTTCACTGGAACAAAAATACAATAAATCAGAGATTACGGAGGTAGGTTACCTACAGGGAATAGGAGAGAAAGGAGTGCGAAAAACTAGGAAATGGGAGCAGGGTAGCAGGAATAAGGAACAAGTGACACCCCTTTGAATATTTAGTTTTAAATAATTCTGACTCTTAGAACCACAGTAATTTTGAGAGAAATTCAAATGGCATAAAATCATAACAAATGAAACTGTATTAAAAAAGAATAAACCAGGAAACGGACAGGGGAAACGAGGATGGGCAAAGGGAGAAGGAGGAGAAGAAAGCGGAGAGAGGGGAGGGGAAGAACGGGGGCGAGAGAAAGGAAAGGCAGGAGAATAGAGTATCCTGCCTGGACACCATGAGGCTAAAGACGGAGAGAATTAGATACAAAGCCTATTAATACAGTATTTCCCACAGGGGTACACGTTAATAATTCTTAAACTACTTTATGTGTGTAACAGAACAGAACAAATATGTGAACAGAATGTAGGTACTAAAAATTTAAGTTTCTCACTGTTGGAGAAAAAATTACAAAGAAAAGAGAAATGCTAAATAAGCACTGTTGTATTGGACTGGAAATAGTTATCAGTATTATTTTTAATATATGTGTATGTATTTGTGTATGTATGTTATACACACACATATGCATGTATGTACTGGCCTCCTAGCTTTGTCCCGAGAGGACCTAGAAGCAGTGATACCCAGTAACAATGATGCCATCTGGTACTCAGTCCCTAAACACTGTTTTCCAATAAAAGGAACCACCGTTCTTAAGGAAAAGTGGACGATTCTAAGACTGGGATAAGGACAAGACAAGATGAGCCTGGGACATTTTCTGGGGTCAGAAATAAGAAAAAAATTCAATTAAAAAAGGGGACTTGCCAAAAGAAGAAAGGACCCAACCAGAAGGAGTTCCTAATGGCCACTGCTGGGACATCTTGAGCAACAAAGCAAATCATGATAGTACTAGATTTGAACTCACATAATAAAACAAATACTAATGCGTCCACACTGACATAAAAAATAACCAAATACAAATGGGGTAAAGTGACCATTCCTCACACGAGAATTTCCATTAATGAGCACGAAGTGAAGTGAAGTGAAGTCGCTCAGTCGTGTCCGACTCTGCAACCCCATGGACCGTAGCCCACCAGCTCCTCCGTCCATGGCATTCTCCAGGCAAGAATACTGGAGTGGGTTGCCATTTCCTTCTCCAATTAATGAGCACAGAAAAGAGAAAACCAGAAATCCCCACCAGGCAAACATCACAGTAGTAAGTGTTGCAGACGGATGTTAAAATAAAAGGGCAAGTTTGAGGAGAAATAGAATTTACATAATCTGCAAGTATCTCCTATAACTACTCAACTGAAGAAAGAAAGACAGTAAATGCAGAACTCATAGTTCACAGTGAAGAAACTCAGCAGATCTCTCTCAAAGTGATTAAGTAATCACCAGTAGTAAGATATACCAAGAGCATAATCCCTAAGATGCTGAGCTGAGAAGGACAACATCATTTTTGCAGTACTTGTCCCCTAGATGCAGAAGTTCAGTCTAATGATGAGAAAACATTGGAAAAACCCAAACTGAGGAACATTCTATAAGATACTTGACCAGTACTTTTCAAAAGTGACATGGTCATGAAAGACTAGGCAAGTGTGAGAAATGTACATATTGAAAGAGACTTTGGAGAAATGATTAATTTCAATGAGGGTTCCTAGACAGGATCCTGAAACAGAAAAAGGAGAGTCAGTTGAAAATTTGGTGAAACTCTAATAATGGCTGTTGTTTAGTCAATAATATTATACCAATGTTAGTTTCCTATTCTTGATAATTATGTTACGGTTATGTGAGCATCAGGGGAAGAAGGTAAGAAGTATAAGGAAACTACTATTTTTGCAAGTCTAAAATCAGAACAAAATAAACGTTTTTTAAGAACAGTAAAGAAGTCTGAGCAAAGTTAGAGGAATTACCCTCAGATAGGAGGAGGAAACCTGTCCCACAGAGGAAAGAATGAAAGAAGGAAGGAACCCACAGAAACAGTGGCGCGTGGAATGGAAAACGGAAGAAAGCTAGAGGAGTTCATTTTTGCTGCTACTACTTTCAGGAGTTACCATCTGCTCCCGCGCATGAACCAGTAGCACCAAACAGGAAAACATATCCATATTACACAGCTCAGAAGACCAAATGACAGCTTTAGAATGGGGGCTGCTTACCGGAATGACCACGCCATGGTTAGAAGTTTGCAACTTTCCGAGGCAAGAGGAGATAGAGACAGAGGTAACAACTGAAAATGGCTTGGTGAGGAGGTCTCCACAAAAATCCTGAACTACGCGGTGTGGAGAAGTTGTGGTGAACACATCCATGTCCTGGGATCATGGAACACCCTAACTCACAGGGACAGAAGCTCCTGTTCTCAGAATCACTCCAGATCTTGTCCAATATATCACTTCATCTGGCTATCGATCTGTGTCCTTTACCATGTCCTTTATTAGTAATATATAATAAACTGCTAAGTATAAAAAAAAAAACTCCTGGAAGATAGGGAAAGGGGGAATCAAATTTCTGAGAACTACAGAGACAGGTATTATGTCTGTGTTTCATTCATATTATTTAAATGTTCCAACCTTCACAGTTTTTAGAAGTTCATTTGTTCATAACTTTAATAACTGGCAACACTGCGAATGACAAGATTTAAAAATAATGGCATTCACTAAACTTACTGTGACAATCACTTCATGATGCATGTAAATCAAATCATTATGCTGTACACCTTAAGCTTATACAGTGCTTTATGTCAATTATATCTCAAAAAAGCTGGAAGAAAAAATAAAACTTACGATTATGGGGGGGAAAAGTGACTTGCAATACGTGCTATTTAAGATATATGTTTTCTGATCTTTACATGAATTTAAAGTTATCTTTAACAGTGATCCTCAAAATGATAAATCATTATTTCAAAACTACCATCAACACTGAAGCTTCACAGGCTGGTTTATACTGGACGCCAAAAATATCTTGTCATCTCTGGGGCTCTACTTCTATAAATTGACCAGAAGTATTCATTACCTGGGAGAAGGCAATGGCACCCCACTCTAGTACTCTTGCCTGGAAAATCCCATGGACAGAGGAGCCTGGTAGGCTGCAGTCCACGGGATCGCTAAGAGTCGGACACAACTGAGCGACTTCACTTTTCACTTTCATGCATTAGAGGAGGAAATGGCAACCCACTCCAGTGTTCTTGCCTAGAGAATCCCAGGGACGGCAGGGCCTGGTGGGCTGCCGTCTATGGGGTCGCACAGAGTCGGACACGACTGAAGCGACTTAGCAGCAGCAGTAGCAGCGTTCATTAACTAATGAGTGTAAGAACCAATGATCTATAAAGTGAATTACTAATTAGCATCTGTAAAATGTATAATTAATGTTACATAAAGTTTATACTTCATCCCACTGTTTGGAGTTGCTTTTAATTTATTATCACAATCACATTTTGTTTTCTACAAACTGAATAGACCAGTTCTATATCTGGGCTTTCCTGATGGCTCAGCGGTAAAGGACCTGTCCCAATGCAGGAGAGTTTAATGAGGGAGAATTCAATATCCTACAACTGTTAAATGCATTCAGGATCTTTCTCAGGACCCAGGAAAGAGAGGACAGGAAGGCAGAGATTTGCCAGGACCCTGGAAGATAAAAAGAAACACATGACTCCATGGATATCAGACAAGAAAAAAATGCATTTATAATCGCCATAATGCTGAGGACTTAAAGATTTAGAAGTATAATACTAAAGAAAGAAAGTTGAACAGAAATTATAACATGAACATTTCAAATAAAGGTACTCACATATCACAGGGCATCTGAAAAGGTATGCTCAAGGCACAGGAAAGCAAATATAAGCACAGCAGACATAAACAGGATAAACACAGCACAGTGGAAGGAGAATCTACATTTTTGGAATGAAAATAAGTATGCTATTACGGAATCTAAAACAAAATTCACTTGAATAAAATACAAGCCGTCTAAGAAACTTCTTGAATTTTTATGATGAAATATGAGTCTCCAAAGAACTATCTGAAGAGATATTCTTTGTAGATTACATTAGTGAAAAAGTTGGAGAAGTACTGTAAATAATTATGAAGGAATTCTGCTGGAACTCAAGGACAATGCTAGTGAGGTAGGTAACAGAAACTTGAGGGCAATCAGTAGCAAAGCCTGGGCTCGCTTCGTCTGAACTTGCTTTAACTTCTCTAGACAAAGAGTATGTCACTGGTTTCAGAGACTGGTTACTGATTAGAAGAGAGTGGCTCTATTTCTTTTGCTCTAGATAGAATCTATGGAAATACACCTATCTTTTCTTCATGGATAAATAAAAGAGAATGGTTAAGATTTGTTTTTATTTCATAATCCAATATTAATCTTCAAGTTGCACTGACTGGTTTACAATAAAAAAATTATAAAGCTAAAAACTTAGTTTTCTCAGTCAAAACAATCTAAAATAGTGTGTAATTTTTATGACGATAGCTTCCTTAACCTACGAGGAAAATCCTTTTCCCTACAGTCAACACAAATGATGTTGAACTCAAAGTGGTTTACCATACAATACGTTCAAAGTATATTCCACTTTCTTTCATAAGTAGAATAATCAAATAAGATTTAAAAAATCATATATATACGTATTATACTGCTGTCTTTATGTCAACAACTATCTGGTATCTGTAAAAGCTATGTTGTTAGACACTCATTAGTTCTTTTAGGTAGTAATAAATTCAGTTCATGTTGCTCATTAAGATAAACACACAGTCTAGACAATTCAAAAGTAGAAAACTCTGACAAAATATAGTTATTCTCAATATATATAGTAATGAGAAACAATTTAAAAACAACGTAACAGAGATTCAACTATTTGCATCCTCATGATTATCACCAACTTCTAACCAAGTGACCAAAATTGGACAGTTCGGAGAAGTCTTTTTATTTGCCCCATTCAGAGTGTGTTACAGAGAGAAACTAATGAGAAGTCAAATGGTTAAGACTCTCAAAGCTAAATTACTTCCTGAAAGAAAACTAGTTGTAAATAACTCTAAATTATTGAGTGTACTGTGGCCTCATTCTTCACAGATGGCTAGCTAAGGTTCCAGAACACGAAGCAGTGAAGTGAAGCAAGAGAACTGGAGAGTTCCTTTAGTTCTGTTATTAATTCCCAAACCATATAAAATAAAACCCTTCAATATCACAGGTAATTTTTTCAATGGGAAAAAAGCTCAGAGAAAAATAATCTAAGAAACAGTTCAGTTCAGTGGCTCAGTCATGTCCGACTCTTTGTGACCCCATGAACCACAAACACGCAGGCCTCCCTGTCCAACCACCAACTCCTGGAGTTCACCCAAACCCATTGTCCATCGAGTCGGTGATGCCATCCAACCATCTCATGCTCTGTCATCCCCTTCTCCTCCTGCCTCCATCTTTTCCCAGCATCAGGGTACAGCTTACGTAATATAGATACAGATGCTATATAGAAATAGACAGATATGTGTCTTTACACGAATCAGTGCATATTTCTTAGAAGCAACCCTAGCAACGGTGACACACACAGTGCTGAAAAACTGATATCCAAAGATGTCCGATATTCAAAAGATGAAGCCAAAATATTATTTACTTATGGCCCACATAAAATCAATGTTTCAGATTAGAACTTAGACATGTTCCAGTTCCTGGCCAGTTGCTCTTTAATACTGTCACAAATGTAACTGCTCACTGTCAAAATTAAACACTAAAATCAGATTTCATTCAGTACAACTTTAAGAGGCGATTTCTGCTTCTAACTTGTTCAACAACATTAGAGAATGCCAAGCAAATAAAGAATTAAAATTCAGCAGTGTCCACACGACTAGAAAAAAAATCACTTTTTAATTCCAATCTCAAAGAAAGGCAATGCCAAAGAATGTTCAAACTACCATACGATCACACTCATTTCATATGCCAGCAAGATTATGCTCAAAAATCCTTCAAGCTAGGCTTCAGCATTGTGAACCGAGAACTTCCAGACGTACAAGGTGGATTTAGAAAAGGCAGAGGAACCAGAGATCAATTGCCAACATCCGTTTAGTGAGAGAAAGCAAGAGAATTCCAGAAAAAAAACATCTGCTTCACGGACTACGCTAAAGCCTTTGACTGTATGGATCACAACAAACTGTGGAAAATTCTAAAGAGATGGGAATACCAGACCACCTCACCTGTCTCCTGAGAAACCTGTCTGCAGGTCAAGAAGTAACAGTTAGAACTGGACATGGAACAATGGACTAGTTCAAATTGGGAATCCTAGAAGGCTATATATGGTCACCCTGCTTATTTAACTTATATGCAGAGTACATCCTGTGAAATACTGGGCTGGATGAAGCACAAGCTGGAATCAAGAGGTTGCGAGAAATATAAACAACCTCATATATGCAGAGGACCCCACTCATGCATAAAGTAAGAGGAACTAAAAAACCTCTTGATGAAGGTGAAAGAGGAGAGTGAAAAAGCTAGCTTAAAACTCAACTAAAGATCATGGCATCTGGTCCCATCACTCATGGGCAAACAGATGGGGAAACAATGGATACATGATAGACTTTTATTTTCTTGGGCTCCAAAATCACTGCAGATGGTAACTGCAGTTATGAAATTAAAAATGCTTGCTCCTTGGAAGAAAAGCCATGACAAGTTAGATAGTATATTAAAAAGCAGAGACACCACTTGCTGACAAAGGTCCTCATAGTCAAGGCTATGGTTTTCCTAGTAATCATGTATGAAATATAAGAGCTGGACCATAAAGAAGGCTGAGCACCAAAAAATTAATGATTTCGAACCGTAGTGCTGAAGAAGACTCTTGAGAGTCCCCTGGACAGCAAGGAGATCAAACCAGTCAATCCTTAAGGAATCAACTTTGATTCATTGAAGAAACTGATGCTGAAGTCCAAGGCTTTGGCCATCCAACGTGAAGAGCTGACTCACTGGAAAAGAAACCTGAGGCTGGGAAAGATGAGGGCAAGAGAGAAGGGGGTGACAGAGGACAAGATGGATGGATGACATCACTGACTCAAATGGACATGAGTTTGAACAAACTTCAGGAGACAGTGAAGGACAGGGAAGCCTGATTGTGCTGCAGTTCATCAGGTCTCAAACAGTCGCTACACGACTTAGTTACTGAACAACAACAGTAGGAGATAGAAAAGTAAAATCTAATTCAAGCTAAAGAGTAGTCAGTCCTCCATATCTGCAGGTTCAAACAAAGATTGAAAATATTTTTAAAAAAGGAAAAAAAAAACCCTTCGGAAAGTTTCAAAAAGCAAAACTTGAATTTGCCATACACCAGCAAATATTACATAGCATTTACATTTGCATTACATTATATACTACAAACGTGTAACTACTATATACGTATGTACATATTAAATACATATTAGAAGCCTGGCATGCTGCAGTTCATGGGGTCACAAAGAGTCAGACACGACTTAGCGATGGTGAACAATAACATATTATAGGTAATTTAGAGATGATTTAAAGTATTATGGAGTATGTGCATAAGTTAGATGCAAATACTGTTACCATTTTATACAAGCGCCTTCTTATCTGAGAGTGTAAAGAAACCAATGCCCACCGATACCAAGGGTGACCGTACTTTGAATCTAATCAAGGAGATAGATAAATAAGCACAAAAATACCACATCAGGCACTACAATGCAGAGAAACAGAGAAACAAAAAAAAACTCATGAAATACAATGAAGGGAAACAATTTTTGTGCATGCTCAGTCACTCAGTCATATCTGACCTTTGTGACCCATGGACTTAGCCCTCCAATCTCCTCTGTCCATGGATTTCCCAAGCAAGAACACCAGAGTGGGTTTCCATTTCCTTCTTTAAACAATTTTACTGCTTGCCAACTGAATCCAGTACACATTAAGAAAATAATACAACATGAACAAGAGGATTTATCCAGGAATGCAAGACTGTTCAATTAGAAAATCTTTTTAATATATAATATATTCATTAATCTAAGCTGAAAAACATGGTTTTCTACACAGATGAGAAATCTACTGACAGAATTCAACACCCATTCACAATTCACATAATCAAGGAAGAAGGAATTAAGGGAGAAATCTTCAACACGATACAGGCTTTAATCCATTATTCTTATTTAATAATAACAGAGGCATTTCCATTAAGACTAAGAACAATGCAAAAACCACCATCTCTGCTACTATTCAACACTGAACTAGAGGTATTAGCCAGTCCAAGAGATAAGAAAAATCAATTATAAGATAAGTAAAGAAGTAAACATTTCTTTTTGCAGATCATATAATAGTACACCTGAAAAAACTCCAAAATATCAATGCTAAAACTAAGTAAAAAATAGAAGAATTTATGAAAAAGTAGGATAAAGAATATAACATACAAAAGGAGTTTGGGGTTAACATATACACACTACTGTACATAACAGATAATTTAAAAATAATATTGAAAAGTAATAACAGAGGACTTAATGGCGAGAAAAATTCTATTACAATAACAACAACAAAGAAGATTAAATAACCTAGGAATAAATTAAACAATGTATAAAGTCTATATGAAAAAATGTTTACACGTAACTGCTAAGGCCCTGAAGACTGAGCAAACAAAAAGACAGATGGTATTCTTAGCCACGATGATGCTGTATTGGCATGCACGCTCAGTCACTTCAGTTGTGTCCAAGTCTTTGCGATCCCATGGACTGCAGCCCTCCAGGCTCCTCTGTCCATGGGATTTTTCCCAGCAAGAATACTGGAGTGGATTGCTATGTCCTTCTCCAGGGAATCTTCCTGACCCCAGGATTGAACCACATCTCTTGCATTGCAGGCAGATTCTTTACCCCTGAGCTACCAGGGAAGACCATGATGATATTAAAAGAAGTCATTTCTTCCTTACTTAATTTACAAATTCAATGCAATACGAGAAATATATATACAAGTTAAACTACAGTTAGACAAGTTTACACTACAGTTGATACGGAAAATCAAACATGTAATAATAGCAGAGACAAGAAGGAAAATCACAAGAGGACTAAATTTGTCAGACATTAAAACATACCACCAAGCATCTATAATTAAAGCAGTATGGCAGTAGCACAAGAATAAACAAAAGAGACCAGAATAAAAAGCCAAGTTAGACCATATACACACAAAAATTTCAAATTAATATATACAAAGGTGACATCTTAAATCACTTAATTACAAATGGAACTTCCCAATAATATACAGGAAATATTAGGTAGCATTTGGAAAAATACAAAATTAGATCCATATCTCACACCACACACAAGATAAACTTCAAAATGAATTAGGAATCTAGATATAAAGGATGAAAACTCAATAAATTGCTTAAAAGAAAACATCACATGAGTTGTACTTTTAAATTTTTAAGAATCTAGAGACAATTTTAAAAACTGATAAATTTGACTAAGAATTTAAAACTGAATAACACAAGTGTTAAAAAGACAAAAGACAACTGAAAAACTAGGGAAATACTTATACGCTGCTGCTGCTGCTGCTATATTCGCTTCAGTCGTGTCCGACTCTGCGACCCCAATAGACGGCAGCCCATGAGGCTCCCCCATCCCTGGGATTCTCCAGGCAAGAACACTGGAGCAAGTTGCCATTTCCTTTCTCCAATGCATGAAAGTTAAAAGTGAAAGTGAAGTCGCTCAGTCGTGTCCGACTCTTAGCGACCCCATGGGACGCCAACCTACCAGGCTCCTCCATCCCATGGATTTTCCAGGCAAGAGTACTGGAGTGGGGGTGCCATTGCCTTCTCCTAACATACGCTACAATAGGTTAATAGTCCTAACATAAAGAACTCTTTAAAAACAAAGGGAAGAAAACAAAAAAAAAACAGAAAGCAGGAAAAGACATGAACAGACCAATTCACAAAAAAAAGATTAAAATAGCCTCTAAAAATAAAAAATGATCAAATTTCAACTCGTGTTAGAGAAATTCAGGTTAAAAACACTGAGATACCCATTTCTTCATTCTATTAGATAAGCAAAATTTTTTAAATAACAAAACACTGTGTTTACTGAGGATGTGAGGGAAACAGGCACATCAGGTACATGCTGCTGGGAATACAAACTGTACACTTCACTCTGGAGGGAACCTGTGGTAACGCCTGACAAAACCACACGCACTCACTTTTGAGCCCAGCAGTCCATGTCCAGGATACATCCTGGGAATGCATCCCCAGCAATACAAAACTACAGACACAACTGCTGCATTCTTCACAGATGTAAAGTACTGGGGGGAAGGCACCTAAATGTCTACATACAGGAAGGTGACTGAATAAACTATGACACATCCAGACAATGGAGTACTGTACAACTGTTGAAAAAAATGAAGATTCTCTATGATATGCAGTAATTTCCAAGACACAGTGAAAAGCCAAAAAAACCAAAGTTCAAAAGTACCTATAGATACGCTGTCTCAATGTAAGAAACAGAAAGGATACATGAAGATACATGCTTCTGTTCACTGGAACAAAAATACAATAAATCAGAGATTACGAGGTAGGTTACCTACAGGGAATAGGAGAGAAAGCGAGTGCGAAAAACTAGGAAATGGGAGCCGCGGTAGCCGGAAAAGGAACAAGTGACACCCCTTGAATATTTAGTTTTTAATAATTCTGACTCTTAGAACCACAGTAATTTCTGAGAGAAATTCAAATGGCCCATAAATATTAACAAATGAAACTGTATTAAAAAAGAAATAACCAGGAAACGGACAGGGGAAACGAGGATGGGCAAAGGGAGAAGGAGGAGAAGAAAGCGGAGAGAGGGGAGGGGAAAGAACCGGGGGCGAGAGAAAGGAAAGCAGAGAAATTGAGTATCCTGCCTGGACACCATGAGGCTAAAGACGGAGAGAATTTAGATACAAAGCCTATTAATACAGTATTTCCCACAGGGGTACACGTAATAATTCTTAAACTACTTTATGTGGTGTAACAGAACAGAACAAATATGTGAACAGAATGTAGGTACTAAAAATTTAAAGTTTCTCACTGTTGGAGAAAAAATTACAAAGAAAAGAGAAATGCTAAATAAGCACTGTTGTATTGGACTGGAATAGTTATCAGTATTATTTTTAATATATGTGTATGTATTTGTTGTATGTATGATACACACACATATATGTATGTACTGGCCTCCTGCTTTTGTCCCGAGAGGACCTAGAAGCAGTGATACCCAGTAACAATGATGCATCTGGTACTCAGTCCCTAAACACTGTTTTCCAATAAAAGGAACCACCGTTCTTAAGGAAAAGTGACGATTCTAAGACTGGGATAAGGACAAGACAAGATGAGCCTGGGACATTTTCTGGGGTCAGAAATAAGAAAAAATTCAATTAAAAAAGGGACTTGCCAAAAGAAGAAAGGACCCAACCAGAAGGAGTTCCTAATGGCCACTGCTGGACATCTTGAGCAACAAAGCAAATCATGATAGTACTAGATTTGAACTCACATAATAAAACAAATTCTAATCGTACCAACTGACAATAAAAAATTACACCAAAAAATGGGGTAAAGTGGGACCATTCCTCACACGGAAAATTTCCATTAATGAGCACGGGGAAAGTTTGAAGTGAAGTGAAGTCGCTCAGTCGTGTCCGACTCTGCAACCCCATGGACCGTAGCCCACCAGCTCCTCCGTCCATGGCATTCTCCAGGCAAGAATACTGGAGTGGGTTGCCATTCCTTCTCCAATTAATGAGCACAGAAAAGAGAAAACCAGAAATCCCCACAGGCAAACATCCAGTAGTAAGTGTTGCAGACGGATGTTAAATAAAAGGGCAAGTTTGAGGAGAAATAGAATTTACATAATCTGCAGTATCTCCTATAACTACTCAACTGAAGAAAGAAAGACAGTAAATGCAGAACTCATAGTTCACAGTGAAGAAACTCAGCAGATCTCTCTCAAAGTGATTAAGATCACAGTAGTAAGATATACCAAGAGCATAATCCCTAAGATGCTGAGCTGAGAAGGACAAAATCATTTTTGCAAGTACTTGTCCCCTAGATGCAGAAGTTCAGTCTAATTGATGAGAAACATTGGAAAAACCCAAACTGAGGAACATTCTATAAGATACTTGACCAGTACTTTTCAAAAGTGACATGGTCATGAAAGACTAGGCAAGTGTGAGAAATGTACATATTGAAAGAGACTTTGGAGAAATGATTTAATTCAATGAGGGTTCCTAGACAAGGATCCTGAAACAGAAAAAGGAGAGGTCAGTTGAAAATTTGGTGAAACTCTAATAATGGCTGTTGTTTAGTCAATAATATTATACCAATGTTAGTTCCTATTCTTGATAATTATGTTACCGGTTATGTGAGCATCAGGGGAAGAAGTAAGAAGTATAAGGAAAAAATACTTTTTTGCAAGTCTAAAATCAGAACAAAAATAAACGTTTTTTAAGAACAGTAAAGAAGTTCTGAGCAAAGTTAGAGGAATTACCCTCAGATAGGGAGGAGGAAACTGTCCCACAGAGGAAAGAATGAAAGAAGGAAGGAACCCACAGAAACAGTGGCGCGTGGAATGGAAAACGGAAGAAAGCTAGAGGAGTTCATTTTTGCTGCTACCTACTTTCAGGAGTTACCATCTGCTCCCGCGCAATGAAAACCAGTAGCACCAAACAGGAAACATATCCATATTTACCACAGGCTTCAGAAGACCCCCAATGACAGCTTTAGAATGGGGGCTGCTTACCGGAATGACCACAGCCATGGTTTAGAAGTTTGCAACTTTCCGAGGCAAGAGGAGATAGAGACAGAGGTAACAACTGAAAATGGCTTGGTGAGGAGGTCTCCACAAAAATCCTGAACTACGGCGGTGTGGAGGAGTTGTGGTGAACACATCCATGTCCTGGGATCATGGAACACCCTAACTCACCAGGGACAGAAGCTTCCTGTTTCTCAGAATCACTCCAGATCTTGTCCAATATATCACTTCATTTCGGCTATCGATCTGTGTCCTTACCATGTCTTTATTAGTAATATATAATAAACTGCTAAGTTAAAAAAAAAAACTCCTGGAAGATAGGGAAGGGGAATCAAATTCTGAGAACTACAGAGACACGGTATTATGTCTGTGTTTCATCATATTATTAAAGTTTCCAACCTTCACAGTTTTTAGAAGTTCATTTGTCTACAACTTTAAATAACTGGCAACACTGCGAATGACAAGATATTTAAAATAATGGCATTCATAAATACTTACTGTGACAAATCACACTTCTGATCGCATGTAAATCAATCATATGCCTGTACACCTTAAGCTATACAGTGCTTTAATGTCAATTAAATCTCAAAAAAAGCTGGAAGAGAAAAATAAACTTACGATTATGGGGGGGAAAATGTGACTTGCAATACGTGCTATTTAAGATTATGTTTTTGATCTTTACATGAATTTAAGTATACTTTACAGTGATCTTCAAAATGATAAATCAATTATTTCAAAACTACCCATCAACACATGAAGCTTCACCAGGGCTGGTTTATACTGGACGCCAAAAAAATATTTTTCCTTTAGTCATCATCTGGGGCTCACTTCTATAATTGACTTGCAGAAGTATTCAATTACCTGGGAGAAGGCCAATGGGAACCTGCTCAAATCACAGCTCTTTCCTTATTATCGATGTTAAGACTTCCAGGTCTTTGTTGCCAGTTTTCCCACAGTTCGCTGTGATCCACACAGTAATGTCATATAGAACCTACATGAACCTTAAGTCACAGGGTTGATGTTTTTGGCTCAGTTCAAAATGTTGACAAGTTTTTGCTGTTTTGTTTTGCTTTTAAAGAAATGAAAACTATAATTCAGGTCATCATATTCTAAGAAACTAGTATCCATATATCGTTTACTAGTAGAGTGAGAATTAATTCATTCATCAAACTGACCATCAGTTTATGTGCCAAGCTCTGCTATGATTATCCTGAATTACTGAAAAGTTTGATGTACAGAAATTTAAGAGTTAATGGCCAAAATACAGAGTTATAATACATAAAAGAAAAAATCTTATAAGCAAATTTGAGCCCTAAAATGTTTTCATCAAGGATATTAAAAAAAAAATTTAAGTTAGTAGAATTCTAATAAATGAGCAATTTCAAAGGCACAAAATATTCTAAATCCAACTTTGGTTAACTGTAATAAACTCATACAAACCTTTTAAATTTGGGTATAAATTCAGATTATACTCCACACCTGGTTTTTCTTTTTCTTCTTTCTTTTAAGTACAATATCCCTGGGTATGGCTAAAAATACAGAGAATGCCTAATATGAATTTACACACAAATTCTGAACAATTACTTGGCAGTGGATTCCTTCAGATCACTGCCATCCAGGTTTAACTCTCTACTGAGCAGGACATTTCTAGTTCAGTATCTATCCAGGTGACATTCAAGTAGCTGAAACTCACAGTGGTAAACCACAAAAAGAATAATTTTTTTTACAATTATAAGCCTCATCATTGGCTGGGTTGCCAATGCTCCCTGTAGTTCACAGGTGTCAAACTTCTCATCATCTCTCAACAGTTCAGATTCAGAGATCTGATCATAAAAAATAAAAAACACGAGTTAAGACAAATATGGTATACATAATTCCCTAGGTTCTCAGAACTAAATATAACTACAATACTTCTTTGACAAATGGTAAATAGCCACACTACTTTAAATCACAAAGAATTCCGAACCCCTCACAGATAGTATATATTCTGCCAACCAGAGCTCATCTTTGACTTTTGAGCGAGAAGTAAATTATCTAGCTCTAAATCCTACATTAAAGCTCGTCATACAGACTCAACGTCTTGGGACGATGATGAAACATTATGGCTAGCATTGTCACCTACACAGACAGCAAACTGATTTTTTAACACTGCAAGTGGAGTCAGAAGAACCCATGTTATGCTCCAGACCTGCCCGTTACCCGACGTCAGCTACTACCTCTCTGAAAGTTAAAACATGTTCAACAAATAAATGAGGGAAATAAATCACGGCTGTTCTTCTTATCTAATTGGATTATATCAAATCAGTCTGAGGGGCAAGGTGGAAAAATATGAAAGTGCTACTCTGTAAATCTTTAACCACTATAAATTTGAGAGCTGTTACTAGGATTAGATGTTCAAAGAAATATCTGATTACTTGAATTCAATGTAAGATTAATTTCTTAATATCTCTGTATTCTAATGGGCTAGAACAGTGGTTTTGAGGTGATACAGAATCACCTACAGAATTTAAAAACATTAACAACAATAAAAACATACACAGCCCTGGATCTAGCACTACACACTCAGATTTAGGGAGTCTGAGGTGAAGTCCAGAACTCAGTATTTTTTTTAAACATTACACCTAGATTCTGATGCATAATTACCTAGAGACAATACAGGATCAGATGAGCACAAATGTGAACCAATTACTACTATTACTTCAACAGAAACTTCGCTGCATATTTAAATTTAAAACTATAGTTTGACTCGACTTTTATTTCATTTTTATGGGACAAGTATATTGTAGAATTTCATATGCCCAAAGGCAAATGGTAATTGACTTACAATTATGAAGAAATGGCTCTCTTCTTCCCACGCCTTTCCTGTGTCTATATGTGTAGAAGAGTTTATTTAGAACGGCACATGGTTAGACAAACTAACTCAATTTGGACAGTCTAAACTTGATTGACATGGGTTGACTTTAAAAAACAATATAAATATCACCCAATCACCTCAGAACTAGACTTGACTTCTTCTGTGGCTGGTTTAGATGTACCAAGAGTTGAAGTATCATTGCTGCAGTCAGACATACCTAAAAGTAAAATGTGTTAAGCACACATTAAATAATTTAGTTAAGAGAGCTGTATCACTTCACTGATATTCTTACATTCCACAACATAAATTATTTATTTACAGTCAGAATGTGTTTTGCAAAACTATCTACAATCATATGTGTATCTATTGATTGTAACAGGTAAGTGATTCTAAAAACAAACAAAAATTTAGGAAAAGTTTTTATGCAAAATGTAAAAATACATACTTCAATGACTAAAAAATAATTTCATTTAATCCTTATGGATATGAAACAAGTCAAAAGATCAGAGTGTCCACTTGATTTGACAGATGAAAAAACTGATATCCAAAGATGTCACGATATCAAAAGATGAAGCCAAAATATTATTTACTTATGGCCCACATAAAATCAATGTTTCAGATTAGAACTTAGACATGTTCCAGTTCCCTGGCCAGTGCTCTTTAATACTGTCACAAATGTAACTGCTCACTGTCAAAATTAAACACTAAAATCAGATTTCATTCAGTACAACTTTAAGAGGTGATTTCTGCTTCTAACTTGTTCAACAACATTAGAGAATGCCAAGCAAATAAAGAATTAAAATTCAGCAGTGTCCACACGACTAGAAAAAAAATCACTTTTAATTCCAATCTCAAAGAAAGGCAATGCCAAAGAATGTTCAAACTACCATACGATCACACTCATTTCATATGCCAGCAAGATTATGCTCAAAGTCCTTCAAGCTAGGCTTCAGCAGTATGTGAACCGAGAACTTCCAGACGTACAAGGTGGATTTAGAAAAGGCAGAGGAACCAGAGATCAATTGCCAACATCCGTTAGTGAGAGAAAGCAAGAGAATTCCAGAAAAAAACATCTGCTTCACGGACTACGCTAAAGCCTTTGACTGTATGGATCACAACAAACTGTGGAAAATTCTTAAAGAGATGGGAATACCAGACCACCTCACCTGTCTCCTGAGAAACCTGTCTGCAGGTCAAGAAGTAACAGTTAGAACTGGACATGGAACAATGGACTAGTTCAAAACTGGGAATCCTAGAAGGCTATATATGGTCACCCTGCTTATTTAACTTATATGCAGAGTACATCCTGTGAAATACTGGGCTGGATGAAGCACAAGCTGGAATCAAGATTGCCGGGAGAAATATAAACAACCTCATATATGCAGAGGACCCCACTCATGGCATAAAGTAAAGAGGAACTAAAAAACCTCTTGATGAAGGTGAAAGAGGAGAGTGAAAAAGCTAGCTTAAAACTCAACTAAAGATCATGGCATCTGGTCCCATCACTTCAGGGCAAACAGATGGGGAAACAATGGATACAGTAATAGACTTTTATTTTCTTGGGCTCCAAAATCACTGCAGATGGTAACTGCAGTTATGAAATTAAAAGATGCTTGCTCCTTGGAAGAAAAGCCATGACAAAGTTAGATAGTATATTAAAAAGCAGAGACACCACTTTGCTGACAAAGGTCCTCATAGTCAAGGCTATGGTTTTCCTAGTAATCATGTATGAATATAAGAGCTGGACCATAAAGAAGGCTGAGCACCAAAAAATTAATGATTTCGAACCGTAGTGCTGAAGAAGACTCTTGAGAGTCCCCTGGACAGCAAGGAGATCAAACCAGTCAATCCTAAAGGAAATCAACTTTGAATATTCATTGGAAGAACTGATGCTGAAGCTCCAAGGCTTTGGCCATCCAACGTGAAGAGCTGACTCACTGGAAAAGACCCTGAGGCTGGGAAAGATCGAGGGCAAGAGAAGAAGGGGGTGACAGAGGACAAGATGGATGGATGACATCACTGACTCAATGGACATGAGTTTGAACAAACTTCAGGAGACAGTGAAGGACAGGGAAGCCTGATGTGCTGCAGTTCATCAGGTCTCAAACAGTCGTACACGACTTAGTTACTGAACAACAGTAAGGAGATAGAAAAGTAAAATCTAATTCAAGCTAAAAGAGTAGTCAGTCCTCCATATCTGCAGGTTCAAACAAAGATTGAAAATATTTTTAAAAAAGGAAAAAAAAACCCTTCGGAAAGTTTCAAAAAGCAAAACTTGAATTTGCCATACACCAGCAAATATTTACATAGCATTTACATTTGCATTACATTATATACTACAAACGTGTACATACTATATACGTATGTACATATTAAATACATATTAGAAGCCTGGCATGCTGCAGTTCATGGGGTCACAAAGAGTCAGACACGACTTAGCGAGTGAACAATAACATATTATAGGTAATTTAGAGATGATTTAAAGTATATGGGAGTATGTGCATAAGTTAGATGCAAATACTGTACCATTTTATACAAGCGCCTTCTTATCTGAGAGTGTAAAAGAACCAATGCCCCACCGATACCAAGGGTGACCGTACTTTGAATCTAATCAAGGAGATAGATAAATAAGCACAAAATACCACATCAGGCACTACAATGCAGAGAAACAGAGAAACAAAAAAACTCATGAAATACAATGAAGGGAACAATTTTTGTGCATGCTCAGTCACTCAGTCATATCTGACTCTTTGTGACCCCATGGACTTAGCCCTCCAATCTCCTCTGTCCATGGGATTTCCCAGGCAAGAACACCAGAGTGGGTTGCCATTTCCTTCTTTAAACAATTTTACTGCTTGCCAACTGAATCCAGTACCACATTAAGAAAATAATACAACATGAACAAGAGGGATTTATCCCAGGAATGCAAGACTGTTCAATTAAGAAAATCTTTTAATATATAATATATTCATTAATCTAAGCTGAAAAACATGGTTTTCTACACAGATGAGAAATCTACTGACAGAATTCAACACCCATTCACAATTCAATAATCAAGGAAGAAGGAATTAAGGGAGACATCTTCAACACGATACAGGCTTTAATCCATTATCTTATTTAATAAATAACAGAGGCATTTCCATTAAGACTAAGAACAATGCAAAAACCCACCATCTCTGCTACTATTCAACACTGAACTAGAGGTATTAGCCAGTCCAAAGAGATAAGAAAAATCAATTATAAGATAGGTAAAGAAGTAAACATTTCTTTTTGCAGATCATATAATAGTACACCTGAAAAACTCCAAAATATCAATGCTAAAACTAAGTAAAAAATAGAAGAATTTAGTGAAAAAGTAGGATAAAGAATTAACATACAAAAGGAGTTTGGGGTTAACATATACACACTACTGTACATAAAACAGATAATTTAAAAATAATATTGAAAAGTAATAATCAGAGGACTTAATGGCCGAGAAAAATTCTATTTACAATAACAACAACAAAGAAGATTAAATAACCTAGGAATAAATTAAACAATGTATAAAGTCTATATGAAAAAAATGTTTACACGTAACTGCTAAGGCCCTGAAGACTGAGCAAACAAAAAGACAGATGGTATTCTTAGCCACGATGATGCTGTATGTGCATGCACGCTCAGTCACTTCAGTTGTGTCCAAGTCTTTGCGATCCCATGGACTGCAGCCCTCCAGGCTCCTCTGTCCATGGGATTTTCCCAGCAAGAATACTGGAGTGGATTGCTATGTCCTTCTCCAGGGAATCTTCCTGACCCAGGGATTGAACCCACATCTCTTGCGTTGCAGGCAGATTCTTTACCCCTGAGCTACCAGGGAAGACCATGATGATATTAAAAGAAGTCATTTCTTCCTTACTTAATTTACAAATTCAATGCAATACGAGAAATATATATAACAAGTTAAACTATACAGTTAGACAAGTTACACTACAGTTGATACGGAAAAATCAAACATGTAATAATAGCCAGGAAAACAATGAAAAAGCAAAATCACAAGAGGACTAAATTTGTCAGACATTAAAACATACCACCAAGCATCTATAATTAAAGCAGTATGGCAGTAGCACAAGAATAAACAAAGAGACCAGAATAAAAAGCCAAGTTAGACCATATACACACAAAAATTTAATATATAACAAAGGTGACATCTTAAATCACTTAATTACAAATGGACTTCCCAATAAATAATACCAGGAAAATTAGGTAGCCATTTGGAAAAATACAAAATTAGATCCATATCTCACACCACACACAAGAATAAACTTCAAATGAATTAGGAATCTAGATATAAAGGATGAAAACTCAAATAAATTGCTAAAAGAAAACACACATGAGTTGTACTTTAAATTTTGTAAGAATCTAGAGACAATTTTAAAAACTGATAAATTTGACTAAATAAGAATTTTAAAACTGAATAACACAAGTGTTAAAAAGACAAAAGACAACTGAAAAACTAGGGAAATACTTATACGCTGCTGCTGCTGCTGCTAATTCGCTTCAGTCGTGTCTGACTCTGCGACCCCATAGACGGCAGCCCATGAGGCTCCCCCATCCCTGGGATTCTCCAGGCAAGAACACTGGAGCAAGTTGCCATTTCCTTCTCCAATGCATGAAAGTTAAAAGTGAAAGTGAAGTCGCTCAGTCGTGTCCGACTCTTAGCGACCCCATGGACTGCAACCTACCACGCTCCTCCATCCATGGGATTTTCCAGGCAAGAGTACTGGAGTGGGGTGCCATTGCCTTCTCCTAACATACGCTACAATAGGTTAATAGTCCTAACATAAAGAACTCTTAAAACAAAGGGAAGAAAACAAAAAAACAGAAAGCAGGAAAAAGACATGAACAGACAATTCACAAAAAAAGATTAAAATAGCCTCTAAAATGTAAAAAATGATCAAATTCACTCGTGTTAGAGAAATTCAGGTTAAAACAACACTGAGATACCATTTCTCATCTATTAGATAAGCAAAATTTTTTAAATAACAAAACACTGTGTTACTGAGGATGTGAGGAAACAGGCACTCAGGTACACTGCTGCTGGGAATACAAACTTGTACATTCACTCTGGAGGGAACCTGGGTAACGCCTGACAAAACCACACGCACTCACTTTTGAGCCCAGCAGTCCATGTCCAGGATACATCCTGGGAATGCATCCCCAGCAATACAAAACTACAGACACACTGCTGCATTCTTCACAGATGTAAAGTACTGGGGGGAAGGCACCTAAATGTCTACATACAGGAAGGTGACTGAATAAACTATGACACATCCAGACAATGGAGTACTGTACAACTGTTGAAAAAAATGAAGATCTCTATGATATGCAGTAATTTCCAAGACACAGTGAAAAGCCAAAAAAACCAAAGTTCAAAAGTACCTATAGATACGCTGTCTCAATGTAAGAACAGAAAGGATACATGAAGATACATGCTTCTGTTCACTGGAACAAAAATACAATAAATCAGAGATTACGGAGGTAGGTTACCTACAGGGAACAGGAGAGAAAGGAGTGCGAAAAACTAGGAAATGGGAGCAGGGTAGCAGGAATAAGGAACAAGTGACACCCCTCTGAATATTTAGTTTTAAATAATTCTGACTCTTAGAACCACAGTAATTTTGAGAGAAATTCAAATGGCATAAAATCATAACAAATGAAACTGTATTAAAAAAGAATAAACCAGGAAACGGACGGGGGAAACGAGGATGGGCAAAGGGAGAAGGAGGAGAAGAAAGCGGAGAGAAGGGAGGGGAAGAATGGGGGCGAGAGAAAGGAAAGGCAGGAGAATAGAGTATCCTGCCTGGACACCATGAGGCTAAAGACGGAGAGAATTAGATACAAAGCCTATTAATACAGTATTTCCCACAGGGGTACACGTTAATAATTCTTAAACTACTTTATGTGTGTAACAGAACAGAACAAATATGCGAACAGAATGTAGGTACTAAAAATTTAAGTTTCTCACTGTTGGAGAAAAAATTACAAAGAAAAGAGAAATGCTAAATAAGCACTGTTGTATTGGACTGGAAATAGTTATCAGTATTATTTTTAATATATGTGTATGTATTTGTGTATGTATGTTATACACACACATATGCATGTATGTACTGGCCTCCTAGCTTTGTCCCCTGAGAGGACCTAGAAGCAGTGATACCCAGTAACAATGATGCCATCTGGTACTCAGTCCCTAAACACTGTTTTCCAATAAAAGGAACCACCGTTCTTAAGGAAAAGTGGACGATTCTAAGACTGGGATAAGGACAAGACAAGATGAGCCTGGGACATTTTCTGGGGTCAGAAATAAGAAAAAAATTCAATTAAAAAAGGGGACTTGCCAAAAGAAGAAAGGACCCAACCAGAAGGAGTTCCTAATGGCCACTGCTGGGACATCTTGAGCAACAAAGCAAATCATGATAGTACTAGATTTGAACTCACATAATAAAACAAATACTAATGCGTCCACACTGACATAAAAAATAACCAAATACAAATGGGGTAAAGTGACCATTCCTCACACGAGAATTTCCATTAATGAGCACGAAGTGAAGTGAAGTGAAGTCGCTCAGTCGTGTCCGACTCTGCAACCCCATGGACCGTAGCCCACCAGCTCCTCCGTCCATGGCATTCTCCAGGCAAGAATACTGGAGTGGGTTGCCATTTCCTTCTCCAATTAATGAGCACAGAAAAGAGAAAACCAGAAATCCCCACCAGGCAAACATCACAGTAGTAAGTGTTGCAGATGGATGTTAAAATAAAAGGGCAAGTTTGAGGAGAAATAGAATTTACATAATCTGCAAGTACCTCCTATAACTACTCAACTGAAGAAAGAAAGACAGTAAATGCAGAACTCATAGTTCACAGTGAAGAAACTCAGCAGATCTCTCTCAAAGTGATTAAGTAATCACCAGTAGTAAGATATACCAAGAGCATAATCCCTAAGATGCTGAGCTGAGAAGGACAACATCATTTTTGCAGTATTTGTCCCCTAGATGCAGAAGTTCAGTCTAATGATGAGAAAACATTGGAAAAACCCAAACTGAGGAACATTCTATAAGATACTTGACCAGTACTTTTCAAAAGTGACATGGTCATGAAAGACTAGGAAAGTGTGAGAAATGTACATATTGAAAGAGACTTTGGAGAAATGATTAATTTCAATGAGGGTTCCTAGACAGGATCCTGAAACAGAAAAAGGAGAGTCAGTTGAAAATTTGGTGAAACTCTAATAATGGCTGTTGTTTAGTCAATAATATTATACCAATGTTAGTTTCCTATTCTTGATAATTATGTTACGGTTATGTGAGCATCAGGGGAAGAAGGTAAGAAGTATAAGGAAACTACTATTTTGGCAAGTCTAAAATCAGAACAAAATAAACGTTTTTTAAGAACAGTAAAGAAGTCTGAGCAAAGTTAGAGGAATTACCCTCAGATAGGAGGAGGAAACCTGTCCCACAGAGGAAAGAATGAAAGAAGGAAGGAACCCACAGAAACAATGGCACGTGAAATGGAAAACGGAAGAAAGCTAGAGGAGTTCATTTTTGCTGCTACTACTTTCAGGAGTTACCATCTGCTCCCGAGCATGAACCAGTAGCACCAAACAGGAAAACATATCCTTATTACACAGCTCAGAAGACCAAATGACAGCTTTAGAATGGGGGCTGCTTACCAGAATGACCACGCCATGGTTAGAAGTTTGCAACTTTCCGAGGCAAGAGGAGATAGAGACAGAGGTAACAACTGAAAATGGCTTGGTGAGGAGGTCTCCACAAAAATCCTGAACTACGCGGTGTGGAGAAGTTGTGGTGAACACATCCATGTCCTGGGATCATGGAACACCCTAACTCACAGGGACAGAAGCTCCTGTTCTCAGAATCACTCCAGATCTTGTCCAATATATCACTTCATCTGGCTATCGATCTGTGTCCTTTACCATGTCCTTTATTATTAATATATAATAAACTGCTAAGTATAAAAAAAAAAACTCCTGGAAGATAGGGAAAGGGGGAATCAAATTTCTGAGAACTACAGAGACAGGTATTATGTCGTGTTTCATTCATATTATTTAAATGTTCCAACCTTCACAGTTTTTAGAAGTTCATTTGTTCATAACTTTAATAACTGGCAACACTGTGAATGACAAGATTTAAAAATAATGGCATTCACTAAACTTACTGTGACAATCACTTCATGATGCATGTAAATCAAATCATTATGCTGTACACCTTAAGCTTATACAGTGCTTTATGTCAATTATATCTCAAAAAAGCTGGAAGAAAAAATAAAACTTACCATTATGGGGGAGAAAAGTGACTTGCAATACGTGCTATTTAAGATATATGTTTTCTGATCTTTACATGAATTTAAAGTTATCTTTAACAGTGATCCTCAAAATGATAAATCATTATTTCAAAACTACCATCAACACTGAAGCTTCACAGGCTGGTTTATACTGGACGCCAAAAATATCTTGTCATCTCTGGGGCTCTACTTCTATAAATTGACCAGAAGTATTCATTACCTGGGAGAAGGCAATGGCACCCCACTCCAGTACTCTTGCCTGGAAAATCCCATGGACAGAGGAGCCTGGTAGGCTGCAGTCCACGGGATCGCTAAGAGTCGGACACAACTGAGCGACTTCACTTTTCACTTTCATGCATTAGAGGAGGAAATGGCAACCCACTCCAGTGTTCTTGCCTAGAGAATCCCAGGGACGGCAGGGCCTGGTGGGCTGCCGTCTATGGGGTCGCACAGAGTCGGACACGACTGAAGCGACTTAGCAGCAGCAGTAGCAGCGTTCATTAACTAATGAGTGTAAGAACCAATGATCTATAAAGTGAATTACTAATTAGCATCTGTAAAAATGTATAATTAATGTTACATAAAGTTTATACTTCATCCCACTGTTTGGAGTTGCTTTTAATTTATTATCACAATCACATTTTGTTTTCTACAAACTGAATAGACCAGTTCTATATCTGGGCTTTCCTGATGGCTCAGCGGTAAAGGACCTGTCCCAATGCAGGAGAGTTTAATGAGGGAGAATTCAATATCCTACAACTGTTAAATGCATTCAGGATCTTTCTCAGGACCCAGGAAAGAGAGGACAGGAAGGCAGAGATTTGCCAGGACCCTGGAAGATAAAAAGAAACACATGACTCCATGGATATCAGACAAGAAAAAAATGCATTTATAATCGCCATAATGCTGAGGACTTAAAGATTTAGAAGTATAATACTAAAGAAAGAAAGTTGAACAGAAATTATAACATGAACATTTCAAATAAAGGTACTCACATATCACAGGGCATCTGAAAAGGTATGCTCAAGGCACAGGAAAGCAAATATAAGCACAGCAGACATAAACAGGATAAACACAGCACAGTGGAAGGAGAATCTACATTTTTGGAATGAAAATAAGTATGCTATTACGGAATCTAAAACAAAATTCACTTGAATAAAATACAAGCCATCTAAGAAACTTCTTGAATTTTTATGATGAAATATGAGTCTCCAAAGAACTATCTGAAGAGATATTCTTTGTAGATTACATTAGTGAAAAAGTTGGAGAAGTACTGTAAATAATTATGAAGGAATTCTGCTGGAACTCAAGGACAATGCTAGTGAGGTAGGTAACAGAAACTTGAGGGCAATCAGTAGCAAAGCCTGGGCTTGCTTCGTCTGAACTTGCTTTAACTTCTCTAGACAAAGAGTATGTCACTGATTTCAGAGACTGGTTACTGATTAGAAGAGAGTGGCTCTATTTCTTTTGCTCTAGATAGAATCTATGGAAATACATCTATCTTTTCTTGTTCATGGATAAATAAGAGAGAATGGTTAAGATTTGTTTTTATTTCATAATCCAATATTAATCTTCAAGTTGCACTGACTGGTTTACAATAAAAAAATTATAAAGCTAAAAACTTAGTTTTCTCAGTCAAAACAATCTAAAATAGTGTGTAATTTTTTATGACGATAGCTTCCTTAACCTACGAGGAAAATCCTTTTCCCTACAGTCAACACAAATGATGTTGAACTCAAAGTGGTTTACCATACAATACGTTCAAAGTATATTCCACTTTCTTTCATAAGTAGAATAATCAAATAAGATTTAAAAAATCATATATATACGTATTATACTGCTGTCTTTATGTCAACAACTATCTGGTATCTGTAAAAGCTATGTTGTTAGACACTCATTAGTTCTTTTAGGTAGTAATAAATTCAGTTCATGTTGCTCATTAAGATAAACACACAGTCTAGACAATTCAAAAGTAGAAAACTCTGACAAAATATAGTTATTCTCAATTATATATAGTAATGAGAAACAATTTAAAAACCAACGTAACAGAGATTCAACTATTTGCATCCTCATGATTATCACCAACTTCTAACCAAGTGACAAAATTGACAGTTCGGAGAAGTCTTTTTATTTGCCCCATTCAGAGTGTGTTACAGAGAAACTAATGAGAAGTCAAATGGTAAGACTCTCAAAGCTAAATTACTTCCTGAAAAGAAAACTAGTTGTAAATAAACTCTAAATTATTGAGTGTACTGTGGCCTCATTCTTCACAGATGGCTAGCTAAGGTCCAGAACACGAGCAGTGAAGTGAAGCAAGAGAACTGGAGAGTTCCTTTAGTTCTGTTATTAATTCCCAAAACCATATAAAATAAACCCCTCAATATTCACAGGTAATTTTTTCAATGGGAAAAAGCTCAGAGAAAATAATCTAAGAAACAGTTCAGTTCAGTGGCTCAGTCATGTCCGACTCTTTGTGACCCCATGAACCACAACACGCCAGGCCTCCCTGTCCAACACCAACTCCCGGAGTTCACCCAAACCCATGTCCATCGAGTCGGTGATGCCATCCAACCATCTCATGCTCTATCATCCCCTTCTCCTCCTGCCCTCCATCTTTCCCAGCATCAGGGTACAGCTTAGTAATATAGATACAGATGGCTATATAGAAATAGACAGATATGTGTCTTTACACGAATCAGTGCATATTTCTTAGAAGCAACCCTAGCAACGGTGACCACACACAGTGCCCAGATCTTGGTTTCTAATACCATTCTCCAATAAAGGGCACCGGAGCTCCCTGGAGAAATGGCTGTTTCTAGGACTGGGGCAGGATATATACAAGATGAGCCTGGAGCATCTCGTACTGCTGGAAAGGAAGAATGTGCTTTTTTCAAAAACCCCACCAGAACAGAACAACAAAAAAAAACTCAAAAGAATATAAGAACTAACTGAAAAATCTTCTAAAGGCCAAAGCTGGAACAATCTGAGCAACAAAATTAATAAATACTGGATTATATACTATATTACCATATAAAGTAAGATTGGATTTTATGCAAAGTATAAAATATCCAAGAATCAATCAATACTGATGTAAATAAATGATTGAATAAATAAATATGAGAAAAGAGGCAAATCTCCTTTGCAGAAAAATCCCCCAAATTTATATACATACCACTGTGAAGAAGGTAGAGCATAATACCCCACACATTAAGAGTGCGTTTCATATAATGACTTTCTTCTAAAAAGTACAATATACAAAGAGGGGGGCAACTTTACAATGTACAGAGCTGACACTGTCAAAAGCCAGGTGATCAAAGTTAACATCAACAATGGTAGGCAGATTGACACCATCTTCTCTTGATCCAAGAACTGCACTTCACCTCAGTGGTCTTTCTCCCCAAGACACGTTACCCGGTTGAATAATGAGAAAAGAATCACACAAACCCCAGCTGAGGCACAATCTACAATCACCCGCTCCTGTATCCTTGCCTGGAGAATCCCATTGACAGTGGAGCCTGGCAGGCCATGGTCCACGGGGTCGCAGAGTCGGACACGACTGAAGCGACTGAGCACGCGGCACTACAACCACCTGACCTGATATCCTCAAAACTATCACCCTGTCATCAAAAACAAGGCGTCCTTGCAAGAAACTGCTAAGAGGACACACGGCAACTAAACTGTGGATTTATTCCAGGGTGGAGTCCTGCGAGAGAAGCAGCACGTTAGGAGAAAACTGAGGCATCTCCACACACATCAGTTGCTGCTGCTGCTAAGTCGCTTCAGTCGTGTCTGACTCTGTGGGACCCCATAGACGGCAGCCCACCAGGCTTCCCCGTACCTGGGATTCTCCAGGCAAGAACACTGGAGTGGGTTGCCATTTCCTTCTCCAATGCATGAAAGTGAAAAGAGAAAGTGAAGTCGCTCAGTCGTGTCCGACTCTGGCGACCCCATGGACTGCAGCCCACCAGGCTCCTCCGTCCATGGGACCCTCCAGGCAAGAGTACTGGAGTGGGGTGCCATTGCCTTCTCCGACACACATCAGTTAATGATGTGTAAATACTGGTTCACCAATTGCGACAAATGTGCCATACTAATGTAATATGTTAATAATGTGGGAAACTGGGAATAGTGTACGTAGGAATCTGTACACTATTTCTACAATAATTGTTAGTCTAAAACTATTCTAAAATAAGAATTTATTATAAAATGATCAAAGAATATTGTGCTATAGTATTCTTATTATATAATATGTACTGTTTTGTTAGTATTAATACAAACTTATGCTATTAAAATAGTTTATTTTCATGCACTTGGAAAAAACAATATAACTGGCAATTTAACTGTTATATTTATAAATGCTGCTGCTGCTAAGTCACTTCAGTCATGTCCGACTCTGTGCGACCCCATAGACGGCAGCCTACCAGGCTCCGCCGTCCCTGGGATTCTCCAGGCAAGAGCACTGGAGTGGGCTGCCATTTCCTTCTCCAGTTTATGAAAGTGAAAAGTGAAAGTGAAGTCGCTCAGTTGTATCCAACTCTTAGTGACCACATAGACTGCAGCCCACCAGGCTCCTCCATCCATGGGATTTTCTAGGCAAGAGTACGGGACTGGGGTGCCATCGCCTTCTCCATATTTATAAATATTTATATTTAAAATCCTATATTACAAAACTCCATAAACTGAAATCTTTCATACTATCAACTTGGAAATTCAATCAATATTTAGGTGTCAGGAACTGAGACAGGTCCGGGGGAGTCAATGAGCCAAAAAAAAGACGTGGTCCCTGTCTGCATGGAAATGGAGAGAGTGGAACAGAAAGACAACCATACAATCATACATATAAACGTCAACTGCAGCTGTGGTAAGTGTACGATGTTACTGTCTCAGGTTAGATTAGGGAGCTTAGATCATGTCCTAAAGAAGCAAAACTTCAGTTGAGGTGTGAAGGATAGTTGGAAGCCAACAAGTAAAACGAAAGTAAAGAACGAGTGGTCTAGACAGGGAGAAAAGCACGTGCCAAAGCCGTGCAATGCAAGAGCAAGACGAGTGCAAAGGACTGGTGAAGGCCAGCATGCGTGAAATGAAGAGTTACGGCTGGAGGGCTGGGTGCTGTTACAGAGTTTTGTTTTTACCCCAAAAGCAATGAGAAGCCATAAAAAGATTGGGAGGGAGGAGGGAAGAGCTGACAATCAGATGTGTTTTCAAAATAAATCACTGTGCCTTTAGGATGGATACTGGATTAGAGATGATCTGAAGAAGTGGGTAAACAAGAAAGAAGGCTCCTGTAGAAATTTCAAGCGAGATTATGGTAACAAAGTAAAGTGGTTGTAGTGGAAATGGGAAACACTAGACAGGTTTAAGAGATATTTAGAAAATAAGACTAATAAAAACTTGTTGACAGACTGGACCTATCAGGGAGAGGAGTGAATAAGGTTCACTCCTACTTTCCTGGATTTTCCAACTGGTAAGATAATGGAGTTATTCACTAAAATAAAAAACAAAGAAAGAAGAAAAAACATATTGGGGCAGGGGTTGGGAGTGAGGGAGAGACCAGTTTAGTTTCAGACCTTGTATATGAGATATCTTTAATACTAGTCCAGAGAGGTGCTAACTTAAAGTAAGATATACAGATCTAGAGCTCAGAGGAGATAGAAAACACTCACATCCTTAGAAAAGCTGACATCTTTATCCTAGAAAAGCAGCTAACCATAATCCCCAAACATCCAAGGAAAATATTAGACTCTGACCATCTGGATTTAGTTAAAACAAAAAGCTGAGAAAAAACACGGCAGTAATATCTCACCAGCTAAAACAAAAACTACACAACATGCGAAACAGATATTTTAAAAAATCTTATTTCAATGGTATATTTATTATGTCACCAACCATATAGTATTTTAAAGTTTTAGTTGCTGCTGCTGCTAAGTCGCTTCAGTCGTGTCTGACTCTGCAACCCCAGAGATGGCAGCCCACCAGGCTCCCCCATCCCTGGGATTCTCCAGGCAAGACTACTGGAGGGGGTTGCCATTTCCTTCTCCAATGAATGAAAGTGAAAAGTGAAAGTGAAGTCGCTCAGTCGTGCCTGACTCTTAGTGACCCCATGGACTACAGCCTACCAGGCTCCTCCATCCATGGGATTTTCCAGGCAAGAGTACTGGAGTGGGGTGCCATTGCCTTCTCCGAAAGTTTTAGCAGGGCTGGGTAATAAAGTGGAGACTACCCATCCTATTTTATCTTAACTAATTTAAACAGCCACATGTGGCAAGTGGCTACTCTGTCAGAGAGCAGCAGTTTAGAGCTTTCTCATGAATTTCATCCAATCCCCAACATCTACTTTGTGAATTAACTGACAGCAGGTGTGAGGGACAGAGGGATTAAAGAAGTAGAAGCTTCCATTCCATTTGCTCATTATCTGAATTTTTATTTCAAGAACATATCTTAGTTGTCATGCTGAAAATATGCTTAATTTTAAAAGTAAATAATACACTGAACAGAAAAATGAGGAAATACAGAAAAACAAAAATAATCTATAAACATACCTTTAAGAAACATTCTACAATTTACATTCAGTCAAACATGAAGAGGATCTACATTTTTAGCCCTTTTGTTAGAAGGACACCAATGGCTCCAGTTACTCTGAGTTCTCTTCTCCCCCATCCCCCTCCCAACATGTTGGAAATCCTATGAGAAAGCCATCGGCTCTAGAACTCCGTTTCAAGGCTGCCAAATATAAACACTTAATAGTCCTCTTGCTTTTCTCCCTTTCACCACCATCACCCTCTGCCACCAATGTCTCACACTTTAACTAGAAACCACAATGTCACAAAATCATTTAGTCACTACAGTGATAAAGAGTACAAGCTTTGGAGTGAAGCAACTTTGTGAGTCTCCTTTAATTCGTCCAATTAGTTGGACTAATTACTTCTACTGGTTTCTACACCTGTTTCTTTATTTAACAGAAAATAAGAAATTCCTAAAACATATAAAGCATCTATAAAGCATAATGCCTAGCCCGTTATGGACTTTCACATCCTGGTGCTATCCTAGACACTCAATGCAGAGCTCTGAAACAAAACACAGAGCCATCCTAGAGGTTATATCCCCTGGCTTAACCCCAGGGACTCTTTCTACCTGGAATGTGAATCCATCCCTTATCAGGTACTTTACAAAGTACTTTATCAGAATACCATATTCCTCTTCTCTTGGACAAAGCTTTTCCAACCAACGTGCCAAGAACGAATTATGGATGTGCTGAAATAATGACCCCCCCACTCCCTGGCCCCCTCAGCTTTCAGGGAACCAGGGAGTCTGCCATACAAATAATCGTTTTATGTGTGCCACGATGCAGAGAAGTTTGGAAACCTTGCTCTAACACTATCTCACGTTGGCAGAACATTGGAGCTGGCAGCTTCCTTCCTCTAGCTGACTTGGGTCTCGCCACCAACTCTGTCATTCTCACGATTCTGCTTCAAAGACAGCCGTGCCACAGTTCTCCCAAAGGACCAAAAAGAATCAAGCCTGGATGTCAAGGAGCTGTGAGTCCAGCGCCACACAGATACACAAAAAAATGAAACAAAACTCTCAGGTGACAATATGGCAGAGATGCTACCAAATTTTCACAAAACATCTGAGCAATTTCCAGCAATACCTGCCTATAACTATTTCAAGGCAAAAGTTTAGAAGTAATGGAGGAAAGATGAAAGAGAAAGTCACAAAGGAAAGAGAAAACGAAAATGTGTACTTTTGTAGAGAACAGCTGAGGATTTGTAAGAGCTATTCAGTGGCTTCCATGACTGGCAAAGTTAGGAGACACTAAAGAGGACAAGAGTATTTTCAAGTTCCTTTGTTTTATAGTCTTTTTTTTTCATACTTCTAGAACTAATGCTGGTGAATATGAGACTTTTAGACCGTTATAGTCCCTAAGTCATCGTCGTCCATATTTTGTGGAACTACTCTCTCCAGTCTGTACATATATCATTAGTTTTTCATCCATAACCATATTCTCTTAAATTCCCTATTAAATTTACTTACTCCATCCTCAATTTATTCCTTATCCCATCCCAAATTCATCATTCTGGAATGTATTTATACCTCCAGACTCTTACAATGCTAAGTCTATTACTTAAAAGCCTTTATTTTCACATTTTCCACTCCTCATATGTCATCTCACACACTCACACACACACAGATTTGTATCTACCCCATAGGAAAACTATCAAATGACACTCCATAGGCCTCCTCCAAATTCATTTCTTTTTGTCATACTTTTTGATATGACATGAAATCAGGTGTTCAATTATTGAAAATTAATAAAGGAAGAGACCTTCTTAACGTCTGAGAGAAAATCAGGTGAGATACCTCCAACTTGTACCAAAGATGTAAAGAAAATATGCTAGAAGCACTGGAGTAGTAGTTGTCTGGATTCAGTAGCTCAGTCTGGATTCAGATAACCCAGGTTCAATCCTGGCTCCACCAGTGTAGTTCTGAGCAGATTAGCTTCAGTTTATCATTTAGTTCCAATTTCTTTATCTGTGTGTGTGTGCTCACTCAGTCGTGCCAGACTCTTTGTAACTCCATGGACCGTGCAGGCGGGCTCTACCCATGGAATTCTCCAGGCAGAAATACTGGTGTGGATTGCCATGCCCTCTTCCAGGGGATCTTCCTGACCTTGGGATTGTGTCTATTGCGTCTCCTGCACTGCCAGGCGGATTATTTACCACTGCACTACCTGAGAAGCCCTTCTTAATCTACAGAAATGAAAAGCTCAGCCGAGTTATAAGGCTGCTTTGAGGGTGGGATGAGGCAAGGAGATCACACAAAGCACCCAGCACAATGCCGGCCCACAGCACGCAGACAGACGTTACGGTGTCAGATTATCAGTCTTCTGGCTTCCTCATTGCCTTAGAAGGAAACTAATTTAGCATGGTTGATTTTTTTTTTTATAAAGATTATGTTTTCTGTCACGCCCCCGCTACTCCGCAAAGTAAGGATGCTAGATAGAGGGAAAATTAATTTTTGAGCAGAAGACGCTGGTCACTCTGTATGGACTATGATAAGCTGTATAGTTCTCTTCAAGTTTAAACATTCTATAAAATAGGCGTCAAACATTTTAGAAGGTCAACCCTTGATCAACAAACACCATCAAATCAGCAAATTTCAATATGCACTCTAAACTTACATTAAGTTTGGAAGGATACTAACTTATTCACAAAAGAGAATTATCATTATTCTTAATCTAGAGGTAATATGGAGAGAAAGGAGATGTCAAGATGAGCAGCAACATGCCAAAGACTTAGGGACCACACCACTGAAACATGCTTTGCCCTTTCTAAATAAGCTGAAGGCCGAAGTAGATAACCTTAAGTGAAAAATAAGAAAATGAAAAAAAAAAAAAGAAAATGAAAACAAAGTACAGTAGAAGTTTAAACTTTTACTCTGAGCTGTACCCAGTGGGTTGGTGATATTTAATATATATTCAAAAATCATAAATGTATCAATTTATAAATCCACTGGATCTCTACAACATTGGCCACCAAGAGCAATCCCTAAAAAGAAACCTCAAAACCACAAATCAGGAACTAAATAAGTAGGCAGCCTTACTTCCTTCTCTAGGTCTAGGAAGGAATTTAGAAACACTGAAATTCTAAAGTACCTAGAGATTTCATCACTATAAAGCTAGAATCTCTGCATTCTACTCTCCATGGTGCCCAAACTAGCTATGTAGAGTTTGAAAACAAAAAAAAAGCTCCACACACACACAAAAAAAAGTTTTCATTAACTTCAAGAAGACACTGCCTTAAGGAGTGGTTTTTAATCTACTGGAGGTTATATATCTCATTTAAGAATTTTCTTCAGAGGAGAGAAAATGTACTGAAACAAAACTTTGCCCATAATTTCGGGGGTGGGGATGAGGAAGTCCCCTGAAAGTCACAGACCATGGACTCCCTAAGGCATGACCCAGGATTTAGGCAAACTAATTTATCAATTTGAAAAAGAAGGAAAGTAACTGAGGCAGAGATTTTAATCCAAAAAATAAAATAAGATTAGAAATATTTGCTGTTTTCTCAGCTAAGGAGTGTTAGACCTGGTGGCTGGGAGGGAGGGTTGAGCAAGGAAAAAACAAAAGTGGGATTAAAACAGTACTGACATGTAATCTGTTGTCTTCAAATCGAAAGAGCAGCAATAAAACAGCCAACTCCTGCAGCCTTAACCCAGGAAGGATTTAACATAACCAATTCTTGTGCACATTCCCACACCAGTGAGGTTAATTAAACAGCAAAGGGGAACACACAAACACCTGCCACTTTTGCAGCCGAAAGCACAAGTTTAACAAAAGTCCTTCAAATCTTCCATCTTTTTCTTCCTTAAGAACCGACTCAGAGAAATTACATGTTTTAATCCAGGAGAAAAGGAAGGGAGGGGGACAAATCCTAAAAGGGGGTTGGTTAAAAGGATGTGCAGGAAGTGGAAACTACAAACTTTTTGAGATCAAAGGGCTCAAGAGGGCGGATAAGAACATAAAGGAAGTAATAATACAATAAAGTAAAAGGGGAAAGCGTCTAGAAACTGTTCTTAAAACAACAGCAACAAAAACCTCTTTCCTTTTTCCTAGACACGTAAACAGTAGTTAACTTGGCAAAGAGGAACGGACGAGACGACAGCACAACTTCCTTCCCAAACTCCAGCATTCCTTGGACGTCCTCTCCAGCACAGTCAGGCTTGGGACATTTCCTAGGCAAGGCTCCTCCCTGCACCACAGCCTGAGGAACCTCTAGCAGGGACTATCGCTGCGGGAGAGGGGAAGTGGCGGATGCAGGGAAAGAAAATCAGCAATACAGGCTGGACACCAAACCGGAGGGTGGCCCACTCGGAGACTCAGTCGAAAAGACCCGGATCCTGCAATCCCTTTCCCCACTCAATGCGTTCACAACCCGGAGGGTGCCGCCCTGGGAGGGCCGGTCCTACCGCTTCACTCGGCTGTTTCGGGGGCACCCTCAGGGTGACAAGAGGGACGAAGGGGTAGAAATCCAAGGCCGAGTACCTGGGTAGAGAGAGATGGCACACACAGTCTAAGGACAGAAGTGCCCTGTGAAAGTACGGAACAGCGAACCCCGGAGGCAACGTGTCCGGCCGGGCAACCAGCTCCAAGCAGCCTTCCCCCGCCTCCTTCCCAGCCGGCCAGCTCCGCCCTCACCTGTCTGCAGGGAAGCCGGCAGCACTCACGTCGAGGATTATCCTTGCCTCTGCTCCCTGAAGTCGCCTCAGCTCTGGCCAGAAGTGAGCGGAAACGCGACTTGTGCCTGTTCCTTCTTCCCCTCCCGCCACGCACCTCGGCTCCTCCGGGGCGGGGAGCAACTCCAACTGTCACAGCCTCACACTGACCAACCTCCGAATCTACTCAGACCGGCAGCCTCTCCACCGGCGGCCTACAGCTCCTGCACCCGGAGCGGCAGAGCCGGAAGTGAGGGGACCGGAAGTAGCGTTGTCCGTGGCCCTGGACGGCCTCTCTCTCCCTCAATCTGGCCAGCCCAGCCACGTCTCGATGGTGCCAGCACACCTCCAGCGAGGTCCCCTCTCCAGGGGGCGGGCCCCGCCCCGCCCACTGCGGCCCTAGCAACCACATCCGGGACTCAGCCGGCGCCGTTGCCCGGGTAATTTTCTGGTTGCGGCCAGTCCTAGAGGGGTGTGAGCCTGGGTCCAGATGCACCTGCCCGAGCTTGCCCCAGGGCGCGCGGGCCTGGTCTTGAGTGGTCGGAGGTCCAGGAGCCCTTAGCATAACTTTCTCAGTCACACACCTCAGCCTCACGCGTTAGGCTTTCCCCCAACAGATGGTGAGCCGGTGGCGGGAGGGCGCCTCGCAATCTCAGGAGAGCCAAAGCTTCTTTCTCAACTGCCGGAGAGCACGCAGAAGGTTATTCCAAACCCGCGGGCTTTGAGAGGGTGGAGGGAATGCGGGGTTTAGGGAGCAGACGGGATGCGGGTGCTTCACTCTCCTTCCCCAGTGCCCCACGCTGTCCACTCACGCCCACCCACTTCTGGACGACCAGACTAGACACCCTTGTTCGGCATCCCTGAGTTATGATTTGCTGTCTTTGTGATCACTTTCTGCTCTGCTTGCTGGCAGAGAGTGGATCCGTGATACTTTTCTCTCCTGCTTCTCTTTACTCAGATGACCGATTTCTGCTTTCTTTGCTTGCCCCATTACTTAATAGATCACTGCCCTGTCTACAGAGACCTCCGAACAGTCCTCTTGGATCCCGTTATAGTTTCCTAAGTGAAGGCCCCAACCTGCACTTCGGCTATTCTGCCTGTCCCCGCACAGTACGGCTCAGCAGTGGTGCTAGACCCTTGAAGCTCATTTGCATACAGGACGTACCGGTGATCCAGCCGCGCTAGTCTCCCTTCCAGGTTCTAGACTGCTTTTGACAGCCCTGTCACTTGCAGAAATGACAAAGGTAACAGCGCACTCCGTGGAATCTACCCCTCTAGACCAGACTTCTCACCTGCCTTGTCAAATTAGCTGACAAGACATTTTTAATGGCTAAGTGCCCGAAGGCAGAATTCTGCCTCTTTGGATTTGTAGGGAGTTTCAGCATAGTGAACCATACATCCCTGTACAAACACCTATCCCATATCTGTGAAGAGTAAATGCACCACAATGTTTCAAAAGTAAATACCAATATTTATTGTCTGAGATTTCCAGGACACCTTCTCTGACAAAAACCGTAATGAAATTCCAAAACGTAAATCTGTGGTTGCATGTTGAATCGCTTCAGTTGTGTCTGACCCTTTACTATCCCACGGACTGTAGCCCGGCAGGTTCCTGCTCCATGGGGATTCTCCATTCAAGAATACTGGAGTGAGTTGTCGTGCCCGCCTCCAGGGGAAATGGATGAATATATATATATTCGTTCATTTAGCTCTAGTTCTACAGTTTACTGTGGATTTTGTGGTTAGAAGCATTCCTGTTAGTCTTCTCAATTATAAGAGAAGGATCCCCATCTAGAATGCTTCTGCTGCTGCTGCTAAGTCGCTTCAGTCGTGTCCGACTCTGTGCGACCCCTTAAACAGCAGCCCACCAGGCTCCCCCGCCCCTGGGATTCTCCAGGCAAGAACACTGGAGTGGGTTGCCATTTCCCTCTCCAATGCATGAAAGTGAGAAGTGAAAGTGAAGTCGCTCAGTCGTGTCCGACTCTTAGCGACCCCATGGACTGCAGCCCACCAGGCTCCTCGGTTCATGGTACTCTCCAGGCAAGAGTACTGGAGTGGGGTGCCATTGCCATCTAGAATAATTACTGCTTTTATTATGTAGGAACAGAATGGAACTTAGTAGCCAGTACAAGGATTAGAGTTTCAGAAGGATGACTAGGAAGAGGTGGGTGACAGTGCTCAGTGGTACCAGAAAGATGTGTACTTAACTGTTTGGGCTGGCTGGGGCTGTAAGGATTCCTGCCAGCTGTCTCTTGAGTTTGGAGACATTTAACTAAAGATATCTGTTAGACCATTAAGCTCAGAAGTATTTCTGATATTAAAAAGGTAGACACTTGGTTTAGTTATTTGTCCTTAGCTGGATCGTTTTCTTGGCAGCTGCTGGTTTTGATAGAAATTCAGATGTGGTTGGAACTGATGCTAACTTCTACTTGGTGAGGGTGCTGTGAATCATTTTAGGTGCTCTCTGGTCCAGTGTGATTCTGCTAGTGTGCACAGTTAGTCCTTATATTAATGCATAGTGTTATGCTGTGCAAGGCTATAGACAGGATTCATCCTCCTATGATTTTTGCTACCTGCAGGGAAATTAGAAAGTAGGAAGGCCTGAAGGATACACTGGAAATTACTTCAGCTGGTGACGGAAAACAGTGACAGTCTATGCACTTTCTTTGGGAAAAAAAGGAAGTAGTAGCTTTTATTCTTGGGTTTGGGGAAATTTTTTCATGCTGACTCAAAAGACTGTTTTAAACCGAGCCCTGCTTAGATGGAGACTCTCTCTCACTCTATGCTTCCTTCCCTCACCCTTTCCCTTGATCCCTCCCCCCACCCCCTTGCTTTCTCACTCCCTAATTGCCTACAGCTTGGGGAATTCTTCCTGCCCATTTTCCTCGGGAAAAAATAGAAGATTACTATTTTCCTTTTAATTGGCATTGTGTTTGGAGAAGTATAACAAGAAGGGAATAGCTGCCTGCCATATATGCTTGTGACAGGGAGCTTATCTAATCACTAACCTTTGCACTGCTATTGGCTATTATTCAGCTTTAGAAAAATCAGGTACCATTTATTCGCTTGGCTTATGGGGGAACTGTAGCAGCCTGTTTTTTATTTATTGACTAGGAAGAAAAGCAGGCAGTGGGTTAAAGGATATTGTTATTTATCATTATATATATTTCAGTGTTCTTCTCTGAAAGTAAACTCTTTATTAAAGGGTACTGATTCTCCTCCTCCTCCTCCTAAGTCACTTCAGTCGTGTCCGACTCTGTGCGACCCCATAGACGGCAGCCCACCAGGCTCCCCCGTCCCTGGGATTATCCAGGCAAGAACACTTAATGCAATATTTAAATAAGCCCATGAAAAGTAGAATGGGTAGAACATAAAGTAGAAATTGTTTTAACTACAAAGGAAAAAACTTATAATTCCATTGTCTACAGTTAACATCAACATTATGGTCAATATCTTATGCAAATTTTTTTCTTCATTTATTTAACAAATTGTTATTGGGAACCTACAGTTAGCTGGGCACCAAGCACTGTAGGAACAGCCGTGAGCCTCTGCCTTCAAGGAACTTTCAGTATAGGTTGTATTTGTTGGCATGCAATTCTGTATTTTGCTTTTCCCACTTAATATTGATATATTATGAAATTTCCCTCATATCATTAAACATTCTCCTTCAGGGGCTCAATAGTATTTTAACATATAGATATTCGTAAGTTATTTATCTAATCCTTTTTGCTACAGATCTGGATTACTTTAAGTTTTCTCTATAATTATAAAACAACCAAGTAGGAAACAGTCTTGTGTGGTATAATTCTAAGACGAATTCCAATGACTTTCACCTTGTATAATTCCTTCCTCTGCGAACAGGACAGGCTGTCATTCTATGATTATATTATACGCAAGAGGAATTTTGCAGATGTAACTGAAGTAACTACTCACTGACTTTGAGTTACTCAAAACGAAGTTAATCTGGCTAGTCCTAAACTGACTACATGAATCTTATATTTTATTTATTTTACTGAAGTATCATTGATTTGCAATATTATATTAGTCTCAAATGTACAAAATAGTGATTCAATATTTCTACAGATTATACTCAATTTAAATTTATTACAAAATAATAGCTACATTTTCCTGTGCTATGCAATATATCCTTGTTACTTATTTATTCTATGTGTAGTAGTTTGTATCTCTTACTCCCATACAGCTACGTTGCCCTCCTCCTTTCCCTCTGCTCACTGGTGATCACTAGTTCGTTCTCTGTGAGTCTGTCTCTGTTTCGTTATATACATTCCTTTGTTTTAGATTCTACGTGAACGTGTTAACAAAGTGTTTGTCTTTCCCTGACTTATTTCACAAAGCATAATACCCCCAGCTCCATCCACATTTTTGCAAATGGCAAAGTTTCATTCTTTTTTGTGGCTGAGCAATATTCTATTATGTATTTATACGTAATATACATCTTTATCCATTCACCTGTTGATAGACACTTAGGTTGCTTCCATATCCTGGCTGTTGTAAGTGATGCTGTTATTAACAGTGGGGTGTGTGTATCTTTTCAAATTCATGTTTTTGTTTTCTTCGCATATATATGTACACACAGCACTGAATTGCTGGATCCTATGGTAGTTTGTTTCCAGTTTTTTGAAGAACCTCCATACTATTTTCCATATTGTTGCATCAATTTACATTTCTGCCAACAGTGTACAAAGGTTTCCTTTTCTCCGCATTGTTGCCAATGTTTGTTATTGTTTTTGATGATAGCCTTTCTGACAGGTATGAGGTGATATCCTACTGTGGTTTTGATTTGCATTTTCCTGAGGATTATGATGTTGAGCATCATTTCATGTGCCTGTTGGCCATCTGTGTATCTTTTTTGGAAAAATGTCTTATCAGATCTTCTGCCTATTTTTAATTGAGTTGTTTGGTTTTTGGTATTGAGTTGTATGGGCTATTTATATAGTTTGGATATTATTCCCTTCTTGGTCACATCATTCACAAGTAAGCTGTCTTTTCATTTTGTTCATGGTTTCCTTTGCAGTCCAAAAGCCTTCAAGTTTAACTGGGTTATATGAACCTTTTAAAAGCATAGTTTTCTCTAGCTGATGGAAGCAGAGGAAATTAGAGAGATTTGAAGCTTGAGAGAGATTTGACATGAGAAAGGTTCTCTGTTGGCTGAATAAAAGGAGGTACCCAGGTGCTGTTGGCCCACTCCAGTACTCTTGCCTGGAAAATCCCATGGATGGAGGAGCCTGGAAGGCTGCAGTCCATGGGGTCGCTGAGGGTTGGACACGACTGAATGACTTCACTTTCACTTTTCACTTTCATGCATTGGAGAAGAAGATGGCAACCCATTCCAGTGTTCTTGCCTGGAGAATCCCAGGGACGGGGGAGCCTGGTGGGCTGCCGTCTATGGGGTCACACAGTCAGACACAACTAAAGTGACTTAGCAGCAGCATCAGTCCTACAACCACAGAAGTCTAAGTTCTTTACCAGCTGAGCCACAAGAGAAGCCCAAGAATACTGGAGTGGGTAGCCTATCCCTTCTCCAGCGGATCTTCCCCACCCAGGAACCAAACTAGGGTCTCCTGCATTGCAGGCGGATTCTTTACCAACTGAGCTATCAGGGAAGCCCACAGATAACCTGAATGAACTTGGGAGCAAATTCTCCCCCAGCTTCTGGATAGAGCCCAGCCTGACTGGCATCTTGATTTCAGCCCTCTAAGACACTAAGCAGAGGACTCAGTTAAGCCCACCTGGACTTCTGGCTAGTTACATGAGATAATAAATGGATATTGTTTTAAGCTACTGCTGCTGCTGCTAAGTCACTTCAGTCATGTCCGACTCTGCGACCCCATAGATGGCAGCCCACCTAAATGTCTGTTAATTTGTTACACAGCAAAAGAAAATGAATATATTTGTAAGATAGATTATTTTTATATCTATAATTTTGAGGGAGATGGAATAAAATGGTAGGTATGGACTTGCTGGATAAAAAGTTATGCACATTTTTTAAGTTTTCATATTATATTGCTAATTTGCCCTCAGCAAGCTTTGTACCAACTTATGTACATCCTAGCAATGTATGTCGGAGAAGGCAATGGCACCCCACTCCAGTACTCTTGCCTGGAAAATCCCATGGACGGAGAACCCTGGTAGGCTGCAGTCCATGGGGTCGCTAAGAATCGGACACGACTGAGCAACTTCACTTTCACTTTTCACTTTCATGCATTGGAGAAGGAAATGGCAACCTGCTCCAGTGTTCTTGCCTGGAGAATCCCAGGGACGGTGGAGCCTGATGGGCTGCCATCTATGGAGTCGCACAGAGTTGGACACGACTGAAGTGACTTAGCAGCAGCAGCAGCAGCAATGTATGTTACTGCATCCCAGCAAACCCTAGATACTGCTATTTTGGTAAGCAAAAACAAAAAGGTAGCTCCTGTTTTGAAGGAAGATTTACATTTCTCTTACTACTAGTAGAATGGACAATTGTTTTCTTTATTTGGAGTTCAGTTGGTAAGTCTATTTTAGTGAGTTGCCTAGTCTTAGTCTTCAGTTCGCTTCACTGTTGGTACAGAGAAAATAGTTCCTGCTGGTGCTGGTGCTGCTGCTGCTGCTAAGTCGCTTCAGTCGTGTCCAACTCTGTGTGACCCCATAGACGGCAGCCCACCAGGCTCCCCCGTCCCTGGGATTCTCCAGTCAAGAACACTGGAGTGGGTTGCCATTTCCTTCTCCAAAAGTAGTTCCTAACTGGTAGTAAGTAGTACAGCATTTCTCTGCTGTAATATCTTCAAGGGGTTGTTGTTTTTGTTCAGTCGCTAAGTAGTGCCTGACACTTTGCGACCTCATGGGCTATAGGACACCAAATTCCTCTTTCCTCCACTGTCTCATGGAGTTTGCTCAAATTCATGCCCATCTTCAAGGAGTAGCATGATTGAGAGAATTATTACTTCTAAGAAATATTAGCTGCTGCCATCATTCCCTGCAAAAAACAAAAAGCCCAGCCACTGGGCTGTGGGAGAATGGAAAATTCCCATTCTCAATGAATTCAGCTTCATTGATTAGGCAGTATTGCCTAACTTTGCTAGGGAAAAAGCCTGGCTTGTCTGATTTGGCGTTGGAAATTTGGTTGTTTCAGGAATAAAGATGTATTGCATCTTACCATGGAAAACTGTAACTTTGACAACTGTTTTAGAGGGAAATATATACTGTTAACTCTCAGGAAAAAAATCCTACTATCTTCCTAAAAAAAGTATCACTATGTTCAATTTGATCAAGATAATCATCTCTGATTGTGTGTATTATATTGCTTTATTTGTGATAGGATATGGGAGAAAATTCAAGTCACTTTTTCTGTAATCCTTATTATTTGAGATGATAGGGTTTATACCTGACAAATGAAATAAAATGGAAGGAAAGAAGAGGAAAAAAGAAACAAAACAAAAACAACCAAACAGAAAGAAGGAAGAGATTCCCTTTTACTCTTGGAGAGTAATTTTCCTTGGTTTTGACTTTTCTTAAAAAATTGGTTCTTGCTCCCTAAATTTCTGGAGGTTGGTATCCTTCCTAATAAGAGGAAGATATTTTTAATTTTTTATCCTGAAATAATGGTATATTTATAGGATATAGTAAAAAATATGCAGGCAGTTTCCATATATAAGAATTTTTGTAGTTGAATGGTCAAATCTTATTTACTTAAAAGGTCAGCTCACCCTAAAATTGGATATGGGGTATGGATTCTGTTTATGTCCCCAGAATTCATAATGGCTGTTCTCCTGTGGAAACCTTATACTGCCTTTTGGGGTATATGTGGAGGGGGATAGGTTTGGAAAGGCATTGGAAACTCTATCTTTAGCTTGGTGCTGGAGGCATAGAATGTGTAACTGTTAGAGGAGCCATGCCATGTGTAAAAAGAATGGTGGACTTGACCTTGGAAAGCCTGGATTCTGGACTGCATTCAACCATGTTATAACCGTTTGAGCTTTGAAATCGTTTTACCTTCCTCCTGAGTTGTTTAGAATACAGGAAGTAAAGCAGTTTGGAAATTAACACCCTAGGCTCTCATAATTATTATTAAGATCATTTTTGCAACAACAAAAAAGATTCGTTTACTGGTTTTATTTCCTATAATAAAAATTACTTCTTTGTTTTGGCCAACAAAGGCAGAGGAATTTTGATAAAGTTTTGTGCAAAAAAAAAAAAATGCATGTGTTATCTTGAAACCTCCAAGGGCAGAGAGAAAAACTAGAGGAATGGAGTGTCTACCCTCTCACGTGGAAGGAAGTAACCCTCACCGCCAAACCCCCCACCCCCTTCATCAGATTAGCGTGTTCCTGGGCCTGTAGGAGGCCCAAAGCCTGTGGATTCTAGTGGGGGAGATGCCACCTGGGAAGGCTGGGACCAGTTTATGTAGGGTGAGCATTCTCACTGCACTGTTTGGCTTAAGAAGAGTTCTGCTTTCAGTGTATGTTTAAGGTGGGATTCTTGCTATCATTTGAAGTAGGATTTCACAAAATCTCAGAATTTTATAGATTGACACAGCGGAAGGGCACATTAAAGGGAAGATAATGATGATGAAAGGGAAAGGGAAAGTTGCTCAGTCATGTCCGACTCTTTGCAACCCCATGGATTATACAGTCCATGGAATTCTCCAGGCCAGAATATTGGGGTGGGCAGCCTATTCCTTCTCTAGTGGATCTTCCCAACCCAGGGATCGAACCCAGGTCTCCAGCACTGCAAGCAGATTCTTTACCTGGCTGAGCCACAAAATGATGATGAGGTCATCAAATATTTATTGAGTACTTTGTAAGGTGCTAAATGCCTGTGCTAAGCGCTTAACACACTCTCACTGAATCTCACTGAATGTGCCATTACTCCATGAGGTACATGCTGTAGTTACCTTTATTTTACAAAAAAAGAGGGCCAAGGCTTCAAAGGCTTAAGTGAACTACCCAGGATCACCTTAAGTGCTAAATGCCAGTCACTTGTCAATTCAGGTTTGTCTGGCACCAAGGCCCATCTCCTCCCGCTGTGATAAGCCCTTTATTTTACAGATAAAGAAGTAGAGGTCCTGAGAGGTTGAGACCATGATCTCTCTCCTTCTTTTGTTTTTTTCCACATTGTATCTTCCCAGTACTTTGTTTATTCCCATGCGTTTTGTCAAGTATTTTCTGGCCTCCGTGCATTCGGCCAATGTGTCAAAGTGATAAAAAGTTACTAGATTTTTAAGCAACTAGAATAAGATTTCCGTTTTTAAAATTTGTAATGGAATCACTTGATTGGATTTTTAGCGAAGCATTCTACCAGACTCCTGTAAAGGAGACACTGTCTCCCATGTTCTATTAAAAGTTGGACCTTGTGACCACTGTCTATGTTTTTCTTTTAGAGAAGCCAGAGGGGCAGCCTGTGACTTCATGGGAAAAACAGCCACCAAAGATCTACCCAGCATCATTTTTAGTTCTTTAATTTTGGTAAGCTCACATTTTTAAAACAGATTAAATTTGTCTGATTTATTCCAGAAGTATATATTACAAAGCATTCAAAGGCAAGTGAGAACTCAAGGGGTCAGAGCAGAGCTCCAGAGCTTTTCACAGGGACACCATTTGGGAGGTAAGCATTTCTTCTGGAAGCTTCAGTTACTGTATTTTTAGAAACATGTTCCCATTCTTTTCATGATTATTAAAAGCATAACTAAATAGTATAAATTTTTTTTGATATTAAATTGACATATCATCGCTAAAATTCCTCTTTTTTTTTTTTTTTTAATGTTTCAAGTGACAGAGGATATTGTAAAGTCTTAGAAGGGTTCTACCATTTTCTACTCTACCCTAAAGAGACTTGGAAATTAGCGGCTGATGTTTTGCATGAAATTTCTGAATGCTTTTCTTCTTATCTCTGAGGCCTTCTGTGGAGAATTAAGAGGAGGCTGAATGCGCGCATGGATAAAATGGATCATCTTAAAGGATTGAAGTTCCAAAAATACATCAGCAGGACTGGACAGGTTTGACATAATGAGATTTCTATTTTAGCTTGACTTCTGGAACTCCGAATAAACTGAACTGCACAAGGTCCTGGGGAGGAGGTTTCTCTTCTAAAATATTCTAGCTGCAGATAATATTTTTCTTATTCAGATCCTCTGAAGAAATGCATTTATTCATCCGTTTCCACAGAAATAAGACTATTAGACACTGACCAACTTTTAATATATGTAGTGGCTTAGAAAGCAATTTGTATCATACTGGAAAATAAATTTTTCTAAAGAAACAGACCCAGAGAGAGACGACATCTCTACATAAGCTCAGGGTGAGATGGCGGAAGCTCCTGTGGATGCCTCAACTCTGCCCGTAACTGTGAAGAAAAAGAAAAGTCTATCCATTGAAGAAAAGATCGACATCATAAATGCAGTAGAAAGCGGTAAGAAAAAAGCAGAGATTGCAGCTGAATATGGAATAAAGAAAAATTCATTGTCTTCTATTATGAAGAATAAAGACAAGGTTCTGGAAGCCTTTGAATCACTGAGATTTGATCCAAAGAGAAAAAGACTGAGAACGGCTTTTTACACAGACCTGGAAGAGGCACTAATGAGGTGGTACCGAATCGCTCAGTGTCTGAATGTGCCAGTTAATGGCCCAATGTTGCGGCTAAAAGCTAATGATTTTGCCCAGAAACTGGGACATAATGATTTTAAGTGCAGCAATGGGTGGCTGGATCGTTTTAAATCCAGGTATGGTCTAGTATTCAGAGCTCAACCTGTAGAAGCCACAGGTGTATCAGCAGACCCTTCAGCTGTCTGGCACCAAAACATACTTCCTTATTATTTAAATGATTATCATCCTAAAAATGTTTTTAATGTAAAAGAGACTGGGCTGCTTTATCGAATGTTGCCTACAAATACCTTTGCATTTAAAGGAGAAACCTGTTCAATTGGCAAGTTATGCAAAGACAGAATAACCCTGGTGGTCGGGACAAACATGGATGGCTCAGAGAAGCTTCCTCTGCTTCTCATTGGGAAAAACAGAAATCCACGTTGCTTCAAAGGCATACAGTCATTGCCTGTGTGTTATGAAGCTAACAAAATGGCATGGATGACTGCAGAAGTATTTGAACAGTGGATGCAGAAGCTGGATGAGAGATTTCAAGCTCAGCAAAGAAGAGTGGTGATTTTTGTTGAATCTTCTCCTGCACACCCAGAGGTAAAAAACCTGAAGTCCATTGAATTAGCGTTCTTTCCATCATGTTTATCTTCCAAATTTATAGCTATGAAACAAGGTGTTATTAGAAGCCTTAAAATCAAATATCGACATTGTCTTATTAAGAAATTTCTGAGCTCTGTTGAAGGCAGCAAAGAATTTACCTTTTCCCTTCTAGATGCAGTTGATACATTGCATCTCTGTTGGAGGGCTGTCACCCCAGAGACTATTGTTAAGAGCTATGAAGAGGCAGGGTTCAAATCTCAAAGGGGAGAAAGCGAGGAGGCAAGTGCAGAGACAGACACTGGCCTTGATTTGGTTGCCGACGCCCAGGCGGCAGGAGTGGAATTTCCCGAAGGCTTATCTGTAGAAGAGTATGCTGCCCTGGATGATGACTTAGAGACTTGTGAGGCAGCACCCAGCGGTGATGCTGTATGCCCCAAAGAAAGTGAATCAGATGAAACTGGATTTTATACTTCTGACGAGGAGGAGGATGGTGGGTCTCTGGAAAGTGAACTCCCTTTACCATCAAAAAATGAGGCAATAACTGCTTTAGATACTCTGAAAACTTTTCTTAGAAGTCAAGATATAAATGATGAGCTTCATAATGCTTTAGCAGACCTTGAAATTTTTATTAACTCTTTATCATCTAAGTAATTATTTATTGTACAACATCTGAAGATAATAGAGCTTTTTATAATGTATTTTATTATTAATATTTAAGGTATGTAAAGGGAAAATACCTCTTAAACCTAAAAAATGCCTAACTAATAATTTTTGGTTTAATTGCAGATGTCTTTAGTCTGTCTGCAGAGTAAAGTTCCCTAGGTAGATTAAATGATGAGTAAGTAAATGAAAAAAATGAATTTCAATTTAGTAAGATTTTGGGGAGTAGAAAATAAATTTCACAGGCCTTATATTTGAAATATATGGTATATATGTCAAAAACAAAAAGAACTCTCCAACTGTTTGATTCACACAGGTTGAATTGGTGATTGCTATTTTCTATTTTTTTCAAGTTCAGATCACATTGTAAGATATTTTAATTTTTCTACCTCATCTAAGAACCAAACATGTATCTATTGGTTAGATATTTATTTTTATAAACATACACTAACTAGACTCTGAAATATCAAGTGCTAATTTTAAATTATTTTTCTCATGACTAGCTAATCATCCTAATAAAAATTATGAAAAATTACTGAAAAAAAACTGACCCAATTATAAACCCAGATGATTAAAAATATGCATCTAACTTTAAAATTATTTCTGTATATGGTCAAACGAAAGACTTATGACCTTATCACGTTTCCTTAAATCATCTATATCCAGAAGATAATATGGATTCTTCCTAAATATTTGTATGTATATGTGTGTGTGTTAACAGAAAAGTGCATTATTAAAATATGTATTAAACTCTTTTTATATTTTAATAAGATTACTCTTTAAAAATGTGAAGAAACATATGCAGTTACTAAAAAAGAAAATATGTAATTCTTAGTTCTCTGATTTTAAGAGCTGAAACAATTTATAACATTGGATTTTTTTTATTTTACTGAATTTTGTTTTCAGGACAAACTGATTGTTCTTTCAGTGTATTTTGATTTTTTTTTTTCAAATTCAGTGGGTAGCATTTTGGATTAACTTTTTGTTTGAGGAAGTTTTGTATTCAGAATGTTTTAAAATATTGTATGAAATTATTTATATTCCATAAAATAGTCTTTAACCAGTAGAAAAATATAACAATGTGTCTGACTTTTTTGTTGTTAAATTTTAAATACATTTAAGTTATTAGATCTAATTTAGTGTCCCTTTTGAAAAGTATTTTGAAAAAATATAAAACATTATACCAATGATTTTTATTCTGAATTATTAGTCTGCCAACAGAAGACACATTTGGAAGTGACTATTTATAGAAAGTATTTTTATTTTCCACTGTTGATTTACTTTGCATTGAGATTTAGTAGTTGTTAAGCCTGAAAAATGTATTCATATTAAAGTTTCTTTTAGAGTAAAATATAGATTGTTTATATTTAATTAAAAGCATTTTTATTAATGACTTGGTTTAAAATTTTAATGTGATGGAATCATGGACCTAAATCATGGACCTTGATCTCTCTTAAGAGCCCCACTTGTAACTAAAGTACCCGGTAAATATTGAGCCCTCAATAACTTTTTTCTTTTTCTCCACTTCATACCATTTGGATATCAAATATTTTATTTAATCATTCCAGATGACATAAGAATTATTATCTCCATTTTTACAGATGAGGAAATTAAAACCTGGAACAGTGATCTGGTTAAAATCTCAGGACGAAAACTAAAATGCAGTAGTTCCCCATCACCTAGTCCTGTGTTCTGCTAACTATATACCACAATACATACTTCTTTTCTGTACTCTATAAAAGAAAATTCTATGGGTTTTTTTCCTCTTGAACTTAGGGTTCTGAGATCAAAAGTATTTCAGAGACTAACCTGAGTCTTTGCTGTTAGCTGTATTCAGACCTCTCTCCTAAGAACACTGTTGCTAATGAAATACCAGGACTTTCTGATCTGGTACTCTGTACCATTTTAACACAGAAGTTCCTTGGAGTTCTAGTGAAAATATTTAAAAACAACTTTAATATTCCCTAAGTGTTGAAAGAACCTACTCATTTCCTCTATATGACATCATCCATTTTTTACTTCTGGGCATAATAAATCTCAAGGTGATAAAATAAGGCAAGGCTCCTATGAAGACTTAGAAAAAGGTGCCCGAGATTCAAATCAAAGATAAACTTTAAATTGTCGACGGTGTACACAATTCCATGTAGTTTACAAGACATATATACATTTTCAGAACAAAACGAAAAAGTCACTTTCCCTAAGACAGTCACTACTGTCTGCCTCACTCCTGGTCTATCTTCCCTATATACGGTCGCAAAGAGTTGGACGCGACTGAGCGACTCACACACACACACACACACACACATTATTCTTCCTTACTAATTCCTGTTGTTTCAACAATGTTTTTGCCTGTTTCTACTTCAAGCAACAAATCTTATGTTGAATTTGGGACACTTTCACTCCATCAGTGAGGGGTTTGGTTTAGCATAAAAGAGGACAATGAGTAAATCAAGGCCTGCTGGGTTTTATGGTACCTGCCTGGCTTCTTATTTGGATCTAAGATCAAATATTAAACCTCCTTTTTAACTTATACAAAGCAGAATAATTGGAAGGGGAAGTAAAGTAGGAGAGGAAGAGTCAGAGGAGAGCTTGCAACACAAATGCCTCAGATTTTAAAAGAAGCCTTTTCAGTCTCTCTTCCAGCAGGGGCTCCGTAGAAACTGGCAGACAGAAGTTTGCCCTCAGGGAAAATAGCACCACACGTCTGCTCAGAGGTTCAGAGTCCAGTGGTGGGTTGCATCTTTGTCAGCACTAAAGGTTTTCCAGGCTAAGTGCAGGCTGGGAGGAGATCTCTTGAGAGAAAGGGGCCACAGTATGCGTACAATTTAACTTCTCAGAAAACATTTCAGTCACCGGATATTTAAATCTAGTCATAGTCCTGTGCTGTCTTGCAAAAGACATTTCCTTTCTCTGAATCTCAGTTTCTTTCATTCATAAAATGAGACTGACACTTCATTTGAATTTATTTTGCAGATGAAAGAAAAATTTGAATGTGAATGCTTTCAGCAAACTCGAAGTGTTCCACAATTATAGCGAATGACTGAAAGGCGCTTCCAGGTCACTACTCCCAGATATGCCCAAGTATTGATGTTGTGCTCACTAAACGCCAATGAGAATTTTCTCGTTGAAATTTCTTCTGTGCAGTAAAATAAGACAGTCAACATTTCTAGAAATATGCCATTTAACTGTAGAAATAAAAAATCATTTCTGTTTTGAATGAGGGAATAAGGTGACTTAGAAAGCTTCGTTTTTTAAAAAAAATTGATCCTCATGGAAAGCAGTTCAATAAAATAAGTACTCATTGCAAAGTAGCTTTCTAAGTAGCCTGTCATTAGCTGATTGAATTGCACTGTGTATCTGAGGGTAACCCAGAGTCTGGGGAAAGACTAATAAACACACTATTATTGTAATCTTCTTGGGCTGCCATAACCAAATACCATTGACCGGGTGGCTTAAACAACATAAATTTATTTTCTCACAGTTCTAGAGGCCAGAAGTCTTGAAATCAGGGTGCCAGCTGGTCAGTTTATGGTGAGGAATTCTGCCTTGGGCTGCAGACAGTCATGGTCTTCCAGATGCTCATGTGACCTCTGCTTCGTCAGTACAGGGAGAGAGAGAAAGTGCTAGCACTCTGATGCCTCTTCTTGTAAGAGCACTGTCCCATTGTGAAGGGCCCATCTTCATGACCTCATATAACCCCGATTATGTTCTCAAAGCCCCATCTCCAAGTACCATCACACTGGAGAGTTAGGGCTTTAACATATGAATTCTGAGTCATCCAACTACCCCGTACCGATGAAAGTACAGTTGACCCTTGAAAAACACAAGTTTGAATGGCAAGGGTCCACTTGGATGTGGATTCCTTTTGCTAAACATGTACTACAGTACTACACTGGTCCTCCACTGGTTGAAGGCATGTATACAGAGGCACACTGTAAAGTTATACACGTGTTCTCAATATCCCGGAGGGTCAGTGCCCCTAACCCCGACACTGTTCAAGGGTTAACTTTTCACATATTAATCAGCCTCGTTTTCAATTTGCTCTAAACTAAAAGGACGTGCATATTTCAGAACTGATTAATTAGCAGTAGCTATTAGCAAAGACTTTAAAGCTTATGAAACTTTAAGAAGAAATGGGGACATATTTCATGTCCTTGAACAAATGGGAAGACTCAGGCACATTTCAATATTGAGGAAATATTCAATATTTCCTCCAAGTTAATGTCAAACAAAATCCCCTTGCAGGTTTGTTGAAGGTTTTGCAAAATATTGTTTGAAAATCTTGAAAAAATAATTCTGATTTGTATCTGGAAAAATAAAAATGTATCAATATCTAAGAAATTCTTGAAAAATAAAAATAAGTAGTATTTGACCTATACCAGAAGTTTAAGCAATATGATGTTGGCAAGATAATTAATAGGTCAATCAAAAGAATGATATATGATGTCTAGAAAAAAACAAAGAATTTGCATATGATAAAAATGGTTTTTATTCAGTGGTGAAAAGGATGGATTATTCAGTAACTGATATTGAGGCAATTGGCTAAGAGAAAAGGAATTTTTAAAGTCATATTCAAAATGAATCCTAGAAGGAGTAAAAACTTAGAAGGAAGAAAAGCAAAAAAGGAAGAAAGGAAGGATGGGAGGAAAGGAAAAAGAAAGGACACAGAAAAAAAGAGAGAAAGGAAAGAAACTTGTAAACACTAGGGACAAAAAAGGTAAATCTTTTAATAGAGAAGATCTTCTAAAAAAATATGACACTCAAGAAAACACTTGAGTATGAGTATATTTTCAACACCACTAGAAATCAAAGAAATACAAGCAAAATGGGATAGCTTTGTGGGGGAGGTTTAGCATGTTAGAAAGATTATGAAGAATGATAATACTAAATAGAGACAGGATAGAAAAATGGATGCACTGCTGTCAGAAATAAAAATTGATACACTGTTACTATAATTATAGCTGGCTTGTATTAAATGCTTACTAATTACCAAACTATTCTAAGTGTTTCACATGTTACCTCACTCAATCCTCAGAATGATTCCAATTATTATCATTCCCATTTTACCAATGAGAAAATTTGAGTATAGATACAGTTACAGGAAATCCCATGGACTAAGGAGCCTGGTAGGCTACAGTCCATGGGGTCGCAAAAGAGTTATACACGACTTAGTGACTGAACAACAACAGTTAATAAATAACAAAATGAAGATTTAAACATAGAAAACCTGACTTAGAAATATGTTGTACGTGATAAAAACAAAACAGAGATAACAAGAATATTTGTTGTAGTGTGTACATAAGGGCCATGGGATTCCCAGGTGGCTCAACAGTAAAGAATTCGCCTGTCATTGCAGGAGATGCAGGAGACTTGGTCAGTCCTTGGGTCAGGAAGATCCCCTGCAGAAGGGAATGGCAACCCGCTCCAGTATTCTTGCCTGGAAAGTGCCATGGACAGCAGAGCTTCGTGGGCTACTGTCCCTGGGTTCACAAAGAGCTGGACATAGCTGACTGAGCACACGTGCAGGGCAGGCCATAGTCCCACATCCAAAACCTCGGAGGCATATATGTTTCAGAACTTCTCAGGTTTGAAAAAGAGACTGTATGCATATACTTCATATTATATAACACCCCTGGGAATACTAGGGTAGCATCCCACAACCAAACATTAATAATTTTGTAATGAAACATATTCACTTGAAGTCAGATATGTAAAGATTATAAATAGCTTAGCAGCTTCATAGTTTTTATTGCCAAATAAGTCCATGTCAGTCAGCTTTTACCACCACAAGGCTACAAAAAGGTTTTCAGAGCTTTACATGTTTCAGAACGCAGATAGCAGATTGCAATCCTATAACAAAGCAAAAGACTGAAAACTATCTGAATGTTTTAAAGAGAATTGATTAAATATATATTTACATTGATGAAATATCAACATCTAAACTTTAAGAAATTTCTTTTACTGTGTGTATTTGCAAATTTGCTTGCATGAACTGAATATTTTCTAAATTCAAGTTGTTCTAAATTTCAAATTCTGGAACTAAAATCTTCTTATTCTCCTTGTTGAACATCTTACTGTCACCACAAGGCTAGGAAATTCCTTGCCAAGTAAAACAGAAACTACACATAATATTGAATTGGTGAAAAACTAGACTTACTGGTTTAACGTATTATGAATTATAATACATGTTCGTCTTTGGGCATTAGCCCAATACAAGTCCAAAGAAATCAGCTTCCTTGATCGGAGAACTCTTGGCCAGTGTGTCAGGGAGAAAAATCAAAAGAATAAGAGCCCTATTTCATTCCACTTTTACTTATTTTTTTCTGAGTCATCAAATCCCAACAAGATCATGTTTTGCTTTTTAAAGGACTGCTGTTTAATCCCATTATATCTTTCCAAGAGTACCTATTAAATATAATATGTTGATATGTTGATATGTTGTTGATATGATTAATACTTGCTCAATTGGGGAACTCAGTGATGTTACAGATAGTCTTGTTTCCTGTATTAGGCATAAAGACCAGGTTTTGTTTTGTTTTCCTCTAACTTCCTCTTTGAATGCCACTAAACTCCCCTGTTGTTAATGCCAAGTCACACCAGTGTTGCTGGCTGATGCCACACCTTATTTTTCATATTGCAAAATGGATAACTCAGCATGGAGATAAGAGTCATTTTCATGTTACTACCTGCCCCACTGAGCAACCACTTCCAAAAAAAGATTCAGAATTACTTCTCTCAACACTTGGAGTGGTTTGCAGAGAGATATTTGCCCCACCCCTACACTCTAAATATCTAGGAGAATCTCATACTGTTTGTGCAATGAACAATTACCAAGTTAAATTAAGCAAATTAGTTACCAAAAATCAAGAAAGCAAAATAAAGCAAATAATAACAAAAAAGACTCAGACCTATGCACTGCAACTATTTTAATTGTTATAAAGTCAGCCAACAATAAGCTTGGTAAAAGAAGCTGCCAAGTCGCTTCAGTCGTGTCCGACTCTGTGCGACCCCATAGATGGCAGCCCACCAGGCTCCCCCGTCTCTGGGGTTCTCCAGGCAAGAACACTGGAGTGGGTTGCCATTTCCTCCTGCAATGCATGAAAGTGAAAAGTGAAAGTGAAGTCGCTCAGTCATGTCTGACTCTTAGCGACCCCATGGACTGCAGCCTACCAGGCTCCTCCGTCCATGGGATTTTCCAGGCAAGAGTACTGGAGTGGGGTGCCATTGCTTTCTCCGGGTAAAAAGACTATATGCAATATCACAAGAGAATAATCACTAATTTGATATACTCTAATTTTTAATTTAAAAGTATAAGGAAGTATATATAAATATCTACCAATTTACATAATATGATGTTGGCTTCAGATTACCATATATACCCTTTATTTTCTTAATTTATTCCTAAATATTTTATAGTTTGATTGCTACAATGAACGTAATAGTTTCCTTTTTAATTTTCTGATTACTGCTATTGTGTTGCTGTTGTTTAGTCACTAAATCCTGTCCAACTCTTTGCAACCCCATGGACTATAGTCCACCAGGCTCCTCTGTCAATGGGGTTTTCCAGGCAAGAGTACTGGAGTGTGTTGCCATTTCCTTCACCAGGGGATCTTCCTGACCCAGGGATTGAACCCACTTTTTCCGCATTGGCAGCCAGATTCTTTACCACTGAGCCACCAGGGAAGCTCTACTGCTTAGTATAGAGACTGGTGAATGATTTTTAACTATATCTAGTCATATCATCAAGATTTCTTATTAATTCAAGTATGTTTTCTAGTCAGATCATTTTATTATTAAAATTGAAATCACAGTCTCTTGTGATTTTTAAAATTTATACTAAGCATTTTATTTTTCTCATCCCTACTTGAAGACCATGAAATAGTCCTCTGGATTTTCTTCTGGTAGCTTACAAGCTTTGTTTTCATATTTGGATTTATCCTGTGTGTAGTAGAGGCGGGGATGTAATCTAACTTTCTTAAAGCAAAAGTTATCTCCCTCTGCTGACTAATTTACTCTTTTGTAATGCCTTTTGTATTTATAATAAGTTCCTGCACCCTCACTGAGTCGCGCTGAACAGTTTAGACCCTACAATGTCTGAGTAAATTTTAAAATTAAATTAAATTTTAAACCAGAAGAAAGTTAATATTTAAGGGGAAAGATTCTTGTTTTTCTGCTACTTAATGGGAATGAGGGCTTGTGGACAAGTAAAGTTTAATTTTGTAAAAAAAAAAAAAAAGTATGTTTTTGCATTCCTGAATTGTAGTTGTACAGTTTAAGTCTATTACAAGGCTAATAACCTTTCACAACAGCCACTGAGACTGAGACTTTGTCATTTTTTCCCCCTACATTTGATCATTATCCGCCATATTCAGTTATTCTGTTACAGAAATCATGCAAAATCCTAGGAGGTCCAGATTGATATTGCCTAATTTGTTTTGTTTCTCAGAGAGTTTTCCAAGTAGACTCAATTCAAGCCTAGTGACTCCCCCCCCAAAAAAAAATGGCTCTTTATTCCACAAGAATCTGTCACGCTCTTTATGTGAGGCACTGAGGATGTAACAGTGAGAGTGAAAAATATCCTTGCCGTTATGAAACTGGCAGGCTGGGGGGTGGGGGAGGGGGCAGACTATACTCAATAATGACACACAAAATATAAAATTACAACCGTGCTAAAAACTCTGCAGGAGTAGTACCTGCTTCTATAAAATCATATAATATGGGAAACTGACCTAATCTCAAGGTCAAGAAGGAAGTGTCAGCTGAGACCTGAAGTTTGTCTAATAAATGTCAGTGAGGTAAAGGAGATGTTCTGGGCAAGGGCTCTGGGAGGGAAGGAACCTGAGTAGGTTAAAGAACCGGAAGAAAGCCTCTCAGGCGAGGAAAAGTGGCATGAGGCAGGTAGAGGGCAAGCCTGCCAGGCAGGCCTGGGTAAGCATTCACTCTCTAATTTAAAAAAAAAAGAGTAAAAGGAGAAGTTGTCTCATCTTTGTTTTCCAAAGCCTGAACCATGTAAGAGAAGAGAGAGTGTGAGGAAAATAAAGTTTCCTCTCAAGATGAAAAAAGATTTCCTCCAGGTGTGGGGAGAAAACAAAGGCCCTGCGAGCCACACAGGAACGAGGAAGATTATAGCCACGGTCATTGAGAGGGACGTTGTTTGAGGGTCAAGGAACGAGGGGAACTGAGTTGGCTGTGCAGGGGGCCCAGCGCCCCTGGGGTGGGCAGTGCCTACTGCCCCAGCCAGGGAGGGGCATCAGCACCCCTCCCCCCTCGTGGCATCCTGGGACACCTTCTTTTGACAGCAGCCAGTACTCTTCTGGTGACCACGGAGAAATGGAATATTCCCTGTAACAAGGATGTCACAGTCATTACCAACTGCAGCTCTCTTATGTGAGCCAGTGAGCCCTCAGGGAACTCAGGAGGGAAGAAGAATCCCTGCCAGCTAGCAGCCATCAGACTGCAGCCACTCTCTGTGGTGAGCTCGGAGGAAAGCAAGCCCAGGATGTGAAACCACAGAACACTGGCCCCAGCTAGCTGAGGTGCGTATGAAAGGAATGATTTCAGTGGACCCAGACTCTTGCATCTTCCCATACGTAGAAAAGCACTAAATTCCTTAACTTGGGTTACCTGGTTTTCTTTCACAATAATCTTTTGAGGTTCAGACTCCCTGCTATTTTAGTTTCAAAATTTCTAAATGAATTGGCTCCTCCCCTCACTTCTTTGGGACGGTTTTCTCAGGGTCACTTGAGATGCTGTCTCCTGGGCTTGAAGTGCTAAAAATTCCCACTGAATAAAACATAACTCTCAACTTTTAGGTTGTGAATATTTTTAAGTCAACAATTACAGCAACCACAAAGGGACCAGAGCATATTCCTCTCCTATGCCTGAACTCTACGAGGATGCAAAGCCTTCATACCAGTAGAGGTATCAAGGTATACCTGTGTGTCTATCTGCCTCCTCAGGGAGTCCAAATGAATTTGAATGAGTGTCTCCTGCTTCTAGGATCTGCTGTATTGATTGAGATCTGAAGTTTTATTCACGGGGGAAACATTATCCTTGAAACTTGCTTTCAAGAAGAAGTAACTGAATTATCCTCAGTTGAAGGACTGGGAAGATTTTGCTCAGTATAGGTGGCTGAGCAGGTTAAACTCAATGAAAAAGGCACTGGGAAGACTCAGTTTGGATACTGAGTGGTTATCCTCTGCAGGTTATCCTCAGTTAAAAAGGTACTGGAAAGACTTAGTTTGAATATTGAGGGGTTATACTCAGTTTACAGACTGGGAAGACTTTGCTCAAACACAGTAAGGTGAAACGGAGTTATTGGGGGAAGATTGGCTGTCATTTTTCCTAGAATTGGTTACCTTAATAGAGTTTGTTGAAATAAAACTGAAATCTTATGAGAGCCTCTGAGCTCTGGACAAGGGATTCTCTCCTCCTGGCTGGCAATGGCTTTCTCAGGAAAGCTTGCAGGAGTGGAGGAGGAAAGACCTCATGCTTCGCAGTTATCCCTGTAAGGCAACTCGTGCACTTACCTAACCGGCTCAGCCAGGGACTCACATAATAACTGGCCGGTCTGCGACATGAGCACCTGTGGAAGTCTGAACTGCGCTGGAACACCTGAGACACGTAAGAGGGGGCTGACACAGCTCTGGGGCAAAACCAAGAAAGTCAAACTCTCAAGCACCACACTGGGCCCATCACACACACTCGTCGCTAGCAATTTTTTTTTGACAAACTGACTTCACAGTGGGAAATAAAGGTTCGAAAATAAAAGAGAGAAGAACAACAGATTGCCGGCCTCCAGCTAACACCAGGGCTGCCCTGATGGTTCAGACAGTAAAGAATCTGTTTGCAAGGTGGAAGACCTGTGTTTGATCCCTGGGTTGGGAAGATCCCCTGGATGAGGGCATGGCAACCCATCCCATGGACAGAGGACTCTGGGCAAGCTACAGCCCATGGGGTTGCACAGAGTCAGGCACGACTGAGTGACTAAGCACAGCACAGCTAATATCCCAACTGGGTAAATATATGTACAAATATTACAAGTATTTGCTTAATTGGAAGTTAAAGGAAACCAAGCCCTAAAAATGAGGGGCTTTTCTACTGTGTACACAATTAAATTAAGGTTAAAAAAAAAGCTGGCTTGGTGAAACTTTAAACAAAGGCCTTCTAGAGGGAAACTTGCATTTCTCTATGCCTCTGAGTCAACAAAAGACTCCGAAATGTTTGGTGCAATCTCAAAAATGACAGAATGATCTCTGTTTCCAAGGCAAACCATTCAGTATCACAGTAATCCAAGCCTATGCCCCAACCAGTAATGCTGAAGAAGCTGAATGGTTCTATGATGACCTACAAGACCTTCTAGAACTAACACCCAAAAAAATGTCCTTTTCATCATAGGGGCCTGGAGTGCAAAAGTAGGAAGTCAAGAGATACTTGGAGTAACAGGCAATTTTGGCCTTGGAGTACAAAATGAAGCAGGGCAAAGACTAACAGAGTTTTGCCAAGAGAACGCACTGGTCATAGCAAACACCGTCTTCCAACAACACAAGAAAAGATTTGACACATGGACATCACCAGATGGTCAACACTGAAATCAGATTGATTATATCCTTTGCAGCCAAAGATGGAGAAAGAAGCTCTATAAAGTCAGCAAAAACAAGACCAAGAGCTGACTGTGACTCAGATCATGAACTCCTTATTGTAAAATTCAGACTTAAATTGAAAAAAGTAGGGAAAACCACTAGACCATTCAGGTATGACCTAAATCAAATCCTTTACAATTATACAGTAGAAGTGACAAATAGATTCAAGGGATTAGATCTGATAGAGTGCATGAAGAACTATGGATAGAGGTTCATGACATTGTACAGGAGGCAGTGATCAAGACCATCCCCAAGAAAAAGAAATGCAAAAAAGCAAAATGGTTGTCTGAGGAGGCCTTACAAATAGCTGAAAAAATAAGAGAAGTGAAAGGTAAAGGAGAAAAGGAAAGATATACCCATTTGAATTCAGAGTTCCAAAGAATAGCAAGGAGAGATGAGAAAGCCTTCCTCAGTGATCAGTGCAAAGAAATAGAGGAAAACAATAGAATAGGAAAGACTAAAGATCTCTTCAAGAAAATTAGAGATACCAAGGGAACATTTCATGCAAAGATGGGCACAATAAACAACAGAAATGGTATGGACCTAACAGAAGCAGAAAATATTAAGAGGTGGCAAGACTACACAGAAGAACTGTACAAAAAGGATCTTCATGACCCAGATAACCATGACAGTGTGATCACTCACCTAGAGCCAGACATCCTGGAATGTGAAGTCAAGTGGGCCTTAGGAAGCATCACTATGAACACAGCTAGTGGAGGTGATGGACTTCCAGTTGAGCTATTTCAAATCCTAAAAGGTGATGCTGTGAAAGTGCTGCACTCAATATGCCAGCAAATTTGGAAAACTCAGCAGTGGCCACAGGACTGGAAAAGGTCAGTTTTCATTCCAGTCCCAAAGAAAGGCAATGCCAAAGAATGTTCAAACTACCGCACAATTGCACTCATTTCACATGCTACCAAAGTAATGCTCAAAATTCTCCAAGCCAGGCTTCAACAGTACATGAACCATGAACTTCCAGATGTTCAGGCTGGATTTAGAAAAGGCAGAGGAACCAGAGATCAAATTGCCAACATCTACTGGATCATAGAAAAAGAGAATTCCAGAAAAACATCTATTTCTGCTTTATTGACTATGCCAAAGTCTTTGGGTAGATCATAAGAAACTGTGGAAAATTCTTTAAGAGATGAGAATACCAGCCCGCTTTATCTGCCTCCTGAGAAATCTGTATACAGGTCAAGAAACAACAGTTAGAACCGGACATGGAACAACAAATTGGTTCTAAAATGGGAAAGGAGTACGTCAAGGCTGTATATTGTCACCCTGCTTATTTAACTTATATGCAGAGTACATCATGTGAAATGCCAGGCTGGATAAAGCACAAGCTGGGATCAAGATTGCCAGGAGAATATCAATAACCTCAGATTCGCAGATGACACCACCCTTATGGCAGAAAGTGAAAAGAGCCTCTTGATGAAAGTGAAGGAGGAGACTGAAAAAGTTGACTTAAAACTCAACATTCAAAAAACGAAGATAATGGCATCTGGTCCCATCACTTCATGGCAATAGATGGGGAAACAATGGAAACAGTTTCAGACTTTATTTGGGGGGGCTCCAAAATCACTGTAGATGGTGACTGCAGCCATGAAATTAAAAGATGCTTGATACTTGTAAGAAAAGCTATGACCAACCTAGACAGCATATTAAAAAGCAGAAATGTTACTTTGCCAACAGAGGTCTGTCTAGTCAAGGCTATGGTTTTTCCAGTGGTCGTGTATGGATGTGATAGTTGGACTATAAAGAAAGCTGAGTGCCAAAGAATTGATGCTTTTGAACTGTGGTGTTGGAGAAGACTCTTGAGAGTCCCTTGGACTGCAAGGAGTTCCAACCAGTCCATCCTAAAGGAGATCAGTCCTGAGTGTTCATTGGAAGGACTGATGCTGAAGCTGAAACTCCAATACTTTGGTCACCTGATGCAAAGAACTGACTCATTGGAAAAGACCCTGATGCTGGGAAAGATTGAAGGTTGGAGGACAAGAGGATGACAAAGGATGAGATGGTTGGATGGCATCACTGACTCAATGGACATGGCTTTGGGTAAACTCCAGGAGTTGGTGATGGACAAGGAGTCCTGGTGTGCTGCAGTCCATGGGGTCGCAAAGAGTCAGACAGGACTGAGTGACTGAACTGAAACAGCAGGGAGGGAATTCAGCTCCACCCATGAACAGAAAATTGGATTAAAGATTTACTGAGCATGGCCCCACCCATCAGAACAAGACCCAATTTCCCCCTCAGTCAGTCTCTCCCATCAGGAAACTTCCATAAGCCTCTTATCCTTCTCCATCAGAGGGCAGACAGACTGAAAACCACAATCACATAATTAAATTTAGTTTGAAGTTAACTAAATAAATTTTGTTTAGTAAGCTAATAATGCAAGACAGAAAGTTGATTTCTCTATTAGAAGTGCCTCTTTCTGATAACAGATGGTGTGAGTTTCTGTGTCCTCAAGTGATCTCTGTTTGTTTTCTTTTGTCACTTTGGTTAAATGAAAAAGTATTGTTTCAGTGACTTATGATCCTGTTGCATTATAAAACTTTTTGATTTTTTTAAACAAACTTTCCAAATGACAAAATCTAAGTAAAGCTCTTTTAGCCTCCAGCTGACTCTGGATGCTTCAAAGAAACATCTCTGGGACATCTCAGAGAGGAATGCTAACCTACATTTATTTGGGATTTTAAATTCAGAAATATTATCAAATGATTGGAGGTGAACTTTAGGTTGCAATGCATGGATAAATGTCATCAATATAAATATTCCAAAATGTAAATGGAATCTCTAACATCTGATATGTCCTGATGTAGAGTGAAAAAGTTGGCTTAAAGCTCAACATTCAGAAAACTAAGATCATGGCATCCGGTCCCATCACTTCATGGCAAATAGATGGGGAAACAGTGGAAACAGTGTCAGACTTTATTTTGGGGGCTCCAAAATCACTGTAGATGGTGACTGCACCCATGAAATTAAAAGACGCTTACTCCCTGGAAGAAAAGTTATGACCAACCTAGATAGCATATTCAAAAGCAAAGACATTACTTTGCCAACAAAGGTCCATGTAGTCAAGGCTATGGTTTTTCCAGTAGTCATGTATGGCTGTGAGAGTTGGACTGTGAAGAAAGCTGAGCACCGAAGAACTGATGTTTTAGAACTGTGGTGTTGGAGAAGACTCTTGAGAGTCCCTTGGACTGCAAGGAGATCCAACCAGTCCATTCTAAAGGAGATCAGTCCTGGGTGTTCTTTGGAAGGAATGATGCTAAAGCTGAAAGTCCAGTACTTTGGCCACCTCATGTGAAGAGTTGACTCATTGGAAAAGACTCTGATGCTGGGAGGGATTGTGGGCAGGAGGAAAAGGGGATGACAGAGGATGAGATGGCTGGATGGCATCACTGACTCAATGGACATGAATTTGAGTGAACTCCGGGAGTTGGTGATGGACAGGGAGGCCTGACGTGCTGCAATTCATGAGGTCGCAAAGAGTCAGACACGACTGAGCAACTGAACTGAACTGAATTGAATGTTATTAGTCATAATTCTAATTATTATCCTAAAATGTTGTATGTTGCAGAAATATACAAGTTTCTTGCTAATTACATTAGCCATGCTATTTTAAGTTCTGTCCTTTATAGACAGTCATAATTTTACATTGCTTTTACAGAATGTAGATTTTCAAAAAAACTCATAAAAAGAACTTTTGAAACAAGTATAAGTTTCTGATAGCCTGTAGATAATACCCCTGGAAATGAAAGTGAAGTTGCTCACTTGTGTCCGACTCTTTGCGAACCCGTGGACTGTAACCACCAGGCTCCTCCGTCCATGGAATTCTCCAGGCAAGAATACTGGAGTGGGTTGCCATTTCCTTCGCCAGGGGATCTTCCCGACCCAGGGATCAAACCCAGGTCTCCCACATTGCAGGCAGACGCTTTAACCTCTGAGCTACCAGAGAAGCCCCAATAGCACTGAATTGGGTAAAAATGACAAAATTAATTTTAAAAAATCTGATTACTTTATGCAGACATAGGAATCAATTACATAAGACTGAATAAACTGATGAATATAATTTATAACTTTATGACTTTGGAAAATAAACTAGATTGGACCTTTGTTTTCTAATAAAACTTTTCTCTTGTACTGTGAGCACAAGTTGATAAAGTATACCTTTGTAAGCCAAGATAAAGCATTTATCTTTTTCTCTCTACCTGATCCTGACAGAATTTGGCTTCTCTAACTGTCTCTCCTGTGGACTTGATGGTTTATTGCAATTGGATTACAACTAGTTGTATTAATCATTGTTTTAATTTGTTCTTTGTTTCCAAATTGTTTAGGCTTGTGTCTCTGCTACACTATGACTTTGTCAATGTTACTAGCTATATTACTTATATCTTGTCTATTTTATAAGATTGTTTAGGCCTCCAACAACAATAATGATGACTAGGTGACTTGAAGCAGTTGATCAGATATACAGTTCTATATGCAATCAGCGGTTGTAATAGTGCAACTCTAGATATCGGAAGACACAACAAGGGAAAACATTTCTTGACTAGTAAGACAGGATCCATAGAATCTTTTATTAACTATCGTTGGGCCTAGTCCAAAAATTAGCACTTCTGGAATGGCACATCAATACGAAATTTTGCTTGCTCTGAGATGAACCTCCCAGCACCGTGGGACAAAAATTGGTCATGATATGTCTCCCAAATATGGGCTGAATTTTGGGCCAAGAGAGGAAACTGATCAATGGAATATTTCTTGCCATATCAGTAAACAAGGATGTCACAGGCATTACCGATTGCAACCCTCTTATGTGACCCAGTGAGCCCTCAGGGAACTCAGGAAGGAGAAGAATCCCTGCCATCTAGCAGCTATTAGACTGCAGCCACTCCCTACGGTGAACCCGGAGGAGAGGAAGCTCAGGATGTCAAAACACAAGATACTGTATTGATAGCTGAGGTGCATAAGAAAGGAATGATTTCAGTGAATCCAGACTCTTGCATCTTCCCATACATAGAAAAGTGCTAAATTCCTTAACTTGGGTTATCTGGTTTTCTTTAATTAGCAATAATATTGTTATTATTGTTCAGACTCCCTGCCCTCTGTTGCAGAACTTCTATAAAACCTGGCTCCTCCCCTCGCCTCCTTGGAGCAGTTCTCTCAGGGTCACTTGAGATGCTGTCTCTTGGGCTTGAAGTATCCAAAATTTCTACCGAATAAAACATTATTCTCAACTTTTAAGTTGTGCGTATTTTTTCAGTTGACACCACCTTGCAAAAATGATCCAGTCTCAGCCCCAAGACCTTGGCAGATGTTACCCACTTTCCCACGGGAGCAGCCTAGCCTTCAACAGCCCAAGAGAAGGGTGGATCAACCTTAGACACTTCTGAGATGGCAGCGGGTGAGTAAGACAGCTCTTCCCTTTCCTGAAATAGGACTGAAACAGAGCTCATCTAAGATCTCTCCTCCCAATGCACCGTCCCAAAGTGGTGAAACCATTTCCTTTATACTAAGATAAACCTAGAAGAAAAAAGCAGGTCTATGGAGCAAATAGATAAGGTCATGCTGCAAGACATTATCAAGCAAAATAGATTTCAGCAGTCTCCTATTAACATTCTCGATTCCCTTCCTGTCACTTCTCCATAAATATTATGACTATTGTGTGTAATTAGGAAGCACAGGTAGACTAATAACCACGGTTCTCCTAATTTTCTGTTTCAAGGTGTGGTTTTCAGGGACAGCTTGAATTATGTTAGGCCAAATGGCAACCCACTCCAGTGTTCTTGCCTGGAGAATCCCAGGGATGGCAGAGCCTGGTGGGCTGCCATCTATGGGGTTGCACAGAGTCGGACACGACTGAAGTGACTTAGCAGAATGCCCTTATTGGGAATAAACATTCTCCTTGGAATAAAACATCCTCAATACTATTGGAAAAGAAGTAAATAATCCATTTGAAAGCCATGTTTTTAAAAGTTTAAGCCTCAAAAGGAGGATTTGAAAACCCTTGAGGAGGGGATAAACAATGACAAAAGGCAAAATAAATGTTTAAAAACAAATGATTGTCTAATAAATGATTTCTCTCTCTCTCTTTTTTTTCTTATCTAGTATAACTTCTCTGGTGGCTCAGATGGTAAAGAGTCTGCCTGCAAAGCAGGAGACCCAGGTTCAATCCCTGGGTGAGGAAAATCCCCTGGAGAAGGAGATGGCAAGCCACTCTGGTATTCTTGCTTGAAGAATCCTATGGGCAGAGGAGCCTGGTGGGCTATACCCCATGGGGTCACAAAGAGTTGGACATGATTGAGCGACTAACACACACACACACACAGTAACATGATGTGTTGGTCTGTATTACAGACTGGGGCTCAAGAAGGTGTGGAATAAAAGTATATTTTAGGACATGGGAAACACAACAGATAGGATTCATTCTCTAATTTTTTATCTTGAGTCTTTGCTGTTTTAATCATATTCTGCAGATATCCTTAACATAAAAGATAGAATATATTTAGAATATATATAGAATATATATTTTTAGAACTATTTGCCATTCTTACCAACAAATTCCATCGTCACTTGTGTGTCCACAGTTCCCAGCTGGAGTGCCACTCACGGCTTTGTGACGAGCACATTGACAGGAGCACGCATCTTTAAAATTATACACTGAAAATACGTTTTTTTTCTCATAGTGCTCCACCTCCACCTTGTTTCATTACCCAGAAGTCAGATTTCTTAAAAACTATCTCACATAACGCCCCTGACTCTTTTGATTTTCATCTTTAAGAATCTTCTTCACAAGCTCAGGCAACCTTTTTTTTTTTTTTTTTTTTACTTTCAATAATGTGTGAAAAAGACACACTTTGCTGATCAGCTCAGACATATGTGTTGTGTTGTGCTTAGTCGCGCAGTTGTGTCCGACTCTTTGCAACCCCATGAACTGTAGCCCACCAGGCTCCTCTGTCCATGGGGATTCTCTAGGCAAGAATACTGGAGTGGGTTGCCATGCCTCCTCCAGGGGATCTTCCCAATCCAGGGATCAAACCCAGGTCTCCTGCATTGCAGGCTTCCCTGGTGGCTCAGCTGGTGAAGAATTCGCCTGCAATGCAGGAGACCAGATTTGATCCCTGGATTGGGAAGATCCCCTGGAGAAAGGAAAGGCTACCCACTCCAGTATTCTGGTCTGGACAATTCCATGGACTGTGTAGACCATGGGGTCGCAAAAAGTCAGATATGACTGAGCGACTTTCACTCACTTTTTTCAAAAGCACCTGAGTCTAGGAAAGGCCCAGCTCCTAATTAGCTGCCCAGAGAATGGTTCACTGTGTGGGAAATCTGTTAAGTACTTCTAGTGGGTTTTGTAGGACCTGAGGGAGCTGATACTACATTTTTAACCAGGCAAACTAAAAAGCTAACACTTTTTAATGACTAAGGGGCCCACTGCTATGAGGAATGCAGATGTTCAAAGCTCTGGAGAGCAACTCTAGAAATCCTAGTCAAGTTCCACAGGCCCAGGAGAACCTTATAAAAGCTTAGACTTTGGATAAATACTACCTGTGGGGTTTTCTTTCTTTTTTTTTTTTAATTTTAAGATTGTAAATTTATAGAATTTTTTGGTGGTTTTTTTTTGGTTGACTTTAAAAGAAGTAAAAAATGCATTGACATTTGAGGTGTACTTGGAATAAAGGTAATTTGGAAGTGTCTACACCTCTCCTATTAAACTCAGAGTAATATGTAGGAAGGTTACCTGTAGTTTTTAAATCTCTTTTAATTTATAGTGTCTTCTAAGAATCCAAATAAAGTTTTGGATTTTCTCCAGCAAAAGGATGTGATTACAAAATTTGCTTCAGATTTCAGTACCATATATAAAGTTTTTGTTATTCGAAGCTACACAGCATGTTAAAAAAAAGAAAAAACAAACCCTTGGTCTCTGAGGAGATTGAGCCAACATCCCACCTCTGACTTTTCTTTGTCAAACACTTCAGTGTTACCGATAAATTTTAGTAGAATTGTTTTTCTAAACTCGTATTTGAGTTAAGCAATTTGGTCTTTTGCACATTATTTTTAATTTTCTTCTTTGAATGTTATTTTTAATAGCTTGCTTGTATACTTTAGCAAGGAATTAGCTCCCCTTGCCAAATCCAACTAATAAATAGGACTGTCTGAGGCTGTGGCTCTCTAGCAGCTGAACACAGAGTCCAGAATTAGTCCCTGGCTGAATCTCTGTCTCCAGGAAATGCTCATTTTGACACATGGTGATGTCATCATCTGGGGAAGTATCCAAAACATAAGGTTTAAAAACTGAACCCCACAGACCCCAAGCTAATGTCTTCAGAATGACATATTTTCTTTTTTCAGAGCAAAGAAAATAACGACTCAATCATAGAATTAGTATAACTTGAGTTATTTCTGAACTGGAAGGAGGAGTGTCACGTTGGAGTAAGATATTTCGAGAGCCTACTCTGCCAATGCATTGTTAGGTAGTGAGAGGGGATAAAGAGTCATTGAAGACCTCATCCCTACCTTAGATTTTGCCATCTGGTTGGGGAGACAGAATAAACATACTGGATAATAAAGCTGTTGTATGTTAAGTTTCAAGTCAGCACAGCACAAGAATTCCTAAAGTACAGAGAAGAGCTTGGTGTGAGCTGCTTTAGGCTGGAAGCTTTCCTGCAGAGTGTCCTAGGCCTAGACAGGTGAAATACAGGGCAAGAAAGCCAAGCTGAAAGAATGCAGAGATTTTTAATTTGATATTTTCTGTGCTGTATATAGGGCTTCCCAGGTGGCATTAGTGATAAAGAACCCACCTGCCAATGTAGGAGACATAAGAGACGGGAGTTTGATCCCTGGGTTGGGAAGATCCCTTCAAGGAGGGCATGGCAACCCACTTCAGTCTTGCCTGGAGAATCCCATGGACAGAGGAGCGTGCTGGGCTACAGTCCATAGGGTCGCACAGAGTTGGACATGACTGAAGTGACTTAGCATGCACGCATGTGCTGTATATAAGAAAGAAAGGGTGTACATTTACAGTATCGCCAAATGTAGACTGTAGAAGACAGGTCCGTGAAGCCACTGGGGCTTTGTAAAGGTTGTGGATAAATCTACAAGAAGCCACCATTGGGTGCAATAAAGCTCCAAGGAGAAAATGCCCTTCCATTCCATATGTGCATGGAATCTTCACAAGGACACCAAACAATGATGAAAACAGCAATTCCTGCCCTAGGTATGAAAGAAAAAGTTAGAGGGGACCCAAGCTTTTGCTTCTAGAATAAATCTGAGGGTAGGGTTGGCTGAGAGATCAAGTAAGGAAAACCCGAGTCCAGAAGAATGCTGAGGTCAGGGAAATTATTTTGGGAGCTTGAAGTTCATATCAAGTATGTTAAGGAGTGGCTGCGAAGGCATCTGGCTCGTGTTACTCCCTCCTGCCCCAGCAGCAAGGTGACTTACAGGGAGCATGAGGCTGCCTGCATGCAAGGGTGGGATGAGAGCAATCCCCGCCTCCCCCGCCACTCCCTGCCCCACTTCAGTTACTATTGAGTTTACTTGCTAGTGATTCCGTTTCTCAGTAACTTTAACCTTAACCAATATAAGAATGAAAGTTATTCTAAATAGTCTAGTCAAAATCAGGTCCCACTCTCCACTCCCCAATTCCAAACCATTAAAATTTAAGGCTCTACGTAAAGCAGGTTTGTGCTAATAATAGGTCTTATGTAGGTGAAAAAAATCACTAAGTTAATGACAGGATCTAGGGAGCCAGGGCTAGATCAGTTCCTAGATGGAAGTGGTGAGTTTCCTCATGGTCTCACAAACTTTCTTCTTCTTCTTTTTTTTTTTTTTTAAGTTATTTTAATTGGAGGCTAATTACTTCACAATACTGTAGTGGTTGTGCCATACACTGACATGAATCCGCCATGGGTGTACTTGTGTTCCCCATCCTGAACCCCCCTCCCACCTCCCTCCCCATCTCATCCCTCTGGGTCATCCCAGTGCACCGGCCCTGCGCACCTGTCTTATGCGTCGAACCTGGACTGGCGATCTGTTTCACATATGGTAATATACACGTTTCAATGCTACTCTCTCAGATCTCTCACAAACTTGTATTTCTGCCCAGCAGTAGTAACACAAGCTACCTATGTTGAAGGCTTCCAGTGTGCTGACACTGTGCTCAGAATTTTATGTTCCTTATCCCATATAACAACCGAACAGCAATAAACCTGTGAGGCAGATAGTGTCCTGCTATTACACAGGGAAAAACTAGTAAACGGTCAGGCTGGGAGGCAGGCATTTTAAAAGATGACTAACTCTGTCCCCCACATCCTGCCTCCTCCTGGAAGCCCTTCCCACTCCACTCTGCCCACCCATCCTGAGTGAAGGCCCAGCTTATATCCTATGTCCTCTGGTGAATGCTCCTGCTGCCTACCTTGACCCCATCTCAAAACAGCACGTTGGTAAGACATGGAGTAGTGATTTCATAACCTAATCAGAATTAAAGCATATTGAGGACTTACTGTATAGGAGGAATTGTTATAAGAACTGTATATGGACTAACTGACTTTGCTCTCACAGCAAGGCTATGAGGTCATATGAGGTCAGTGCTTTTACTATTTCTGCTTTAGAGTTGGAAAAACCAAGGCAGAGGGAGGTTAAGTAACTGTCCTAAGAGCACAGCATTATTTAATAATATGTGTGAACTGGTAAGGGCTTCCCAGGTGGCACTAGTGGTAAAGAATTTGCCTTCCAATATAAGAGATGCAAGAGATGCAGGTTTGATCCCTGGGTCAGAAAGATCCCCTGAAGGAGCGCGTGGCAATCCCATGGACAGAGGAGCCTGGCAGGCTACAGTCTTTGGATTGCACAGAGTTGGACACGACTGAAGTGACTTACATGCAGGCACATGAACATGTAGAATAGAATCTGGTGTATGAGCCTGTAAGGGTTACCGATTATCATTGTCTCGTTCTACTTCCTCTCCAAAAACATTCTCTGTCTCCATTCAGTTGATTCATCTTTCCAGGAAAAAGTAACACGTCTTCAAAGAGTCAAATGCTGGTTATATAGAAAGTTTCATAGTTGTCGTTCATTTAACCACTATTCATTGAACACCCACCATGTGCCAGGCACTGTTCTAGGCATCAGGATACAACAGTGAAGCAAACAGGGCATCCTCATGAAAGTCCTAGAAAGGGAATGTGTTGGTGCCATTATTACAAATGATAAAACTGAGGCTTACCCTAGCCAGTTGAAGGTTCAAGGTTTAAATTTAAATCTCTCAAAAGTTCTGGGTTCCACCCCACCATGCCCAGGAAATAATGCTACTTCGATCTACTATTCCCTTAATATAAACTCTTCTCCCCCAGGGGACACAGTATTTGGAAATTAGGAAGCTATTGTTTCTCTTCCTCACATTTAGGTTACAGCTTCCCAATAACGTCATCATCACCCCAAAACAGTACTTAAAGAATATACGCACCCTAATGTTCATTGAAGCAGTATTTAAAAGGATCAAGACATGGAAGCAACCTAAATGTCCATTGACAGGTGAATGGATAAAGATGTGGTATACATACAATGAAACATTACTCAGCTATAAAAAAAGTGAAATAATGCCATTTGCAGGAACATAGATGAATTTAGAGATTATCATACTAAGTAAAATAAGCCATATAGAGAAAGACAAATAGCACACAGTGCTTATATGTGGCATCTAAAAAATGATGAACTTATTTATAAAATGGAAACAGATTCACAGACATAGAAAACAAACTTAGCATTACCAAAGGGGAAAGAGTGCATGCTCAGTCGCTCAATCATGTCCAACTCTTTGGGATTAATATACACATACTGCTGCTGCTGCTGCTGCTAAGTCGCTTCAGTCATGTCTGATTCTGTGAGACCCCATAGACGGCAGCCCACCAGGCTCCCCCGTCCCTGGGATTCTCCAGGCAAGAACACTGGAGTGGGTTGCCATTTCCTTCTCCATAAATCAACCATACTTCAGTTTAAAAAGACTACATGCGTGCTGGGCCACTGGCAAAGCGGCCCCCCTGCATCCCCCTGCTCCCCAGGAAAGTCTTCAAGCAGATGAACTGCTGGGGCAGGGGAAGCAGAGTCCCAGTTGCTGTATGTGTGGGGGGTAGGGTGGCCTTAAGCCCCAGTAACTCGGCCTTGTCCTCGAATCCCTAAGGTGACCTCCAATAAGCCCTCAAGGAGCTCTACTGCTCCACAGGACACAGGAGAGACCATTGTGATTGAGGGGAAAGCTCTATTTGGGAAATCATAAAGCCTCTTTTATAAGCACTTTAGGTTATTTATTTAACCAACACCCATGTATCGTTTACTATGAGCCAGACACTGTTCAAAGCGTTTTACAAATCCTAACTTCTGTTAGATCTTGATATGAGCCCTAATTTGCTCCTTACAAGTTGTGTGGCTATGGTCTAATCATTTAACTTCTTTGAGCCTCAGTTTCTTCATCTGTTAAATGGGAATAATAAAATCTATCAAACTGCAAGAATCGAATGAAATGTCACATGCTAGTGCTTTGGAAACTAACACGTGTGAGTTATTGCCGTTTTTTGAGTCATTGTCACTTTGGTAATTGTTGTTGTACAAAAGAGTTAGATGTTTCTCCTCCTAGGAGCTTCTGATCTGTGATGTCAGGAGAGGACTTAGTCAAGCCCAAGCTGTAGAGATTGGGCAGTAGAACCAGAAATTGCACCTCACATTTCAGAAGAGCATGAAATAGTAAGATTTCAGTTAGACTCTTGCCTGGAGAATCCCATGGACGGAGGAGCCTGGTGCCGTCTATGGGGTCGCACAGAGTCAGACACGACTGAAGCAACTTAGCAGCAGCAGCAGCAGAATGGTGTGTGTATGTGTGTGAATGATTACTACAATAAACCTGGTCAATGTTTAACCCACAGGACTTTGGTCCCTTCATGATTCCCTTATCTTATTTCCACTCACCTTTCAGGTTTCAGCTTAAAATTGCTTCCTCTTGGAAGCCCTCCTGATTCCCAAGACCTGTGTAAGGGATTTTTTTGTGTGCTCCCACAGCATTCTATACTTGCCAGCTTCTTTCCTTCATGGTTTTCTTGTCTAGATCCTCAGCCAGACCATAAGCTCAACGAGGAACCAAGCCATACCCATCTTTTTCAGCCTTGTACAATATCTAATCCTGGCACTTTGTGGGACCTCAGTAAATAGTTGTGTGAAAAGGTGATTATGTATCGGGACTGAAGAGGTGGGAGGAACTTAGGTTCCCAGTATATTTCTAGGAGACCTCCAGAAATTTGCTTTGCCAAGAATACAGATCTTTTCTTATTATCATAAAACACATGGGGATCACGTCCTAAGATGACTCTGAGACCAGGCCAGCGCCCAAGGTCACACTGGAAGTGCTCAGAAAGTATCTTTATCTCTGATTCCTAGGTGACCTTTGCCCACTATTACAGACTTTCGCGTGACAGATTATTCTTGTGTGTCTATCATGAAGGCTTAAATCCAGTTTGGCAATTTGAGCAAGATGGGAGAGGTTCTCCTTTTTAAGAACTCAGCTTCTGAAGTGTAGACAAGCTTGGGAGAGACTGGAAGGAAATCCAAACTGTTTTATTATTGGACTTGTTGGGGGCGTATGAGTATCCTTGTCGGCTTCAGAAGGGTCAGCGAGTATGCTGTTCGCTGAAAAATTTCATCCATTGCAAAGAGATGAAGTGGTATTGAGAATGAAATGAAATGTCATCCCCAGTGAAATGAAATGTCTGGGGGAAGGTAAACGCGTCTGACAAGGATGACAGAGTTGACAGCCGTGGGCAGACAACCGTTTAGCATAAGTTAATTTACCGGCCAGCTCAGTCCAAAAGGGTGCTCATATCTGGCTCACACTATGATATATTAGACTGTGACACGATGGTAGGAGGAGAGAGAAAAGGGCCATTTCCAAGGACATAATGTATTTTATGTATGATTTGCAGAAGCGTAAAAAAGACCAAGATGAAACCGCTTTTCATCTTTTTTAGACTCCTTATCTCCTTGTGTCCACACCAGCTCCTTCTCTGGAATGCAAGATTCAAGCAATGATGCATCAAGTTAAACTATGCATCTCCATGGAGGCGAATAAGAGAGTTCACTGTAATCAGCCAGAGAGACGCGTGTATCATATACCTGCAAAGGTGAGTATGTGGTTAGTTTTCCGCGAGTTAGAATCAGAAAGCAAGTCAGCCACAAAACAGACATATCTCTTTGCACTGGAGATTGGTAAATAAAGTCTCTGGTTGTAATTCAGAAACAGTTAAAGTGAACTGAATAAGACCATGGTTTCTAAAAACCTAAAATTATTCAGAAGACTAGATGACAGCCTGATGTGCTTTTCTAACTGTCAGTAGCTGACAAAAACAATTCCTAGTAAAGCACTTGAAAGCTTTGCCTTTTCTCCCTAAGCTTACAGGGAAAGAAGCACAGAAGCAATTACACAGATGAAACGTCAATGAGGAAATGACAAAAAAAACACGATTAGACTGTAAGCCACTCCCCTTGGGGCACCTTGGACAGCGTAGGTGTTCAAGTTCCTTTATACAAGGAGGTGAGGGTGTCCTTCTCAAGGAGGACCGGGGTCTTTTGACATCTGAAACTGATTGGAAGAACGATCCAGGGACCCTGTCGTCGCGGTTAGCTGTCACATGCTGGTCAGTTACAGTAGAGGGCCAGGGAAAAGAGAAGCCAATGCCCCGGGCACGAGGACTATGCCCAGTCTGGGTATGGCTTCCACCTCTCCAGCCTTTATACCTGCCTGGTCCCAAGGTGCCTCGGGAGCACTCAGGTGGGTAGGACAGGTGAAGTTTTTGCTCTTATTCAGTCGATAAGGTATATCTGACTCTCTGTGAATGCACGGACTGCAGCATACCAGGCTCCTCTGTCCTCCACTATCTCCTGGAGTTTGCTGAAAGTCATGTCCATTGAGTCGTTGATGCTATCTAACCATCTCATGCTTTGCTGCCCCCTTCTCTTTTTGCCTTCAATTTTCTTCAACATCAGGGTCTTTTTCACTGAGATGGCTCTTTGCATCAGGTGGCCAAAGTATTGGAGCTTTAGCTTTAGCATCAGTCCTGCTAATGAATATTCAGGGTTGATTTCCTTTAGGACTGACTGGTTTGATCTTGTTGTTCAAGAGACCGTCAAGAGTTTTCTCCAACAACCACAGTTCAAAAGCATCAATTCTTTGGTGCTTAGCCTTATTTATGGTTCAACTCTCACATCCATACCTGACTACTGGAAAGAACATAGCTTTGACTAGATGGGTAGGGGCTACAGATAAAATACCTTGCCTACCAATGGCTGTCATTTGATTTGCAGAGTCCACGCTCTTGAAGTTTTGGATTGAAATGTAAAATGGGATCATGTTATAAATGCACTTCAGGAGTTGATTGAGTAAAGGACATCCAAAGGACCTTCCCTCAAGTGCAAACTGTAAAGCAAGACATTACAGATAGTAGTATTTTAACCAATATTGCCTTTAAATTTGACTTTAAACGGCATGTTTTCTTGTGGTGAAAAACCTTATATTCTGAAATCTATTTCTGTAATTATTTTGTGTTGCAAAGCAATAGATTAATAAGTCATTAAATGTAAAATATATTCACTATTTTCTTAAGGTACAGAACAGCAAAAAGTTGCCCTCTCTAAATTCTGTGAGGTAGAAGTATATTTTTGCTATTATTTCATTAAAGAAATACTAATTTGACACACAAAAAGTAAAAAGGACATAGCATAAAGGTCAGTTGGTATAGCCTGACAACAAATACAGGTGAAATATAGTTTTACAAATGTATACCTAGTGTTTGACTTTAGGAGAATTGCAACGTGAAATTTTATTTCACAGTATTACATTTATATAATTGTGAGTGTGATGCACATTTGCCAGCTTGTGGGTATATATTCAATGAGACACCATGAAGCAGAGCAGAAATTTTCAGTTTATCCTTATATTTTGCATTTATCATTCACTCTGAAACTGTGTTTCTCAAAGATTTGGTAACGAAAAATGGAAGTAACACTCTTCATGACATTTCCCTAAATTTGGACTGTTTCTTGTAAACTGAAGTAAGTTCACTGAGAGCTCTGATGCCATACTTATTCCTCACTGGACCCTGAAGAATCCAGGAGTGGTAGGACCCAGGTGCCTATGCATGCGTGCCTGCTAAGTCACTTCAGTCGTGTCTGACTCTTTGCGACCCTATGGACTATAGCCCACCTCTGTCCATGGATTCTCCAGGCAAGAAGAATGGAGTGGTTGCCATGCCCTCCCCCAGAGGATCCTCCCCACCCGGGGACTGAACCCCTGTCTCTTACATCTCCTGCCTTAGCAGGGAGGTTCTTTACCACTAGTGTCATCTGGGAAGCCCCCCGGTACCTATAAATCACCCCTATTCAGTGATTCCCCTTAGCTGAGCCTGGGCAGCTGGAGGCCCCAGGGTTTCAACTCAGAGCTTGCTGGGTTTGTGGGCAAAGATGCTTTGGCCTGTGAAAACTGCCCTTGGATCAGTGCTGTTCTATCGCTGAGCATTTGGGAACCTCTGTTCTACAGGATATAGATAAAGGTCAAGTTTACTCTTAATTGTCAATGATCATGAGATAGTTGGCTGTAGTAAGAATGCCAGGCTAATCGCAAAGAGGAAATTAATTTCCTATCTTATAAATGCATGTGTGCGTGTATGTGGGTGTGTATGTGTGTTAATTTCCTATCTTACAAATGCATGTGTGTATGTGTGTATGTCTGTGTGTGTGTATGTCTCTCTATGTGTGTGTGTGTGTGTGTGTGTGTGTGTGTTGCTCAGTCGTGTCTGACTCTTTGCAACCCCATGGACTGTAGCCCGCCAGGCTTCTCAGTCCATGGGATTCTCCAGGCAGGAGTGCTGGCGTGGGTTGCCATTCCCTTCTCCATTATAAATGCATAGTCTCCCCTTTTGTCCATTTTCCGCAATAGGCCCCACATGGTAGTGCGTTGCACAATGTGCCCCCTCCCCCCAAAATTTATATCCACCCAGAATTTCAGAGTGTGGACTTATTTGGAAGGAGGGTCTTTGCCGATGTAATTAAGGATCCTGAAATGAAATCATCCTGGATTTAGAGCAGGCCCTAAATTCAATGACCAGTGTTCTTATAAGGAGAGGAAAGGTTGTGCCTGGGACTGACATAGTAGGTTCATCATACCACAACAAACAAACATTCACAGAAGAAGAGATGAGATTTGTGTTTACCAGAGGTGGGGAGTGGTGGTTGGGGGGCGGTGTGAAGGGGTGGGGGGTGGGGGGCTGTGAGGGGGTGGGGGGTGGGTAAGTGGAATTGGAGGAAGGCAGTCAGAAAGTGTGAACTTCCAGATATGAGATAAATCAGTGCTGGGGATGAAATGCACAACATGATAAGCATAATCAACACTGCTGTGTGCTATATGAGAAAGTTGGTAAGAGAGTAAATTTGAAGAATTTTCATCACAAAGAGAAATGGTTTTTTTTTTTTCCTCAATTCTGTATAAGAGGTGATGGATATTCACAATTTATTTTGGTCATCATTTCATGATGTATGTAAGTCAGATCATGACCCTGTAACTGACACAGTGCTGTATGTCAGTTATATCTCAATAGAACTGGAAGGAAAAAACTCACACACAGAGAGAAAATAAAAGGAGGGAAGGAAACCAACAGACACGCAAAGGAGAAGGCTATGTGAAGACGGAGGCAGACAGCAGTGATGCTGCCAGCAGCCACAGAGCGCCAGGTGCCTCGGAGGCTGGAAGACGCAAGAGAGGCTCGTCCCCTGGAGCCTTCAGAGGCAGCACGGCCCTACCAACACCTTCAGTTTGGACTCTGGGCTCTGGAACCGTGAGACAATAAATTTTTGTTGTTGTCTCTCAAGTTAGCGTCCTAGCAGAGTAATACAAACATCTTCTGCCTCTTGTGACTCAATTCCCTCTCTGCTCTACCCCTGGCCAGAATGAGGCTGTTAAACTCGACAAGCGAATCTTGTGGACTCTCTTTGTTGACTAAGGAACGCTTCTTCACAAACCCTTGCTGGTTTCCAGGCTCCATTTGTTGGTCGTCTGTCACCGTCTGGACTCCTCGCCCTGTGATATTTGCTTCTGTTTTTGCTTCTGTCCCCTTGTGCCCTGAGAGTGTATATGTACAGACAGGTGGATGCCTCATCTGCTGTCCTTTTTTCCATGTTAATGCCTGAGGAGACTGAGAACGAACTGAGAGGGTTAACTTAGAAGAATCAGTTACTCTCAGGTCTTCTCTAAGACATCCTCGCTTTTACTATTCACCTTCTGACATCAGCAAACAGGCATGCCACTGATATTTATAATGACTGGTCCATTTCAGAGACTTTTTATTTTACCCAAACAGCATCTCCTTATTTGGTAACCCCCTCCGGGCTGCTGCCTGCCTGCTCTGGACCTATAGTAATCCCCTACTAAATTCAAGGCTGAAATCTGACCCACAGCTCTTTTTAAAACAACTCACATCCTAACTCAGCCAAGAAAGAAACACATATATTTACAGAGGCCCAGGTAAGGGCCTGACCTGATACAGGACGGCTTTATGTGTGTGTAATGTCATGGATGATCCCCAGGCGGCGCTAGTGACAAAGAATCCACCTACCGATGCAGGAGACGCAAGAGACACAGGTTCGATCCCTGGGTCAGGAAGATCCCCTGGAGGAGGAAATGGCAACCCACTGCAGCATTCATGCCTGAAAAATTCCGTGGAGAGAGACGCCTGGCGGGCTGCAGTCCGTCGCGTCACAGAGTTGGACATGACTGAGCGCACACCCAGACACATCGTCATGGATCCACCTAACAGGAAGAAGAGAGACCACTTAGTCTTCGTTTCCAGCCCTCTGGCTCTTTCCAAATGCTGATCCTCTTCCCTCTAAGGCCTCCAGGGCACAGACAGGGTTGTTTCCGCGTTCAGACTCTGAGAGTTCTCCAGGTAATGTGAAACAAAGGAGAAATACTTCCTCTGCTGTTGCCGAGAACTATTTTGTCTTTTAGGTAATAACGCAGAGGGGAAATGAAACCACCCATGCAGCAGGCAACCCTCAAATTCTTCTGTCCCTGGCTGCCGACTCTTCTCTGGTCCCCTTCCCTTCCGGCGTGTCCACTCTTGTCTCCCTGATGCCAGTTCCTAAAAGGAGGCTGCCAGAGCCAGGCAAAACCACCCCTGGAACAGGGGCCGAGGAGTCGCTGGACTGTAGAGCGATCTGAAGGGCTTGCAGGGAAGAAGCCTGGGCAGCAGGGGTGATGGGGATTCTAGGAGAGCTTGAGGCAACAGCACTGTCCACCAGCACGTGAAAGTTGCGTCCGACTCTTTGCGACCCCACAGACTGCAGTCCATGGAATTCTCCAGCCCAGAATACTGGCGTGGGTAGCCTATCCCTTCTCCAGTGGCTCTTCCCAACCCGGGAATCGAACCAGAGTCTCCAGTATTGCAGGCGGATTCTTCCCCAGCTGAGCCACCAGGGAAGCCCTGTCCACCGGAGTCGTCCACCTGCATGTTTGACAACTGGTCTGACCATGGGAGGGCGCCACTGGGTACCAGCCCTGCCTCACTGCGTGAACGTGAAATTGTGAAAGTGTTAGCTGCTCAGTGGGTCTAACTCTTTGCGACCCCATGGACTGTAGCCCACTAGGCTCCTCTGTCCATTGAATTCTCCAGGCAAACGTACTTGAGTGGGTAGCCATTCCCTTCTCCAGGGGATCTGCCCAACCCAGGGACTGAACATGGGTCTCCTGTGTCTCCTGCATTGGCAGGCGGATTCTTTACCCTCTGAGCCACCAGAGAAGCCTGCCTCACGGTGTGACCAACACTAAGTGATTTAACCCTGCTGCTGCTGCTGCTGCTAAGTCGCTTCAGTCGTGTCCGACTCTGTGCGACCCCATAGACAGAAGCCTACCAGGCTCCTCTGTCCCTGGGATTCTCCAGGCAAGAATATTGGAGTGGGTTGCCATTTCTTTCTCCATTGAATGAAAGTGAAAAGTGAAAGGGAAGTCTCTCAGTTGTGCCTGACTCTTAGCCCCTCTATGGACTGCAGCCTACCAGGCTCTTCTGTCTATGGGATTTTCCAGGCAAGAGTACTGGAGTGGGGTGCATTGCCTTCTCCGGATTTAACCCTACTGAGATCCAAATTCCTCCAGCATCAAAAGAAGTGTATTTGTCCTGTCTGCACAGCTTCATATCAGATCAGAGTCTGTGATGGATGCTTACTGCTTATAGCAGAATTTAGACAGATTTTACTCTACCTTTGTGGCTCAGCTGGTAAAGAATCCACCTGCAATGCGGGACACCTGGGTTCGATCCCTGGGTTGGGAAGATCCCCTGGAGAAGGGAAAGGCGACCCACTCCAGTATTCTGGCCTGGAGAACTCTATGGATTGTGTAGTCCATGGGGTCGCAAAGAGTTGGACATGCAAATGAATGACTTTCATTTTCACTTTTACTCACAGGGTTGTGGTGAAGATCACATAAATTGGTACAGGGAAGGTGGTTGAAAGAGTGCCTGAACCATAATAACAATTAGGTGGCACTGAGTTGGCAGCTACCTAAATCCCATAAGTTGAATGAGAGGCTCTGAGCTCCAGTTATATAAATGAAAACCCCCCAGGTTGACCAGAAAGGTAGGCTGCACTTTCGCTTGCTAGATATTTCCATTATCAGATGCTGATAGCTACCAAAACAAACCAAAAAGACAAAAAGGGTTATTTTCCAACCCTTACATGCCTTCTAAGAAAAACTTTCTGTTTTTTTTGGGGGGGGGATGGCCATCAAATACCATGCAACCTCTTTTCTTGTCAACTTCGTGGGACTTTCGGCAAATCACTTCACTTCCCAGAGCCCTACTTTCTCTTCTGTTAAATGGGGACAAACACTTGGGAATCAAGCAAGATAAAGTATGCAGAAGTCCTTTGAAAATGAGAAACACTGCATAAATATTAGGAACGAAGACATATTTATGATTTATTAAGTATGTAAGCACAAACTTCTTTTTTAGGATTAAAAATACTCCCATAAGATGCCTTAAAGCCTCAGGGTAGACAAAGACCTATGGAGATACTGGAATGGATGGGGGACTGTGTATCATGAAGGTGAGTTGACCAGAAGGCTTAAGAGTGACAGGAATGGTATTTGCATATAGAAAAGGTTAGAGAGGTTTCTGCCCACATGTTTTCCATCTTCACTGAGGACAGACAGGAGTAATTTCTCTGCTAATGAGGATTTTAAAAAATTGAAATGCACGGCTCAGTCTGCATGAGGTTTCTTCTCTGAAGGTCCATAGATCTGGGGTTTGCTAGGGCTGAGGAATGCTGGGTGAGAAATGGAAGGGAACCATCCATGCCTGGAACATCCCAGTCATTCCCAAACAGCCATGTCCACACCCACATTTTTCTTGAACAAATTTGTATTTTTGTCTTTTATTGATTCATCAATTCACTTGCATCCTATATCTGAATTAGCATTCCCATTTATTCCCGGGTGGTTGTGCCTACAGGTTAGGAGCACAGACTCGGGAGTCAGGGAGCCAGGTTCCAATCCTGATTTTGCCACCCTTTCAGCTGTGTTGTCTTGGTTCATTACAATAGCAGTCAATCTGCTATACCTTGGTTCCCTTATCTGTAAAATGGAGATAATAAAGGTTCTTACCTCAGAGGTGGTTGTGGGCATACCTGGAACGGAGCAAATGCTCAAAAGTGGTAGCCAGTGTTACGCTAAAGCCCTCTCTTCATGGTTTCAAAGAGATCTCACACTTGAATATTTGTTCTATTAGCTCGATGTTTCACACATGACAACTTTCTAGTCTGTAGTGTATTCTTCTTTTTCGTCTTACAAAAATCTGTTCTCAGAGGAAAGTACATTTTTCTCCTTGTTTACTCTAGTAGCCATTCTCTGAACTTTCTCAAGCTCCATTACATCTGCCTTGAAGGGAAGCGACCTGGAATTGTTCAAGTGATGTCCTCCCTAAAGGCAGAGAGATGAACTGAATAATTTATGAAGGTACCTTCTGGCAATACGACTCTTCACAGTGACTCTTAGGTTAAGGGAATTTTCCTTTTCAGACTGCCTCATCGGCTAGTAGAGATCTCTTTATAACGCTAGAGGTCACTGTTACAGCAATATTTCAAAAGCATCAGCCTTACATCAGCAATAAAATTGAGAAAAAATCCTTCCGAGTACGCCAAGCGAGATGGTATTATATGGGTATTTTGAGAGCAACAGCTGAAATTTTATCATGTTTCAAAACTGAAATCTGCTTCTAATCGCCTGTTTCTCATCCCTGGAAACAAATCTGTTTCCTTGTGGTAGTGAGACCCCTACTGGGGAAGATCTGGGGTGGGAAGGTACGCCCTGGCTCGGACTGATGACTTCCAAGTCAATCTCTCCTGCTCTGATGCATCAGCCAAGCCCGCTTCTAGATTTCCCATTGTCTTCAACTCATTTCCATTTGTCAATCCCCTCTGCCTGCAGCTTCAACTCAAAACTTGTTAAACAGGAATCAACTTCCCGGTCAGTTCTTCTCTCCACTTTCACACCCAAACAGCCTCTCTTCTCAACTCCCTTACTGATGACTAAGACCAGACGCGCCCTGTGATTTGAGGCCTTTATTTCCCAAGTCCTGCTGCTTCCCCATCCTCCTTGCATTTTGAACGTATCTTCCTTTGTGAAATCGGAATAATGAAGGTACTCACATCACAGTGTTGTTTGGATTAAATACAGCCCTAGAGAGGGCCCAGCTCAGGGTAAGACCACCCCTGTGCAGGACTCCACACCCTTCCCAGCAGCTATCAGGTGAGCCCCAGAACCTGTCCAGCTCCTATCAAGACCCCCAGATTCAGGAATTCCCTGGAAGTTCAGCGGTTAAGGCTTCACTTTCTACTGTAGGGAATGCAGTTTCCATCCCTGGTCAGGCAGCTAAGATCCCACAAGCCTTGAGGCCAAAAACCCCAAAAATGTTTAAAAAAAAAAAAGAAAAAAAGAAGAAGTAATGTAACAAATTTAATAAAGATTTTTAAAAATGGTCCATATCAAAAAATCTTTTTGAAAAAAGACCACCAAGATCCCTTGCTATTTGCTGGTGACCACCAGGACTAACCCTGTCATGCGCCTTATCCCGCTGATGTCCATCCCCACAAGACCCAGGACTCACAGGCCATCTTTCAAATCTGGCAGTCTAATCCCCATCCCTTCTCTGACCTCATCTGGCCCCCTCTGCATCTCCTGAGACACTTTCACCTGTCCTCTGGAACCTGGGTCAGTCAGCCAGTCAGTTCAGTCGCTCAGTCGTGTCCAACTCTTTGTGACCCCATGGACTGCAGCACACCAGGCCTCCCTGTCCATCACCAACTCCCAGAGTTTACTCAAACTCATGTCTATTGAGTCGGTGATGCCATCCAACCATCTCATCCCTTCTCCTCCTGCCTGCAATCTTTCCAGCATCAGGGTCTTTTCCAATGAGTCAGTTCTTCACATCAGGTGGCCAAAGTATTGGAATTTCAGCTTCAGCATCAGTACTTCCAGTGAATATTCAAGACTGATCTCCTTTAGGATGGACTGGTTGGACCTCCTTGCTATCCAAGGGACTCTCAAGAATCTTCTCCAACACCACAGTTCAAAAGCACCAATTATTTGGTGCTCAGCTTTCTTTATAGTCCAACTCTCACATCCATACATGACTACTGGAAAAACCATAACTTTGACTAGACAGACCTTTGTTGGCAAAGTAATGTCTCTGCTTTTTAATATGCTGTCTAGGTTGGTCATAGCTTGTCTTCCAAGGAGCAAGCAAGCGTCTTTTAATTTCATGGCTGCAATCACCATCTGCAGTGATTTTGGAGCCCCAAAAGATAAAGTCTGTTACTGTTTCCATTGATTCCCCATCTATTTGCCATGAAGTGGGATTTCCCAGGCAAGAATACTGCAGTGGGTTGCCTTTTCGTTCTCCATATAGGCAGCATCCTAGATGTTGGGCTGCAGGTCTGGAGAGGGAATCACGGGAGCAGCAACAACCAGTGGGGAAGGGCTGCCCCGTCACCATCCTCAGTCTCCAGAACCCTCAGCATGACCTCAGAGCCTTTACCCCACCCCTCCTCACTCCCAATTTCACTGTCTTAGCTAAAGTGCTACACCAGACCACCTGACCTTGCCTCCTGAGAAATCTGTATGCAGGTCAAGAAGCAACAGTTAGAACTGGACATGGAACAACAGACTGGTTCCAAATAGGAAAAGGAGTACGTCAAGGCTGTATATTGTCACCCTGCTTATTTAACTTCTATGCAGAGTACATCATGAGAAACTCTGGGCTGGAAGGAGCACAAGCTGGAATCAAGATTGCCGGGAGAAATATCAATCACCTCAGATATGCAGATGACACCACCCTTATGGCAGAAAGTGAAGAGGAACTAAAAAGCCTCTTGATGAAAGTGAAAGAGGAGAGTGAAAAAGTTGGCTTAAAGCTCAACATTCAGAAAACGAAGATCATGGCATCTGGTCCCATCACTTCATGGGAAATAGATGGGGAAACAGTGGAAACAGTGACAGACTTTATTGTTTTGGAACCTGGGTCAATCATCAGCAAAATCCTTCATCCTGCACCCCTCCTGAGTGGTCCCTGCCCTCCCTCACTGAACCGTGGCTCATCCTTTGGGGAATACTACTTCCCCTGTGCCCTCTGCGGGGGCTGGAGGTGGGGCAGGCCTCCTCCTTCTGCTTCAACCCTGATCTTGTCCTCAGATAGAATACTGAGTCTCCAGGCATTCTTGGTTTTTTTTTTTTATTATTTTGAGAACCTTCCGTGTCTCCAGTGTTACCCCTGTCTGAAGTCTCAGCGGTTTCAAGTTACACACAGGTGATCTTTCTGACACCTTCCTCCTTGAAACATTTTCTTCACTTGGCTTCCGGGACAACACACATCCTTATTCTCCTTCCAGCTTTCTGGCTGCTCCATCTTCATCTGCTATAAGAGTTTCTTTTTCTTCCTCAACTCCTCAGCCTCTAATTGTCAGAAGGCTTAGTCCTTGAACCTGTTTTTTTTTTCCCTATTTATTTACTCCCTGGTTGATGTCTTCGAGCTTTAAACATCCCCTATATGCTGATCATTCTTAAATTTTTATCTCCAGCACAGACCACGCCCCTGACGTCCAGGCCAGTACATCCAGATGCTAACTTGACTTTGCTAATTTATCAGGTCCCAAACAGAAGTGCTGATCCACCTCCCTGCCACTGTCCCCCTAAAGGTCATTCCATTTTTTCCCAGCTGCTCAGCCAAAATCCTTAGACATCCTTGGTTCCTGTCTTCTCTCTCTTCTCTTTCTCTTTCTCTCTCTCTTTTACACAGAGTATCTGACTCATCAGCAAAGTTTGTTGAGTCAACCTTCAAACTCTAATCAGAAACAGATCACTTTTCGCCATCCCTGTTACAACTATTTTGTTCTGAGCTGCCATCGTTTCTCTCTTGCATGGCAGCACCACATTGGTTTCTCGGAGTCTGCGCTGATCCCTGCAATCTAGTCTCAAAAGTCAGCCTGAGTGACCCTTTTAAAATTGAAGTCCCCACCATGTCACTCTCCTGCTCCAGGTGCTCCAGTTCCCAACTCACTCAGAGTAAAAGCCGAAGTCCTTATCATGACTTTCAAAGTCTCAGCAAAATTGGGATTCCATCAGTGCGTTCAGCATGTCTCCAGTTCCTCTTCTCCTTGTTGACTAAGAACAACCGACCCTCCTGCTGTTTCTGGAACTGACCATGGACGCTCCTGCCTCTGTTTCACACATTCTGTCTGCTCTGCATACGGTCCCCTTCCCCTAGACATCTCTGTGCCTGGTTTCCTCATTTCTTCAAGTCCATTCAAATCTCCTCTTCTATTGAGGCCTTGCCCTGCTCTGCTCTCAAAAATCTTTATACCCTCACAATACTTTATTTCCCTTTCCTTCATTAGATTTTTCTCCTTAGTTCTTAGCATTATCTAAAAAGTTACTAAATTTTATTTATTGTCTTGCTGATCACCCTGTTTCCCTTGGTAGAATGTAAGCTCTGTAAAGACAAGGATTTTTTATTGATTTTTTTCATCGCTGCGTCCTACTGCCTGGCTCTGAATCTGGCAGATAGTAGGTGTTCAATAAATATTTATTGAGTGAATTCGTAAAATGAAATAATTCACTGAATGGCCTTAGAACCGTGCCTGGACTATGGTAATAGTTTTCTTCACCTTAACCAGTATTTTTACCACTATAACTATCATCACCGTCTTCATCACTGCTGGATCCATCCCCTCCTCTCCAGCCTCACCGTCTCGGGCTCTTACTAGCTCTTGCCTAGACTGTCTCACTGCTCTCAAAAGCTGTCTTCCAGTCCCCGGCTTGGCCTGCTTTAGACCCCCCCATGCTTCCATAGTTATGTCTCTTGAAAACAAATTTGATCGTTTCATTCCCCTGTTGTAAAACTTTTCGGTGACTCCCCACTGCTTTTAGATTAAACCTCAGCGTTTATTTGACAAACAGACAAAGAGACCACTGTCTGGTCCCTGGTCTCCTCTCCACTTTTCCCCTCACGCTTAAAACACCCCAAAACCCCAAGCTGGGTCACTAGGCCAGTCTTCCTCACCTGCAAGGCCCTTCCCTCCTTGTCTGTCTGGACAGCTTCTTCAAAACCAAGGCCAAGAGCTCCTTCCCTGCAGAATCTTTCTGCCTCCTTCATGCCATCTCTCTTGCTTATAGAGATTTCTATCAGGAATTGCACCATTCACAAGTCTTTCTAGATAATTCTGCCCACATTCTGAGTCTAATTTTCTCCTCTCCCTGTCTGCCACTCCTGTTTGGTGTAAACTTGTTTTTTCTATTTAAGGATCAGTGTTTTTTGAACTGAGATCAACTCTGTGGTCTGCCCCAACCATATTTCTCCAGCTGTATTTATTCATAGCCCTCTAGGATTCGTGCTTCTTAGATCAGAGCCTGACCTAGACCATCATTCCATATGGGAAGGGGCCTCGCTGGTTACTACTCATGTCTGTTTCCTTAGTATCTGGCTCATAGGCAGGCCTTAATCAATGTTTGATGAAGGAATGCTTGAAACTGTGGGTATCCCCCAGGAGAGTAAAGGCCAGGTTAGGTGGGGATGTATGAAGACACATGGATAAAATGTATTTCCCTGTAAACATTCATTTTACCTGGGGATTTGGGAGGAAAACATTAAAAAGTTTAGTGTAGTTAAATTTAGGTAAATCATATTATATATTAAAACCAACCTATTAGGAACAAGAAGGTTAAATTCACAGCAACTTTAAAGACCGAACAGGATCCTTAAAAGAAGTTCTGAGTTTGTGGCAGGTCCCTCTGCTTGCTCGGTCTGGCCGGTCAGAGCTAAGACTCCATTCTCCTTCACCTGCTGGCGAAGTTGAGTTCCCTCCAGTGACACCCCCTTTCCTTCTCCTTGCTCTTACAGGCACCCATGGAAGATTCTGTTGCACCCCCGACCCTGTGCCCATTCAATATTTGAGGCTTTCCTTCTGTTGCCCCTCATCATCAAACCCCTAGAATCTATTCTATTTCCCCCAAACACAACACCCACCTTAGTAGATATTTGCTAATTGAGGAGCTACCCCACTTGCTCGTGCCCTTCCTCCTTGAGGGACCCCCTCCGGTGTAAGCCATGGTGGGAGGCAGGACCGTCACCTCACCATCGGGGCTGTAATTTCAGTGACTCAGCTGCCCTTGGCTTCTTGATCCAGGTTTCCTGCCTTCTGTCAATTCTTGAAGTGACCTTGTAGCCTTCTAGCAAAATTAGTTCCTGCTTAGGTTATCTTGACTTTTGTTGCTTTCAAATAAGAACTTCAAATAATTGGCATGGTGCATGCACACGCGTGTGCACACAGACACACACACCCTATCTTTTTTTTTTTTTAGCTAACAGTCAGCGAGCATGGGGTGAGCACAATGCTAAGCCTTTACATGCATCATCTTACTTAATTCTCTTAGCAATCTAAATGTAGTAGTTGGATTCTACACAAGAAAAAACAAACACCAAAAGTTTCGGTACTTTGCCCAAGGTCACACCACTTATTAAGTGATAGAAGAAGGACCTAAACCTAGGGAATCTGGTGCCAAAGCACCTCCTACTCATCACAATGACTAGTTGCCTTGTGTGTGTGTATGTTAGTCACTCAGTCATGTCTGACTCTGCGACTCAATGGGCTGTAGCCCGCCAGGCTCCTCTGTCCATGGGATTCTCCAGGCAGGAATACTGGAGTGGGTTGCCATCCCCTTCTCCAGGGGATCTTCTCAACCCAGGGATCAGACCCAAGTCTCCTGCATCTCCTGCATTGCAGGCAGGTTCTTTAGTGTCTGAGCCACTAAGGAAATTACCTAACTGTCCCGAATTTGACTCTGTCTTCAAAGCCTGTGCTCTCTGAAAGCGTTCCTTCATGAAACCATCCTGTCTATACCCACACACGCGGGAGGCGCCCCTTCTCAGCTCCCATCACACACACTGCTGATGCCAAATAATTCAACTCTTGTCATACACTGTGCTATTATTTGAGTTCAATACATTGTGCTATAATATGTTGGGCTACTTAGCAACATGAAGCACTATTTAGTAGCTTCATATAGATTCATTTTTTTCCTCCTCAGTTCATTTCTGCCCCACTCAGACAATCTAATACTTCTTTGGTAAGCTGCTTTAGCAACAGAAGTTTAGGCTAGATGGCATGGGGTCTCGTATGAGATCCTAGGTCTCTGTCTTTAAGATGATAAGGGTTTAATAAAGACTAGGGACCTGGGTTTTTGAGATTTCATTCTATTACACTCCAGTTGAATTTTCAGTACTTAGATCACAAATAATAGAGAACTCATAGGCTTTGGGGTGAGCCTGGCCCGAGTTCATTCTACACACGTCACATTACAGCTCCAACCAAGTGGCTTGTTCAGAGCCTGTTTCTTCATTTGATACATGATTGCAGTCAGTATGACAGGTGTTTGTAAGTAAAGCCTAAAGTGCTCAGTATGACTTTCTGCTCTCCTTCCTTGGCCACTGCCTCTCTCCCAAGATGGCTCCCAAGAGACATCTGAGACTAATTTGCTTTAGGACAAAATCAGATAAAGTAGGGTTTCTCAATTTTAACATTATGGACACTTTGAGTTAGTCAGTCCTAAAGGAAATCAACCCTGATTATTCATTAGAAAAACTGATGCTGAAGCTGAAGCACCAATACTTTGCGATTCTTTGGAAAAGACCCTGGTGCTGGGAAAGATTGAGGGCAGGAGGAAAAGAGGACCACAGAGGATGAGATGATTGGGTAGCATCACTGACTCAAGGGACATGAGTTTGAGCAAACTCTGGGAGACAATGAAGGACAGGGAAGCCTGGCGTGCTACAGTTCATGAGGTTGGAAAGAGTCAGATGTGACTTAGCGGCTGAATAACAAGAACAGCACTTGGAGCGGGACAACTTTTTCTTGGGGGTAAGGGGCTGTCCTGTGCATTGCCGCATGGGGTAGCAGCGTTCTTGGCCCCAGCTCGCCACTAAATGTGAGTACTTCCCCCGCCCCAAGTCCAGATGATCAAAGACACTTGTGGCCAGCGTCCCCTGGGGGACAAAATCAGGACGACTGAGATAAGGAACATGAAGACATTGTGCAGGACAGACCTCTGCGCAAAGGACACCCTATTTAGCATTTATATAAAAGTCATTTACAACTGAAAATGACCTTCAGTAATTGGAGAAAACCTTGGGGACCGGGTAAGAGAAATAGAACTGATAGAGTGGCCTTTGCTTCTTCGGAAGGAAATGCCTTTTGACCTTTGCCCAGACTATCCTGCTTTTTGCAGTGGGACCAGTTGAGCCCAACAAGGGGAGGGCCAGCTCCCACAGCAGTGGCATCAGAGTGGATGAGCAGATAAACTGCCTTAAAGATTTGAATTACTGTCCTCTTCCTGTTTGAAGTCAAGATTTTAAAAAAAGGAAAGGAGATTTTTTCCCTTTTTTTTTCTACATGCAAAATGATATAAAAGTCCTTAGCCTGCTACAGTATCTTGATAGATGCTAAAAAGAAATCTGGCTTGATTAGTTCTAATTGATAATTAAAATCATTCATAGAGCACCTGACAAGACGCCCAAGGTGATCATTTTGAAAAGGGCAGCTTATAATGTGATTGTTCTTTTTTGGGACTTGGAAAACATTTTAAAGATTTCTGAATCCAGCTTAAAATTTTTATTAGGAAAAAATACTTTATAGTGAAGATTTCCATATTTGTAGGGCTGCATTCTTTCATTTGATAAAACAGCTGATTTTTTCCCTTGCTCCCTTTTCCATTTCAGAGAATTCTACAGTTTCCAAACTGACAACCACTTTGGAGACTTTTAAGGAGTTTTTAGTCCTTTTCTGTCATGGATCCCTTTGGCATTCTTGTGAAGCCCACTGGCCCCTTTCAGGACAATATTTTTAAATGCATAAAATAAAATGCATAAGATTCCAGAAATGTCAACCACATTGAAATATAGTTATCAATATAGTACTATTTTTTTAATTGAGATAAAATACACATGAAATTCACCATTTTAACCGTTTTATTAATAGAATGTTCTATTCGGTGACATTAAGTACATTCACACTGTTGTGCAAACATCACCACCATCCATCTCTAGAATTCTTTTCATCTTCCAAACTGAGACTCTGCGCCGATGAAACAAACACTCTGCTGTCCATCCAACCCAACCCCGCCCCAAGCAACAGTCACCCTTCTACTTCCTGTTTCTATATATTTGACTGCTCTTCAGATCAGATCAGATCAGTCTCTCAGTCGTGTCCGACTCTTTGCGACCCCATGAATCGCAGCACGCCAGGCCTCCCTGTCCATCACCAACTCCCGGAGTTCACCCAGACTCACATCCTCTTAGGTGCCTCAAAAAATGGGAATCAAAAGTATTGCCCTCTTGTGACTGGCTTCCATCATTTTGTATTATGTCTTCAGTGTTCATCCATGTTGTAGCATGTGTCAGAATTTCCTTCCTTTTTATAGCCAAATAATATTCTGTTGTAAGCATAGTCCATACTTTATTTATTCATTCATCCATTGATTTATTCAATAAATAAAGTCCATACTTTATTTATTCATTCATCCATTGATGGACATTTGAGTTCCATTTCTTGGCTGTTGTGCATCACACTTCTATGAATATGGGTTTACAAATAACTGTTTGAGCTCTTTCTTTCTTTTGGCCATCTACTCAAAAAAAGTGGAATTGCTGGATCATATGGCAATTCTAAGTTTAATTTTTTGAGGCCCTGAAATACTGCTTTTCATAGTGTCTGCGCCTTGTTAGTGTTACATTTCCACCAACAGTGCGTACGTGTCCACTTTCTCTACCGTCTTACCAACACTTGTTATTTTTTTCTAAAGACTAGCAACCATCCTAATGGATATGAGGTGGAGTTTTCTACATATTTTAAAAATGAAATTGTAATATAGTAATATTTATATATGCTTTTTATTAAGATGATAGTTTAAAAACCTCTAGCAGCTGGTCTAATAACTACCATAATTTCAAAGTAATAATGGGCCTAAGCAATTTTTCAAGATATCTGCAACAATTGCCAAATAAGATATCTGTGGTTTCTGCTGGTGACAAAGCACAACTGATACGTAGCTAACACTACCGTGGCTTGTTACCTGCATTCACAATGGGAGGAAATGTTCATTTTCAGTCATTTTCAGTTCATTTTCAGTGGACATATAATGCATTTTTTCCCCTGCACAAGTTTAACAACCCTGAATATTATCCTCAGACACCTGGGGGGTGGGCCATAGACCCCAGGTTTGGAAACTCTGATCTAGTTTCTTCCTCTTAGTACAGATAAAGAAAATGAAACCTCCAGAGGTTGATTTGCCAAGAGTCAGGTAGTGGGTGGAAGACCTAGGACTAGAATTCAATCCTTCAATTAACTCTGTGTGTCCCTTGTCCTATACACCTCGAGCAAAATGATCTACATCTGAGCCATCTCTGTGTGCACCAAGGCCTTAATTGCATTTCTACGCACACACTGAGTCTCAGGAAGTAGAGGATGATGTTGTATATCATTATAGGCAAGAGAGACAAAAGCTGCATACATGATCATATAATCAGCCCTCTTTGCTGAGAATCTTAGTATATAATTGTTTTCCTCTCTAGCAGCAATCATAAGATAGAAATAAGGACTTCATTTATATGAATAAAGAAACTGAGATTTAAAAAGTAAAGCTGTTTTGGTTACAACATATATAGCAAGCTTCCCTGGTGGCTCAGATGGTTAAGAATCTGCCTGCAATGCAGGAGACCTGGATTTGATCCCTGGGTCAGAAAGATCCCCTGGAGGAGGGAATCCCCACTCTAGCATTCTTGACTGGTGAATTCCACCAACAGAGGAGCCTAGTGGGCTACAGTCCATAGGGCTGCAAAGAGAATGATTAAGTGACTAACACATGCATATGTAACAGACATTTTTCACCAGATGAATTCATGAAATGTTGGTCTTTTAAAAAGTTCGCTAATATTTAGACGTAGGTTGCAGAAAATAGTTTCAGATTTCAAACTATTTTAAAAAACACTTATTATTTAAACAATGTGTTTTGGAGAATATCTCAATAGCATGTTTCCCCGTATCAGTTCTTACTGGTTTAGTTTGTAAGACATTAGCTGGATGCTGTTAAGAAAGGACTTGTCTCAGCATGAAAGCAAAAGAAGCAGAAGTAAAGACCCAAAGAAAAATAAGACAATGAGCTTGGCCTTTCCTTACATTTATTTCCTAGGTTATCTTTGAATTGCTTACCATCTGGAGGGATTTGCTTGACCCTGCTGGTAGTTTTTAAGTTTGTTCTTAAAACTTATGATGACGTACGATGAAGATTTAGACGACAATTCTTAAGCAAATGTCTAATTATTGTTAGATGAATGATTGGTTAGATTAGTTATTTGTGTGATGCAAGCTCTGCTGCAGTACAATACTTAATTCCAATGTTTCTAGTCCATAATGGGCTGGTTCATTTCACCAGCGTTCTATTCTTTGACTGTGAGAGAAGCTACAGAAACTTTCAGGCCTCTTTTATCTGTCTGCCAACAAGACACTTACCTATTCATTTGCCAAATGGCTGAACTAATTTCTGGAAGGGAATCACTTTTATTTCTGATATGGACTTGGCGTGTCTAGCTTTTATTTGAGGCAAAGGGCCAAGTCTCTTAAGAAGTTTGACCTGTGTCAAGCCTAAGGGCCTGATGCTCTTTTGTCTAAACAGATGGACTGTTCCCTAAAAAGATTTTAAACTCACCAACAGAAACAAACACTGGAATCATCTGGCATAATTTTTATTTTGCTTGCTTGGCTTTGGGAAATGATGGGGGGAGAGACTTCAGATTTTCAAACTCCTAGCTCTTCCGATGCTTTTTCTGTTTACTCTCTGATGTACAAGTCATATTTGGTTCATAAATCCTGTCTGACATGACAAGTCCTATTTTTACTTTTTAATATTTGACAAGCTCAGGGTGTTTTAGAGTGAATAAATGCACACATTTTCACAAGGCAGGGAAGCAACCTCACAGGTTGCTCAATACTACATGTGGGGCTGTTTTTAAGAAACCCGCTGTTGTTAAAACATGTTCAACAAGAGTGCTGAGCTCTATGGTGTGTACCCAATTCTGCTTCTCAAGGTCCGGAATTATCATTTTATTTGATCTTCCAGACAGTTGTTTTCTTTTTCTTGGCACCAGACTAGGCCCGTCTGCTAAAAATTATTTTGAAAATGTGGCCCTGGATTCCACTGTAATTCTGCCAGGTCATTCTAAGCAGGTCAATGTGAATCTCCCTTTAAATCGACCTGCTCCTGTGTCTTTCCGGATTGAGAAATTCTAGTAGTCACCTCTGTCTGTGGTTTATGCCTAATCAGGAGATTAATTCAAACAGGTTGTGAAGCGCCCTGGGGAGCCTGGTGAGGGGGTGTCACGGTATTTTATTCCTGGGGCCTTTGAATTCCTGTTTCTGATATGAGAGGGCTGCTGAGCAAAGATGAAATACAGCGTGGTGACTCCTCCACCCTCCGCATTTTAGGAGGGTCCACGAAAGGAAAGGAAGGGAGGGACCCAAACTCTGTTTATGTGGAATGATTTGAGCAGCAGGAAAGCGCCCCATTCACCAGCCTTTCCGCCCATCCCAACCGTCTCTGCCACAGATGTTGGCCGTTCAAGCAAAAGCACTTTCCTCTCCTTGGCTTCCTTTGAAACGTCTCATACTCCAGAGACGCTGCAGCAGCCCTGATGGGTCAATGTGATTGGCATCACTGATTCCCTTCTTCCCAGCAGTGCTGGGAGGACAAGAGAAACGGGCCCCAGGGCCGTTCTTGAGTTAAACGCTCATTTTGACCACTTCTTCATCCACTGTCACCCAGCTGACAAATCCTGAGTTCCTCCAGCTGCAGCCCTGTTTCAGGGTGCTGGCACCAGGTGGGACAGGGAGTGTAAGGAACACAAGTTTCCTTCTCCAGTAGCCTCCCCTTCTAGCCGAGTTGGGGAAGGGGAAACAAACAGACGGTGGAGCAGGATGAGTTCCTACGGTGACAAATGCTGTGATGGAATACAGTGGGATCTGTGAGGGGTATTAGTTCGGTTTTGAAACCCTCAATTTAAGCTTTTAGTTCTGCCACGCTGGTTGCCTGGCTACCACACCCTGGCTCAAGGCTTGCTCCTGTGGTTCTCTGTTCTGGAATGTTCTTTGCCCAGATTTCCAATTGACATACTCTTAGAGAGGCCTTCCCTTCCTACTATGTGTATCTTATGTATGTAGCATATGTATTTGGGTTTTTCCGTATTATGGAAACCCCAGGTGAAGTTTTTGGCTAATCTGATATATCCTGAATCTCCTGAAAATTAGTTGCAAGCATTTTAATGCTTCACTCCAAAATACTTAAGCATTTATCTCAACAATAAGAGACATTTCCCACATAATCACAACACTAAAGCTAGGGCTCTTGGAATCTGAATTCCCTGGTGCCAATAAGTGTAACTGTTACTGAGGCCAAGTTCCTCTGCTTACCACACAACAGGCCAATAAATTGGGAGACAAAGAATAATGACTTTATTTGGAAAGCCAGCAGACAGAGAAGATTATGAACTAGGGTCCCCCAAAGCCATCTTATTGGTCTGGATGCCAGTTTCTTTTATAGGACAGAAAGGGAGAAGAGGTGAGGAAGTAAAGTAAAAAGGCCGTTAGTTTTGTCTGGCTTGGCCAGCATGGGGGAGGGGTTGTGTTAATTTCTTCTTTCCAAGGCAGGCCATGATGTATGATTATAATAACAAAAGTAATGAAAAGCAAAGGTTAAAGTCAAAGAAACAGATCTAACGTGGAGTCCTGTTTTGCTCTTGCCTGCTACATAACCTGCCCCAAAACTCTTCCCATCCTGCCTGGATGCAGAGCCAATGCTTTTGCTGATGTGTCCCTGAGTCAGATCACAAGGGTTTTGCCCTGGAGGATGGTATGTCTTGGTGTCCTAGGGGTGCCACAAAGAACTTGGAGAGCTCTGGCTGGAAGTGGCCTGTCTGCAGAGCTGCCTTTTCTTTAGCCTGTATAAGGGATGGAGATGCTAAGAGTACTCATCTCCCCATCTACCTCCTAAGGATTATCTATCTCAGGCAGGAAGGGCTTCCTGGATCCTGGAGTCACACAGGTCCTACATTCAGAAGGGTCCAGCACTTGGTTTAAAGCTATACTGTTGCCATCTTGAAAATCTTATTACTTTTGAACAAGGGACCCCCAACCTCTTCAAAACCTAGACTTCACACCTATTAAGTAGCTCTTTCTGATCACAGAACACAGGAATTTAAATAGTTAATTTGAATATTACTCAGCCACAAAAAGGAGCGCATTTGAGACAATTCTAATGAGGTGGATGAAACTAAAGCCTATTATACAGAGTAAAGTAAGTCAGAAAGAGAAAAATAAATATCGTATACTAACACATATGTACGGAATCTAGAAAGATGGTGCCGAAGAATTTATTTGCAGGGCAGCTATGGTGAAACAGACATAGAGAACAGACTTACAAACACAGGGAGAAGGGAAGAGAGGGTGGGAGGTATGGAGAGAGTAACATGGAAACTTACACTACCATATGTAAAATAGATAGCCAATGGGAATTTGCTGTACGTCTCAGGAAACTCAAACAGGGGCTCTGTATCAACCTAGAGGGGTGGCATGGGGAGGGACACGGGAGGGAGGTTCAAGAGTGAGGGGACATACGTATACCTATGGCTGATTCATGTTGAGATTTGACAGAAAACAACAAAATTCTGTAAAGCAATTATCCTTCAATTAAAAACTAAATAATTTTTAAGAAGAAACAGCATACCAGCAGCTGCCTCTTAAGAACCTCAGAAACGTTTAAAAATTAATGGAAGCAGGAGGTTGAGGTCTGTACAGACCACTTTGAACCTGGATTCCCTGGGGATTCTGTCGCAGTTCATGCCAAGGTGGCATGCTTCCACTTCCACAGCCCGCCAGCGGGCATCCTGCAGGGGCTCCAGGCGAGGATGGTGTTCTGAAGGCTCGCGGCACACGCCCACCTGAAGGCAACGCTGGTTCAGGGCTCAGCGGTGACCCTGCCCAGACCAGTTTCTGTGTCCTTGGCCTCACTAACAGGAACAGATGACTTCTGTCTCATTATGCACTGAAGATTGATGAAGCTTTGAAAACCAGCAGCGGCTTTACATCAGCTACCGCTTTACAGGAACTACAGAGACTGGAGGAATCGCTAACTACACCTGAGTCATATCACCAGCTTAACCAGTGTGGAAAACTCTCAGGATGTACAGTTGTTCCCTTAGTCAAATAAATTGCAAAACTTAAAAAAAAAGAGAGATAAAAAGGGAATTTATAGATTTCTTAAGACTTAATGGGCACACATTAATCACAATGTGTGGATCTGATTCAGATCTTGATTTACAAGAAAAACTAGAAAATTTACAATTATGAAACAATGTAAAATTTGAATTTTGACTATTTGCTTTTCAGGATTTATTAATTGTTTTAGCTGTGCTCATTGTATCATAGTTATTTATTAAAACATCCTTGTCTATTAAGGATACGTAAAGAAATACTTAAGGATATTTGGGGGGTAGAATTGCCATTGTTTAATGGGTATTGGGGCTGGGTGACTGGTATGTGAGGGCTCATTTTACTATTTTTAAAAAAATTTTGTATATATATTCAAAATATTTTGTAATAAAACGTAAAAAAAAACTGTTGGTTAAAGTCATATTGAAGTATAACCTAAAGTTATACTATAATTATAATGTATATAACTTAGAACTTAAATATATTATAATATGATAATATTATCAATAGTTATATAAATAAAATAAATAAATGTGGAAGAAGAGAAGAACTCCAAATCACTAATGTGGACAACCCGTCCTCAAGAAGGCAGGGCACAACTCCCCACTCCTTAAGTGTGGCCTCAGCATAATAGCTTTCTTCCTTTTTTTTTGGCCACGCTACAATTTTAGTTCCCTGACCAGGGATCGAACGCATGCCCCCTACATTGGAAACACAGAGTCTTTACCATCGGACCCCCAGGGAAGTCAATGGAAAGGGCAAGAAAAAGAGCAACTGTGCAGTGGAGAAGCCTGCCCCATACCACCTCAAGCCAGATGATCAAGGATAATGCCAACAGTGGGGAAGCTGTTGATAGTATGTGCTCCTGACAGGACGTGACGAGCACGAGCCCTGGCCTCTGTCATCTTCCTCCTAAAAATGGAGTAACTCAGTCTAATCTCGAGAGTAGCATCAGGCAAACCCAAACTGAAGGCCATTTTACAAAATACCTGACCAGCTCTCATAATTGTCAAGGCGCTCAAAACAAGTCAAGTCTGAGAAACCCACAGCCAAGAGGAGCCCAAAGAGACATGACAAATGCATGCAATGCAGGGGAGAAGTCCTGGATAGGAACCTGGAACAGAAAAAAGATATTAAATAAAAACCAAGAAACCTCAGTAATGTATGGCTTTAATAATAATGTATCAATATTTGGTTCTTTAACTGTAAGAAATGTGCCATATGAATGTCAGATGTTAATAATAGGAGAAACTGGGTATACAGGAACTCTCTCTTCACAATAATTCTGTAAATCTGAAAGTAACTCTAAAAAGGAAAGCGTATTTAGACAAAGCAAGCTGCTGATGGTTGGGTTTAGTGTGGTAGTGTGCTGTGCTGGGATTCTCAGGATTTTTCATCTCTGTGCAGCGTGCTTTTGCCCGCAGCGGTCCTGCACTCCTTGGTAAAGACTGCTTAAGTCTGTTTCTGAGAGAAGAAAGGGAACATGACTGAAAGCTGGTATTTCACAGGCATTTATTTCTCTCCTCCGTTTGAAGCTCTTCTGTTTCAGAAGAAGGAGCAGGCTGCTGCCAGCTTCAGACGCACTGCTAGTTCCCACGGCAGGGACTGCAGACACCCTGCCCTCCTGCACCCCAGGAAGGTGCAGGAGGGCAGGGCAAAAACCTGGATTAGCTCCATGAGGCTGTTTCCTAAGAACCCGGTCGGGTTGAACAGAGTCGCTCCATCCCTGTCTCAGCCGGGGTGCCTCTCCTTTCTGCCTTTGTCCTTGTAGTTCTCTGGGAGGACTCTTGAGAGACCCTGGCAGTAACTGTAACAGAGGGTGAAAAGATGGTGAAGTCAGGATGGAGATAAATGATGCAGGGAAAACACTTTTCTTTAGTCATTGTAATACAAGAGGAAAAGTACAGGGGCAGTAACTGTAATAATTGTAATACAAGCGGGAAGAGATGGTGAAATGAGGGGATGAAGATAAATCATGCAGAGAAAATATTTTTCTTCATTTTTGTTCACAATAAGGAGGGAGAAATATTACAAGGTTCGGGAATTCACTGGCTCTTCACTCACAAGTGGTCCATTCGCTTGAATGTCTCGTTGACTGTCAGCTTCTTGCTTACGCATTTCCCCACCTGGCAAAGTTCATTTCGACGGACACTCTGTGCCTCAGTGTGTGATGATCGTGCACTTGGATGATCTTTTCCCACTTCCGGTGGCTGCTGAGATGGTGCTGCTGAATACCCGAGTCTTCTGTCACTCCACAAGAACACCCACGACAGCCTGGAAAACAAGTTTACTGAGGATCAGAGCCAGAAAAAGGCGGTCCCCTGGGTGGGCTGTTCTGCAGGAAGAAGATTTAGTGAGGGTCTACAAAGGCGATGATCTTCTTCTTCTTTTTTAAGAAAGGAAATGTTGCAGTCCTTGGACCAATTTTCAGTGTCTTTGGGAGCCGTAGGTGTTTATTTTTCCTAAACATATTCTTTGGAGGAGACTGGAGAGGAAGATGAGTGGCCCAAGCGCACACAGATGGTAAACCCATGGCTTCCATCAACAGCAGCAGAGAAATCAGCTTGACGCAAGCGGGTAGCCTCTGAGACGGGAAATGAAGACTCGGGGGATGGGGGGAAATTTCCGGAGTCAGAATGCGAGGCAGCTCCCAGGAGGCTCACAAAATGCCATGGAATCATGTCCTTTCCCAAGAGGGACATCTTTTAAATGACAGCAAAGTAGCTATTGAGCTGGGTACTCAATCAAGTCATTGGAGAGTCGTTCTGATTCTCTTCAGTTTTCCTCACTGGATAATAAAGCCATTAAATGTTATTGTTCAGAAAGAACTGCAAGAAAATATAAGTGAACATTAATCTCTTGAGGTAGAGAAATGGTTTCTAAACATGATGTTAAAGACACAACATAAGGGGAAAAATCAGTGAATTGGACACAGTAAAAACTAAACATGTCTATATATTTTTAAAACCACTGTAAATGACATTAAAAGTCAAATGACAACCCTGAATGATATTTCCACCACACTTAGAGGATCTAAGGTTTAAAATCTTAATATACAAAAAACTCTTCCAATTAAAATAAAAGAGAATACTTTACAGAAAAGAATCTGTTAACAATCAAAATGGGTATTTATAAGAAAAAATCAACTAGCTAAAACTTTTGTGAAAAAAATTTCTATAAAACTTGTAAACAAGGAAATTGAGTGTTAGTCATTGAGTCTTGTCCAACTCTTTGTGACCCCATGGACAGTAGCTCACCAGGCTCCTCTGTCCATGGGATTCTCCAGGCAAGAATACTGGAGTGGTTGCCATTTCCTTCTCCAGGGGATCTTCCCAACTCAGGGGTGGAACGCTGGTCTCCTGCACTGCAGGCGGATTCTTTACCATCTGAGCCACCAGGAAATGCACATTAAAACAATCATGAAGAACCATTTCCTTAGTAAATTGCTAAGAAAAAATACCTGGCATTGGTAAGCATCCTTTAAAAAGTCATACCTTCATATATGTAGAATATAAGTTGTTATCAAAAGTCTTAAAAGTAAGTTTTTCCTTTGACCTCTTGCCTGGAAAATCCCATGGGCGGGGGAGCCTGGTGGGCTGCAGTCCATGGGGTCGCGGGGAGTCAGACACAACTGAGAGACTTCACTTTCCCTTTTCACTTTCATGCATTGGAGAAGGAAATGGCAACACTCTAGTGTTCTTGCCTGGAGAATCCCAGGGATGGTGGAGCCTTGGTGGGCTGCCGTCTATGGGGTCGCACAGAGTCAGACATGACTGAAGCGACTTATCGGCAGCAGCAGCAGCAGCGGCAGCAGGAATTGTTGAAAAGAAATAATTAAGCATGTGTACAAAACTGTGTATTCAAGGATGTTCAATTCATTTTTTTCTTAGCAGTTTACGAAGGAAATGGTTCTTCATGGTTGTTTTATTGGGACCCTGATGTGGGGGCCTCTGCTGCTCTCTAACTGCTAAACAGTAGAAGGTTGAGATGCTGCTGGGGATGGGGCTTCTGCTGGAGCAGGGCCAGGTGATTGAGTTGAGTTTCAAACATTCAAAATACTCATCATGCTCCTTATTTACAAAACAGAAACAGACTCATGGACTTAGAGAACAAACCTGGTTACCAGGGGTATAGGACAGGGGGAAGGAAGAGTTAAGGAGTTTGGGATGAACGTGTACACACTGGTATATTTAAAATGGATACCCAACGAGGACCTACGTATAGCACAGGGAAATCTGCTCATTGTCACGTCATGGAAGTCATGTCATGTCATGCCTGGATGACTGCGCTACTCACCTGAAACTTTCACAATATTGTTATTGGCTATACTCCAATACAAAATAAAAAAATTTTTAAATGCTTATGTTCCTGTTGCTGTGATGAATAGCAAGAATGATCAGGCAGGCTGCATTCATTCACCCTCACCTCCAGGCTTGCAGTGTTTAAGTGCCTGGCATCCTGTGCTGGCCATTGTGCCCAGCAATGCCCAGGGGTGGCTTTGCTTCCTCCACCTCCTATGGGAGGACTAGGGTTGTGGGGTGAGAGAGGCCTGAGGTCTTAGTGGTTAAGGGAACCCCAGTGCTGAGATTGCAAATAAAACAGGTTTTCCCCTTTCTCTTTGGCCGAAAGCAGAGAGATTCAGGCGTGTCTGTCTCTGAGTCACTCGTGGGCCTGTTTCAGTCTTTCCTGAGGCTTTCTCAGTGTTTTTTCTCTTGTTTCTGGAGCCTGGCATGTTGCGGGTGTTTCCGTAACATTTTCTGGCAAACAGGGAAGTGGATGCTATAGAGGCTGAATGGGAGGACAGACAGGCTGATGGCTGACTAGGGAGCTTGGGGAGCTCAGGCTGGCCCGCAGGAATTCCTTGAACTCTCCCCTCCTTTAAACTTCCTGGAGGGAGGGGTGTGCCAGCCCTCACCCCACCCCACCCATGCCCCGGAGCAGTTTTTCCTGGTCTCAACCCCGAAGGGCAAGCAACAGCAGGCTGCCCAAACTGGAGAAAGCCAAACACTGGCTATTTGGGGCCAATAAAGCAAGCTATTCGATAGTTATGGGTTAAAAGGGTGTTTTTCCAGGTGAGGTCTCTTGGGAGAAGGACAACTAGCAAAATTTCCAAACCAAGTCCCAAATCCTGGGTGTTCACGTTCACAAAGCTGGAGCTCATAGAGATCAAGGTGGACGAGTGGTCAGCACTTAAAGAGGTGTCACTGGATATCAGGGGATTCTGGTGTCCAGGACTAGAAAAACCAGTTTGTTGAGATCTTGGGTCTGGGCAGAAGTTTATTTGCAGGTGAGAACACGCAGAATTAATACCAGTAGGAAACTAGGCTTCAGGCCAATGATTCACTGCCAGGGAAACAAAGCAGAAGAGAGAAACCACAGATCCCCGCAGGGCGGCTCCAGAAGGACTGGGGTCCAACCAGAGGGATGCTGGCTGGGGCCCCACTTCCCCACTGAGGGCTGTGGGCAGGGCAGGGCCCCCAGAGGCTGGTGGTCCAGGAGAGTTTTCCATCCTTGAATCTAGTATGTTAATTACCTCCTTCATCTTTGAACATTCCCATCCCATCGGTTCTTTCTTCCCCTGAATATCAACCTGCCCCAGGCCCTCTTATTGTAAAAGAAAGAGGAATCCTACATTGCTCTCACTTGACTACCAGCACTCATGTTCCCTTTTATTACCAAAATTTTTCAAAAAGGCATCTACACTCAGTGTCCCTCCTCCACCTTCCTTAATTCCTTAGAATATGACTTTCTTGGAGGCTTCTTAACTGGTATCGCTACTAAAGGTCACTATGACCTCTAAGTCCCCATTTGGGACTGGCCTCTGCTCAGCTCTCCTTATTGACTTTTTAAAGAAGACTTTTCCTATATATATATATATACATATGTATGTATATAAATACACATGTACACACACATATATATAATTTTAAAAAATACTGACATTTTGGTTCTTCAATTTTATTATTGGAGTATAATTGCTTTACAATGTTGTGTTAGTTTCTGCTGTGCAACAAACTGAACCAGCTTTATGTGTGCATACCTCCCCTTGATCCTGAGCGTCCCACCCCGCTGCCGCCCTCTAGGTTGTCACAGACGCTGAGCTGCTCCCTGAGCTACACAGCTGTTTCCTAGCAGCTATCTATTTCGCCCTCTCCTTTCCCTACTGTGTCCACAACTCCTTTTTCTATGTCTGTGTTCCTATTCCTGCCCTGCAAATAGGTTCATCTGTACCACTTTTCTAGATTCCACGTGTGCGGTGCTACGTCACTCAGTCGTGTCCGACTCTTGCGACCCCAAAGACTGTAGCCCGCCAGACTCCTCGGCCCATGGGATCCTCTGGGCAAGAATACTGCAGTGGGTTGCCATTTCCTCCTCCAGTCTAACTCTTTAGGACCCCATAGACTGTAGCCCTCCAGGCTGCTCTGTCCATGGAATTTTCTAGGCAAGAATACTGGAGTGGGTTGCCATTCCCTTCTCCAAGATTCCACATATATGCATTAATATGTGGGTTGTTGCACAGCCATGTCCAACTCTTTGCAACCCCATGAACTGTAGCCCACCAGGCTCCTTTGTCCATGGGTTTTCCAGGCAAGAATACTGCAGGGGAAAAAAAAAAAAGAATACTGCAGGGGGTTGCCATTTTCTCCTCCAGATATGTGTTAATATACAGTATTTGTTTTTGTCTTTCTGAAATTGCTACCAAAGGTCATGGTGACCTTTAAGTCCCCAATTTGGTCACCTTTGCTCAGTTCTCCTTTCTGACTTTTTGGTAGCATTTGACAATGGTAAGCATGGCTGTCACTTGAAATTGTTTTGTTTTTGACTGCAGGGGCATCTCAGCATCTTGAATTCCTGCCTCTGGGACTGTTCCTTCTGTTTCTTTCTTGGAGTAGTTTGTCTGCTCTGCGTACAGAAGGCAGACAGAACCTCCTGGGGTGAGTCTGCACTTAGCTGAGCTTCATCCCGTGCCTGGTGTTGTAAGCACCAGGAAAATGCAGGCCTGAGAGAAAAGAGCCTGCCCTCCCCGCCGCGAGCTGTGTTCCCACAGCTCCTCATGCACCTCCACTGTGGGCAGTGCTCGGCCCTGGATCTGTTACTGCAGAGTAGCCTGTTCCCTCTACAGACACGAGCATTCCACGAGCTTTCTGACTCACTCTGACCCCAGTGAGCGGCACTGGTGGGGTACTGGAGGTTCTCCTGTTGTTTGCTTGCTTATAGAAGGACCTTGGCCTGAGCAACCCAAGTGTGTGTGTTTCTAGGAGGCTGTGGCTCTCCAAGATGCAGGTTTGTTTTTCTAACTGCCTACTGGGCACAGTCACATAAATGTCTCAATGTCCCTAAGACCGAACTCATGGTTCAAAACGGTCATTCTCCCAGAAAGACTCAAGTTCGCAGCTGCTCTCCATTACATCTGACATGCAGCCGCCGGATCCGGGGGTGTTTTGCTTCCCTACAGCTCATCCAAACCACTTTTCTGTTCCCAGAACCTCTTCCCGGCTGAGGCCCTTCCACCTGGACTGACACGCAGGCCTCCTGACTGCTCTCCTCATTTTCTGACTCTCCATTCTCTGATCCAAGCACGTTGGGGCCAATCAACCTTGAACCGTTTTGGTTCTGTCACTTCTGTATCCTCAGTTAGTCATCAAATATAGTCTAGGTAGTAAGAAAATCTGCCTGCAAAGCAGGAGATGCAGGACAGATGGGTTTGATCCCAGGGTCAGAAAGATCCTCTGAAGGAGGAAATGACAACCCATTCCAGTATCCCTGCCTGGAGAATCCCATGGACTGAGGAGCCTGGCGGGATACAGTGCATAGGGTCCCAAGCAGCCGGACATGACTGAAGTGACTGAGCCCGCAGGTAGGCCTCAGGCCTCATGTCCCATCTCCCTGTCCCGTTCCTCTCCTTTCTCCACAGACAGCAGGCCTCTCACCTGGGTAACTTAGTCTTGGAAAACCCTCTCCCTAGCTTTCACCAGCTAAGTGCCATCTGCCCGAGGCCGCCTTCCCTGTAACCACGGTTCGAAACGGTCTTCTCTTCTCTGGTCTCCTAAGAAGAAGCCTTGTTTGTTCCTCCCCACACGAAGGAGTGGAGATACCGCAGTCTGTGTCATGTCTTCTCCTGAGGGCAGCGCTGTGTCCACAGCGCCCGGCACATTAGAGGAGATGGACGTTCATTTGCATGATTGAGTGAATCACTTTATGGAAACTTTTCTCCAGAGATCTGAGATTTTTCCACAGTTACCGTTACCAGCTCTTTCCACCCGAGATAGGTCTGTGATGGTTGGTCCTTATGGAAAAAAAGATTCCATTAGGATTAGGCTCTGTGTGCCAAGTATATACAATCTAAAGAATGAACCAAAGGGATGCAAATGTTTCTCAGACATGGGGGTTATTGAGGGCCAGTGAGAGGAAGGGGAGGGGAATTTTATGGGGACAGTGGAGCAGTTAAGACCTGTTTGGAAAGTTTTCTTGAGGACTGAGGTTTTACACTCACAGCACACCTGATTCCCTGTTGGGTCCTCGGTCTGATGCTGGATCAGCCTAGGAACGTACTTAGGAGTTCCTCCTGGCTTTCTTCTGAGTATCCTTGTTTCCTTTCCCCTTTTTTCTGTCCCTCAGCCCATCCTATAACCCATTTCTACAGAATCTTAGTTCCTGAACTCGATATTTCCCAGGAACTATTGTACAAGGCGGAGGATAAGAGAAGCAGCAGATCTTTTGCCAACAAGAGATGTTCTCAACCCTCTACAATCTGACATCATTCAGTCCTTCTGCCTCCTGGCTTCGAGGGAGCACAGGAGGTGTCCAGTGGGAAGCCCTGGCTGGATCAGAAGAGCCGTGGGGCAGGAGAGAAGACTGCCACCAGCCTGCATTTAGTGGAGTTTTATAGGTACTGATTAAACTCTTGTTAAAAAGCAATTACTAAGTGATTACACAACCTGTGGCTGAGCCCTTCCCAAGAGTGTGGTGTGAAGCCCACCTCATCAAGTCATCTAGGATCTTGCTAGAAATCTAGAATCTGAGGCCTCTTTCCCAGGCCTGAGTCAGAATCTGTATTTTAGCTCGATTCTATAATGATTTCCATTCACATCAAAGCTTAAGAAGCACTTTCATGGACATCTTATGCTGGGCTCTTAAAAATGTGTTCTGAGAGCTGGTATAGAGATGCAGCGACCAGTCACACTGCAGAGGCAGAGAGGAGGAGTCACAACTGAACCGCCCCATTTCCCCCAGTCCTCACAGGGTCGCCTCTCTTTCTGGCTCAAATCAAGGGGCAGTTGCGATTTGAGAGGCCACTGGAAAGGGAGCAATGGGGAGGAGGAGGGAGCGGAGGGGCCCTAAAGAGATGTCCGTGCTCCCGACTGCTGTTCTCACATTCTGTGGAATTGTTTTCAGCAGGTGAGGGTCCTCATCTGCTTTGAAGAAAGAATTCATTACAGTGACCAAGATTGCAGAGCAGACAAGGAGTTTATGAGAAGTACAGTACGTGTGATATAGTGCCCCAGCAAACTTGCCGAGTGAGACACACTCTGCAGGGGAAGCTTAGGTTATTAATACAGATTAGTCTTCCAGGATTTAGATGAGGAGAGTCCCTTGGACTGCAAGGAGATCCAACCAGTCCATTCTAAAGGAGATCAGCCCTGGGTGTTCTTTGGAAGGAATGATGCTGAAGCTGAAACTCCAGTACTTTGGCCACCTCATGTGAAGAGTTGACTCATTGGAAAAGACCCTGATGCTTGGAGGGATTGGGGGCAGGAGGAGAAGGGGACGACAGAGGATGAGATGGCTGGATGGCATCACCGACTCGATGGACGTGAGTTTGAGTGAACTCTGGGAGATGGTGATGGACAGGGAGGCGTGGCGTGCTGTGATTCATGGGGTCGCAGAGTCGGACAAGACTGAGCGACTGAACTGAACTGAACTGAACTGACTCCCTTTTTCCCTCCCCTATGATCGCCTTATCTATAATTTCTTATTTGGGCTTCCACTAGGCACCATCTTGAATCTTTCCAGAAACAAAACCCACAAGGGTGTGTGTGTCAAAACCACAATACTAATGATATTGTAATGATATTACGAAGAAACCAAGGTTACTAGAAGATGTCTTAAGACCCTTTCTGTGTATCTGTCAGTCTGGGAAATCCTCTCGACCACAAAATTGAGGCCGCTATGGAGGGCTGTTTTGTCTTTCACCCGATCAGGGTGCGTCATTCCCACTGATCCTTTATCTTAAAGGGCGAGCGTGAAACTGGCTGCGGAAGATTAACCTGAGTCTTATCTATCTGCTACTTTAGAATGACTCCTGCCATTTCCATGGGGCAGGTTAGGAGGGGGTCGAGGCAAGAAGCCAGTGTGAGGAGCTCTGGGTGTTTCCTAAAGGACAGCCAGCCTGACTGGTGCAAGAGAAAGGCGGCTCCAAACCTTGAAACAATTGAAATGTTGATCAAGAGATGAATGGATAACTAGATTGTGGTGTTGGAGAAGGAAATGGCAACCCACTCCAGTATTCCTGCCTGCAGAATCCCAGGAACAGAGGAGCCTGGTGGGCTGCTATCCATGAGGTCTCATAGAGTCCGACATGACTGTAGCAACTTAGCAGCAGGAGCAGATTGTGGTGTAGCCATATGGTGGAATCCTTTGTCTCTGTTTAGTTGCTCAGTCGTGTCCAACTCTTTGCATCACGCCAGGCTTGCCGGTCCTTCATCTCCCAGAACTTGCTCAAACTCATGTCCATTGAGTCAGTGATGCCATCCAACCATCTCCTTGCTGAGATGGAATGAATTTTTGATGCATGTGGGAACATGGATAAATCTTAAAATAATTTTTCTGAAAGTAGCAAGACCCTCCCCCACAAAAGAGCAATTTTGTATGATTGCATTTATGTAAAACTGTAAAAATGCAACTAACCTATAGAGACAGCAGGTTGGTGGTTCTTGAGACTGAGGGGCCAGCAAGGGCGGGAGGAGGGACTATGACGGCACAAGGAAAGCTTTGGGGCAACAGCTTCTCTGTCTCGATTCATGTGAGGGCTTCCTGATGTGGTTGTAGTTCAGTCGCTCGGTCGTGTCCGACCCTTGCGACCCCATGGACTGTAGCCCACCAGGCTCTCTGTTCATGGAATTTCCCGGACAAGAATACTGGAGCAGGACACGACTAACACTCAAGATGCCGCCGACAAGCTGACATTCCCATCCCGATGGGAGAAGAGAAGCAGTGGTGTGGCCCTTCAGGAGAGGCTGACTGGAAATGTGACATCGCGGGTGTTTATGCAGCCTGCTTAGAGACAGAGTCCATCTCTGGCTTTGTATTTTAAAATTTAAGGCACAATTGACATAGGGGAAAATTCATCCTCATGTAAAGTTCTGGTGGATTTTGAGGAATGTGTACAGTCGTGTAACCACCACCCTAAGCGGGACCTAAGCAGGGTCTAGAACCCTCCACCACGCCCAGAATCTCCCCACGCCACTTTGTAGTCAACCCCTCTCCTCACCCCCAGTCCCTGGCAACTACTGGCCTGTTTTCTGCCCCTAACGTTTTGCCTTTGCAAGACTCTCATGAAAATATCATAATAGAGGAAAAGCAGACATCATGTGGACTTTTGAGTCTGACTTCTTTCACTTAGTGTAATGGTTTTTTTTTCGTTTGTTTCCTCAGAATAATACTTTAACAATCTGAAAATCTGTTGTTTTGGTTTTAAGTCTTGCAAAAGGAGTGGCAAATCAAATGTTCATTCACTATCTCTGTGTGGGTATATGTCTCAGTGTGGACAAATGTCTATGTCTGTAGATACTTTTGCCTTTTATAGTCATTTTAACCCCACTTAATTGGTAAACTCTTATTATTTTCACAATGCTAAAACCTAAATTTATATTCTAAATCTAACACTCTCTTCTTCCAAACCTGCCTCTGTCTCTCCTGTAAGTCTGCTCCTCAGCCTCCATTAACGGTAGACCTTTGGAGACCACCAACATTCGTAGTTTGAGAAACCAGAGATGAATGCTGGATCTTAAGTCCCTATGACCTATATCAGAATAATGTTTTTGAGGGTCACTCCTGTTGTGGAATGTATTATTAAAAATATTCCTTACTGTTCATTGCTGAGTAAAAGTTCATTGTGTGGGTGCAGCATCGTCTATCCATTCCCAGTGAAAGGGCCCTTAATGCTGTTTCCAGCTTTGGGAAATTTTGAATAAGGCTACCATAAACATTCACATCAAGTTTGATATATGTCCATAGGTTTTTATTTCTGTTACGACTGGGGTGGTTGGGTCATGTTGGGTCATCACTGGGTATGTGTTTAACCTTATAAGGGACTGGCAGACTGATTTCTGAAATGGTTGTACCATTTTACATTCCCAACAGCAGTGTGTGAACATTCTGGTTGTTTCACATCCTCAGTTGGAGGATGGTTTCATCCTCAGTTGCGAAACCAACTGTTCTGCACTGGTAGTTGGTATCGTTGGTGTAGTTTGAGTGAGTGAGTGAAGTCGCTCAGTCGTGTCCGACTCTTTGCTACCCCGTGGACTGTAGCCCCCCAGGCTCCTCCGTCCATGGGATTCTCCAGGCTATTCTAATAGGTGGTGGTATCTCAGGGCGGCTTTACTTTGCTTTTCTCTAAGGACAAGGGGTACTGAGCATCTTGTCATGTGCTTGTTTGCCATCCATCTAGCTTTAAAAGGACCCATTCAAATGGTTTGCTCTAGCTTCATTCTCAGTGGTTGAGGTTGAGGCTCTATATAACAGGGCTCTCTTAGCTGTTGATACAAGCGGTTTTAGAAACTCAAAGTACAGCAGTGCACCCTGAGAAATAGGTGGGGAGGGGGAGAGTGGATCAGAAGGATCAGTGTCATGGCATTTAGATAAACTATAGAGGGAATGTGTTCTCAGTGGCTCTCCTGCATGGAGGAGGTCAGGTAGAGAAGAGGGCTGCCGGTTCTGTAGAGGAGGAAATGTACAATTAGCCTATGGACGGCAAGAAACACTGCTATTCTGGAAGTCAGCTCAGTGAGACTCCACTTCCTTGGACCTTTCTGGAGAAGTGGGAGGCAGAGTGATAAAGTGAGTGGTTAGGAATTACAAACACAAAATACAGACCTGCAAAAATGTGGCTAGAAAACTACACTGTATTCAGCCTCATGGTATTTAGCTTCTTGTCAAGGTCCCTAAAGACTCTTTCTGAGAGCTCTCTCCTCCTTGGTGGATTCGAGGTGATGGTTTGCTTCTCTGCTGAAGTAGAGACGTTCCCATGATTGCTGTGCATTTGCGTCCTAGCTTAGACTGCTCAAGAAACATCTCAGTGCGTTTCGGTTGAGGACCCAGGGTGTGAGGGGGCCACCGGGTGGCTTATTTCCCTGCTGTTCTGCCCAGCCCCACTTCCTGGGGCCTCAGTCTGCACAGACCCTCTGAGTCCTGGGATGGGGAGAAGGAACAAGCCACAGACAGCCCGGGGCATTGCTAAGGTGGGGCTGGAAACGTGGATTTAATTCACAGCAGGCAGGTAGCCTGGGCCAGGAGTGGATGCCTTCCATGAACATCTGTCCCCAAAGATCACCCCAGAGAGCAAGCGAGTCTGGGGCACATTCATCCACAACAGGGCCAAGAGAGGAGGCAGAGGGAATCTGTCCAAGTGGGATCTGCCTCGTGGAAGTGCAGCAGTGGCGCACCTTGCTCTGGGCACCAGGCACCCTCCTGCAGATGGCTGTGCTCTGGGCACCAGACGCCCTCCTGCAGATGGCTGTGCTCGTCCCGAGCCTGCAGGAAAGGGCCTGTGGTCATCCTTTTCATGTACCCTGTGCCTACAGCACCTGTTTAATGGCAACAGGACAGATAAGGCAGGAGGAGTGCCGGGAATCCCAGAGGCTGGCTCTCCCAGGAAGAAAACTTGAGAAGCTTATATGACTTTTGCTCTTCACAGAGCTGTTTAGAAGACAATCAGCGTTAAGCAACCAGCCCCCAGGCCAGGCCCCATAGGCCTAGTGGGTCACTTTCTTTGTTTTGCTCAGGAAAGCTGTCCCCATGAAGCAGTTAGGGGTTGGGACCTGGGCCAGAAATTACTTTCACTCTCATAATCCTATTCTGAAGGTTTATAGATTTTTTATTTGCAGGCTTAGAGACAACCTAGTCTCAAACATTTCTCTTTGCACAGTGAATAATTCCCTGCCCCCTCACTCCCCACTTCCTGACGCTGTCCTTCCTATAAACTCACATGAAAGAAGGCACATTCTTTCCCTTTTCTGGCTCTAACCACCTTAGAGATCAAAGGTGATTCTGTTCCTGATGATCTACTCCCTTTAACTGGATGGGTGGATTGACCCAGAGGATCACGTGTAACCGGGTTCCCTGACCCAGGGCATCAGCTGGTCATTCCCGTTTCACCAGAGAAAGATCATTATTAGAAAAGGCCTGGGGACTTCCCTGGTGGTCCAGTGGTTAAGAATCTACCCTGCAAGGCAGGGGATGTGGGTTTGAACCCTGATTATGGAACTAAGATCCCACATGGCAAGGAGCAACCAACCCACGTGCAGCAATTAGAGAGTCCGTGAGCCACAACCAAAAATGCACGTGATGCAGTGAAGACCTCGCCTACCACAACTGAGATCCCATGCAACCAAATAATAAATTAATACTGAAAAAAAAAGAGGCCTGGACCTGGGGCTTATTCCTCAAGGGGCCCTGGCTTCACACTGCAAAATCTTCCTTCTTCAGACCTACACAGCTTTGGCCCCTACTGTACTGGAGTCTCCAGCAGAGTCACTTGGGCGGAGAGTTGCTAGAGAATTTATTCTATAGAGGCTTCAAATATCAGCTCTTAATTGTTTAGGCATTGCTGCCACATGTAAGTTTAGTTCATTGATTCCTGTAACTATTTATTACGGTGTATTTGCTGTTGTCATTAATCATTTAGATTTACAAGTAAGTCTAAGTGATTAATAAATTCTTATGCATAGCTTGCCCAGCCCTGGAACCTGGAGAAATCATTATTACACATGTTCTCCCCTTAGATGCCCTTGAGCAGCGCTCTCACTGCACATACAAAATGGGAGTCCAAGGGCGGCTGCTTTGCTTTCTCTCACTTTTTTAAATTAGTTTTTATTGGAGTACAGTTGCTTTACAATGTTGTGTTAGTTTCTACTGTACAGCAAAGTGAATCAGCTGTGTGTACGCATATATCCCTTCTTTTTTGGATCTCCTTCCCATCCAGCTCACCACAGGGCACTGAGTAGAGTTCCCTGTGCCATGTAGGTTCTCATTAGGTGTCTACCTTATACAGAGTATCAATAGCATATGCACATATTAATCCCTGTCTCCCAATCCACCCCACCCCCCTTTCCCCTTGCGATCCACGTGTTTGTTCTCTTCATCTATGTCTCCGTTTCTGCTTTGTAAATAAGATTGTCTATACTAACTAGACACAGGTGGGAGGATGGGTGGTGTTTTTTTTTTTCCTTTCTGCTCCCAAAACAACTCATTTTCTGGTGTAGAGAATAACATAGAGCTAAATATTTCATTAGGAGAACACACACCAGGAACACATAAAGAACTTAATGTGGAGAGAGAAGAGGGAAGTTTTAAGGATTGGCAAGGAGGACCTTCCTACGAAAAATAATACACACCCATGGAAGAGAAATTATAAAATTCAGAGAAGCTAACTGGATAAAGTTAAAAAGTCACCCATTATCCCCTGATTCTGAGTTAATTACCATTTGCTCCAAGTGTGTATATTGGAATGTGATTATTTGCCCTTGCATAGCCATATGTGTGTTTACATAGTTTTTCTTTTACAAAAAGCATTCTGTGCATGTTTCATAACTTGCTTTTAAAAAATCAAATATGTCATGACAGTCTTGTCCTGTCAATATGTACTAAATAAGACATCACAGTATGGCTGTACCACAATTTCCTAATTAATTTCCTCCTAGGTATATCTTTTACATCAAACTAATCAGCCAACTCGGAGAAGGCAATGGCACCCCACTCCAGTATTCTTGCCTGGAAAATCCCATGGACGGAGGGGCCTGGTAGGCTGCAGTCCATGGGGTCGCTAGGAGTCGGACACGACTGAGTGACTTCACTTTCACTTTTCACTTTCCTGCATTGGAGAAGAAAATGGCAATCCACTCCAGTGTTCTTGCCTGGAGAATCCCAGGGACGGGGGTAGCCTGGTGGGCTGCCGTCTATGGGGTCGCACAGTCAGACACGACTGAAGCGACTTAGCAGCAGCAACAGCAATCAGCCAGCTAACAAGTTCTAAATGATTCTGGCTACAAAGTCCAGGAAAGAACTTAATGAACTAGAATGAAGTTAAGTACAATGCCATAGACTGGGGAAAATAACTAACCATGTGGAATAGGAGAAAGAACCATTGTGTAATATGCTGAGGACCTAACAAAAATTAGGCTGAGAATAACAGAAATCAGGTAATGGATCTAAAATAAATCTATGATGCCAAAGAAAAGTAGTTTTGAAACTGGAAGTTCTAATTCTTTTCTTAGGCAAGTTGCACAGCTTTTTTTGAACCTCAGTTTCTTAAATCTGTACAATAGGAATAATTGTGTCTATATCAAAGAGTAACTGCAAATGTAAAATGATTATAAAAGACCTGAAGAGTGCCTGTCATAGAAGAGGTATAAATAAAAATAATTTTAAAAATTAAAAAATAAATTTAAAATAATTTTTAGAGAAGAATAGAATAGATGCTGGAAATGTCTGCTTCCTGCATCACTTCCGGCCTTTGGGCTGTGCTGCTCTGCGGCACTGTTCGGGCAGGAGGGTGGCCCCCTGCGCTGTGAGCAGACGCCTGTGCTGCTGTGCTCTGATCACCCAGGGGCCTGTTGTAAAGGCAGTCAGAAGCTGATGATTTCCATGGAGATGATGTTTCAAGTTAAATACCACTTCTATGGATCTAAGGCCTTTATGAAATTTTTTCTACTGCTAGTCTAGTTGGCTGGACAGCGTGAGTGTGGTTCCCAGACAGCGGCATCAGCTGTGCCTGGGAACTTGTTAGAAATGCAAATTCTGACTCACTGAATCAGAAACTGTGGCGGTGGGCCCAGTGACCTGTGTTTTAACAAGCCCTCCTGGGGATTCTGATGTGTGCTCAAAGCTGAGAACCGCTAGTGCGGCAGGAGGCCCGGAAACCAAGAACCTCTAGGTCTAGAATATACTCTACCTCCCAATTCACTTTGAGACCTGGGGCAAGTTGCTTCCTTTCCTTAAACCTTCATTTTCCTCATCTGGAAAATGGGAAAATAACATCTCTTTGTGACCTCAAATGATTCTTTCATAGACTGAATGAACTTAGGCAGGTGAAAGATATACAAAAATATATCATATACTGGGTTGGCCAAAAAGTTCATTCAGGTTTTGCCAGAAAACCCCAAACAAATTTTTTGGCCAACCCAGTATAAATGGAAGGTATTCTGATTAGGCAGGGTGATGTATAAAACACCCCTATTTGATGACACACGGTCTTATTTTTATTGACCTTTCAAAGAAGAGTCTGTGACCTCCACGGGAAATCTCACTGGATGCTTTTACAACCCTCACAGCTTTTTCTCCTGTGTAACCTAAATCCCATGTGTGAGCTCCTTCAGCGTCTCAGAGATCAAGAAAGAAAGAAAGTCATCGAGCAAAGTAAAAAGCCCCTACACGGGAGAGGTACCCTTATTTGTTTTCGTGTCTTGGTCCTTGGTGAAGCTGGAGAACGGCAGGTCACCCCGTGGGACAAACCCTTCATCTCCATGAAGGCTGCTATTAAGTTGCTCCTCGCTTCACCTCTTTCCAGGCTGAAGAGGTCTGCTTTTTAGCCTCTGTTCAAAGGCTTCATCGTGCTCCCTTGGGTCATCTCTGCTTCTCTTCTCTAAGCCTTTGCCCTCTGCTACATATAGCAACAGCCTCTCAGGAAAGTGCTGTCCAGTCCCCTGAGTTCTGGAGCCTGGGATGTACACAGAACCCTGGTCCCCATTGGAGGGGATGCGGGGAGCATGGCCTCATGCCTCTAGTCACCTCCCTCCACGGACAGAGCACCACCCCAGTGCCTCCGAGGCAGGCTGCAGCTCCGGCAAGGCTCAGATGCGCTCCACTCTAACTTACCTAGTCATTCCTGTTTTCATTTTCATATTTCCTTGGTGTACCACCTTTTATTTGCACCCGATGGTCTTTTCTATTCTCCCAGTATCTTTAATTTCTCTAATAGAAAAATCAATTTAATATTTATATATGCATAGAAATTTAGAATATATATGCACAAAAAGAAGGGGAGGAGAAATGCTAGAATCTTAATAAGTAGTTAACTCTAGGGAATGAGATTACACATGATTTCATTTGCTTTCTTTTGCTTCTCTGGATATTTAAATTTTTCTATGATTGACACATTAATTGCTTAATATTTTGAAAAACAAAAAGACAAAATTGGAAAATTAACTCCTGCATGGGTACAGAGCAAAAAGAAGACAGAATATGCTTGCATTAAGGAAGGCTCTCTGCCCCACAGGAGTTTCCATTCCAGAAGGGTACAAAGCCATAGCATGGCCTATGGATCTGGCTTGTCCTAGATTGCCCTAGTTTTCACACTGAGACAAGCAAGCCGGGACAGCTGGTCACCTACCTCCAGCCCTCTCCTCTGCTGAACCACTGTGGCTGCCTGCCGGTGCCCACGAGGCATTTCTCTTACATGTCTCACTTTGCCAGCACTGCGAGGTTCCGCAAAGCTGGCCTCAGAGACAAGAAGCCTCAGGATCATCAGCCGTGTGTTTGGTTCCAGGGAGACTTAGCAGTAGGGGTAGGTGTAAAGGGTTCCCTACTGAGGCTGGGGAGTGTGAGCAAAACCTTCGGGCCATGATGGAAGATGAAGGTTCAGTGGGGGCGTCCTCGTGGCTGTGGAGGCTGCTGACAGTGTCTCTGTGAGGCTTCTGCAGAGGGTGAGGGCAGAGCAGGCCACTGGCCACAACTTCTTCCCCTGGACATGAATCACATGGGGACTTTTGTTAGCTGTGTTCCTCCCTTTGCTTTAAAGATGTTATATTTATCTTATCTAAAAATCTGAGTTTACAAAGGTTTCATTCTAAATCAATGGTTCTCAATCCTGGCTGCATAGGAAGATTACCTGAGAAACTTCTAGAATGCTCAGATCTCACCCTAGACTGGTTAAATCAGAATCTCTAAAAAGGGAACTTAGGGAATTTATACGTATATGTATAATATAATATAATATAAACATATATGCTATATAAAATAAAGCATAATATCTAAAGGACTTTTTATATATTACCTTGAGTATAAGTGAATTTATATAGACTTTATATACACAATAATATATAATCATATGTAATTAATATCTCATTATTATATTATAATACTATATAAAATTCCTTTAGATATTATATATCATTATAATACATACATTGTGTCATTATATTATGAAATCATGTCATCATCATATATAGTGACATAATATCAAAGGAATTTATATATAATTACATATACTATGTAATTATATATAATTAATATACCATATTATATCAATTATAATAGAACCTTATATAAAGCATTATATATAATTTCTCAGAAACTCATGTATATGTATGATTATACAACATATAAATGAAATTTATGTAACATTATAAACAATATAATACTAAATTATATATGATAGATAATATTTAATTATATATATGAATTCTTTAATATAAACTTACCTATTACCTGTCGTGACATTATACATAAATTCCTTTGTACATGCATTACATACATATTATATAGTATATATAGTTTTACTATGTATATAATAAATTCCTTACTTTTCCTTAGGCTCCTCCCTTCTTGGCTTCCCCTCTGCACTCACCATCGCTACCACAAAGCACTATCAGTACGTATGTATACACGTAATCTTCTCAGGGGAGTCCAGCCGTGATCAAGAGTCACTGATTCAGACGTTTAGGATGTGTGATAAGGGGATCCTGCAGGTCAAGTTCGCTGACTGAAGGACACGTGGGGGAAATGAGTCAGCAGATCCCAGGGCAGAGTGGGTAAGGCAGACAGGCAGGAAGGGGTGCAGGGAGATGAAATCTGTCTTGAAATTCAGGGAAATGACTCAGGAAAGGACTTGAGATTCTGGTCTAATGTTCAGGACTCCAGAAATCTTTCTCCAGGTGAACAGGAAGTGTCTTACCTCGTAGGCACTGCTGATGAATGAGAGGTCAGTGGTGTGGGCCGTGGACCCTGGAGTCAGAGCTTAGGCTAAAGGATCAGGTGAGAGGGGATGAAAATGAAGGGGAAGGATAACTGGCTACCACACCTGCCCAGGACTGAGATAAAAGGGCGCCGCGCTCTTGGAGGAAGAGTGAAGCGCCAGCTCAGCCTGCTCAGGGCACTCTTCCGGGGAGCGCTTGGATGAATTGCTGACCACTACTGTGGTTTGCTTTTATTTGCCACGCCCAGCCTCCGTCCAAAGCAGCTGCCCTGATCTGATGCTGCCTTGCTGGACGGTGCTGTGTTCCCCGCAGGTGTTTAGGAAACACAGAGGACAGCGAGGACTTCAGCTTTGGCCTGTGCTTTCCGCACTGGGCAGCCTGGGATTCAGATGGAGTTATCTGAGGGTCAGATGAGTGTTAGGGCAGGACGTGTAGACCTGCTAAAGAAATGAGCTGCACACGTGCTGGTTTTCTCTTTTCCTAAACGTTCTTAGCCAGGCTGTTGGGATACGAGCTGCAAAGGTGAGGCCGTCGGTGCCATGGAGAGAAGGACGCCTCTCTGACCCTCAGCTATCAGCTCAGAGACTCTAAGCCAGCGGGTCAAAGCAATGGCATCAAGAGCATCACCTAAGGATTTCTTAAAAATATAGATGCCAGGGCCCCACCTCTAGGGATCCCGACTTAGTTGGTTTGAGTTGGGATCCAAAGTATAACTTTATTTAAATATTCTCCAAGTGATCCTAAAGCATAGTCAGGGTGAAAGGCACTGATTTTAGCTTTGGCTGGGCAACTAAATAGGTGATAATCAGGAAGGGATGTAAAGGGGGGTTTCTAAAGAGGCTCAGAGGGCTGTTACCCTGGGACTGGTCCCGGTGCTGGTTTTTATCTTGCTCTTTTTGCCTGTTGATCTTTTCAGTTTTATAATTTTTTGGCTGTGTTGGGTCTTTGTTGTGTGGCATGTGGGCTTTCTCCAGTTATGGTGCTCGGGCTTAGCTGCATGGCATCTCGCTTCCCTGGTGGCTCAGTGGTAAAGAATCTGCCTGCCAATGCAAGAGACACGGGTTTGATCCCTGGGTTGGGAAGGTCCCCTGGAGAAGGAAATGGCAACCCACTCCAGTATTCTTGCCTGGAGAATCCCATGGAGGGAGGAGCCTGGCTGGGGTCACAAAAGAGCTGGACTTAGTGACTTAGGACAACTTAGTGACTAAACAGCAATAGTGCTTCGTGAGCGCCTCTGAAGTCTCTTTTCAGCTTTATTGAGGTATAACTGACAAATAAAATTGTAAGACACTTAAAGCATACAGAGTGATGATTTGATATACGTATACACTGTGAAAGGGTTCTCATCTAGTTAATTAACCATCTGTCATCTTCTATATTTATCTTGTGTGTGTGTGAGAGAGAGAGACAGGGAGCATTTCATTTGGCAAATTTCAATTATATAATACAGCGTAATCAGGTGTGACTCCTGATTAGGTGAAACCAATAAAGGTAATTGCATTTCCCTTGCAAGCGACTGATATAAAAATGGCAATACCTGTGAAAGGAAGTCAGCTGGGTGGTCTCTGGGAAAGGTTCCCAGAACTCAGAACATTCTCTGTACCAGTCTTCAGACTGTCGTGTGAGGTTTGATCCTGGGAGGAGATCTATGAGGGAACAAGTCTCAGGATCAACATCAACACCTTGAAGGTGGCAGAGCCCAGAGATGGGAGGAACTCGGTCCCGAGACTTGTTGAGACTGACTGAACCAACCAGCCCTGGACCTGCCTTATCTCCAGATTCTGAGTGTGAGATGTGAGATTCTCTTTATTCAAGCCGTTTGAGCTAGGTCTTCTGCTTGTTGAAGTCAAAAGCGTCCTAAATGATACATGTTATTTTAGCCATCTTAAAATTACTGTATTTTTATTTGTCTGCAGATATTTGTGTGTATATCTCATACATTCCTTGAGACAGAATCATGCTTTTTTCGTATTTTTTCAAACAGTTTCAGGTTCACAGCAAAATTAAGAAGGTACAAAGATTTCCTATACACTCCTGCCCTGACACGTGTATAGTCCCCACCCCCTACGCCCCACCTCCATTAGAAGATCTCCCATCAGAGTGGTACATCTGTTACAGGTGGAACAGTGTACCAACTGTACAACAACAAATAGGGAATCTACATGGACACATTATCATCCCTCAAAGACCATAGTTTACATCAGGGTTCACTCTTGGTGCTGAACATTTTATGGGTGTGTGTGTGTGTTATTCGTTCAGTCATATCTGACTCCAACCCCATGGACTGTGGCCTGCCAGGCTCCTCTGTCCACGGAATTCTCCAAGCAAAAATACTGAATTGGATTGCCTTTCCTTTCTCTGTGTTCCCTGATGGCTCAGAGGATAAAGCATCTTCCTGCCATGCGGGAGACTTGGGTTCGATCCCTGGGTTGGGAAGATCCCCTGGAGAAGGAAATGGCAACCCACTGCAGTATTCTTGCCGGGAAAATCCCATGGACGGAGGAGCCTGGCGGGCTACAGTCCATGGGATCGCAAAGAGTCCGACGTGACTGAGTGAGTTCACTTCACTTCACTTCCTTTCTGCAGGGACATTTCATGGGTTTAGACAAATGTAAATGACATAAGTCCACCATGATATTTAATAGTATCCTACAAAGTAGTTTCACTGATTTAAAATTTTCTGTGCTCTATGTATTCATCCCTCCCCCACTCAAACCTTGGCAACTACCAATCTTTTTACTGTCTCTATAGTTTTTTTTTTCCCAGAATGGCATAGAGTGGGAATCAAAGAGTATGTATAGCCTTTTCAGATTGGCTTCCTTTATTTAGTGATAAGCATTTAAGGTTCCTCCATGTCTCTTCATGGCTGAAGAGCTCATTTCCTTTTAGCACTCAATAATATTCCATTGTCTGGATATATCAGAGTTTATTTATCCATTCACCAGCTGAAGTACATCCTGATTGCTTCCAAGTTTGGGCAATTATGAATGAAGCTGCTAGAAACATCCATGTGCAGATTGCTCTGTGCACTTAAATTGTTTAACTCTTCCAGGTAAATACCAAGAAGCATGATTGCTGAATCACGTGGTAAGAAGGGTTTGTTTCATTTTGCAAGAAACTGTCTTCCAGAGTAGCTGTACCATTCTGCTTTCCCACCAGCAATCCAGGAGCCTTCCTGTTGCTCCACATCCTTGCCAGCACATGGTGCTGTCACTGTTCCAGATTTTGGTCATTCTAATAGGTGTGTAGTGGAGTCTCATTGCTACTTTCATCAGCATTTCTCTAATGACATATGTAGAGCCTCATTCCATGCACTTATTTGCCATCTGTGTATCTTCTTTGGTGAAGTGTCAAGGTCTTTGGCCCCTTTTTTAATTGAGCTGTTTGTTTTCTTATTGTTGAGTTTCATGAGTTCTTTGTATATTTTGGATGACAGTCCTTTAGCAGATCCTTTATCTTTTGTAAGTATTTTCTTTCAGTCTGGGTCTCGTCTGCTAATTCTCTTGAGATTGTCTTCAGAGTCATGGCATTTTATGTGGGATTTTTCCAAAGTCTTGAATGCGATGTGTTTGAGAAAACAAATGAATTATTTATTTCCATAAACATTAAGACTTACTTTGTGTCAAGCTTATGCTAATCACTGTGAACACTAGAATGAAAACAAGCTTGGAGCATTTTTGATTGTTCAAAACAAAAACAAGGCATTTCATCCTCTTAAAGAGAAAGTTGGTGTCTTATAAGGATGCGAGCAGATGGACCACTCACAGCTCAGTTTGTCTTCTCCTTGCCTCCAGCTTATCTGACTCACGTGGTCTCCTGTTTGTGCCTCTCTTTCTCTGCTTGTGAATTCTCCTTTCACTACCCACTCACCAAGAGATCACATGTCATTTAGTCCAGATTTCAGAAGGAAGAATTTTGATTAGCTTATGATCACCTTTACAGGGTCAAAGCCTTCAAGCCCACTACCTTCTGGGTCACGGGACAGCATTAGATCGCGTGTCCATTCGAGTGACAATGACGGTCTCTAAACAATACAATATTCTGATGTGTTGTCCTTGAAACTATAAGAGGAATTTAGGAGTGAAAGGCCCTGTGACCTGGATCTCTAAAAGGATGACTTAGAAATAACTCCAGGGACTTCTCTGATGGGCCAGCTCTGAAGACTTCACCTTCCTACTCGGGGGTATGGGTTCCACCCCTAGTCGGGAAGGTAGGATCCCACATGCCTCATGGCCAAAACACCAAAATATAAAAAACAGAAACAATACTGTAACAAGGTCAATAAAGACTTTAAAAAAGAAAGAAGGAAAATAAAGTTAGGCTCTCCGTCAGCAGTCTGATACCTTCCAGCAGCCCCTGTGTCTCTGCATCCTGCAGTGCTGTGACTGAGTGGGGCCCACGACTGCCCACCGCAGGTTTACTGCTGCTGCTAAGTCGCTTCAGTCGTGTCCGACTCTGTGCGACCCCATAGACGGCAGCCCACCAGGCTCCACCATCCCTGGGATTCTCCAGGCAAGAACACTGGAGTGGGTTGCCATTTCCTTCTCCAATGCATGAAAGTGAAAAGTGAAAGTGAGGTCGCTCAGTCGTGTCCGACTCTTCGACACCCCACGGACTGCAGCCCACCAGGCTCCTCCGTCCATGGGATTTTCCAGGCAAGAGTACTGGAGTGGGGTGCCATTGTCTTCTCCAAACACAGGTTTACAGCATGAAGTAAAATGGAATCAAAGTCTCTCTTTTAGAAAAATCAGCAACGATTCTTAACCTGTTTTGGGGAAAAGAAATAGAAACTGAATTATCAAAGCTGGAAGAAAAATGTGTTCCATAGGAACAAATCATCCACAGTGTTATCGTTTCTGAAGGACTAAAAATACTTGGAAATGTTAAATTAACTAGTTAAGATAAAAGCAATGTATGCGGCAATGTTGTCGTTTTTTTACAGTCAGATACTCCTGGACATGCAGTTATATTTCCAGAGAGGTGATCACATTGGCATGAACTTAACCAGGAAGCAGAGTTAACCTGATGGATTCAGTGTACATAATCACTTAAATGGAAGATTTTAATTTTTAAACAGGAAAACACAAGTGTGATTTCAGAATTACTAGGAGAAAATTCTTGGAAGAAAAAGATAACTTACCCTTATTAATTTGAAAACGACTCTAGAAAGAAATAGGGAGCGACACTTTCTGCCTCTTACTTATCTGCATTTTCTATTGTTTCTACAGTCAGAATGTATCACCTGAGGAAAACTTAAGTGTGGTATTTTATATATGAATTGTAAGCAATTAAAAGGAAAAGACAGCAATTTATCTGGTGTAGCAGCCAGCATGGCGCCATAAGTAAACAGAGGCTTTCCTTTCTAATGCCTTTGATGGTGACGATCTCCATTCCAGAGTTAGCACATGGAGATGACACAGACACCCTGGAAACACACTGGAGCCTATTTTGGTGCATTTGAATTTAGAATTGAAGTACTAAACCCATGTAGGTAGTGTCAGATGACGGTTGGTCATGTGAGCATTTTTGCGGTGACTTCACTATGTACTTAAATAGAAGATGGACAGCTGTGCAAGACACTATTTTCATCTGCCTCCAGTCTCGGGTAAGCAGTTTCATCTAGACTGTATCTAAGCACTCAGTCCCCAGTGAAAACCCACCAAAGTCAAATGTAGCCACTTAAAAAGCAACCCACTTTGTAATAGGAGCAGGAGGAATAAATGTGCTTTAAAAGACAGTGTTCTCTGAGGAGTGGGTTGACTGAATACCAGTCAGGCCATGTCACCGCTGCTCTTAACAATGTCCAGAGCTCCTCATCACTGACAGAATGCAGTTCTCTTCCCCACTCCATCTCCAGCCCTCGTCCCAACTTTTTCTCTAACCTTATCACCTCCCAACATCTCTTGATACACCCCACTTTCTGACCATCTGAGACTGCCCTTTCCTGAGCAAGCCTAGCATTTTCTGATCTCTGTATGTTAAAGTATTCGTCCTGTGAGTGTGACCAAGGACTGAGAGGGTAACAGGCAGGAAGGCCAGAGGTCTCCAAACGGAGGAAATAGGCTGCAAGTGTCAGACATTTTCATCTCTCTTAAGCGGCAGGAGGAAACAAACTAGCGATATATTTTTCCTTCTCTATACAAATTTAAAAGGAGGTTTCTCTTAAAATACTGTGTTGCCATAATGACACCTGGTTTCACCTGAAGTTAACTATTCTCAAACCTTGAGATAACCTATGCATTTTTTCTTATGGGAATGTTTGTCTTAAGCTATGTTAATGTACTATGCATTTACCCCAAACTCTGTCTTCAAGTTGGTTCTGCCTAATGGCTCAGAACCCACTTGACAAACCAGTATGCTATACTCAGATATTGTTCCCCTAATCTATGTAATATCTGTGTATAACATACTGGTTAGTCAAGTAGGCTCTGCCATTGTTCCCCTAATCTATGTAATGGAGAAGGAAATGGTAACCCACTCCAGAACTCTTGCCTAGAAAATTCCACGGATGGAGGAGCCTGGTGGGCTACAGTGTATGGAGTCATGAAGAGTCGGACACGACTGAGTGACTTCACGACTTCACGAATCTATATAAATGAAACTATTTGTATGGTAATCTGCCCTTCTACAAGATTCAAGTTAATCATGTTATGGCCCGGGATGAATCGTCTGGTGCCAAGACTATCCAAAAATGCATCTTATGGGTGAGGGGCCTGGTGCCATTCTGAGTTTTAAGACATTCCTTTCTTTCATTAACAGACTGTTAGTGACTCTATAACATCCAGCTGAAGACAAGCAGGGGGGTGCTCTTTCTGCCCCCTTCTGATGCCAATGTCAGAAGCTTTCTCTATCTCCTTTATACTTTAATAAAACTTTATTACACAAAAGCTCTGAGTGATCAAGCCTCATCTCTGGCCCCGGATTGAATTCTTCTCCTCCGGAGGCCAAGAATCCCAGCGTCTTTTCATTCAGCAACAACCTTTCAGGACCATGGTAAGGAGAAGACTCTGCAGCTATGTACTGACACTTGAATGATTTTCCATCAGTTTCCTCCAATCATTACTGCCAGGAATGGGGACCCTCCAGCCATGCCCTTCAATAGCAGCCCTGTTCCCTGAGGACAGCATGTGTTCACTGGACCATTTGGTTCCAGGAGGACTTGGGAGTGTCCCCCGGGTTCCACGAGAGTCAGATGAGCATGGAGGTAGAGCCCAGAGTCTGGATTCCAAGCCAAGGGACCTTGGGTTGGTCCCAGACTTCAAGTCCTGGACTTCTGCTTCTTCAGCTGACTCTGAGGAATCAGGATGCCTGCTCTGCTTCCCTCAGAGTTTGGGATGAAGAGTACATGGATGTGAAAACAGGCATTCACGTCTCAGTAAATCTCAACTCTCACGTTAGTTTAGCACAGGGGTTTTCAGCCTCAGGGCTGCTGACATCTCGGATGGCTGGACGATTCTTTGCGGGTGGGGCACTGGCCTGCATGGATATGTGCTTACTAGATGCCAGCAGCACCACCCAAAGTGTACGCTGCCAAATGTCCCTGGGGAGAAAGTGCCCTGGGGAGAGCACTGGGTGTAGGATGAGCTTTCAGAGCTGGGTTCTGGTCACACTTCCATCTTTCTCCCCATGCTGCTCCCTCAGCCCCGTCTGCAGGCTTTTGTGGTCATCAAATGAACAGACCTTGAAAAAATTCCACGTCCAATGCCTTCCCCCACTCTCAGTCAGCCTGTTATAAAGATGTTTTTGCAGTTATCCATGTGCAGACTTCGTAGCTTCTCTGGATTCTGTCCACAGAATCTCCCAGAAGAGAACATCATTTCCTGGGTGCTAAATTCAAAAACACTTCCTCTTTTCTAGTTCATCCTTCCATCTTTATTTACTAAACAATCCTACTTTTGACACACAATCTCCCTTAAAAATCCACATTTTTTTCCAACCTACCTGCAGACCTATTGTGGGTCTCTTTTTTTCCCTCACACATCGTTTTTGTTCTGTTTTTTAATATTAAGAAGGTAACACATGTATTACATTTTTTCCCAATAGTACCGAGATGTATTAAAGGAGCTCTGTCCCCTTGGCTTCCCCTCCTCCTCCTTGCCCCTCCCATCCAGCTTTCACCATCTCTCTCTAGTAAGGTGAAAAGTTGAAAGTGTTAGGCACTCAATTGTGTCCAACTCTGCGACTCTGTAAACTGTAGCCCACTAGGCTCTTCTGTTCATGGGATTCTCCAGGTAAGAATACTGGAGTGGGTTGTCATTCCCTTCTTCAGGGGATCTTCCTGACCCAGGAATTAAACCTGGGTCTCCCACATTGCAGGCAGACTCTTTGCCGTCTGAGCCATCAGGGAAGCCCCTTCTCTCTCCAGAGATAACTGTTAATTCCTGGTGGATCTTATCTTCTAGTGGCCTATCCAGAAGCATATTTTTTTCTTCACTGTTTTTTCAACATGCTAATGTTTGTATATGAAGATGATAAGATTTCTCTTATTCTGTCCCTAGCCAGACTAATTCTCCATCGCTGAAGATGGTCAAAGAGGAGGTTTTATTAGTGCTCTGCAGGTGTTGAAAACAGATTTCCTTCCTGCAAGAGCCCCACAGGAGCAGCCACCGAGCTCTGGAAACACCGGTGGCCCAACATGGCCAGGAGAACCCCTGCAGGTATTCACACCCTAACCGGCATGTTAAGACCTCCATTCTGTTCTGTTCCATTCTTTTTTTTTTTTTCCCAAAGAAGAAACACGTTTTGCAAAGGACCCTGATGAGAGAGCACGGACAGGTTTATGCAATAGCAAAAAAATAGCTACACCAGAGGAGGACAATTAGGCACGGTGTGACTGGAGCTCATTCCAGGGACTGTGCTGCTTTGAAAAGGCTCACGGATTAAATTCTTGGCTGGGAGACAGTAAGAATTATTTTGTTTCTGGTTCAGCAGCTTGTAACCATTTACAAACACAGGTGTCAGTGTGCAAAGGAAAGATTTTTTAAAATACCATTTGAATAAGGGCCATTTTTAGATTCTTTCTCTGATTCCTTTGTTTGTTCAGCACGTATCATCGGTTTTGGGCTGTCTTGTGGGGCAGAGTTTTGAGGAGGAGGAAGGCATCAAGTTGACTGAGTCATGGATACTGCTCTCTTTCAGGGAAGAAAGAGATTGTCTACATTATAAAATGCAAATATAATGTGAAAAAGGTCACGAGGGCGGCTAAGATGCTGCAGACGCTACCAATATACTTGTTTTCCGATGAAGACTGCCGTTAACAGTGTTTCTAGCACACCTAGATGTCCACGGACCAAGAAATCCAGAAAGGCCACGGGCGACAGCACAGCACAACTCAGCCGTGGACATCTGCCGGCTGCAGATGGAGCACGGGTCCCGCAGGTGGGGGTAGGAAGAGGAGACGGCGAGTTGAGTGTGGACAGCCCTGTCTTCACAGGCCTTATCCTTACTGTCTACAGGATGATGTGGCAGTCACATTTCTCCGCGCTTTCACGGTGCTGCCAGAAGCAGCTCTGATTTTCTTGTCTGACTTTTTCTGCTCAGGTCTGCCACTTGTGAATGAAGGATCTTAAGAGCTGTATTATTAGTCAGCTACTGCTGCACTGAAGCTCTGTGAAAGACAGCCCTAAATCTCTCTGCAGTTTACAATCCTAAACATTATGTCCTTGTTTGTGGTTCTCTCAGTCAGCTAAGATTTGGCTGATCCAGGCTGGGCCGGACAGGGTCCCAGGTTGCCAGTCTTGTTGCGGTCTGCTTCACATCACGGGGGTTATGATGTCAGATCACAGAAATGCAAGGTTCCAGGAACAAACATGAGCCGGCGAGCCGTACTGTGTGATGGCGCTCAGAGAATTCAGCCCACACTGTCTCTTCCACTCATGTTTTTTTTGGTCAGAGCAAGTCATACATGGCCTGGCTCAAGATCGGTAAGGCAGGGAGGTAAACAGTGCCTACGTGAGTGAGAGAGACTGCCAAGTCACAGGGCAAGGAGGAAATTCATGTCATTCAGAGACAGCATCCATAACTGGGAACAGTTATCTAATCAGCTATAAGGAGTTGCCATTTTCCTCAAAGAGCAAAACCTCACAGTGAGACCTAGAAGGAAGTAGCCTCTTTCCATGGACTGGAGTTGATGCCAGCCTGTGGTGCTGAAACCCGTGTCACTGCCCCTGTGTGGTTGGAGCTGAAATGGCCTTCACTGTAGAGACTTGATGAGTCTGGTCCCTGGCTTCAGATAAATTTTGGGCCTACTGCTTCACAGTCGGTGAAGGAAACGTGCCATCTTTCTTTGCGGAATTCTTGCCTGTTTATTTCCTTCCTCCTGCCCCAGACCCACAGTTGTCATGCTGCTCCAACCCGCTCGCTGATAGCTACTCCTGCTCGGCTGCCAGGCCGCTCTGGAGGCCCTCTGCCCTCCCCTCTCATCTGGCCCAGGGCTGTGATGCTGCCAATACTGGCTACAACTCTGGAGCTCAGTGATGGATGACAGGCTTGAGGGTGGGCTGAGGGGTTTGTTGCAGGGCCTGTCTTTAGACGTGGAGGCCTTTTTCTCCACTAAGAACCTTTATATGTGCCCACCCCCAAAAGAATCTCACAGACCCATAGGACACGATGCCAGGGTGATAGTGACTGTCTAGTCAGCCCACTGTTTCACAGATAAAGCCAATGAGACCAGAGAAGCGAGTTCCTGACAGAATGAAGACGGGGGCCTTGGACTTCGGCTTCTCAGTTTGGTGTACCCCTGGCGTCTCACCATGCCCATCCTTCCTCCATTTCATGCACACTGTGGCAGGATACTAGATGAAATTCCAAGAATAAGCGGTTGAGGAGCTCTGCACTCCATTTATACATCTGTCTAAAGACCCCACGACTAGCAAATTAGGCTACTATTTGGGCTAGGAAAAGGAGGACTCAGTTAAAATGCAAAGATAAAGGGTTAATTCTTCAATTTTGATCTTCTAAAGGCCTGAGGCGGAGAAGGCAATGGCACCCCACTCCAGTACTCTTGTGGAAAATCCGATGGATGGAGGAGCCTGGTGGGCTGCACTCCATGGTGTTACTAAGAGTTGGACACGACTGAGTGACTTCACTTTCACTTTTCACTTTCATGCATTGGAGAAGGAAATGGCAACCCACTCCAGTGTTCTTGCCTGGAGAATCCCAGGGATGGGGAGCCTGGTGGGCTGCGGTCTATGGGGTCGCACAGAGTCGGACACGACTGAAGCGACTTAGCAGCAGCAGCAGCAAAGGTCTGAGGAAGGAGATAGTCCTCCCTACCAACTCTGGCATTCCCAAGGCAATATCAGAGAAAACTAGAGGATGGATGGAGGGACCCGGAAACAACTGAACAGTGAAAGTTTCCATCGCTTAGTCATGTCCGACTTTTCGCAACCGCATGGATTGTAGCCTGCCAGGATCCTCTGTCCATGGAATTCTCCAAGCAAGAATAACGGAGTGGGTGGCCATTCTCTTCTCCAGGGGACTTTCCTGACCACAGGGACAGAATATGGGTCTCCTGCATTATAGGCAGATTCTTTATCATCTGAGCCACAGGGAAAACAACTGAAGCTAATCCTGAGTAACTGAGAAATCACTGAACCGCTGACAGGTTGCATTTGTGACTGTATTCAGTTTACCACGACCAGAACGGAAAGTCAAAACTGATGCTCTAATAGAAAAATAGAGCAAACTACCATCTTTCCATACCTGAGTTTGTGTCTATAGTCTGTTGGCAGGATAGTGGCATGAATGGCTGGTACTACAGGTGGAAGGAGGGGTGAACTGCCAGCTAATATCTGGAAAAAGATCTGGAAGGGTTTAAACATGGAATAATTTTGTTTTGCTTATATGCACTTAAAATTGTTCCACAATAAATGTATAATATATATAGTTTTTACTATAATTTAAAAATGTACTATTTCAATTTAAAAATAATTACCTCCCAGCCTCCCCTATTCTCTCCCACTGGATTCAAACACCCTCAATTTTTGCTTATTTTGGCATGACCCACATACCCTGGAACTGGAGTTGTTCCTCCTGATATCTTTCTTTATTCTGTTATAACTTGCCATCTTCCCCAAGCCTTTGTGCTTTTGCATTTTATAGTTTCGTGGGTGTTGGGACTTAGTTGGCCAGCACATCATCAACTGCAAATCTGGAAAGTCAAATTAAACAGGAAAACAAAAGAACCCACATTAAAGTCACTCATCTGTGTTTATCATGCTAAAGTGCAGTCTAATACAGATACTCTGTATTTGTTAATAATCTATGTCCTTCAAAAATATTTAAAGGGACTTAGAAAAAAAAGCTATCGGTATATGATCTGATCAAAGCTGAAACAACAGTGGGAGGAAGTCTGATTTCCTTTAACAGGCATGGAAGGCTGCAGATGAGTGAGATCAGGGCGGTCAGGTGGGGAGACCAACCAACCAGATCTTCTTAGTAGGTTCTGATGGGTATTGTGGGTTGGAGGGGAGGCTGTTTGACCAGTGTGGGGGCGGGGGAGGCTTCTGAGAAGGCAGTCTGGTGGAGATGCTTCCTAGACTAAGTTCTGGAGGATGAATCAGGGTTAGCCAGGGAAAGGGATGTTCCTGGAAGTGGTGAGGAAACCTAGGCTAATGGAAGTTCCACCCCCAAGCTTTACTTCTAGTTCCAGGCTTTTGGGCCAACAAAGTGAAACCAGAAAATAAGTCATGCTATTTATTTCTTACCGTGTGAGAAAGGGTACATAACTTTCAGGGAACAAAAATGAAACGCTATAATAGTGATTCTTTAGTTTTATCATGAATGAAAATGCCCCCAAACATCATTAAAATTGCAGAGTTCTGGACCTCAGCTCAGATTCAGTCATGCTGTTATGGGGTCCAAGGCTACATATTTTAACAAATTCCCCAAATGATTCTGGGGTATGTACCCTTTACCCCCAGTCCACCTAAAAAAATACTGCTGTAAAAGGAATTTTTTTATTCGCCTACTCATTCATTCATTTTTTCATTCAAAAACAAAACTATGAAGTACTGTCCTAAATGCAGGGGATAGACTACAGAACGAGGCAGAGAAGCTCCCTGCCCTCGGGGGGATGTTGGCCACTGGGATGGGACTCCTACCTCTTTGGGCCGGTCAGCCTCTTCTTCCTCGAGTGCTCCCCACAGGGCCATCCGGACTAGAGACCACAGGTCACTGTGGCTCCTAACTGCAATCCTTCTCAGTTTCCGTTGTGGTGACCAGACATCTGCTTAGGCCCTGGAGACTCTGTCGTGAAGGAGGTCCAGGCTGAGGCCGAGGGTGGAAGCTGCTAGAATCCCCCCATCCTGCAACAGCTCCTCCGAGCAACCAGCTGAAGGGTGAGTGACCAGGGGCAGCAGCCAGGATGCAGGGGCAGAGCCACCAAGGGTTCTGAAAACAGGTCAGTAGGAACCTGGTTGGGAGAACTCCCAGCTTCAATGGCACTGTGCTACAGACTGAATACTCGTGTCCCCCTCAAATTCAGATTTGAAGCCCTAACCTCCGATATCTATATTTTTGTCTCGGGGGGAAAGGTGATTAGGGTTAGTTAGGGCCATGAGGGTGGAGCCTTCCTAACAAGATCAGGGTCCTGTAAGAAGAGATGCCAGAGGGCTTGCTCTGTCTCAGTGCCATGTGAGAACACAGCTACAAACCAGAAAGAGGGTCTTCACCAGGACCCCACAGGCTGGCACCCCGATCCCAGCATTCCAGCCTCTGAACTCTCAGAAAATAGGTGTCTGTCGGTGGTATTTTGCAGGGCAGCTGGTGCTGACTATGACACAGAGGAAATGCAGTCAGCTGCTGTCCTGGCTGGAATTCCCGGCATGACCTGGGGTTCCACCCCAGCTCCAGCCCTAGTGCCTGCCCATTCATCTCTCTGGGTGCTTCTTTAGAACCTCCGACCTTAACCTGCACCACCCACTCAGTGGGCTTCAGAGTGATCTACAGGCCCCACCTGACGTGACTATTATTACATTGTGTGAGGGCCCGCTTCCTTTTTAAGCAGAGTGCACACCCTTAACTACCACCAGCTAGCACTGAGAGAAAGAGGGGCGCCCCAGAAAGTATGTGTAAGCATGTCAGTGTGTTTGTGTGTGTGTGAGCATGCATGTACACTTATGAGTATGTGACTGTGTCTGTGGGTGGGTGTTGAGAGTATACAGACCATGGCTAGGGTATATACATATACATACATATATATATTTTACATGAAAACAGAACTCAGACCCTACCTGTAGCAGCAATCCAAGAAGCCGAGCACTAATCCCTGTAACACTGGGTCTAATTTTTCCTCTGCTTCTGATTTAGGAGAAGCCAGATATGCATCTCTATTGGAGAAGGAAATGGCAACCCACTCCAGTGTTCTTGCCTGGAGAATCCCAGGGACGGGGGATCCTGGTGGGCTGCCGTCTATGGGGTCGCACAGAGTCGGACACGACTGAAGCAACTTACCAGCAGATATGCATCTCTAAGCAATGGCTGGAACCCATCAGTAGAACTGGCTTCTGGTACCCCATGCCAATGGCTCCCATCAGGGTACTGGAGCCTTTACGTTTTCCACTGTAGAGCTTTCCCCACTCCTCTACTAGACTTTGAGTCTCTGCCTACTGCAGGAGATGGTGGCTGACTCCCTGGCTGTCGCAAGCTCTCCATAAATGGCCTGTGCTTGTTTTCTGGTTGCTGCTGCTGCTGCTAAGTTGCTTCAGTCGTGTCCGACTCTGTGCGACCCCATAGATGGCCTCCCACCAGGCTCCCCTGTCCCTGGGATTCCCCAGGCAAGAACACTGGCGTGGGTTGCCATTTCCTTCTCCAATGCATGAAAGTGGAAAGTGAAAGTGGAGTCGCTCAGTCGTGTCCAACTCTTTGCAACCCCATGGACTGCAGCCTACCAGGCTCCTCCGTCCACAGGATTTTCCAGGTAAGAGCACCAGCGTGGGTTGTCGTTGCCTTCTCCGTGTTTTCTGGTTGGCCTTCCTGTATTTTCCACAGTGCGTGAGTGTGTTAAGCATGTGTATGAGGTGTGTCTGTGTGTTGGAGATGGTGAAGCTGGGGGATGGAGGGGAAAGTTGGGGTGGGGAGCCCTGCAGTCCCTGCAAGATAATCCCTTCTGGGATGTTCTTGAAAGGGGATGATCCCTTTCTGACTGGAGGGGTGGGGCAAGAGGGAGGGGAGGAGGAATTGGATGACAGTCACCTCAGAGAGTTGATTGTGAAAGCCAGACTCTTGCACAAAGTCATAAAGAGTGGCTCCAACCAGTAATGGTCTTCTCTTCCCACCCTCCTGAGCATAAGGAAGAACAGGGCATCTTCCAGGTACACTACCTCCTTTCTCTCCTCCCTCCCCTTCCCTGAAGGCTGCCAGCAGGCACACTGACCCCACCCCCGCCTGCAGGCCTTGCTCTGAGGCTCCCCGCTGCCTCACACCTACCTGCGACTGGGACCCTGACTTCCTGCCAGGAGGTGTCAGGATTTAATCTGAGGCCAGGTGGCCACTGCCAAAATGAATGGTTGGTAAAATTAGAACAAACGGAGGTAAATAGCCCTTTACCTCACACGCATCACCCTGGGATTTAACTGCAGTGAAGAGATCGCTGAGGTGCTGCAATTTTCTGATCAATGATGGTAATTTTCTCTCCCTTAAGATCAGCTTAATCACTCTGAGGGTCTTAGAGAGCACAGGGGTCAAAAGAAAATTACAGAGTGGTGCAGGGCTTCTCTGCAGCTTATTTTGCACATCGTTCCGAGTGATGCAGTGCTGTCTGCTCAGAAGCAACACGGGGGACCCTCAGAGAAACTGTGAGACACTCATAGGCGGTGTACACGCTGCAGAACAGGAGTCTGTGCTCTAGCTGCAGACAGACACCTGCCTCTGCAGACCTTCCTGCCAGACGAATCTTAAAATCAAAGAAACCAAGGCTTACACCTTGCCAACCACATGCCTCAAGTCTGAGATCCAAGATGGTTTTAATAGAGTGTAAATGGCAAAATGAACAGAACGTTCAGGCCCTGGGCCTTTTCTCTGGCACATACGCGGTGCAGCGGGAGAAACGCCTGCTCACACAGGAATGATTGCCCTCAGACTCGGTGCTAGAGGAGCTCAGAGCCAGCAGTCAAGGTTTTGATTAATAGGTCCTTGCCTGTTGTTTCCAAGTTGATCATCCAGTTTTGAATTCTTTTCTTCTGCTGTTTGTTCTAAATTGTTACCTAAAGCACAAAAGCATATTTTATCAAGACTTGACTTAACTTCTGGTTAAAAATATTAAAATGCATACTGTCAATCCATTAACACTCTGATTATTACATAAACCATCAACCTGTTTCTGTGGATAAGAACTGAGATAAACAGTGACCGTGGACAGGGAAGCGCAGCAATGCACTAAACGAAAAATGGCCAAGTCCGGGGCTGAGGAAGCCAGTCATTTGTGCGCTCACACCGACCCGGCCACTGCAGGTGGTACGGACCGGAAGTTGATGCCTCACGGTAAGCTGCAGGCAAAGGTTTAGAGGTGGGATGGGCGTCTGCAGCCTCGCTCTGTCTGCCTGTCTCTCTTGTACCACAGCAAACGTGATGATGAAATTCCATTCTTTTTCTGTTGTTGTTCTATGAACTTATTTCTCAAAAACAGTCTTACGATATTTGTGGAATAAAATACCCAATATTTATGTGGAATTCCATTCTGCAGTGCTTAGACCCTAGACCTAAACCAAAGAAAGGCCTTCAATAGAACACAAAACACCTAGCCTACTCTAATGGCTCTCGACACTGGTATAAACTGTCGTGTCTTTCCTGCAGTTTTTCATTCGGGTAGGCTTCCCACACCCCCTTCCAATCCAACTCAGTCTACTTTGTTTTGTTAGGTAGTTAGAATAGGAAAAAGGAGTCCAAAATGGCAGTGGCTAAAAGACAAAGAAAGGGAAAAGCCCGTGAAAAGGGAACAAAGGAAAAACCCACCTCACGCCTGGAGAGTGAGACCCTCAGGTGAAAAACCACGTCCCTTCTGGCTAGCCCTGCTTTGCACAGGGCAGGCTCAGGGCGTGGGAGGCAAAGCATATAAAAAGAGGGAGCCAAGATGGGTTGAGGCCTCTCCTCTGGGGTCAGCTGACCCTCACGCCTCAACATTCAGAAAACGAAGATCATGGCATCCAGTCCCATCACTTCATGGGTAATAGATGGGGAAACAGTGGAAACAGTGTCAGACTTTATTTTTCTGGGCTCCAAAATCACTGCAGGTGGTGACTGCAGCCATGAGATTAAAAGACGCTTACTCCTTGGAAGGAAAGTTATGACCAACCTAAATAGCATATTCAAAAGCAGAGACGTTACTTTGCCAACAAAGGTTCGTCTAGTCAAGGCTATGGTTTTTCCTGTGGTCATGTATGGATGTGAGAGTTGGACTGTGAAGAAGGCTGAGCGCCGAAGAATTGATGCTTTTGAACTGTGGTGTTGGAGAAGACTCTTGAGAGTCCCTTGGACTGCAAGGAGATCCAACCAGTCCATTCTGAAGGAGATCAGCCCTGGGATTTCTTTGGAAGGAATGATGCTAAAGCTGAAACTCCAGTACTTTGGCCACCTCATGCGAAGAGTTGACTCATTGGAAAAGACTCTGATGCTGGGAGGGATTGGGGGCAGGAGGAGAAGGGGACGACAGAGGATGAGATGGCTGGATGGCATCACTGACTCGATGGACGTGAGTCTCAGTGAACTCCGGGACAGGGAGGCCTGGCGTGCTGCAATTCATGGGGTCGCAAAGAGTCGGACATGACTGAGCGACTGATCTGATCTGATCTGACCCTCACGCCGCAAGGGTGTACTATCCTTTGCTTGCCGAATAAAACTCAGCTGTAACACTAGTCCACCATTTCCAATCTTTACTGTGGCAAAGGAACCAAGGAAATTACACACTCTCCCAACCGTTTGTTGTTAACAACCTCTGAGAAAATTGTCATTCAAGTATGAAGAAAGGTAAAATACAGATTTTTCCCCTCCTGAGAGCATATTCTACTTTGGAAATGGGCCTTTTAAAAGACTGTTTCTCTTTGACTATCTATCTAGCAATCAAGCTGTTTGGTATTTTCCCAAAGGAGTTGAAAATTGATGTCCATGCAAACAGCTGCACGTGGATGTTTCTGGCAGCCTTATGCCTAACTGCCAAAACTTGGAAGCAACCTCGATGTCCTTCAGTAGTGTGTGTGTGTGTGTGTGTGTGCCAAGTCACTACAGTCGTGCCTGACTGTGCGACCCTGTGGACTGTAGCCCGCCAGCCTCCTCTGTCCAAGGGGTTCTCCAGGCAAGAATACTGGAGTGGGCTGCCATGCCCTCCTCCAGGTCCTTCTAGTAGATGAATGGATAAATAAAGTGCAGTACCTGCAGCCAATGGGATATTATTCTGCACTAAAAGGAAATGAGTTATCAGGTCATGAAGAGACAAGGAGGAAGCTTAAATGCGTGTTACTAAATGAAAGAAGCCAGTCTGCAAAGGCTATCTACTTTGTGAGTCCAACTATCTGTCATTTTGGAAAAGGCAAAACTATGCCAACAATAAAAAGATCAGTAGTTTTCAGGGGTTGGGAGGGATGAACGCGTGGAGCACAGAGGATTTTTAGGGCAGAGAAACTACCCAATATGATACTATAATGAGAATACATGTCATTATTATATATCTGTCCAAACCAATAGAATATATGGCACCAAAAGTGAACCCTAAAGTGAACAATGGGGCTTGGTGTGGTTGTGATGTGTCGATGTAAATTTATCAAGTGAAACAAATGTACCACTCTGCAGGGATATTGAGAGTGGAGGAGGCGCTGCAGGTGTGGGGACTCGGGGTTTAGGGATAATCTCTGCCCTTTCCTCTTAACTTTGCTGTGGGCTTAAAACTGCTCTAAGAAATAGTCTTTATAAACAAAAAGCGAAACATGAAAAGATGATTTCTCTCTGGAGCAGCAGAGCACGCCCTTCAGGCATATAGTATACCTTTTCCTTCTAATGAGCTGTGGGCGTGGGGCATGCAGGACCCAGGACCCAGGGAGAAGGGTGTGGGTGACCCAAGAGAAGGGTTGGCCTGTTCCTGGCTGGGCACAGTTCCTGATGGCACAGGTGTCCCTGCTGAATGGGGTCCAGTGTGGTAGCCACCAGCCACAAAGAGTTACTTAAATTTACATGAATGAAAACAGAAACTGACAATTCAGGGCTCGCCAGCCCTATTTCGAGTGCTTAGCAACCTATGTAGCTAATGGCTCCTGTACTGGATCACACAGATTCAGAACATTTCCATCATCTCAGAAGGTTCTACTGGAGAGCGCAGCTCTAGACTCTAGGCAGAACGGGACACTGACTTGGGGATGGAGTAAAATCACAAACCCAGAAGGCGAGTGGTCCACGCCCCCCAGCCCCAGATCCTGAGTGACATCTGAGAGCAGGACACTGCTCCTACTGGGGCGATATCAAAAGGCGGGGTCCCACGCGGCCGGGGTGGGGAAAGGCCTTGCGAGGTGTGTTAACTGAATCAGTGCTTGAAGAGCAACTTCTCTTTTGCAACTCTTGCTGGTCTGACAGGCTCCTGCAGAATTACATCACTTCCTAAAAAACAGGCAAACACCTCTCCTTCAAGTTAGCACCGACCCAAACAAGCAGGAAACAGGAAATGTTCACGTTTCAGTGGGACTGAAACTTCGCGCAGCAGCATCACGATGCCGGGGCGCGCGCCCCCCGAGGCTCCGCGCGCCGCCCTTCTCCTCGCCGTGGTCCTCGCGGCCCTTGCCACCCGCCCGGCGCAGGGTAAGCACCCCTCGGCTTTCCACTCCCGGCGAGGAGGACGAGGAAGGCTTGTCTGGTACCCGAGGCTACAGAACTCTGCCGGGGAGCGTAACACTTAGAAAAACCTAAGCCTTACTGTGAAAAAAGTGGAGGAAAGTCTAGCTGTCTTTTTGTGGGGGGAGGAGGGAGGAGGGACTTGGCTTCGTTCTCTGCCGGCTGATCCAGCTGCAGTTCGCTCCTGGAATTTAAGCTCCCCGCAGTCTTTGTTTTCCAAGATGTAATTTACCGGTCCCAGTCATTTACCGGCTTTAATGGGCATATAAAGAAAATGACCAACTCTTTGGCAGTTCCTGGAAAAGACCGTTTCAATCAGCTGAAACAGAGAAATCATGAATTAACTTTTAGTAATGTGGGCTGAGAAGTCTGCTGGTTCCAAAAAGTCCTGGAAAAACTGGGCTATGGAAATTTAGGACTGGAAAGTAGACTAAAGAAACACCATAAGTTAAAAAAAAAAAAAGTAAGCAGGAAATTGTCTGAGGAATCCCCAGGCATCCATTCCAACTTGTAAGGGCTTTCATCAGCTTTCCTTTGATCTTGTTACCTTGGGAGAGATTTTCTTTGTGTTGATTGTGACTAATGAAGCTTTGGTTTTAAAAAGTTATGTGATTGTAGTGAATCAAAGGTATCAGAAAAGACAAAGTATTAAATCTCATAGTGTTGAGCTAAGAGAAGCATTTGACAGTTGCTACAACCAGCACAGTCACTCCCTGCTTCTTACCCTTGTGTGGATTCGCTCTTGGGTAAACGAACTGGTTGCAGGTGCTTCCCGTCAGTGGACACCTCCTGCTGCTAGCTTGGAACAGCATTGGACCCACAAGGAAGGTTCTCAAGCTGAGGTTCTTTAAATAGGATGTGGGGAGGAGCATCAGACACTACCTCACAGACAGATAACCTCCTGGAGATTAGAAGTCAGCACACAACCACCCCACCCTACCAATCTCCCTTTCCCTGGGTGTTCCCAGCGTGGTCTCTAGGGTTCCAGGTGGAGACTGGAAAGGCCAAGCATTCCAACTGGAGAGATATTTGGTTGAAATTGAGGGTCATGTTCAAAATGAGTTTGGTGGACGCTGTGCTTTTTAATGCATAAAGTTTTGGAGCAGGTGTGCTGTGCGCTTAGTCTCTCAGTGCTGTCCGAGTCTTTGTGACCCCATGGACTTAGCCCACCAGGCTCCTCTGTGCATGAGGATTCTCCAGGCAGGAATACTGTAGTGGGTTGCCATGCCCTCCGATGGGGGAATCTTCCCAACCCAGGGATCAAACCCAGGTCTCTCTCATCACAGGCAGATTCTTTACTGTCTGAGCCACTCCCTTCCCCATTTGGAGCAGGAAGGGAGCTTAAAGATGATGCTCAAACTGTACTGAGTGTTTAGCTGTGCTGGAGGTTCAGCTGTACTGGGGGTACAGATGAAGAAACTGAGAGGAGAAAGGTAAGACCCACCGCCAGTCAGCTTTTCTGACTTGGACTCCAGGGTCTTTCCTCTGCAGCCAGGGAATCCACCATGCCCTCTGCTAAAACCTCTGGACCACGTTCCTTTCCCTGACAGGCATCCCTCAGCACCCATGGGAGCAGGGCCCAGCTATCCTTCTTCCCCACTTTTAACTCTCACTGCTACCACACTTGCCTCAAACAGGCTCCTGAGAGTGATATTTAACCTTAGCTGAGTACTTTTCTTGAGCGCCTGAAAATGATGGAACCAAAGTGTCTGCAGTCCAGGAGCTGCCAAAGGACTAGTGAAGAGACTCAGTGCAAGGTCTCCCTCTGGGCTCTGTATGTGATCGTGGCCCTTCTCTTCACAGAGGTGGCTCCTCACTCGTGGCCCCTGGCCTCTCCCTGCAATCTCCTTTCCACAGCATCTCCTTGAGTCTCTCCTGCTCCCCCGCCGCAGCCCCAGTCACACGAAATGGAGCGTGTGTTCCAGGCCTCTGTGGCTTTGGCTGCAAGTGATGACAGGTTCCTTTTTTTTTTTTCTTACAAGTGGATGCCTGTGTACTCTTAAAAGGCTCAGACGGAATGTAGCCTCGTTGCTGGTGTCTGTCTCACTGCCCCTTCTGTGGCACCCTGCCTGTTGTGCCCCCATAGACCTGCTGCTGCTGCTGCTAACCACCTAGAATCATACCCAGGCCTCCCTCCAGGCTGTGAACACCTCCAGGGAAAAGAAAATTCCCTTTTGTTCATCTTTGATTTCCTCCAATCTTGTAAGGGGTCAGCATAAATTAGGAACCCGGTGGTTGTTGAGAAATACTGAAATCATCCTAGAGTGGGTGTGAGACTGGTCACTAAAACCGATGAGCTCCTGAAGGCAGGTAATGTTAGGATGTCAGGAGAAGGACGAGGTGAAAAGTTGCATTTGAGGGGAGCACGGGGCTTGTCTGGGTCAGCCTACCCTCACTGGGCCCTGTCTCCATTCTCAGTGCCTGAAAATGCAAAAATGCCCACTTGCAAGCAGCTGGATAAACCAGAGCTTATTACTTTGAGATTAGCCGAGGGAAAGGCTGTTCTTAATTAAGGACTGAATGAATATACATTGTAAAATTAAGTAAGATATATATCCTTTTGAGGGGCTTCCCTGTGGCTCAGTAGTAAAGACTTTGCCTGCCAGTACAGGAGACGTGGGTTCAATTCCTGGGTTGGGAGGATCCCCTGGAGAAGGAAATGGCAGCCCCCTCCAGTATTCTTGCCTGGAGAATTCCATGGACAGAGGAGCCTGGTGGCTACAGTCTATGGGGTTGCAAAGAATCAGGCACAACTTAGTGACTAAACAGCAACAACATATTCTTTTGGGCTAACGGTGTCTGAGTGTCACATGCGTGCATGCTAAGTCGCTTCAGTTTTGTCCAGGTGATCTTCCCGACCCAAGGATTAAACGGGCTTCTCTTGTGCTTCCTGCATTGCAGACAGGTTCTTTACTGCTAGTACCACCTGGGAAGCCAAGTGTCATAGTTACATCTAAGTATTTCCTTGAATTCTTCAAAAACTATCACGGAGGTGTTTGGTAGAAGACTGCAGTCTACCAAACAGGCTGATTCCTCTTTGCAAGCATAATCCAGGTTTATCTCACATCAAAGGTGCGACATTATCTAATACCTGCCGTTACCTGAGACCAGCACCATTGCTGCTGAGTCAGCATCTTTGAATCTTTTGCTTTATATAGCTATAGAGCCTGGTACAGAATGGATTACTGTCTCAAGAGAAGTCATCCACTTAGAAGTCACCAGGGGAGAAATGAGAAAACAGCTTTTCTGGGATTTTGACCAAACAGATGAGAACAGTTACAGAATAGCTCTGGGCCTAGGGATCTTGGCCAGTGTCGGATGCTAAGAAAGCTCAGAACGAAGGCAGCGTTCTGCCTGCGGGAGGAAGGGCCACCTTGTTCCTAATCCTGTGTCCTGCCAGTGTCAGCGTAACACTGTCAGAAAGTTCAGAGCAACTTCCCAGATACCGCTGCTAAAAGCAGAGTGGTCTCTGGAAAAAAAGAACTGAGAGGCATGAGGCAGGAAGAAGGCAGCTATAAATGTTTTGATGGCCAAAGTTAAACACTGGGTTTGATGGAGAGGACTGGGAGGTTTTCTGGGCTGTTTCAGAAGAGTAAAGATCATGTAATGATTGGATGAACCTTGAGAAGGGGAGAAAGAATAGAAGAAAGTTCTAGTTGCATAAATGAAACTAAACTTTCTGAAACTGCTCTTGTTTCAATGACTGTGGGGCTGCCATGTGCTATTTCCTGGGACAGTCCCCGTACTAATAATGATGATGGCCAACAGAGATAGCGCTCAGTATATGCCTGTTCTGAACACTGTACATGTACCAGCTCATTTGATTCCTTTAATGAATGTTATCTAGTGGGTACTATTATTGCTGTTTTTCAGAGGAGAAAACTGAGGCACAGAGGGGTTAAATGACTTGCCCGAGGTCACACAGCTAAGTAGTGTATCTGAATAAGATTTAGCCTCATGAGTCCATGCTCTAACAAGATGCCATGTTGCCTCTGGTTTTGAGGCTCTGCCAGGCTGTGTGTGTAACTTTCAGGTTTGGAGAAATCTGTCTCTGGTGCCTTCCTGCCTGTAGGTGCGTCACATCAGCTGTTGGCTGGGCTCTAAGACTGTCACACTTGTGGCCGTGTGTGTTTGGTTGGACTGGAGGCGGGCTCACAGGAAAAGGGACAGAGGAGTTGGGTTGAACTTTGGCCTGTGGAGGGGAAGGGAGGGGCCGAAAGGTACAGGGTCAGCAACAGAGAATCAGAAGTGAGTACAGTTAAGACCAGAAGCGGGAAAAACAGAATGTTGAAGTCACCGGGTAAGAGGCTGCAGGGTGTGGGAAGCAGGGAGAGGAAGCACAGCCTTCATCAGGCGTCAGGCCGAGTCACTGTGGGAGAAACCTGCTGAGATCTGACTCCCAGGATCAACCAGCCCTCGGGGGCAAAGAGAGGAAAAGCAGGCCGAGAGAGATTGATTAAGGCTTAAAGTCCTGTGTCTGAAGGCAGACCCAGGAGACCAGAGGAGGGCAAGACCTTGGCTGGGATGGGCCCAGTTCTGTAAAGCAACAACGCAGCCTGTGATCTGCCTGCCTGTGTGTGCTTTGCACCACCCTCAGCTGCTGGCAAGGGTGTGGAGAAGCAGGAGCCCTGCGCCGCCCGTGGGAGGGCAGATTAATGCAGTCATCTCCTGTCGCCTGCTGCTGAAGCTTTTCATTCCAAGAAAATTTGAGAATATAGAATATTCATAAATATATGTGTATATCTATAGTCTTGGTTTTATTTTTTCTTTATGTTCTTTATTCCTTCTTTTATGTCTTTTAAACATATTATTAACTATTTGACCATTTCTGTCTGAAGTTTATGTAGATCAAATCTTGTATCTGTCGACTCCCATCATGATGGAAATCTGGGGGGCCCTGAGGGCAAAACCCAGCACGCAGAGTTGGGCCCACCCTATTTAACAGAACTTCAACTTTTCTGATACATCATCAAGCTACTGTAAATACTTTCCCAGCACAACCACAGTCCTGTCACCACAAAATACGGTTTGGAAAAACTCGGACAGGGATGTGCACGGGGCTTGAAGAGAGTGGGAGCTTGGACCTGAGGCTTAAACCCCAGCCCTGGGGTGTGGAGGGAGCAGCCCCCAGGGGTCGGCCTCCAAGAGCTGTGTGAGGTGCCAAAAGCTCGTTAAAGGGGCAAGCCAGTAACCAGAAGCAGGTGACCAAAGTGAGCAAAGAGACTGCCAAGGAGCACGAAGCAGACAGAACCAAATTCACAGCCGGGTCATGGGCCAGGGGTCCACAGTGTCAGGATGATGGTGAGGTCAGCCTAGGGGAAGCACTCCTGACTTTGACCTTTGCCAGAATCATTGCAGCTGCTTTTCTTTTTTTCTTTATTTTTTACAACCATGACCTGGTGTTTAAGCTTTAACTTTTGACCCAGTGGGTGGACTGGAACCCCTAAAAGCACTATAGAACCTCTGATATCCCTCTGGGGTTCTGGAAAGTCCTCGTAGGTAGGTAGGTATGGCTGTGAATTTAAATTTCCCCTACAAGCTGTTGTTTTGCTTTATCCATGTTTTCTGGGCCCTGGGGATTGCCTTGCTTTTTTGTGATTTCTTTATACATTCAAGAAATTTCTTATATAGTCAGTCCCCTACGTACAAACCTTCAAGTTGCAAACTTTCAAAGACGCAAACTTGTGTTCTGTCATCATCAGGCATGAGTGAAATTGCAGCTTGCTCTCCATCTCCTGCTGCTGACAATCCTTCAGCTCTACCATCTTCCACCTCCTCTCCCTCCTCAAATCTGCCGTTCACTTGATACCAGCTCCTGTATGCCAGCTATTGTACTGTAATGTGAGATTAAAACCGTTTTCTTTATTCTGTGTTTGGTTTTTATGTATTATTTGTGTGAGAAAATATTATAAACCTATTACAGTAAGTGCTATATAGCTGTTTGTGTTAGTTGGGTACCTCAGCTAACTTTGTTGGACTTATGAACAAATAGGACTTATCAATGTGCTATTGTCAATGAACAAGAACGCTCTTGTTCATATGTAGGGGACTTACTGTATTTCATTTGTATCTCTAGGTGTTGCATATTGGGAGAATTTTTCAGGTTACTTACTATATGAGATTATTGGAAATGGAAACTTTTCTATACAACCATTCTAGAGAACTATTTGGAAACATTTAGCCAACTGAAGATGTTCATACCCTTACAGCTTCAACAGTCCTCTCCTACGCATATACCCCAGACCACTCACAAGTGTAGAGCAAAGAAGTTGGCTAAGATGCGGAGTGTAGCCTTGTTGGTAAAAATGGAAAAACAGAAACAATCTCAATATCTATTAACAAAAGAAAAATATGAAGAACTTGATATAGAATGAGATTATCATAGAGTAGGTAAATTTAATAAACTGTAGCCAAATGTATAAAGATAAATCAGTCTCAAATGTACTGTTGACCAAAAAAAAAAGGAAAGTTGCAGATTATTATGCACAGAATAATTATATTTCTTTAAAGTTTTAAAAACACTCCAAATTCTGCTTCTATGGCTTAGGGACACAGGCATATTTGAAAAGTATGGGATTGATACAGGCTGACTTGAGGAGAGTAGTTAACTTGAATGAGATCAGGGGAAGGAGGGCTCCAACGATCTACAATGTTGTGTTCCTTTCAGAAAAAGCATGGTGGTCCGGGGTCAGCAAACCAGGCCTCATGGCCCCAGTTCAGCTGTCTTCCTGTTTTTTTCCAACCCTCGAGCTAAGGCTGGTTTTTAATGGTTATATAAAAACAGATAATAGCCTCTATTTGGCCTCTTGGCCCACAAGGTCTAAAACCTTCACTCTCTGGCCCACTAAGAAAAAGTTTGCCAACCCCTGTTCTCGTCATTATGGGGAAATAGAAGAGAATCGGGGTGGGTCCCCTGTTATTTGTTATACTTGTTTCTGTTCTCTTCGGTAGGTGAATGTTCATCATGAAAAGTGAGTTCTTTTCCAGTTCTCCTGGGTCCCTGCTGGCTGTCTGCCCTCTTTTCTTTCCATGGCTTCCAGTCTCTTTGAAAGACAGCCAGCACGTCTTCATTTTCTCCCTCTTCATTCATCTTTCAGCCCCCTGTGATCCGGCTGCCACGGCAAGCACAACACTCAGCCGCTCTGCCCGAGTCAGCAGTGCCTCCTGAGAGCTGAACCCAAACGGCCCGTTTCCGTCTTTATCTTCGGTTTCTCTCTGTAGCCCTTAACGTAATTAATCAGTTATTGAAACCCTCCTCTTCCTTGGCTCTTATGAGGTCATTTTCTTCTTGGTCTCCTGTGAGTCTGGTTGTTCCTTTCAGGTTTGGGGTTGAGATCTTTCTCTTCCACCTGTTCCTTTCATCTTTTTCTTTTCTCTTCTTACTCTTTCCATCATTTCAGGGCCATGTCTTCCATTTTCTTGGCTTCCATCTCAGTCCTTGGCTGATGACTTGCCCCGTATCACTTCCAGTCAGGTCTGAAGGCCCAGCCCCAGTCCTGCATCTTGATCATCTATCCTCCTTGGAGATGTCCCAGGGGCCTTGGGCTCAGCCTGGCCAAAACAGAACTCTTTCTCTACTCCCTGCTGGTTTAAGCCCTTCTTAGCTCTCACCTAGGGTACGTCATCAACTTCTTAACTAGTCTTCTTGGCTTTGTCTCCTCTCCAACTGCATTTCATATAACCTCCAGAATGATGGTTCTCTAACAAAAATGTGATGATTTTTCTCTTGTACTTACCCCTTCAGTGGTTTTGCGTTTCCTTTGGATAGATTCCAGTCTCCCTGGCATCATCACAAGGCCCTTTATAAGCTTGTGCCGAGCTCCTTTCCTGCTGGCCCTTCCCACTGCACATCCCGTGATACATGTACTTGAATGTGCCAAGCTCTGTTGGGCCATGGAGTCTTTCCACGGGGGCATTTCCAGCTGCAATGCCTTTGCAGCCATCATTGCTTGACGAATCCTGAGATTCAATTCAGTGATCACTTCCTCTGTGAAGATCTCCTGAATCCCCCACCCCTAATGCAATGAGTGTCTTCCCCTCCCGAGTCCTCATGACGTTCTGTACCCAAACCTGTTGCAGCTTTTATGAAACTGTCATGTGACTATTAATTTGGATGCCGTTGTCCCTGCTTACCCACCGCTTCCCCGGGAAATGGTCTCATTCACCTTTATGTCCCAGAATAGGGCCTGGTGCCTAGCAGGGACATGAATGACGTGAAATTTATTCAGTCGCCCAAGACATACTTGTGTTTCTGACAAAGTTATAATCATTTCAGTAATACAATGTGGTGAAAACTGGATGCATGTGATTTTTTTGTTAATCCAGTTTTATTCTAAAATGTTAACTCTCTCAAATCATTTGGTCCGGGAATCGTTCAGTTCTGGCTCCTCACACCAAACAGGCCACAGCCATTCCTCCTCCTCCTGCGGAGAAAGCTTCATGGCTGCATCCGTGAGTAGTTCCGAGAACGCCTTCTGTCCACCTCCCTCTCAGAATATGGAGGGAAGTTCAGGAGAGAAGCATTGAGTGGCATGACAATTTGCAGAAAATCCAAGTAGTTTTAGAAGTACTTTTGAAAAAAAAATGGAGAATATAAGTTTCGTAGACATGAAATTTCAAGCCAGTAAGAACTGATTTGAAAACTTGAAAAAAAAAATTTGTAACATAAAAAGGATGGAAGAGTCTGCCTCAGGTGCTGAGGACATCACAGAAGGACTTCCTGAGAAGTTAAAGAGGTGGTTGGAAAGGAGAGCTATCCACCAGAGTAGGGTCTGATGGGTGGTAGTATTTTTTTTTCCCATAAAACAAAACCAATTAATCTAGTTTGTTTTAGAAATCTGATTTTTTTCTATATTTCTTTATTTTATATAAATTAAAACCATCTTTATTATTTCCTATTTCCCCATTCCATTGTGGTTTTCAGAAACAGGAGTCCAGCAATTAATAGGGTTTGCTGATTCCCCCCCTCCCCCCGACATCACTGTTTATTAATTTAAAATCTATTTATTCTTTTCTAAAAATTATGCTTATTTGTCTATGATTAAGATGGCTAGCCTAGTGGTAAAAAAATGCACCTGCACTGCAGGAGATCTGGATTCAGTCCCTGGGTTGGGAAGATCCCTGGTGAAGGGCATGGCACCCCACTGCAGTACTCTTGCCTGGAGAATCCCATGGACAGATGAGCCTGGCAGGCTACAGTCCAGGTGGTCGCACAGAGTTGGACACGACTGAAGTGACTTCACTTTCACTTTCATGCATTGGAGAAGGAACTGGCAACCCAGTCCAGTGTTCTTGCCTGGAGAATCCCAGGGGCGGGAGAGCCTGGTGGGCTGCTGTTTATGGGGTCGCACAGAGTTGGACATGACTGAACTGACTTAGCAGCAGCAGTAGCAGCAGAAGCGACTTAACAAGCATGCAAGATGGCCAGAAGGCTTCCCAGGTGGCGCTCGTGGTAAAGAACCCACCTGCCAATGCAGGAGACAAAAGAGACTCTGGTTTGATGCCTGGGTTGGGAAGATCCCCAGGAGGAGGGCACAGCAACCCACTCCAGTATTCTTGCCTGGAGAATCCCATGGACAGAGGAGCCTGGCGGGCTATAGTCCATGGGGTCGCATAGAAATGAACATGACTGAGGCGACTTAGCTTGCATGCACGCAAGATGGCCAGATTTAGCAAATAATATAAAACACTCAGATAGATATAAATTTTAAATCAACAAAAAAATTTTAGTATAACTATACCCCATGTAATTTATTGTAAGTATACATATAAATATTACATATTTTTAAAAAATTATTTGTTGTTTACCTGATATTCAAATTTAACAGATGTCCCATATTTTATCTAGTAACTCTATTTATGATTAGATGATCTTTTGCCAAGCAAAGACTACTCCTATTTTGGAGCATCGCTAAACCCAGAGACATATTGACTATGTAGCCAGTTAACAAATACTAGAAGAATATTTAAACTGAGTCCTAGATCAGTCATTTAAATAACAAGGAATTATCACTATAAAAAAAATAATTAAAACAAACAAAAAAATCTTGGTGATAAAGTAGAAGAAATCAGGACTACAAGGGTGGATCCACTTTAAAGCATATTTTGATGTAATTAGTCTCATTAAAAACAAATTGAGAAAAAAGTCATGGGGTATATTAATAAATGCAGAAAGGATGTGGACAGAAGAGAGTGAGGCTAGCACATCAGAAGGTCAACCAGCAGTGTTAAAACTCTGAGGGGGCTTCTCTGGTGGCTCTGTATAAAGAACCCATTTACCAGTGCGGGAGACACGGGTTCGATCCCTGGTCTGGGAAGATCCCTCATCCACAGAGCAACTAAGCCTGTGTGCTCCAGAGCCCAGGGGTCACAGCTTCTGAAGCCTGCCTGCCCTGGAGCCCGTGCTCCGAAACCAAAGAAGCCACCGCAGTGAAAAGCTGTGGCACCACCAGAAACAGTAGCCCCTGCTCTCTGCAACCAGAGAAAAGCCCACGCGACAACAAAGACCCAGCACAGCCGAAAATAAATCAATAAGATTCTAAGAAAAGACGGGTAGAATTGTCATAAAAATAGTACTTATGACCAACCTGAATACTTTTCCATCACTTAAGAATCTTTTTAAAATTTTTAAAAATACTTTTCACACTGCTATATATAAAATGGGTTATAAGGACCTACTGTAGAGCACAGGGAACTCTGCTCTGTATAACCTATATGGGAAAAAAAATCTGTAATGCTCTGTAATAACCTTTATGGGAAAGAAATCTGAAAAAGAGTGGGTATATGTCCATGGATAACTGACCCACTCTGCCGTACACCTAAAACTAACACAGCATTGTAAATCAACCATGCTATGCTATGCTAAGTCACTTCAGTCGTGTCCGACTCTGTGTGACCCCATAGACGGCAGCCCACCAGGTTCCCCGGCCCCTGGGATTCTCCAGGCAAGAACACTGGAGTGGGTATTCTGCCACTAACCTTCGCTGATTTTGCACTGAGTCTGTTCAACCAACTTTTTATTCTTCTTCAAGCATAATGTCAGAAAAAACATCCTGAGTGAATATTTTCACTTATTAAAAGTTGTCCAGTATGTAGTGAACAGAGCTTACAGAGGAATTAAGAGTCCCTCCACCCCTAGTCCTGCTCCCCAGAGAGGGTTCAGTCACTCGGACTTTATGGGGGGAACCCTAAGACACACCTGATTCCAAAGCCAAAGCCAACCAACAGAAAGAAAACCCCAAAAGCTAGAAATGTGAAATCTCATTATTAGAGGTTCTTGTCTTTTCACTCAGTTCCTCTCAATTCCCAGTGTTTTCTTTTTTTAAATTCAGATGCGTTTCTGAGAAAACTGCTGTAGATCCCTTTTCTGTCTCTGACTAAGAACACACTGTGCGTGTTCCTGGAAGGGGGTTGATTGAAGAAGAAGATATCCAACTCTTGATAAAAAGGCGTGATGCCTGTCTAGCACTTTGCCTCCAACTCATCTGGCCTTTCTCCTAAACAACTATTCAATAAACGGCAGCCACCCGGCAGACAGGGCTCCCTGTGCTGCAGAGAGATGGGGGGGCGATGGTGGAGGAGACAGCCAATAAACGAACAAGTACAGGGGAGAAATCACATCAGATAATAAACAGTTCACAGTACTATTTCAAAACCAAGTGAACTGGAGAAGGGACTTGCCCTTGAGAACGTGCCCCATGCTCCCACTGGCATGGTGTCCCAGGGCAGCCTCTGGTCCACGCCAGAGCCCTGACATCAAGGATGTGGTCCGTCTGCTTGGCATCAGTAACCCCTGCATCAGCATAGCCATCCTCCCCCGCAGCCTGGCTGGGGCCTGGGGTGTCTGGTAATGTTGTTTGTTCCTGTTTTATTCCCATTTTGCCCCTGACCACATCACAGTCAGATGTCACAGATGCTGAACAACTGATTAAAAAAAAAATAGACTGTTTGACAAGTACATACACAGGTATTTTTATTGTTAAGGTATAGTTGATTTCAGTTCAGTTCAGTTCAGTTGCTCAGTCATGTCCAACTCTCCGTGACCCCATGAATCACAGCACGCCAGGCCTCCCTGTCTATCACCAACTCCCGGAGTTCACTCAAACTCACGTGCATCGAGGCAGTGATGCCATCCAGCCATCTCATCCTCTGTTGTCCCCTTCTCCTCCTGCCCCCAATCCCTCCCAGCATCAGAGTCTTTTCCAATGAGTCAACTCTTTGCATGAGGTGGCCAAAGTATTGGAGTTTCAGCTTTAGCATCAGTCCTTCCAAAGTAATCCCAGGGCTGATCTCCTTCAGAATGGACTGGTTGGATCTCCTTGCAGTCCAAGGGACTCTCAAGAGTCTTCTCCAACACCACAGTTCAAAAGCATCAATTCTTCAGCACTCAGCTTTCTTCACAGTCCAACTCTCACATCCATACATGACCACTGGAAAAACCATAGCCTTGACTAGACGGACCTTTGTTGGCAAACTAATGTCTCTGCTTTTGAATATGCTATCTAGGTTGGTCGTAACTTTCCTTCCAAGGAGTAAGCATCTTTTAATTTCATGGCTGCAGTCACCATCTGCAGTGATTTTGGAGCCCCCAAAAATAAAGTTTGACACTGTTTCCACTGCTCCCCCATCTATTTCCCATGAAGTGATGGGACTGGATGCCATGATCTTAGTTTTCTGAATGTTGAGCTTTAAGCCAACTTTTTCACTCTCCTCTTTCACTTTTATCAAAAGGCTTTTTATTTCCTCTTCACTTTCTGCCATAAGGGTGGTGTCATCTGCATATCTGAGGTTATTGATATTTTTCCTGGCAATCTTGATTCCAGCTTGTGCTTCTTCTAGCCCAGTGTTTCTCATGATGTACTGTGCATATAAGTTAAATAAGCAGAGGGACAATATACAGCCTTGATGTACTTCTTTTCCTATTTGGAACCAGTCTGTTGTTCCATGTCCAGTTCTAACTGTTGCTTCCTGACCTGCATATAGGTTTCTCAAGAGGCAGGTCAGGTGGTCTGGTATTCCCATCTCTTTCAGAATTTTCCACAGTTTATTGTGATGCACACAGTTAAAGGCTTTGGCATAGTCAGTAAAGCAGAAATAGATGTTTTTCTGGAGTCGATTTACATTATTGTATTAGTTTTAGGTGTACAGCATAATGGTTCAGTATTTTTATAGATTATACTCCAAGTTATTACAAGATAATGGGCTTCCCTGATAGCTCAGTTGGTAAAGAATCTGCCTGCAATGCAGGAGACCCCAATTGGATTCCTGGATTAGGAAGATCCACTGGAGAAGGGATGGGCTACCCACTCCAGTATTCTTGGCCTTCCCTGTGGCTCAGCTGGTAAAGAATCTGCCTGCTGCTGGAGACTTGGGTTTGATCTCTAGGTTGGGAAGATCCCCTGGAGAAGAGAAAGGCTACCCACTCCAGTATTCTGGCCTGGAGAATTTCATGGACTGTATAGTCTATAGGGTCGCAAAGAGTTGGACACGACTGAGCCACTTTCCCTTTCTTCACTTTCAGTGGCTGTGATTCCCTGTGTTGTACAATATGTCTGTACTGCTGATCTATTTTATACAGTAGTCTGCCTCTCTTAGCCCCGTATCTCTAATCTGTCTCTCCCCACTTCGGTCTCCTCACTGTAACCACTAGTTTGTTTTCTGTATCTGTAAATCTATTTCTGTTCAGATTCCACGTATAAGCGATATCATACAGCACTCTCGTCTGACTTATCTCATTACGCATCATATTCTCTCGGCCCATCCATGCTGCCGCAGAAGGCGGAATTTCATGCTTTCACGGCTGAGTGGCACCCCACTGTCTACATGTCCCGCATCTTCACCTGTTCGTCTGTTGATGGACACTTGGGTTGCTTCCATATCTTGGCTGTTGTAAGTAGTGCTGCTGTGACGATTGGGATACATGCATCTTTTTAAATTAGTATTTTCTGAATATATACCCAGAGTATATATTGGATATATATATATATAGTATATGCTGGATCACATGGGAGTTCTATTTTTAGTTTTTTGAGAATATTTCATATTGTTCTGCACAGTGGCTGCATCAACGTATGTTCCCACCAACAGTGTAGGAGGGTTCCCTTTTCTCCACACCCTCGTCAACATTTGTTATTTGTAGATTTTTTGATGATGGCCATACTGACAGGTGTGAGGTAGTATCTCACTGTGGTTTTGATTAGCATTTCCTTATAATTAGTGATACTGAGCATCTTTTCTTGTGCCTGTTGGTCATTGTACGTCTTCTTTGGAAACATATCTTCAGGTCCACTGCCCATTTTCTGATTGGGTTATTTGTTTTTTTGATATTGAGTTGTGTGAGCTGTTTATATATTTTGGATATTAATCTCTTGTCAGTCATATCATTTGCAAATATTTTTGCACATTCTGTAGATTGTCTTTGTTTTGTAGGTGGTTTCCTTTGCTGTGCAAAAACTTTTCAGTAATTAGGTCCTATTTGTTTATTTCTTTTGCCTTGAGAGACAGATCTAAAAATATATTGTGGTGTATTCTGAAATCTGGGAGGGTTTGCTTCCAGCTTTGTTCTTTTTCTTCAGGATTTCTTTCATGATTCTGGGTCTTTTATGGTTCCATATGAATTGTAGGATTAGTTGTTCTAGTTCTGTGAAAAATGTCATGGGTATTTTGATAGGAATTGCATTAAACCTGTAGATTATTTTGGGTAGTGTGGCCATTTTAATAGTATTAATTCTTCCAATCCAAGAGTATGGGATGTCTTTCCATTTTTTTGTATCGTCTTCAATTTCTTTCATCAGTGTTTTATAGTTTTCAGTGTATAGGTCTTTCACCTCCTTGGTTAAGTTTATTCCAAGGTATTTAATTCTTTCTGATACAATTTTAAACAGGATTTTAGAAAACTTTCTGTTTCTGATAGTTCATTATTAGTGTATAGAAATACAACAGTTTTCTATATATTCATCTTGTATCCTGAAACTTTGCTGAATTAATTCATTAGTTCTAATAGTTTGGAGCTGGAGGCTTTAGGGTTTTTATATAAAGTATCATGTGATCTGCAAGTAGTGACAGTTTTATTCTTTCCTTCCAATTTCAATGCCAGAGTACACCTTATTAATTTTGCTCCCAAAGACGTCTTTCTCTGTAGGGTTCTCCAGTCATCTTTGAAGCGAATAGACTGTCTTCATGAATAACAGCAAATTAAAGTTAATTGAATTATGATTTAACTCAGTAATTTTCAGCCCAGCATAAATACTTAATGGACTCACCTAGGGAGCTTTAATAACATACCATTGCCCAGGCCACGACCTCGGATGTCCTCGGGAACCGGTTTTGAGTGGACCTTAAACAGCACCAGGCGCTGTCAGTGTGCAGAGCGCCGTGAGTTGCCATGGGTGTGACTGATACCTAAACGCAACCCCATGAGGTTGTCTGCGCCACTCAAACCATGGTTCTCAAGGTATGGCCCCTAGACCAGTAGCATGAGCGTTTTATTAGAGGTGAAAGTTCCTGGTCCCATCCCAGACCTGCTGAATCAGAAGCTCTGGGGACAATGTCTAGCCGTGAGTGTTGGGGGGTGGGGGCACCCTCCTGGTGATTCTGGTACACGCTGATGTAGGTGGACTGCTGTGTGGGTAGTCCAGCGGTTACTTTTGCTTGAGGTGAGGTTTTAAGCTCCGGCATGATCTCTCGTTAATGCCTCGAAGTCACATAATAAGGCATGATTGTCACAGCTCTCTCTAGTATATCCAGGCCAGAGGCTCTCAGAGGGTCAAGGCTTCAGCGATGCTTTTTAAACAATCATGTTCTTATGACACAGTGGGCAGCTGCTGGGAGCTGGGAATCCACTCCCTATCCCGATTCTCCTCCGGTTCACCAAGAAGGAACATAGAGAAAGAGGTTGTAGGCTGGGGAAGGTCAGGAGTGGACAGGGTTTGGAGCCATGGTCCTCAAGCTTGGCTGCACATTGGAGTCTGTAAAGGATTCTGAGACCTGGGTTCAGACCGAATACCACAGGTATTCGGATGTACTGACTAGGGCTGGGCTGAAAGGTCCCCAGGTGACTAATACTCAGCCGAGGCTGAGAAGCTGGAGGGTGTCTCAGTTTGGTTTGATCCTGCCTTCCTACGAATCTGGCTCTTTTCCATAGACAGAGGTACAGGGTTAATGGAAAGTGGGTAGGCTTCTTTGGCTTGGTTTTCTTGAGCATCCTGAAATCCTAAATCAAGTTTCTCCACCGAGCAGGACAGCATTTGACTACCTGATACCTGCTCTGTGGGTGTGTGTGTGAGTGTGTGGGTGTGTGTTTCATTTCACTACCTGAATTATAAGATGGTTTCAACCATCTGCGTGTTGGAATCAATGTAAGTGAAAGAATGGGGCATCTGACAGAGGTCCAGTATGCTTCTGACATTCTGAGTTTAATAATATTCTCTCACCAGTGTTATATTTTACGTTGTAATACGAGTGTGCCAACCTTTCAGTGGCTATATAACACTTTCGTTTAAACTTTAAACATGAGAGCTTGATTGTGCATTTGTTCCACTTTCAAAAGGAGAAGTTAGTGAGTTTGCTTCACCAGGAAGCAGAGTCACTTCCACTTGGGGACAAGGTGTGGGGCTGCAACAAGGGGGCGAGGTGCCTGCTTGGTTGCCGAGCTGCCAGGCTCACCTCGGGCATTTCCTCCCTTTGCCCACGTATGAGGATCCCCCCCAGAGTCCTCACCGGATGTCTGAGACACACATCCCAGCTGTGTTTGTATGGATATTATAGTCTTTTGTGACTCTGTGCACTGTCCAGTTATCTGGTAATTTTAAGATTAAAAGTAAAATGAATATTGCAGCTTAATTTCATTGCTTGAATGACCATTCCCATCACCTCCTGTTAATGCTCCATTTTGTGAGGAGAGAGAGAGATGGTGAAAAGATCGCTCTGGGGAGGCTTTGCATGGGAGGCCCCTGGAAGAGGAGAGTCCTAGCAGACCTGCGTTGAGTCCCACCCCCTCCCCCGCCCCCAGCGCTGGCCAGGTTCAAGGTCACATCCGCAGCCCTGCCCACAGCCCTTCTGGTTTCAACAGTAAGTCCGGTTCTTTCTTCCGCTTTCTTCTCTTCTGCACTTTGCCGGCGGCTGCCACTATCCCTTCTCAGGCTTGAACCTCTTTTTTTTCTGCAGCTTCTTCAGTTTTACACTCTGCCCCCACCCCCAGGCCACACCCCTTTTTTCTGAAATACGTCCTCTTGTAGATAGAAAGACAATAATAAAATAGAGAAGTTATACCGGACAGATGAGTCTCCTGGGGAACAGAGAACAGATCAGTCTAGAATGGGAAAACAGACTGGGCGGAGGATGAATAGCGACCTTCCAAGGCCAGTGTGAAGGAGGCCCCTGTGGGACACACAGCATCTCGCAGCTGGGATGCCTGTACCCTTCGTGTGATCACTGTGGGGTGGGCTGGGCTGGTGGCCCCCTTTGGGGCCTTTTAGGAAAGGTACAACTGGAGGAGAAAGAGGCTCTTTCCAGGCCCCACGATGCAAGAAGACATCCATCCAGTCGGCGCTCAGCACAGGAACCGGCCCTGTACATTATGCAGGCGACGCGCTGCAGACTCACTTCCAGAAAGAGTGTGGGTTCGTCCATAGTGGAGGTGGACCTCTGAGTTTCTAAAATGTTGTACTTTTACCAAGAAGCATGGGATGGGAGGATGGCTTCCACAGGAACTCACCACTGACGGTTATGGGCCTGACCTAGTGTTTCCTAGAAAAGGCAAGGTGCAGGGGGCTGTCTGGGCCACACGGTGATCCACTGGTTTAGGAGCTGCTCTCAGCCCGCAGGTCACAGGGGGAACCGCTGTCATGCTTGGGAGAAATTCCCAACCTGCCCTCCTTGGCTCCACTCCCGCCCTGCTCTTGTGACCTCGGGATCCTCTCTGGTCTCCACCTCTGTCCCCCGTGTGACTTACTCCTGGCTAGGGACTTGATCGGAGAAGGCAATGGCACCCCACTCCAGTACTCTTGCCTGGAAAATCCCATGGATGGAGGAGCCTGGTAGGCTGCAGTCCATGGGGTCGCTAAGTGTTGGGCACGACTGAGCAACTTCACTTTCACTTTTCACTTTCATGCATTGGAGAAGGAAATGGCAACCCACTCCAGTGTTCTTGCCTGGAGAATCCCAGGGACAGAGGAGCCTAGTGGGCTGCCGTCTATGGGGTCACACAGAGTCGGACACGACTGAAGCGACTTAGCAGCAGCAGGGACTTGATACGTGGCCCGCCCCAGGTTTTCAGCTCCGCCTTTGAGGACATTTGATGCTCTTGGCACAAACTCTTGGGCTGATCCCCAATGTTTTCAACTTTCCCATCAGAGATGCCCTGGGTACCAGCCCTTCCCCAGTGTAGTTTCTGCCAGTCCTCATTGTGTGGGCACTGGGCTGGTGTTGTTGTGGAGTAGATGTTAGGGCAGACCCCCAAGAGTAGTTTGGCGCTGCACGCTCGCCCTCTCCCCACTCTGGAGATGGTGCTGCACACGAGCAAACTGGCAGGTGTGCTGGTGTGACTGTGGCCATGGGAAACACAAACTTCCAAACAAAGAAAGGACCTGAGTCCCCGTCAACAGGAATAGATGGCGATACAGCAAATAATGGGAGGAAAAGGCAACTCTCTAGATACAGACATGGAATAATCCTCAAAATCTAATTTTAAGTGGAAAAAAAAAAAAAAAAAACAAGGGGCAGCACACTATATAACGTTTGCTACCATTTGTGTTAAAAAAGGAAACAGGAAATGATACTTATACTAGTATATGCAGAGAGTTTTCTGGAAGGCGGCAGGAAAGAGTGGTTACCTCTGGGGAAAACTGAGGAAAGGGTGTCGTGAAGCGTCCTCTCTCAACTTAGCGCTGTGTTTGCAGCGCCTGTCAAAAAGTCAAACTGAAGACAAGATAAATGCTTCCGAATCAACACAGAGATGTGGAACTAGAGGGGAACTTGGGGAGATAGAGACGAGCCTAGAACATTTAGCCAATCCTTAGTTGTACAGATTAGAACATTTAGCCATTAAGGGGATTTACCAAATCCCCATAATTGCTGAGTGAGTAGAGCCCCACGGTCATGGGCAACCGTGCTCAAGGGTGGGCAGCCTCACAGCCCTGTGGGTCACCTGCACTCCTGCGTTCACAGACGCACTGTCTACAGTGACCAAGACGTGGAGACAGCCTCGACGCCCATCGCTGATGAGTGCATAAAGAAGACATGGAACATCACTCAGGCACGAAAAAGAAGATGCCATTTTCAGCAGCATAAGTGAACCTATAATGAAGATTATTTATTGCCTTAAGTGAAATAAATCAGAGAGAGGAAGACAAATATTTTATAATATCACTTACACATGGACTCTAAAATATGACACACATGGACCTACGTACAAAGAGAAACAGACACAGACTTATGTGCCAAGGGTTATGGTTGCACAGGCTTATGGTTGCCAAGGGTTATGGTTGCACAGGCTTATGGTTGCCAAGGGGGAGAAGGGGAGGGGAGGGAAGGAAGGATTGGGAGTTTGGGATTAACAGATGCAAACCATTATACATAGAATGGATAAACAGTAAAGTCCTACTACATTGAATATCCAATTATAAGCCATAATGGAAAAGAATATTCAGTTAAATTCAGTTCAGTCGCTCAGTCATGTCCGACTCTTTGCAACCCCATGGACCACAGCACGCCAGGCCTCCCTGCCCATCACCAACTCCCGGAGTTTACTCAAACTCATGTCCATTGAGTCAGTGATGCCATCCAACCATCTCATCCTTTGTTGTCCCCTTCTCCTCCCGCCTTCAATCTTGCCCAGCATCAGGGTCTTTTCAAATGAGTCAGTTCTTCACATCAGGTAGCCAAAGTATTGGAATTTCAGCTTCAACATCAGTCCTTCCAATGAATACTCAGGACTGATTTCCTTTACGATGGACTGGGTTGGATCTCCTTGCAGTCCAAGGGACTCTCAAGAGTCTTCTCTAACACCACAGTTCAAAAGCATCAGTTCTTCAGTGCTCAGCTTTCTTCACAGTCCAACTCTCACATTCATACATGACTACTGGAAAAACCATAGGCTTGACTAGATGGACCTTTGTTGGCAAAGTAATGTCTCTGCTTTTTAATATGCTATCTAGGTTGGTCATAGCTTGTCTTCCAAGGAGCAAGTGTCTTAATTTCATGGCTGCAGTCACCATCTGCAGTGATTTTGGAGTCCCACCCCCCACCAAAAAAAAAAGGTCTGTCACTGTTTTCATTGTTTCCCCATCTATTTCCCATGAAGTGATGGGACTGGATGCCATGATCTTAGTTTTGTGAATGTTGAACTTTAAGCCAACTTTTTCACTCTCCTCTTTCACTTTCATCAAGAGGCTTTTTAGTTCTTTGCTTTCTGCCATAAGCGTGATATCATCTGTGTATCTGAGGTTATTGATATTTCTTCCAGCAATCTTGATTCCAGCTTATGCTTCATGCAGCCCAGCATTTCTCATGACGTACTCTGCATATAAGTTAAATAAGCACAGTGACAGTATATAGCCTTGATTTACTCTTTTCTCGGTTTGGAACCAGTCTGTTGTTCCATGTCCAGTTCTAACTGTTGCTTCTTGACCTGCATACAGGTTTCTCAGGAGGCAAGTCAGATGGTCTGGTATTCCCATCTCTTTCAGAATTTTCCACAGTTGGTCATGATCCACACAGTCAAAGGCTTTGGCATAATCAATAAAGCAGAAGTAGATGTTTTTCTGGAACTCTCTTGCTTTTTCGATGATCCAATGGCAATTTGATCTCTGGCTTCTCTGCCTAAATCCAGCTTGAACACAGTTGATGTACTGATGAAGCCTGGCTTGGAAAATTTTGAGCATTACTTTGCTAGCATTTGAGATGAGTCTAATTGGGCAGTAGTTTAAGTATTCTTTGGCATTGCCTTTCTTTGGGATTGCAATGAAAACCGACCTTTTCCAGTCCTATGGCCACTGCTGAATTTTCCAAATTTGCTGGATTCTGAGTGCAGCACTTCACAGCATCATCTTTTAGGATTTGAAATAGCTCAACTGGAATTCCATTACCTCCACTACCTTTGTTTGAGGTGATGCTTCCTAAGGCCTACTTGACTTCACATTCAAGGCTGTCTGGCTCTAGGTGAGTGATCACACCATTGTGGTTATCTGGGTTGTGAAGATATTTTTTGTAAGTTCTTCTGTGTATTCTTGCCACCTCTTCTTAATATCTTCTGTTTCTGTTAGGTCCATACCATTTCTGTCCTTTATTGAGCCCGTCTTTGCATGAAATGTTCCCTTGGTATCTCTAATTTTCTTGAAGAGATCTCTAGTCTTTCCCATTCTATTGTTTTCCTCTGTTTCTTCGCTTTGATCACTGAGGAAGGCTTTCTTATCTCTCCTTGCTATTCTTTGTACTTCAATAACAGTTTTTTAAAAAATCCTGTGTATCAGTAGAACTGCCAGTTATCAGGGTTATGCCATAGGGCGAGACATTTGAGACTGTTTCTTTGTTTGTATTGTGAACAATGAACTTGGGAAGATTGTTAGATGGTGCGTATTTATCCTGGTACCAGAATACTCTATCAACATCTAATAAATGACTGTTATTTATTATTTGAAGCTATCACAGTATTGTTTGGGGAGGGAAGGGTATAAGGAAGGTTGTCACAGGCGTGTGTGAAGATGAAGACTTGCAGGGTAAAGAAAAAGCACACACGGAGAACCCTTGACTCATTTATTTAAACAATCACTAAAGAATCAGAGAGAGTAAATGATGGTTAAATGGAGAACATGTTAGAGTGTGTGTGAGGGGTGCTGGGGAGAAAATTTCACTCCAGAACGTCACTAAGAGCCACTTGTCACCAGCTCTGTCACTTGTGCTAAGAAAGAAATGTGCACAAGCCAGGACCATCTGTGAGCGTCTCCATTTCTCTTTCATGCCTGATTGTCCAACAGCCTCATGATTCTTGCTAGCTTATTTTTTTTCCAGTTCTGTCCTCTTCTGGGGCAGGTGTGACTGAGAGTGCTGTGTGTTCTACTGGGAACTAGTCCACCTTCCGTGGAGAGGCTGGAAGGATCCTGTCCTCTGGGCAGTTCTGCTCACAGCCGCCTGGCCCTGGGAGCGCAGTGAGAGCCCTCCCTCCCTCTTTGTGCCAGAAATCTGCCTTCGTGTGGGCTGAGGGGCAAGAACGTGAGGCTCCCTCTCTTGGTCACCACTTCATCATTTGTAATCATCCCATTCCTGCCTGATGGGAAGGAAAGTACCATGTGAGGTTCCAAGCTCAAGTTCTTCTATCGGCCCTCCGGGGTTTAAATCTTCACTCCTCCACGATAACTTTGTGGGTATGGGCTAGTTGTGTAACCTCCCTGCCGCAGCTGCTATCTGAAAAAGTGATGGGAACAAAATGAGATAATCTGGCACAAGGCAGAGCATAAGACTTGGCTCTCAGTAAATTACTTGTAAAAGTTAGCATGAAATAGTAGCAGTAGCAATAGCAATGGCAGAAGTAAATAAACAAAAGAAATAAGAAGGAGGTCTGGGTATTGGAGGAAGGTCCTCATCACCAACCACATGTGTGTATGTGCCACTGTCCCTGTGGCCCACCATTTCCCTCGCAGCATATTGTCTTTGCTGGCCTAGGTTACCAATGAAGAATGATGTTTGATTCGATAGTTCTGCGAGCAGAGTGATATGTCAAATCTTTTAACAAATACATTATTGACTTACCTTATTTCAAAGACATAAATGTAGAATGAGGTCGCTTAACCGTGAGGACAGAAGTCAATAAATGGTAGATATTTTTTGAGTCCTGCTTTTGGTGTATACACATGAGGAATACCAGTTACTTAGCAGTTTGTAATTGATTCTGATTGTTTGGGGTGGCATTGACTGATATGATTACCAAGTGGATCCCCTGGTCGTGGAGAAATTGAAGTGTTTATATAGCTGAAAAATTAGACTGTGATCAAACAAATATTTTTATATTTGACATGTGGAGAGCTAAGGCCTAAGCTGGCCATGCTGTGGCCCGTCGGTCATTCTCTGGGAGGTGGCCTAACCTGCAGTACTGAGCGTAGCTTCAGGCAGTGGACATCTTCATTTGAAGAGTATCTTTCACCTTAGGAAGAACTTTCATATAAATTATCTCATTGTTGTAGCCTCAGCTAATATGCTCTTTTTCACAATTGGTTCCCACCTGAATGATAGGCAACGCTGTAGTACCACGATGGGAGGAAAACCTGACTGTGGTCACGACAGAGCCAGGCGAGGAAGGATTTTTTCAAATAATCCCCTAGCTACTAGTCCTTTCCTGTCCTGTGATGAACCAAAGGATGGTTTTCCAGCACAATCCAAAGTCCCAACAGAATAAACCTATTAATAGGGCAGGTTCTAAAGAGTCATATTATTCAGTAAATTTAAATGTTGGTGCAGTTTCCTTAGTTTTTAAGGGAACATCCCCTTGAGAATTTCACTTTACAAGAAAAATACACATGGTATTTTTAAAAACATTTATTTGTTGATTTTTGTCCGTGTTGGGTCTTTGCTCCCGCAAGGGCTTTCTCTAGCTGCGGAGAGCAGGGACTACACTCTCTAGTTGCGGTGCACAGGTTTCTCATGGGCGGCTTCTCTTGTTGGGGAGCACAGGCTCTAGGGCATGAGGGCATCAGTAGCCGTGGAAGTGGGCTCAACAGTTGCATCACCAGGGCTCTAGAGTACAGGCTCAGGAGTTGCGGCTTAGTTGCTCCTTGACATGTGAGAGACTTCCTGGATCAGGGATCAAACCCATGTCTCCTGCATCTAGGAGAAGGCAGTGGCACCCCACTCCAGTACTCTTGCCTGGAAAATCCCATGGATGGAGGAGCCTGGTATGCTACAGTCCATGGGGTCGCTAAGAGTCGGACACGACTGAACGACTTCACTTTCACTTTTCACTTTCAGGCATTGGAGAAGGAAATGGCAACCCACTCCAGTGTTCTTGCCTGGAGAATCCCAGGGACGGGGGAGCCTGGTGGGCTGCTGTCTCTGGGGTCGCACAGAGTCGGACACGACTGAAGCGACTTAGCAGCAGCATAGCATATCCTGGAATATTGTGCTAGATACTGCAAAGCTTCTCAATGCCCTTTGCTGAAGTGCATCTGAACTGCCTGCCTTTGTGGGAGGTTTATCTCTGGGTTCTGGTTCCATGTTGAATGTACTCCCAGCTTGAGCTCCATTTATGTTCGATCAATACTCTGTGTCATGCTGAACTGGAAGACCAAATCCAGTGGATCAAGTTTCTTGCTGGATGCATGGAGGGTAAGTTTCAGATCATTGAAAACATACCGTACTAGCTTGGTCTCCATGACAGTCTCAATTTTGTTTGTGTTCCCACAGGAGAGGAGGACACAGAACTGTCAGGAGACGCGCTCCCAGGCACAGGAGTCCTGGATGAAGAGTCAGAGGCTCTAAGCACACTTGCTTCAGTGACCACAGAACCTTACATCACCAATATAAATGTTACCCTGATTGAGGAAGACACAGAGCACTTAGAGTTTATATTAATGGTGTTGATCCCAGTGCTTTTACTGTCTCTCCTACTTCTATCAGCGATACTCCTTGTAATATACCACAAAAGAAAAAGGAATAAACAAGGTAAATATTTTGCCCGTTCTCATTTCTAGACAACTGCTCCATGTGTTCATGAATAATTGATAAAACAATACTTTCTGCTTCCACACAGAGCCCTCTAGCCAAGGATCTCAGAGTGTTTTACAGACACGTGAGTATTATTCTAACACCTGCCTGGAGATGGGATGGGGTGGGAAAAGAAACTGAGATGTTTTTAAGTGAAGCAACTACATAAAATAATGAGTGATGACTTGTTTCAGTGACATTTTCCAGAGTTTAGAAATGTCATATACCTTTCTATTTAAAAACAGAAAGAGAGAATGCCTTCAGCCTAAACTGAAAATTGAAATACACAGCTTCCATCTCTGTATCTAACCTGGTGAGGGCCTTGTGTAATTTGGGCCAGTGTTGGTCAGTGTACCCAGTTGTGGATGTGACTGGTGATAGAGGCAAAGTCTGATGCTATAAGGAGCAATATTGCATAGGAACCTGGAATGTTAGGTCCATGAATCAAGGTAAATTGGAAGTGGTCAGACAGGAGATGGCTAGAGTGAATGTTGACATTTTAGGAATCAGCGAACTAAAATGGACTGGAATGGGTGAATTTAACTCAGATGACCATTATATTTACTACTGTGGGCAAGAATCCCTTAGAAGAAATGGAGTAGCCATCATAGTCAACGAAAGAGTCTGAAATGCAGTACTTGGGTGCAATCTCAAAAACGACAGAATGATCTCTGTTCATTTCCAAGGCAAACCATTGAATATCATGGTAATCCAAGTCTATGTCCTGACCAGAGGAGCCTGGTAGGCTACAGTCCATGGGATCACAAAGAGTTGGACACGACTGAGCGACTTCACTTTCATGCCCCGACCAGTAATGCTGAAGAAGCTGAAGTGGAACGGTTCTATGAAGACCTAAAAGACCTTCTAGAACTAACACCCAAAAAAGATGTCCTTTTCATTATAGGGGACTGGAATGCAAAAGTAGGAAGTCAAGAAACACTTGGAGTAACAGGCAAATTTGCCCTTGGAGTACAGAATGAAGCAGGGCAAAGGCTAATAGAATTTTGCCAAGATAACGCACTGGTCAGAGCAAACACCCTCTTCCAACAACACAAGAGAAGACTCTAAACATGGACATTACCAGATAGTCAATACTGAAATCAGATTGGTTATATCCTTTGCAGTCAAAGATGGAGAAGCTCTATACAGTCAGCAAAACAAGACTGGGAGCTGACTGTGGCTCAGATCATGAACTCCTTACTGCAAAATTCAGACTTAAATTGAAGAAAGTAGGGAAAACCACTAGCCCATTCAGATATGACCTAAATCAAATCCCTTACGATTATACAGTGGAAGTGAGAAATAGACTGAAGGGATTAGATCTGATATAATGCCTGAAGAACTATGGACAGAGATTCATGACATTGTACAGAAGACAGGGATCAAGACCATCCCCAAGAAAAAGCAATGCAAAAAAGCAAAATGGCTGTCTCAGGAGGTCTTAACAAATAGCTGAGAAAAGAAGAGAAGCAAAAAGCAAAGGAGAAATGGAAAGATATACCCATTTGAATGCAGAGTTCCAAAGAATAGCAAGGAGAGATAAGAAAGCCTTCCTCAGTGATCAGTGCAAAGAAATAGAGGAAAACAATAGAATGGGAAAGACTAGAGATCTCTTCAAGAAAATTAGAGATACCAAGGGAACATTTCATGCAAAGAAGGGCTCAATACAGGACAGAAATGGTATGGACCTAACAGAAACAGAAGATATTAAGAAGAGGTGGCAAGAATACATAGAACTGTACAAAAAAGATCTTCACGACCAAGATAATCACGAAGGTGTGATCACTCACCTAGAGCCAGACATCCTGGAATGTGAAGTCAAGTGGGCCTTAAGAAGCATCACTACAAACAAAGCTAGCGGAGGTGATGGAATTCCAGTTGAGCTATTTCAAATCCTAAAAGATGATGCTGTGAAAGTGCTGCACTCAATATGCCAGCAAATTTGGAAAACTCAGCAGTGGCCACAGGACTGGAAAAGGTCAGTTTTCATTCCAATCCCAAAGAAAGGCAATGCTAAAGAATGTTCAGCATGAAAAAAAAAAAAAAAATGTTCAAACTACTGCACAATTGCACTCATCTCACACGCTAGTAAAGTAATGCTCAAAATTCTCCAAGCCAGGCTTCAACAGTACATGAACTGTGAACTTCCACATGTTCAAGCTGGATTTAGAAAAGGCAGAGGAATCAGAGGTCAAATAGCCAAAATCCGTTGGATCATCAAAAAACCAAGAGAGTTCCAGAAAAACATCTACTTCTGCTTTATTGACTAGACCAAAGCTTTTGACTGTGTGGATCATGACAAACTGGAAAATTCTGAAAGAGATGGTAATACCAGACCACCTGACCTGCCTCTTGAGAAATCTATATGCATGTCAGGAAGCAACAGTTAGAACTGGACATGGAACAACAGACTGGTTCCAAATAGGGAAAGGAGTACGTCAAGGCTGTATATTGTCACTCTGCTTATTTAACTTATATGCACAGTACCTCATGAGAAACGCTGGGCTGCATGAAGCATAAGCTGGAGTCAAGATTGCCGGGAGAAATATCAATAACCTCAGATATGCAGATGACACCACGCTTATGGCAGAAAGTGAGGAGGAACTAAAAAGCCTCTTGATGAAAGTGAAAGAGGAGAGTGAAAAAGTTAGCTTAAAGCTCAACATTCAGAAAACTAAGATCATGTCATCCAGTCCCATCACTTCATGGCAAATAGATGGGGAAACAGTGGAAATAGTGACAGACTTTATTTTTTTGGGCTCCAGAATCACTGCAAATGGTGACTGCAGCCATGAAATTAAGACACTTGCTCCTTGGAAGACAAGCTATGACCAACCTAGATAGCATATTAAAAAGCAGAGGTATTACTTTGCCAACAAAGGTCCATCTAGTCAAAGCTATGGTTTTTCCAGTAGTCATGTATGGATGTGAGAGTTGGACTATAAAGAAAGCTGAGTGCCGAAAAATTGATGCTTTTGAACTGTGGTGTTGGAGAAGACTCTTGAGAGTCCCTTGGACTGCAAGGAGATCTAACCAGTCCATCCTAAAGGAAATCAGTCCTGAGTATTCATTGGAAGCTGAAACTCTAATACTTTGGCCACCTGATGTGAAGAACTGACTCATTTGAAAAGACCAGATTGAAGGCAGGAGGAGATTGAGCAAGATTGAAGGCAGGAGGAGAAGGGGACGACAGAGGATGAGATGGTTGGATGGCATCACTGACTCAATGGACATGAGTTTGAGTAAACTCCAGGAGTTCGTGATGGGCAGGGAGGCCTGGCCTGCTGCAGTCCATGGGGTTGCAAAGAGTCGGACACCACTGAGCAACTGAACTGAACTGAACTGGTCAGTATAACACTTTCTGACCTTTGGAGGAGACGGTCAGGCTGGTGAAGCCTGACTGGGGGCCTGGTAGCCAGGCTGGCATCCTGGAGTCATCACCATGAGAAGAGGATTCTTCCTTCCGTATTTTGTCACAGGTACTGTTTTCTCTACCATGCCACACACCCATTTGATCTTGAAAAGGCCATGGTTCTTAGTCCTATGAAAGCTATGCTAACTTTTAAAATGAAATTCCTAATCGGCTAAAGATATAAATAGTAAACCAATAGTAAATAGTAAACCATCAGTAGTAAACCAATCTGATAGATCATTCCCTGGGTCAGTGATACACTCTGAGAAGATTCACTTCCAATGCCAGGATTTTCAAATACAAGTTTTAGGATGGTTCTGAGTCCAAAGCCAACTTGGGTTCTTTTGGCTAATGCTGCTAAAAATGACTCCAATTAGATTTTCAAGTTGAAGCCTTTAGGCATTCCAAAAATCACTCAAGGTTGATAAGATGTATATTTATACGTGCATACAAAACTCACTTTTTGTCTTTCACATCCACTAACAGGCGACCCCTGTCTTTGAGGGCATGCCTTAGGCCTGCAGGTCCCCACCCCATCCTTGTACCAGGAGAAGCTTTAAGCTCGTGCAGAGCTGTAAATGGTCGTTTTCCATTATGCCAACAGGTAGGGCAAACGTGAACTGGGAAGGAAGCACTGACGTACATTACCTTTCATGGCAAGGATGATGTAATAGATTCCAAGAAAGTAGGAAATACACATTTCTCCACTGCTTGCAATTTCAGGGTGACCTAATAACAGCGATCACGTGGGAGCTCTTTTGTAAGGCAGAGAAAAAGAAAAAGCAAACAGAGATGCCTGGATCTTTTTTTTTTTCAAATTAAGGAAAGTAGGACTTCCCAGGTGGTCCAGTGGCTAAGACTCCATGCTCCCAATGCACGGGGCCCTGGTTCGATCCCCGGTCAGGGAATTAGAGCCCCATGCTGTAACTAAGACCCAGCACAGCCAAATAAAAACAAAAACAAAAAATAAAGTAGGGAAAGTAGAATTTCCTGCCCAAACCGTAGGCTACAGCTGGTCTTACCTAACAGAGTCCTGGGGTTGGGGGAGTTTGGGGTTGACTAGTCAAATGGTCATGCTCTAAGGCACTAAATCCAGAAAGGGATTTTTCACTGAACTTCATCTCGAGTCGCTCAAGATTCAAAAGCCATTCACAAGTAAGCACTGACCTTGGACAGGGTCCGGGTGTTTGTGCCGCTCCCTTCCCTAAGGCCTCGGTACCTGGTTGATGCTTTGACTTCTGTCTGGAATTTCCTTCTTGGCTGCTTGGCAGACTGCCGCCCCAGTCTACAATGCGCAGTTCTAAGGTTTTTATGAAGAGCTGGGTACTCAGACCCCAGGCAAAATTAATCACCCCCTCTTGACTGTGTTCACACTTACTTTGCACAGTCGTGGACACTGTCATCGGCTGGTGACTTGCCTTTTTCTGGGCCTCTCTTTCTTATTAGGTGATGTTCTCTTTAAGGTCCGAAAGAACCAGGAACTTGTCTTACTCGTCTTGTGGAGTAGTGTGGCAGGAAGGTTATAGGCACAGATTCTGGAATATTCTGCTTAATTGGCTTTTCTATTTCCTCGTTTTGTAACCTCTGGTTCAGTTTACTCATCTGTTAAATGGGCAAAACTCAGTACCACCTCGTAGAGTTGTTGGGAGAATTAAGTGGATTCATTTATGTAAAGCAGTTAGGAAAAAACGGTACCGGCATATTTTAAGTGGAAGCTAATTATTTTTACCCCTTTATCTCGCAGAGTGCCTTGCCCAACACATTACTAGCTGCTCAATACATGTGTATTGCAGAGATGAGTTGATGAAAGAATGTGAGAACTTTTTTTAGAGAACACATTCTCAGAGGTAAAAGTAAACTTGCGCATTATTCTTAACACAAATTGGCACATTGTTTTTAATTTAAATGAGCCTCACCTTAAGAAAACACAAATGGAAAACTTAGAATTTCAAAGCAGTTGCTTATCACCAAAGTTCTAGGTCAAGAGAGCTGTATTTGAATATCTTCTTTTACTCACCATTCCTTTAATATAGATACAGATGGTTAACGATGAACCTCTCTTCAGACAGCTAAAACATTCACAAACATTGCCCACCAAAATCCACCCATTCATATTTAACATTATAATACAAGGCAGTAAAAGGAGACTATTAAAATGAACAGAATTTGATTTAAATATATTTTTTATTTATCTTTCCAGGAAAAATAAAACTGTCATACTGGGTCAGACCAGCATGTTGTTTGGAAAGTTCTCAAAGGAACATTTTGTGGCAGGTCAGAGAGGATGTCGTGTGCTTAAGCATAGACTACAGCGTGATGTATTCTTCTGCACCAAGAAATGTCTTGAAATTTGACAGCTGGGGAGCATTTGGCCAACATTTTTGGAAAGAATACTTCACCTGCAGGGGAATTACCCTTTTTTCTTTGGCCCCGCCTGTTCCGTGTCCAGGAAAAGGGAAGGCTATGGAGTGACTCAGTGTACAATGGCCCTTCTCCCCAGACTCGCAGGCATTAGATCTGCAGTTGTTATTATTTAATATTTATTAGGTGTCTTGATGGGCTGCCTCTCTGGGAAAGAGCTGCAGGGGAAACAGCTGGCAGTAAAGCATCGCTTTAAACAGGCTGTGGCTCCAGGACACCTGGCTCGGCTCACTCTCCAGAAAGACACTCGCGTTGAGCACGGAAGCCAGATAAGCAAGATGGTCTCCTGCTGCGCTCCGGCCCCGGCCCCGCCCTGCGCTGCTCCCGTCGGCTGCGCAGGGAGGGCAGCCGGGAGGGGGACCCGGGGGCCAAAGGGGCGTCCTGTGGGAGGAGGAGGTGTCCTGACGGAGGAGGGCAGGAAATGGCAGGGCTGTAGGAGGCAAAATGGAATCAAGTGCAGGTGGGGGGCTGTGTGAGAGCCTCGGGGGCGCACAGGGAGTAGGTGGCTGTTAATAAAGAGACGAAGCCAGGTGGAGTGGAGCGGGCAGGGCTTGATTGCCGGGGACGGGTAATTGGTCTCCCTCCCGGTTTAATGCTCTGCTCGGGGGCGCCCTCCCAGATGTTTTCACGTTGCCATGGCGGCCGGGGCAGGGGTAATGGCCGTGGAGCAGGGGAGATGAAGCCACAGGAGGCTTTTTGCTCTGTTTGAATACTGATTACAGGAGCTTCGCATTCGGTGCATCTGGAGCACTTTTGTAATGGGTTTTTAAACTTTTCCATCATCTGCACGCAGGTCTAGCTCCAGCTCACAGAGAAGCCTGCAGGCATCCAGATTAGAAAGATAAATCCACCCCCTCGAGGGTCGGGCTGTGGGGCTGTTTGTTCTGAAAGAAATTAGTAAGGGGCTATTAAGCAGGGAAAGAGGGGGAGCAGGGAGGCGGTAGTGACAAAACAGGGGCATTTTTGTGGGTCACCTGTGAAGGAGGTTCGGTATAGGAGCTTTATTTATAGTAAAATCCTTTAAGGAAAGAGCCTGTAAATGTTAGATGAAAAATGCATGTATATAACAATAAGGTGAACATCCCTCCCTTTCCCAGTCTAAGTGTCCAGAGGAGTCGGGTGTCTGCAGGAAGCTTCAGATACTTGCCCAAGAGTGGGAGGACACACGCTACAGCCCCTCCAAGGGAAGCAGTGATGGCGTGAAACTGGCAACGGTGCCCAGCTTCCTGGGGTTAGTGGTGCCATTAAAGCTTGCCAGCCCACAGGAAATTACAGCGGCTCCTGGCTGCCAGGAGCTCGGTTCCAGGTGTCTGCTGGCTGTGCTGCCTCGCTGGGGGCCTCCCCTCTGCCCACCAGACAAAGGAGGCCTCTGATGGCTGAGAATCAAGACCATTTGACTATTCAGTGGATCTCTGTAAAGCAGTGTGCTTCTCAGTGGTTTTTCACATCATAAGAGGTGCAGTGGGGCTGTGCTGTCCACTCATTGGCCATCACTGCCTCGTTTCTCTGGGTGCATCTGTTCCCCTGCCAAGCAAAAGAGAGGCTGAACTGGGGCACTGGGCTCTAATTCTTGCCACATGTTCATCTGGAATCTGATCCACAAACAAGCCATTTTGCAGACTGTCACCTGACGCATCTCAACTGAAGCAACCAACAGCAAGCTTGTCGGAAGTTTCACTATTATGAGATGCTAAATCCAAAACATTGGGCACGAATTTAAACCCAGAGTTGGACGATCCAGATGAAGACCTGTTCATTTATTCAGTTCACATGGGGTGTTTGTCGGGTACAGTGCAAGCTGAATGAGGGGAGATGTTGCAGTGAACAAGGCAGACATGATCCTGCCCTTTGGGAGCTATGTATGGTCTAGTAGGAGAGACAGACAATGAAGAGTTAACCAGAGAACCTGATTGAAGGCAAATTGTGGCGGACACTATGAAGGGGCAAAGAGAAGCTGAGCTGGCAAAGATGCGCCCTGTTTCAGACAGAGGAGATGGAGGAGGCCTCTCTGAGGAAAGCTGATGTAATGGGGCAAAGGACTCTTGTGCCTGCCATACAGAAAGCCAGGCTCTGACAGTGGGAGTCTGCAGCAAAGGAAGGGTTTATTACAGGTTGCCATGAAAGTGGGCAGGAGAGAAGCCTCAGATCCACTCCAATTTGGTGGTTGAGTTTGGGGTGTTTTTAAAGGAGAAGAGCAAAGAGGCTGCCATTAATCATCAACTGTGACATTTCTTAATCATGATTTTGGGAGTCAGGATGTCTCTGGTTTATGATTCTCTGGCCAGGTGGGCCATGGCTGGGGGTCCGTGAGCTTCTCTTGTCCTGGAGAGACAACCTGAGTTTGTGCTTTAATGATGACATATTCACAGCCATTTTAGTCATCGGACGCTGGTTGATTAATGTTCAGTTAGCCCAGGATTGAGGTCAGAGGGAACAAGAAAGGAAGAGAAATTAATCAACTGGCAGGGGTCCTTCTGTCTTGGGGGGTTGGTTTCACCGAGACCAGAAGGCTGTGAGGGGTACAGCCGTACAAAGAGCAGGGGTGAGAGGAGGGTACCGAGGGGAGCCTGGGATGGATGTCCTGCATCCTACTCCGTGACAGGGGGACCGGGTCACAGAGTTCAGTTTGCTGTGTCACAAGGAGATGAGAGAGCAGTTGTTTAAATGCTCTCAGAGGATCACTAGACCTAAAAGAAAGATTTCACATAGACGGGACCTCATTTCAAAATGGCAATCTGCCCTTGATTGACGTAGAAGTTAACTATAGCCCCTTTCAAAACGTAATCTCTTGGAAGTCATTTCCGCGCTTTGTAGAGGAGATTTCAGCTGATGTGGAAATAAAAAGTTGTTACACATACTGAACACTAACATGACTTTTATATTTACTATCTTTTAGATGAACTGGGAAGTGAAAACGTGAAAGTGTAAGTCCCCCCCACCCCCAGCCCGTGTCCAGTTCAGCTTTGGGGTGGACCACGATGTTGGCGGGGGGCGGGTGGTGGTGAGCAGATCAAAGGGCCAGATTTTCAGGAGTTCTGGTTTTGACAGCCCTGGCGGGGCCTTCCTGCTTCCCGAACCCCAAGAAAATGTGCTGGAGTCCCACACCTCACCACAGGACAGGGGATCTGATGGGGGAGAAGGTCCTCTGTTCAGAAAAGAACCTTTTTCTGACTGCTATCAATTCCAAATGCATCGGTGATTGAGTATTCTGACTCTGGGTGTATTTCAAGGACATAAGTTCATTTATTCTGATTAAAAAATTTATCACCAGGGACGAGATTTTAGTTGGTATTAAAGGAGGGGAACCCTAGTAGAAGCCCGGAGTTTATATGTTGAGAAGAAGATCCTGGTGGGGAGTGGGGCAGGAAGAGGAATGGAGGTGGCAGGAGGGGATGGGGAGAGAGGATTCTGCCTGGAGGAGAGGCCTGGGGCGCTGTCACCGTCTCTCTGTCTCCCCCCACACTCCCCTGTGCTTGTTTGGACCCTAGGCCGGCCTCCTCTGCAGGGGCAGCCAGTGGATCAGAGCAGGTGGGCCGCTCCCCCAATCCTACCTACATTAACTGGGGCCTCTTCCTTCCCCAAGGAGAGCTGAACCCCAGCCCGGGAGGGCCCTGGATTTCTGAGCACAAGGGCTCCATTTCTTCTAGGCAGGAAAGCCTGGAAAGGGAAGGGCGAGGTGGTGAAAGTGGCCCGTCCATCAGCCTCCTGACCTGGAGTGCTGATCAAAAACCCCCAAAGATGGGGAAGTGAAATTGAGCAAGGCTAAAATAAAATGCTAAATGTGGCAACTCCTTGGAGGAGCCTCAGACTCATCTCAGTACCTTCAGGGGAGCCAGCTCTCCTGGGCTTCCTCTCAGCCCATCATCAGTAATGGACGAAGGTATATTTTCGTTTTTGCTTTTTAGTTTGGTCCTCTTGAATAGAGCAAACGCCTAGATTACCCTAGAGCTTAAGATGTTGAATCAAGTTCACCTTCCTCACAGTCAACAGCCTAGGCTGTCCTCAAACAAAATTTAGCACATCACAAAACATGTTGGTTTTGTCTTTTGTTTTGTCTTTCCAACAAGCTCTTGACTTTCTCTCTCTAGCCCTATTTTTGAGGAAGACACACCCTCTGTGATGGAAATAGAAATGGAAGAGCTTGATAAATGGATGAACAGCATGAACCGAAACGGTATGTGGTGTGGAATAACCGAAGGTGGCTTTTTCTGTGCTCTGGTAAGAGGAGGCTGCCCCCTCTTCATAACTATGCCCTTGGATCCTGGGTGGGACCCTGTGAGCCCACCTACCTTACTTCCAGCACATGCAAGGAGTTAGCTGGGGCCTGACCATCCCCAAATACATAGTTTAATTATTGCATCAGTTGTTGCCACTTAGTGTATTTTTGCACATGTTTTTCAAGTGGACTTTTTCAAGAAGAAAATGGACTGTGTTTTTTTTTCAAGTGAGGAAATCTCTTGAGACCAAACTCTCTGGAAAAAGTTAGCATCCGGCATTACCGGAAGTATTATAGAGTTTAGAGACCTGTGATTTTAATGTGTGTATAGATGTAAAACTTTATCAGATATAGTTTACATAGATCTGAGCTATAGGCACTAGCCATTAACTTAAAATTTTAAAAACTTAAAGTTTAAAGCTTCATACCTTAGTCACTTTAGCCACCTGTGTCTAATGGCTATTATATTAGACTGTGCAAATCTAGAACGCTCCCTTTATTGTAGAAAGTGCTATTGGACTTTGCTAGCAGAGATAGTAATATGAATATCCCATTATAACTTAATTTCCAGTTGATATCTGACAGTAATTGTAGTATGTGTTCCTTGCTGGTGGTGGTTTAGTGCTAAATCATGTCTGACTCTTGCAACTCCATGGACTGTAGCCCACCAGGTTCCTCTGTCCGTGGGGTTTCCCAGGCAAGAATACTGGAGTCGGTAGCTATTTCCTTTGCCAGGAGATCTTCCAGACCCAGGGGTCGAACCCTGGTCTCCTGCATTGCAGGCAGATTCTTTCCCACTGAGCCACCAGGGAAGCCCATACTTTTTATTAAATCAATATTTGGACTTAAAAATGATGACAGCTGTTTTTTTTTTTTCCTATTTTTAATTTCTCTAAAAAATCAATACATTATCTTACTGCTCGTGTTAAATTAATACAATCCACTATTTATATTATCATACCACTTGCTTTTGTTTTGTTTTTTTTAAACATTTATCTAAAAAAAAACAAAAAACAAAAAACCCGGGGATCTGTCAGATTCAACAATGAACAATGGAGTTCTCAAAAACCAGATACTCGTTATCGGAATTTTTGTACCAGAGGCTCATCAAGGTGAATATTCCAAAAGATGAAAACTACTTAACTAACATGGACAATTTTGGGGAAGAATGGCTTGATAAAGCATTTGAGGATAGGGGTGAGTCACTGAGATAATCCTTAGAGTAGTTTCCTTTTGTGGCTTTTAGTTTATAAAAGTAATGTACATACACAGCAGAATTTGGAAAATGAAAAAAAAAAAGGTAGAATGAAGAAAAAATTTCTACCACCCAAGATAATCTCAATATTTTGGTGTATTTCCTTTTTTGTGGCTGAGATAATTGTAATTCAAGTCATGGTCCTGTTACAATCACTAAAACCATTTCCATTTGACAACTAAAGAAGAGAGTTGTTTGGACACATCGGTGATAGATCCAGCAGATTTCCCTCCCTTGAAAACAGCAGACATGTAACGGGAGAAAATTCTGATGGCTTTAAGAAAGTCGGTTGTTCCCCACTTTACCTGCTTCTTGCTCCTGACTGAAGTCATTCTGCAGGCACAGCAGAACCTCGGTGAAGCTGTTTTATTCCAGCGTCTACCCTGAACTGTGCAGATTCTAGTCTTTGGAGCCCCTGGGGGGTTGTTCAGCAGCTGAACAGCCAAGCAGTGATGAATTGTGCCCTTTTCCGCTGAGGCCAGAGACATGCTGAAGTCTTGCATCTGCACCATTAGTGTTTTTTCCATTTCAAGAGCCTTGCCATGATTAATCTTTTAACCTCTGAAATTCCCTGGTGAGGCTATTTCTGCACAAGTAATGGGTCAGAGAGATATGATGTTCAACGGCACAAGTCTTGTGGATAAAAAGTAGAATTTCAGTGACTAATAATGAGCCCGGTTTTCTTCTGTCCTAGCTGACTATGAATGTTTACCTACTTTAGAGGAAGAAAAGGAACCAAACCTCAACAACCCAAGGTACTTCTTATTTCTACCACATATGCGAGTGGGGGAGGGGGGTTGGAGGCCACAGCTGAGGACTTTCACTCCCCTTCTCTGTGCCTATAAATTTTATGTGACTATTTTCATGGCCGTACATTGGTGTCTTGTGGAGAAATGGAAGTGTGGGTTATGGAAAACAGAAAAGTACAAAGTAAATATCTTAGTGATTCTTTATCTTTAGAAATAAATTAGTACGTATGTTTTCTTGCCCTTCTAAAGAGACACTGTTGAGTAGGCTTCTGCTTTAGTCCTAAAAGTTCCTGGTTATAACAAACTGCAGGTTTGTTTATCTTGGATGAATAGATGTTTGGTCAGGAAAACAGATGGAGGTGACAATCTCAGCAGGGTAACTGAACAAGAGTGGGTAAAAATGAACATATAACAAACGAAAGAAAAGAAATCCCCTTTAGGTTGGATCGTTCTTAGTGTTAGTGGCTCAGTAGTGTCCAACTCTTTGTGACCCCGAGGACTGTAGTCCCCCGGGCTCCTCTCTCCTCGGGATTCTCCAGGTAAGAATACTGGCTGCTGCTGCTAAGTCGCTTCAGTCGTGTCCGACTCTGTGCGACGCCGTAGACGGCAGCCCACCAGGCTCCTCCGTCCCTGGGATTCTCCAAGCAAGAACCCTGGAGTGGGTTGACAGTTCCTTCTCCAGTGCGTGAAAGTGAAAAGTGAAAGTGAAGTCGCTCAGTCGTGTCCGACTCTTAGTGACCACGTGGACTGCAGCCTACCAGGATCCTCTGTCCATGGGATTTTCCAGGCAAGAGTACTGGAGTGGGGTGCCATCGCCTTCTCCAGTGGGTTGCTATTCCCTCCTTCAAGGGATCTTCCTGGCTGAGGGATCAAACCCATGTCTTCCACATTGCAGGTGGATTCTTTACCATCTGAGCCACCAGGGGAGAGAAATTAAATGAGAATTTTAGAACTCTAATATTGTGGCCACCTGATGCGAAGAACTGACTCACTGGTAAAGACCCTGATGTTCGGAAAGATTGAAGGCAGGAGGAGAAGGGGACGACAGAGGATGAGATGGTTGGATGGCATCACCAACTCAATGGACGTGAGTTTAAGTAAACTCCGTGTGTTGGTGATGGACAGGGAAGCCTGGCGTGCTGCAGTCCATGGCGTCACAGAGTCAGACAAGACTGAGCGACTGAACTGAACTGAACTGAACAAAAACCCATATTCTGTTCTACCACTAGGTGGCTCTGCTTGATAGAAAATTTTAGTGCACCAGGGCAGGCGTGTTCTTCAGCCTGCCACAATTTTGTTTAAATTGTATTATCTTTTGTGAGGATAGAAATGATCATGTTTGGGTGTTTTTGATCAGAGAATTGTCAGTCAGGACTTGGGCCGTGCTGGTAGGAAATAGGATTGATGATTCAGCAAGTCAGGGACTTGCTCTGTAGAGCACGGCTGTGATTTGGTGGGGCGGGGGTGCTGAATTGTTGATGGGGTGACTCTAAGATGACCAGTGAGCAGGGAACTTGACTGAGCGCATAACTGAGATGTCAGACTTCCATAAGAATAAATTTTCAAAGCAGCATAAATACCCACCCCGTCTCCCTCCAGGTTAACCAGAGAGCCTACACTAGTCACCTGAATTGGGTCCAGAGTGTAGTTACTTTTCATAAGCAGTTCCTGAAGCCAGCATGTTGCAGGGAAAGACTGGTTACTAGACAGTGATTGAGGCAGTCAGATGTTTGACTTGTTCTGCTTCTTCTGCTAAACCTTGCCTGGGAAGTCAGGCCACCACAGTCTTAGTGGGTCAAACCTCCGCCCTAATGCAGAATCTACATCTTGTTGTAGATGTCAGTTATTGTTACCTCTGTAGGTGCTTGCATATTAAAACTCATCACTGGTTCAGGAAAGAGTTTATCCTATTTAAATGAGTTATCAGACATTAACAAGCAGATGAAAGAAAATACACTAGTGAGATTATCACAAAGCACATTACCAAGAAATATTTTCCTTGCATTTTTACCTAAAATGAACATCTATGTGTGTCCAGTATAGGGCCCAGATCACCATTAAACCCCTGTAAGTATCTTATTATTGAATCTCTGATGGGCACCCTCTAAAGATGTGAAATGTCATTGGTTTTTATATACCTGCCTCTTGTTCTTTGAAATTATTGGCAACAGAGGAGAGACTTAATGTTAGAAATTGTATGATGGTAAAAGCTTTTTAGAAGTAACACTTCTTTGAAATATTGAGAGGCTGGTCTCCTAAATAAGTTCTACCACATTTCACCTGTAAGGCAAAAAGCCTTAACCTATTTGGAGAGCTGGTTTATACTCAATTATTGTTTTTAAAGGGAATGTCTACATTCCTCTGCTGGTCCAGTGCTTTCTGTTTTAATTCACAAGACAGCTGTCAGGCCATCACTTCATTCTTTCTTGATGAAGCCAGGACCAGAGTTATAGACCGAAAGTGGCAAGTCCCCAGTCTTTGGTGTTGGAGACACTGTCTGATTACTCCAAAGGGTATCTTGATATTGCAAAGCAAATTTAGTTTTTATTCACTAAAACTCATAAGAGTGCAAAGCACTTAGAACAAACCTTGGTACAAAATTAGCTCTGAGTTAATATTAGTTATTCTTAATTATTATTAAAAAGTTAGAATTGATGTACATAAACACGTTGCCTTTTGGGTTAATGAGCTTGTGTTCCAAGGTCGAGGCTCATCTACTAAGCATTATTTTTGCCCCTGGTTCCCCTGGGGACTTCTTTTTGGAGCTTGCCAATCCTGAGAAATCATGAATTTATTTAATCCCCTAGGAAAGATCTGGAGACTAAGTTCCCCGTCCACTATCAGCATAGGTCCCATTCATGTCGATGATTTCAGAATAGCCATCTTAGAAGTTTGGAGGGTCTGAAAGGGTACATATTTTGGATTATCTCATAGTTTGTATAATCTTTCTTTTCCATCATGATTTTATTTACATCTCTCTTTTTTTTAAGTTGTCTTCATTACATTGATAATTGATGAAACATTTATTTGGAATTTCTAATCCAGGACAGAAAAAGGTCCTTTTTTTCTCTGACACGTTGTGAATCATTAGAGATATAGGTGGCAAGTGCATTGATCTTTGGGCTTAGATCAGACAGGTGGTTTTAAGACCTGCTTTGGATGCTCATTTGTTCTTTGTACTGAGACAAGTAACCTGAATTTTGTAAGGTTCGATCTTCCCATCTTGAAAAATGGATATAATGCCACCTATCCTCCTAGTTTCACAGGATCTTACGAGATAAAAAAACATTTTGGAAGTTTCAAAGCACCATGCAAATGAAATGATTTCTTTTATGCTCTGGCAATAGTTCTCTCCATCCTTTCCAGTCAGCTTTTTTTTTTTTTATTCGTCTATTTTGAGCAAATTTAGGTTCACAGCAAAATCCAGCAGAAGTACAGAGAAATCCCATACACCCTGGTCCCCACATACACAGCCCTCCCCACTGTTGACACCCCCACCAGAGTGGGACCTTTCTTACAGTTAGCCTCTTTTGAGACACCATTACCTCCAAAGTTCCCCAGTGGTTTCTTCCTTTACCATCTAAGCAATACCCAGGTGATTCTACTGCTTCAGAAAATGCAGTTCAGTTCAGTTCAGTTGCTCAGTCGTGTCCAGCTCTTTGCGACCCCATGAATCGCAGCACGCCAGGCCTCCCTGTCCATCACCAACTCCCGGAGTTTACCCAAACTCATGTCCATTGAGTCAGTGATGCCATCCAACCATCTCATCCTCTGTCGTCCCCTTCTCCCCCTGCCCTCAATCTTGCCCAATATCAGGGTCTTTTCAAATGAGTCAGTTCTTCGCATTAGGTGGCCAAAGTATTGGAGTTTCAACTTCAGCATCAGTCCTTCCAATGAACACTCAGGACTGGTCTCCTTTAGGATGGACTGGTTGGATTTCCTTGCAGTCCAAGGGACTCTCAAGAGTCTTCTCCAACATCACAGTTCTAAAGCATCAATTTTTCAGCATTCAGCTTTCTTTATAGTCCAATTCTCACATCCATACGTGACTACTGGAAAAACCATAGCCTTGACTAGACGGACCTTTGTTGGCAAAGTAATGTCTCTGCTTTTGAATATGCTATCTAGGTTGGTCATAACTTTCCTTCCAAGGAGTAAACGTCTTTTAATTTCATGGCTGCAGTCACCATCTGCAGTGATTTTGTAGCCCAGAAAAATAAAGTCTGACACTGTTTGCACTCTTTCCCCATCTATTTGCCATGAAGTGATGGGACTGGATGCCATGATCTTCGTTTTCTGAATGTTGAGCTTTAAGCCAACTTTTTCACTCTCATCTTTCACGTTCTTCAAGAGGCTCTTTAGTCCTTCTTCACTTCCTGCCATAAGGGTGGTGTTATCTGCATATCTGAGGTTATTGGTATTTCTCCCGGCAATCTTGATTCCAGCTTGTGCTTCCTCCAGCCCAGCGTTTCTCATGATGTACTCTGCAGTAAGTCCCCCACATAAGAACAAGTTCCATGCCAAGAGTGCGTTCATAAGTCCAGTTTTTGTTCATAAGTCCAACAAGTTAGCCTGGATACCCAACTAACACAATCACCTATATGCCACTGCTTTTGCGTTTGCTTCCGGACATCCTAGGCCTGACATAAAGATCCTGTACACTGTACTCTACATGGTCCTGTACAAGAAGTGCACAAAAGCACAGCCTCCTATAGAGGTTGCACGTACATGACAGTATGCACTAGATATGTGAACTGACTTATGTGATTAGACATTTGAACATGTGCTCGCATCTTTGAAAGTTTGCATCTTGAAGCTTTGTATGTAGGGGATTTGCTGTATATAGAAATCACTGGAGATTGAAGTGAATGGAAAGCACACTTTTCCATCCTGCTTAGATTAGCAGGAGGATGAGCAACTAAGACTTCGGGAGTCCATGTACTTGATGCTAGGGAGGCACCCTGACACGGAGCCTCTGTTATCCATAAAGTCCACTGTGCTCCTGGGAAAAAGGAGTTGATCTGGTCACCGTCCTACACTTAATGCAGTACCTTGTGCATTAAAGACTTTAACCCTTCAGCCTTCCCTTGTTTGGGTCCATAATCTCAGGCCTTTCAGAGCTTTTCCCGTTACTTTGCCTTGTCCTCCCTGAGTGGACATTTTTTTAAGCTGTGGAATCTAAAATTTCGCACAGGATTTTGGTAAGGGCCGCTGCTGCTGCTGCTGAGTCGCTTCAGTCGTGTCCGACTCTGTGCGACCCCATAGAGAGATGTACAAAGTATAATGGGAATTTTGCAGTATGGTTTTCATGTTTTCAAAAAAATCAGTGGGTAAAAACAGCAAAGGAATTGCGGGGGAAGGAGGATTCTAGCTCCTTATTTCCCACCTTAGCATGTTCTCCTGGAGTTCATACTTGTTATGTGCCAGGCCATGTACAAGGAACTGGGAACAGCGTCAGTGGAACAGTGTCCAAGGGGTGGGCAGGGCAGAGCAGAGGTCTATGCTGGAGTTGAAGAGAATTTCATCACTGACATTGCTCAGCCTTGCCAGTGCACGGTGAAAACACAAACAGATCCACTGAGTTGGTTTTATTGTTTAAACTCTCTGTAAAGAGTTCACTCCCTTATTGTCTACCCCCATCCTTACCATACCTTTTTTTTTTTTTAAACTTTACAATATTGTATTGGTTTTGCCAAATATCGAAATGAATCCGCCACAGGTATACATGTGTTCCCCATCCTGAACCCTCCTCCCTCCTCCCTCCCCTACCAAACCCTTTTGAATACCTCTGGATAGTGGCAAAAGCAAGATAGAATTCCTTTCATCCTGGTGCTTTTAGTCTGGGCAGCCTCTTCCTTCTTTATGAGGCCTTTGTAACCAGACAATTTCCTGAAAGCTCGGTGTTTCTGTCTCTGTAATCTTAAGTGAATAATCACAGAGAAGGAATTGCAAATATTAGCCAAGTGCCTGTCTTCTTTCCCTTTATGCCTGTTGGCCACAGTGATGATTTTACGTTGAGTAACAGCATTGGGAAGGATTAGGGGGAAATTAGATTTGGTTTCATCCAAGCAGATTTATAATTTTGAAATTACAATAATAACAAAATAATGAGAAATTTATTCTGGATGCCAGATGCCTAGGTACTACTTCCTAGGAAATTAACTAAGTCAGAAGGGGTAAGTAACAATATTGTGGTTTTGAAATAATTCTGTTATTCATTTTATGATTCATGTCAGCTCAATAATGTTGCAAAAATGTATCACTTCAGTATTTCTCAGGAAAATCCAGGTTAGCTTAATAGAGAACTTTTTAAATTTTCCCTGTTTCTTCCCTTCTCTTTGTTTTCCTTTCTTCTTTCTTTCTTTTTTTTTTTTTTTTTGAGAAAGTACAATCATGGATGTAGTTTTTCACAATATATTTATTGAGTACCTAATATTTGCCTGGCACAGTCCACATCATGCCAAGACAACCAGCTAAAAATGAAATAATCCATTTGAATAAACCTGGAACTTAGATTAAGTAATTTGTCCAAGTTTACCCAGGAAGTTTATGATGAAGCTCTAACTAGAGAAGAATTTCTTTGAAAATTGCATTTTCATTTTCTTTGATTAGTTAAAAGAGATGTTCCAAAAATGAAAAGACAAATTAGAGGTTTTTTTTTTAAAGAACCTTTAGCAGCAAGAAAGCCAGCCACCACGAGACTGATCTATGAAAGTCTTTGGTGGCCAATGAATCCGTCATGCAGTGCAGTCATTGACAAGACTGAACCATGAATTGCAAGAAAGCAGCAGTTTTGTGTGAACTCTTTTGGGCTCTCCACTGCAGTAAATCTCTGTGGCCACTTCCAATTACTTTATGGGTTTCTTTTCTCTTTTTCTCTCTAGTCCCAAAAGTCATTTAAAAGTCAACAAGTATTAAACGTTAAGTATATTAAGTGCCAACTGATTTCCCTCAAATCCAAGCTAAGTACCATGAGGGGTTCAAAGCAGCAGTTTATAATCCTGCAGTATGCTAACCTCAAATGACACGGCTAACCTGCAGCGGTGTGTGTGTATGTGCATCTTATACGTGTGTGTGGTGGGTGAGAGGAGATGTACTAAATTCAATCAACCACAGCCTTGCTTGAACAGTAGCCCAGATTGTGTCTACACTGTGGGCATGATCTATGTGTCTTGGACCAGTTCTAGGTCTGGCTCTGATGTCAGCCAGATGCGTGTCTCTATAATTCCACCCTGGGCCAAGCCTCTTATGGGAAGGAGTAGGGACGTGCTACTGATGAAAAGGAAGAGAGCATGAGCTAACTGTTACATGATTTCCTGCTAAATTGAACTCTGCTGCTGCTGCTGCTAAGTTGCTTCAGTCGTGTCCGAAAATTGAACTCTGGACTCCCTCAACCAAATGAGAGAGCATCATAACTCGAGAAAGGTTTAGCATAGGTTTATTGCATCTTGGGAGATAGAACATTGGCTGCTGTCAGAAAGAGGGACTGTTACAAGATAAACTGGTCAGAAGGGCAGAGATGGCTTAACAGATCCTGACTGCAATGAAGGGACAGTTAGGAAACGAGGTGTCAGAACTGTGCTTCCTCATTTGACTGGTGGCGTTCCATTAAATGCTTTCTTAAAAATCACCAGATGATGCTTTTTAGTCAATTCAATTGGTTTGTAGAGTTTGGAGGCCTGTTACCATACAGCTTTTGGGAAAGCTGTCCCACATTCTTAAAATACCTATCTAACACTCCGAGAAAAATCACTCACTCATGCTGCTGTCACAGATAAGTGACTAAAACCATACGAATTACCATCAAGGCAAGCAATAGAGGTTTGAAGCAGGATCACTGGTTTTGTCTGTTGCAATTCCGTGGCAGTCTGCCAAGATATTTTTAACAGGGAACTCTAGGATTTGCCAGAACTGAAAACGCCTGGGCTGATTCGATCGTTTCACAGAGATGATAAATAGCCACAAAAACAGCAGGGAACACATTTAAAGGAATGAGCAGGAGAGAGAATAATGCCTCCAGGCTCGGGGGTGGGTGGGGGCCAGGTCCAGGTTGCTGACGCGCTAACAGGCTGGATGGCTCTCACACCACCTGCAGCAGTCCCGTGTGAGAGTTGTGACCCTAGGAATGACCTGATGCCCCGCAGCTGAAGCAACTTGTATCCCCGCTGGGACTGTCTCTGGTGTGGCGCGCCTGGAACGCTGTCACAGTGCCCAGATCCATAAGCACGTAAGCTCCACATGTAAATATCACGCATGGAGTCTCGTGCTCTCTGATGCTTTAAATGAATGGGTTCTAGTTGGTAGACAGTCTCACATGCTAAGTCTACATGATCCTTGTAGAGTGTTCTAAGCAAACGACATTGAAGTACATTCTCTTCAGAAATTGCAAGTTTGGGGGCTTCCCTGGTGGCTCAGTGGTAAAGAACCTTCTTGTCAATGCAGGAGACACAGGTCCAAATCCTGGTCTGAGAAGACCCCACATGCTGCAAAGTAACTAAATCAGTGTGCCACAACTCCTGAGCCTGTACTCTGGAGCTTGTGAGCCGTAACGACTAACCCTGAGTGCCACAACTGCTGAAACCCTTTGCTCTGTAGCCCATGCTCTGCAACGAGAGGAGCCATTGCAGTGAGAAGCCCATGCACTGCAGCTGGAGAGTAGCCCCTGCTTGCCACAGTTAGAGAAAAACCCCGACAGCAATGAAGGCCAGCAAAACCCAAATAAGTAAATAAGATAAAATTATGTTTTCAAAAAAGAAACTGAGTTTGTTTTGGAGGATAGTTTCTTAAAGCCTTTGGATATGTGAAACAATGTTCGAGGTCAGGTTTAATGGACGAACATTCACTAGTGTAGAATCTTCACCATCAGAACATAGATTCCTGTGTCTGGAGGTCAGGCCCTTGGTATTGAGCTTTACCTACATTTCCTCATTGATTTTTTCCCAATACCCTGCTAAGGTACATGGTATTATTAGGTATGTTTTGCACACGAGATGAGATCACAAAATTTGAGCTGAGGAACGTTGGCTTGCCCAAGGTCACACAGCCAAGGAAGTGTCTGAGCCCTGATTCAAGCTCTGGTCACCTGACCCTGTGCTCCAAAAGCCCCCGTGAGCATTGGCTCAACCAGGAAAGAGGCCCACGAAGAGGAATCCCCTGCAAGTTTAATCAAAAGATGTATGGGGTACTAGAAAAAGAAAGTGTTCAGATTTTTATGGAGGAACATAAAAGATTTAAACAAATAGAGACATACTGTGTCTGAATGAAAGACTCAACATTAAAAAAATTTACATTTAGATTCAACTTAGTGTCTTAAAGAGCCCAATGGGCATTTCATCTGGAAGGATACTTGGGCACAAATAGCCAGGGTAATTCTAAAAGAAGAAAAAAGAACAATCCTGTATAGGTGGGTGGATTTGCAGGGAAAATGTCCAATAGTTAAAACTGTGTACACTCAGAGCTAAATAAGAAGTTTTAGTGGAATAGAGTATTCAAAACAGCCTCAAGTATATGTAAACATTTAATATGCTCTAAAAGTAGTGAATCATAGCAAGTGGAGTATTCAATAACTAGTCTTAAGACAACTGACTGACATTTGGAGGGAAATTTTAGAACTCACACTTTAGATTAAAATAGACTTCAGGTAAGTTTAAATGTGAAAAAGAAAGGAAAACTTCAGAAAAATTATAGATAAATATTACTATAATTGTAAAGTGAGGACTGGCTAAAAAGTCAGAAACTGTACCAGAAAGGAATAGACTTAACTACATTTAAAAAAACATGAATAAATATGTCAAAATTGCAAAAACAGAATTTAACATACTTAAACTTTCCCGGCTCTTTGAATGACATTACTTTAAGATAAACAGATATGCTCAATGCTCTTTGTTTCTGTAGCCAGTCTTTTTAAAAATCATAAAGATTACTTTTTGAAAAATTTTTAAAAAGCACAATAAATAAAAGTAGGAGGAAAAAGACAAACTAGGAAAAAGCATGTGCAGTATGTGTGATGAAGAAAAATGACTGCTATTGCTAATACATAAATCAATAAGAAGGCAATTATCCCATATGAGCAAAGAATGGTAATAAGCAATTTGGCAGAAGAAGAAGTTAAAATTACCAACAGAGCCTTGAAAAAAATCTTTAGTCTTCCTAGTAACAGAAAAAAGTAACACAGGAGGACATTAAGGTAAATATTATATTATTTTCACCTATTAAGTTTACAAAACTGAAAATAATAATATTAGAGAGAATGTTGGGGAAAGGATATTTCCCTAAAGGAAAGTGTCAGGAGAAGGTAAATTTTTAGGGAAGGGGGTTGACAGTGAACTGGTTAAGCTCTAAAACTGCATACATTTTAACCTAGAAATTCCTCTTAGATGTTTATACAAGGCTAACAACTGGAAGCATGCAAAGATGTAGCAATTTTTATAATAAATGAAAACTGAAAATTGGAAATAGCTTAAATGTTTAACAATAAGAATATGCCTAATTTTTTTTTAATCTAGTGTGCTCTGTAGTCACGAAAAGATATTGTATATTTATTAGCCAGGAAAGAGGTCTATAGATGAATGAGAGTGAAAAAAAGCAGATTATATTTCAATATGCATAATATGATTCCATTTTTGTATAAAAGTATGTATATCATTTGGAGAAGGCAATGGCATCCCACTCCAGTACTTTTGCCTAGAAAATCCCATGGACGGAGGAGCCTGGTAGGCTGCAGTCCATGGGGTTGTGAAGAGTCGGACACGACTGAGCAGATTCACTTTCACTTTTCACTTTCATGCATTGGAGAAGGAAATGGCAACCCACTCCAGTGTTCTTGCCTGGAGAATCCCAGGGACAGGGAAGCCTGGTGGGCTGACGTCTATGGGGCCGCACAGAGTCGGACACAACTGAAGCGACTTAGCAGCAGCATGTATATCATTATCACAGAAAGAATTTTGAAAAGTAAACACCAAAATGTTAACTGTAATGAGATTGTTAGTACTTTTATATTGTTTATTTGTACTGTCTATTTTCAACAATGAATATGGATTGGTTTTATAGTAATAGTTATAACAATATAATTAATTTCAAAAATCACTTTTCTTGTAACTGCTGGACACAGATCAGTCTTGTGGACAAAGAGGGATTGTGCCCCTTGCTGTACAGCCTTGTGTTTTGGTCTGCTTAGAGTAGCTGAAATGTCAAGATAAGGCGCAAAAGAAAAACATGCAATCCAGAGACTTATGCTCTGTAGAGATGAACTCCTGGATCTTAGAAATATTATCTTGCTACCACCCAATTTCCAAGAAATGAGGTCTCCTTGCCTAGTTTAAGAGGTGTGCAGGGTGACTTGTGAAATGGGTGTCACGTCTGCTCTTCGGATAAAGAATGTCTTCATTTTCAATCGGGTTTCCATGAAATAAGTCTTTCTACAGAAGTTGTCCTTTTCTCCACGTCCACCTTCCCCCTTCTTTCCCATCGATCAGCCCTCCTGGTCACAGGCTTCTTCCCTGCCTTCACTACACAGACGCAGACACAAGTAGACATGTCTTCCCTTCCCTTTCTTGGTTAGGTCTGTGTATCCATCTGTCTGTCTGTCTGTCATCTAACAAGTTGCCCCTTGTTAGATGGGGCCCTTCCACTGACCTTTTGGAAGCACCTGGTGAGCACTGAACAGGTGAGCATTGAGGTGGGAGCCTGGGGAGCCCGATCGTTCGCAGCCTCCCACACCTCTGAACAAAGGCGCCACCGGCTCCTGACGGTCACTGTGCAGACACAGGTCACTTCAAGTAGAGACATGCTAGGATTTGGTTGAAGGGACACAAAAGTTAGAAAAAGAAGGGGTGAGGAGGTCGAATGGTCTGCTTTCCAGGAGACTTGGGTGGAAGCATGGTCTCACTGGGAAAGAGCCGCAGAGCCAGATATGTGGCCAAGGTAGCCACGTTAGAATCACAGGCAGAAATGCGCCTGCCGGTACGGCCATGTGCAGATACCACGTCCATCGCTTACGCCTGCTCACACCCAAGACGCCTGGTGATTGAATTCTAAATGGCACAGAGAAGGCCCCTCCAGATCCTCTGTGGATGTGAGCAAAACGGGCTTTTGAAACCATGCCAGGACCACAAGCTCTGAGAGAAAATAACACATGGAAATTTTTTTTCTAAAGGAAGAAAAAGGCAGTTTGGCATCTATTCATAGAAATGGGATTAGATTTAATTAAAGGGGGAACCCCAGCTCCATCTGGTTCTCTCTGTGTCAGCCCTGGGGAGGGATATTACTGCAAGAGCTAGGGATTATGTCTTGGCTTTTCTAGATTTCCTCCTCAGGGTTCAAATATAAAATCCAAACCGACCTTTGTTTGGGAAATTGTAATCTGGACACCGTTGGCTCCCTGACTGTCTATACTCTCTTGAGTCACCTCCATAGCTGAGTGACCAGCTCTCAGGAACTTCTTGGAAATATACTGTTGTTCTCTTTTTCACAGTGACAATGAATCCTGAAACTGAATGGTGCTAATGCTTTCCAAGAGAAGCAGCCCCGGAGGAAGCCCGCTGGGCCTGCCAACAGAGGATGAAGAGGATCCGAATTTAATTAACTTCAAATCAATGTAAACACAAGAACCTTTTGCTGTTGCTTCCAACGCCCACTCTTCCGTCGCCCAATGCATCACCTTTACTTGGAAGAATGCTTGATTGAGAAGTGCTGGGCAAAGGCCTGGATGCCATCCATCGCTGAGGGTGGGGGAGCCACGAGGTGCAGTCAGCGCTCATCACGGGGTGTTCCCTCTGCTCAGCCGACCTCTAGGGACTGGACTACCACTCTGGCTATGCTGAGTCCCTGTTACCTTTCTGCTTCATTCCTTGAGTACAAAACTGGACACTCTTATCTCTGGTTTCCTTCTGGGTCACTTTATGACCTAAATAGCTGGATAATTTCTTCTGATTAGTCAAGTCTTCTGATAGGTCAGTCACGTTCAGCAGGAACTTTGCTCAAGGTGAGTTATGTCATGGAAAAGACAGCAAACAAAGCAAGTGTTTCAATGTGTACGCCATCCCAGGGGGGTGGTAAGCTTGTTCCTGCCTGCCGTGAGACGCAGCGTGAGATACACAGTCAAAGGGATGCTGTTTGGTGACGTGTGGACTGTAAGTTGGCCAGGTGACAGAGAAATGGGAATTTTCCATGAAAGAGCGACTGTTTTCCTTCTCAGCTAAAATCAGCTGCTTGTTTCCACTTCCCCATGGCTCTTCCTTGTCCTCGCCACACCTCCCTGGCGTGTGGTGTGTGGGTAGATGGGAGCAGCTGGGCCTCTTCCGTCACCTTCTGTGTCCTGGAGATCTTTAAGGTCATCTGGAACAAACAGAACGGCATTAGGCTCTCTCTGTGTGGGTGGCGGGGACCTCTCCTCGCACTCAGGACCTCTCCTGCGCCCGGGACAGGTCTGGTGTGCTCAGCGCCACTCCCCAGGAGGCCAACACCCGTCCATCAGAGATGACATTCTACGTGATACTGTTGACATCCTCCTGCTAGAAGTGACGGCGCAAAATCAGAGGGGCCTATTTATCACTCCCACTCACGTAAAATCAATCTCCATTTAATCCTTAATTTTCCACTTCTGACCTTTAAAGCAATCGAGCAAATTAGGACTCCTCAGCTCTTCCACAGCACCCAATATTTTATTCCAGGAAAGAAACAAAGAATGAAAATGGTCTTTTACTCCCCACCCATAAACTGAGGCGGGGGTGGCGTGAGGTGGTTGAGGGTCACCAAACATTTGCTGCTGAATTTGGGGTCTTGTGTTTGAAAGGCCGCCGTAACGCATGACACATTCAGAATCCCTTACCTTCTGAACTGTGCCCACAATTTTAAAGGCAGAATTCCAGGCTACGGAGATCTTTCTGCTCCACCGAAAAATAGAACTATCTGGCTGTGTTTAACCACTGCTCTTACGCCATCCTGGGACTGTGCAGAGCTTTGGCAAAAAAACAGTCTTCATGGTACAGAACCACAACAGATGTCTGTTGTATTCTTTTTAGCACATCCGAATACGGCATTTTTGTTTTGCATGTTTTCTAAAGTCTTTTTCTGATGTGAACCATTTTTCAAAGTCTTTAGTGAATTTGTTACAATATTGCTTCTGTTTTATGCTTTCGGCTGGGGGGCATGGTTGGCCAAGAGGCATGTGAAATCTTAGTTCCCAACCAGGGATCAAACCCGCAACCCCTGCGTTGGAAGGCAAAGTCTTAACCACTGGACTGCCAGGGAAGCCCCCTGTTTTGCATATTCGTATTCAACTTGTGGTCCACAGTGACTCTCGGATATTTATGCCAGAATTGCCATTTTACCAAATCGTCATTTCAGCCTGTTTCATTTCTTTGTTTCTCATCAACATGTTGACTCTCTGAAGAGTCTCTTCTCTAGCTAGCTGTGTAAGATTTTTGCTGAACGCTTAGGTAGGCAAACATCACCCAACCCTATCAAATAATGGATGTTGGCAGTTCAGAGAAGGACAGGGGTTCTTGGAATCTCACTTGATGAAGCAGTATTTCATAATATGGTAAAAATATTCTTATTCAATATGTGAAATTACTTCAAATTCCAGAAGAAGCCAGCTTCAGCAATATATCATTGAATTTATATCTGAAAAATGTACTAACCCCTCTAATTGCACAATGTGCAAAGCACTTTAAAAAATATAGTTTATTCTGGCAAGATATGTTAGTATGGGTCAGAGCAGCCAAGGGTCGCTTCTAGTGCTCTGTATATTTTATTTACTATCCAATCAAAAGGCATAGGTTATGGTCCTTCTGAGAACTGTTTTTTAACCCAAACTAAATTTTTATGTTTTAGATTATTGTTAGTAAAAATCTTAATAATTTGCCCTAATTAGGTGGCCAATTAGAGCATAATGTGGCTTTAGAATATTTTCAAGATGTTTACATGTTATTGCAGTTTTGAACACGTTAAGCAAGTTAGGTTAACAACGTTGCCTCGTTGAACTCCTCAGGAAACTTGTGGTAATAAACGTATGAAAACCTCAGTCTAAACTTGGTGGCGTGACTCCTTTCTCTGGGAAGGTCATTGTTGTCCAAACACTGAGCACACAGCTCACGTCAGTCTTGACATCCAAGAGGTGATGGGCACCTCTCATCACCCTCCCAGCTCTGACAATGTAGAGGGGCACTTTAAAAAATACATCTGTCTATTTGTTTGTTTTGGTTGTTTAAACTCTCAGTTTTCACCATCTCTGGAAGAAGGCCCTTATGTTGAGTAAACATAAAGTGTACACATTAGTTTCAACTCTATCAGAATTGTACAAATTCTGAATATAGTAGAGTGAGAAGATGTAGCTTCACACTGGGAAGATGGCTAAAATCCTCACTGTGAGGAAAACCCTGACCTTTCTACTGAAGTACATTCACACATGCTGCTTTTTCACACTCAGGATGAAATCTGGGTTTTCCATTTAGATCTACAATAAGCAATCCAGAGTAGCTTCATAGACTATATTTCTTCTATCTTCAGTCAGTTCAGTCACTCAGTTGTGTCCGACTCTTTGCGACCCCATGAATCGTAGCACACCAGGCCTCCCTGTCCATCACCAACTCCCAGAGTTCACTCAAACTCACATCCATCGAGTCGGTGATGCCATCCAGCCATCTCATCCTCTGTCGTCCCCTTTTCCTCCGCCCCCAATCCCTCCCAGCAGCAGAGTCTTTTCCAATGAGTCAACTCTTCGCATGAGGTGGCCAAAGTACTGGAGTTTCAGCTTTAGCATCATTCCTTCCAAAGAAATCCAGGGCTGATCTCCTTCAGAATGGACTGGTTGAATCTCCTTGCAGTCCAAGGGACTCTCAAGAGTCTTCTCCAACACCACAGTTCAAAAGCATCAATTCTTCAGTGCTCAGCTTTCTTCTATCTTATGATAACCAGAAGATCATGGTATATTAATGTGGCATGGAAGTAATCAAATTGGTTGTTAATAATTACATAACCCTACCAACCAATTGCCTGAATGATTTATTTTTTTGAACAGCTCTTTGACACTGTCTTGTCTGACACCTTAATTTTACTTTCCTCTTAGTCCTTTTGGGGGTGGTTATTTTAAAATATCTGGTGGGAGGTTTCTGGTTTGTTTTGGTTTTTGTCCTTTTCTAAATAATATATCATGTTCATGAGATAGCAATACATACAAGTATATAAAATAAACCTTTTTAATCAACTCAATAGATGCTCTAAGCCCTTTTTGAAATTATATTTTAAGAAGTTAAATTCTTAAAGCAAAGTGTTAACAGTCACATGAAGGCTTTAACTCATTGTTCTACAAGATTAGAAATATATGTTGAACTATTTATGACAAGCAAAGGCGGATGGGGCCCCTTGCCAATTGGACTCCAGGTGGAGAAGGCTCAGTTAATCATCCTCCTTCGTTCCCATCACATCATTATCACTGGCCTTTGTTGTCTGCATGCTGAGTTGCGTTAGTCGCGTCCAACTCTTTGCAACCCCATGGACTGTAGCCCACCAGGCTCCTCTGTCCATGGGATTCTCCAGGCAAAAATACTGGAGTGGGTTGCCCTTTCCTACTCCAGAGGATCTTCCTGACCCAGGGATCCAACCCATGTCTCCTGTGTTTCCTGCATTGCAGGCGGATCCTTTACCCCCTGAGCCACGTGGGAAGCCAAGTTATAGGTAAATAATTGGACTTTTTTTTAACAAAAAGCCTATTTACATTTTTTACTTCTTTGGTCTGCATGGACTCAGTTAATAGTCTCTAGATACTTCAAACAGTAAGTGCTGTCTTTTCCAGTGTAAAGACCAGTAGAGATTGATCTTCTGTATTCCTCTGACTTAGGTGAAATCCCTGAAATTACAAATAACTAAGGAACGTGGGAAAATTGCTTGTTTAATAAATGTCATTTTTCAGGAAGAGCAGGAATGGTAGTGATTCAACAAGTTAAAAAACAATCTGATAGACTAGCAATAATTACGGAGAAGGCAATGGCAACCCACTCCAGTACTCTTGCCTGGAAAATCCCATGGACAGAGGAGCCTGGTAGGCTGCAGTCCATGGGGTCGCTAAGGGTTGGACATGACTGAAGCGACTTAGCTCTCACTTTTCACTTTCATGCATTGGGGAAGGAAATGGCAACCCACTCCAGTGTTCTTGCCTGGAGAATCCCAGGGACAGGGGAGTCTGGTGGGCTGCAGTCTATAGGGTCGTACAGAGTCAGATATGACTGATGAGACTTAGCAGCAGCAGCAGCAGCAGGAATAATTAATATATGTGTATCCTGCTTTTAAAATTAAAAATGAGATTAATGTAAAAAAAATTCTGTTGGATGCTCTCACAAGCCGTGTAAAGTATTTTCTCAAGAGGTCAATAAGATCATCATATACCATATTTATCAGTTGGCATTTGTCCCAGCAATATGTAAGTTCTACCTTGTAAGCCTCATATAAGAAATGGACCCATTACTACTGAACAGAACTGATTTGCAAAGCTATCAAGGTTTTACAACTGATTGAGGGTTTCAGGCTTTTTCTCCCACTTTGCATGCTGAGAATGATATTTTATAATATTTTTTCATTATGGCTTTACAAACATCAGGTATACATAGTTAAATATGTATGTATAGGTTATTCTACCCTCAGCTGCATAGTTTTTGATAAAAATAAGTACATACGTGTGTATAATCCAAATTGCTCATTTAGCAGTGATATACTGAGAAGTATTTCTAAATTTAATTGAAAAGCACAACAAGATAGAAGGAAAGACTATTTTCTATTTTAATTTCTATATAATTAATGTATACCAATATTTAGAATAAACATTTATTTACAATGAGATATTTACTAAAATGTTGATGACTAAATGTAAAGAGGTGAATTATGCCTCTTTCTAAAGGAAAATCCTTTTAACTTCTATGACTATTAAAAAGGATTCTTACCTTCATAATCATATTCTTTTCCTCCGTATACCTCTTAAAATAAAGGAAGCCATATCAATTCAAAAAGTTCTTATAGTCTTGAACCCATTTTACCTGAAATTGTCTAGACTAAAAATTAACTGGATTCTCTGAGTATCTAAAAGGTATTATCATACACTTTTGTCTTTTTCTTTCTGACAAAATATTTTTAAATTGAAAGTTTATCTATGGGAATGTAATTTTTAAGAGAGTATTTTTAGTAAAAATGGAGAAATTCTAGAGATAAAACCGTCTGTTTTTCCTGATTGCTCACTTTTCTTCATCCCTTTAATTCTACTTGTGACAGAGCGGGGCTGACTGGCAGGTTTATAATATGTAGATAACATGAAGACTTCCTTGAATGAAGGTGCATTCTTGCAGGTCACAAAAACTAGTCAGTACGTTGACAAATGCTGAGCAAAGGTTGCTCCTCATGGTCTCACCCAAAGTAAGACATGGTCAGTTATGACATTGCTGCTAAGTCTCTTCAGTCGTGTCCGACTCTGTATGACCCCATAGACGGCAGCCCACCAGGCTCCTCCGTCCATGGGATTTTCCAGGCAAGAGTACTGGAGTGGGTTGCCATTGCCTCAGCCTCTAAAGTTGGCTGGCATGTGAATTTCCAATCTGCTTTAACCAAAATGACTGAGCAGCTAAAGTGGTGGGACAGATCAGCCTGGAAATGACTTGGCCCCAAAGAGCACACAGTTTCACGGAGTTAGGGAAAGGATGCTAAGAGAGAACATACCAGCTTGACTCTGTACTCCTTTATGTGTGAAGGAAAAAAAAAAAAGATCTTGTCAAAAATAATTTTATTCATCTGTAGAATTAGAGGCTGGACTTAATTCCTCCCTGATACACAGGTGCCTCAGCTCTGGGATTCTCTTCTTTGCCCTCTGGGCAGGGGGTTTCATGGAGAAAAGAAATATAAGTTTTATTAACAAAAGAGTAAATACTTTATTTAAGGTGATGATACAAGTGCAAAATATGAATTGTTTCTTCTCCAGCCAGCACTGAATGTCGGTGAAGCCAGCTTAGCTGTTTGTTTTGAAACTCTGTGGATCTGTTCAGAAATGTCCCCATCTTGTTCCAAGTGGTGACTGGTAACTTTTCACCAGGTACAAGTGTACCTGACCCTGCTCCATCCCAGATGGCCCTCCATCCTTCCTATGTGCTTATACTGCCCAGCTTCCACCTCAGCGATCTGGGATAGGTATCCCTGAGGAAGCAATCACACAGACTTACGTCAAGATGTGTGTTCTGAGCAGGGCTGAAATGAGCAAGGAGAACTCAGTGGGCTGAGGAAGGCGGCGGGGGACGGAATGTGAGGGAGTTCTTAGGAAGTTCTCTGGTTAAAGAGGAGAAACCAAGAATAGTGGTGAGGATCAAAAGGGCAAGAGAGAAAACCAAAACAACCCAGACAACAGAAGGGCAGGAGAGGAGTCACAGTCTGGGACACAGATGGGAGGCCGCCGTCGGAAGCGGGCCGGAAGGGGTGGGGTGAGGCGAAGGGTCCGGGTGAGCCCACGGTGACCCCGCAGCTGCCTCTGCTGACCCCGGAAGTGCAGAGCAGTGGCCGGCCTGGCCTGACGCGGGGACCACTCCCTTCGTCAGAGCTGCCCATCCTGCCTGCTGAGCTGGGAACTCCGGTTCCAGGGAGACAGCATCCACAGCGGACCCTGGAAGAGGGCTCGTGTTCTCGCCGCGCGGGGCGCGTCCCCTGACTTCTGTCAGAGCTGACGGGCCAGCTGGGGGAGGCGGCAGGTCACCTGCGTCTCTGCCCAGATCAAGAGTGGTGACCTGAGGAGGGGACAGGGTAGGGCCCAGAAATAAATGAAGATGCTTCTCCTGGAAAGAAAGAAAGATACTTTTCCTAGTTTCCTTAAATGCTGGTGTGTTTGTTTAAGTGAGACTCTTGGTTCCAGTAAGAAGTCCCACTCAGAGCAAGAAGCAGAGGGACTCCAGATCCAAACTGGGGAAAGGCAGGAAGACAGGCCAGTGTTGCTGCGATGAGGCACACCAGCAGGGGGCTCCAGCACATCCAGGCTTCTAGTTTCCTGACTTTGCTTCATTCTGAGGCTAACTTTCTCTACAGCTAGTGGCTCCAGGGCTCATCCTTCCATTTTTACCATCAGAGAAGAAGGGAGTCTCTTTCCTTGCATCTGATTAAGAAAAGTCCTCTAGAAGGAATTAGACTGGACCGCTGGAGTTTTATGTCTAACCTTGTGAAAATGGGAGTTGGAACTGACTGGGATGGACAATTTTTCTCTTATGGGGCCTGGAGTGTGTGCATGTGTGCATGTACCGGTTGGTTGGTTGAATGAGTGGATGAGTAGGGGGGTGGTTGACTAGTGACTTGATTGGTTGGGGAAAAGAGGATGTGGGGGGAGGCAGTTTCCAAGGGGAATCCGAGTTCTGTGACCAGACCGGGGCATTCCAGCCCAGCCAAGGACGCGGTTCTTCACCACTGTTGTGTTCCTCTTTCCTGATCCACTTAACCATGCAGAGTGAGAGCTCCAGAACCATCCAGGTTCTCAGGATGGGATTTACTGATGCTTTTCACGTTCTTTGGGCATTTAAAATATTTTCTAAATGTTTTGCAGCAAATATCCATTGCCTTTAAAATATAAGGTTTTGTTTTTTAAAGAACAGAATGGGTAAGTTTTCAGTAATCAAGGCAGAAATATTAAGAACCAAAATATAGAAAAATCCTAATTTTAGGTTGATGTTCTTGCAGTATGTCTTTTGAAACTTAGTTGTAAAGCTGACAATATATTTAGGTGTACGTGACCAGGACTATTTCTTTTCTAGGTAGGAGAAAGGATACTGAAAAACATACAAACATAAAAAGTAAGAGGCCCTCAAAGCTTTGCTCCATAAGCAGAATATATAGATTTTTATACATGTAATGCAGGCAGTTTATTTTACCCCTTTCTCTTCAGAGACAATGAGAGAAGCAGGAAATCTGGAAATCTGTTGTGGATGAAGTCACTGTTTATGACAGGATGAGAGAGGGTTAAAGATGTTGTCAGGACCCTGATAAACTAAACGAGAATAAGACAGAACAGGAAATATCTTCGCTCCCCATAATGCGTAATATCTAATTACTCAGGTTCTTTTCATTTTCTTGCCCTAAGGATCATTTAACATTAAGGAAGATTTTTGCATAAAGAGCAAAACTATTTTGCATTTAAAATTCTCTTTCTCATGTCCTTTTGTCACTGTCCAATTTTCCACAGTGAATACACGCAGCTTTGACAGAGGAAAAAGCTACTGAAAATAAAGTCCAGTTAAAATCTGCTTTCTAAGAAAGAAGTGAGAAGAGGGCTGGGGTGCACCTCGGTGGGATGTTCATGGGGTGACTCCCTAGAGACAGCCAGCAGGAGCGAGTTCTCCTTAAAAGGGCAGGCACACTTACCAGCTCCTGTTGGAGAGTTTAGAAGGGTCAGTGAGAGGGGAAGCCAGTCAGAAATTTTGGACAGAGGAAATATTGGAAGTCTTCCCTGAAGATGCCACTGGGATTCATTTATTCAGCAAACATGTATTGAGTGTCTATTATGAGAGGGTAGGTAGAGCGGCAAGATGAGGCCCAGAGCCGCTGGAGCCAACTGCCTGGGTTGGAACGCTGGCCGTGTGCCTCTGGGCAGGCCACTTAGCGTCCCTGCGCTCTGTCGCTTCATGAGACTTTGGGAAGACCGCACTAGTTGATCCATATGAGTGCTCTGAACGGTGAATGCCTGCTGTTGAGTGTTAAGAATTGTGTATTGCTGGCTGGTACACTTATGGTCTCTGTCCTTAAGGAGGAGGCTGAAACAACACAAACCAGAAGTCTATGAAGCAAGATGAAAGACCTGCCAGGTTCATTTTGTCAGGTCACAGAATTGCTGGGAGGCTCCCCAGCTGAATAGCTTGTACAAAATCGTGCTGCCCAGGGCTCCTGCCCCAGGCACCCTTTTGTAGGTCACTGGGTCACAGAAGGCAGGTCTCATGAAGGGCGTTTCATTCTAAGTCAGCATGACAGGGTGATGATGAAGACTTTTACTGAGCATTTCCTCTGTAACAGGTACTTTTCTAAGCGTACGTGGGAGTTAACTCCCTCACCTGCTCAGGCAGGTATGTTATTACCCCCATTTTACAGACGGCACAGAAAGAGGAGATAACTTGCTCGTGGTCACACAGGTGGTATATGGTAGAGCTGGGGTTTGAACCCAGGTCATCCATCTCCAAAATTAGCCTGTATGTCACCATGGTCACCCTGTAGATGTACCGTTTTTATTGACTTCATAGGAATTTTGCAAGTGTGACGCTGGCTGCTATTTGCCCACTTCCTTGAGTTTCATTCATCTGTTCCTTCAGCTGACGTTCACTGAGCTCCTTGCTCTAAGTGGGGCACAGTGTGACCTATTAGGTGCAGAACAGAAGCCAGAATCCTCCCATCAAGCTGTTTCAGGAGATAAGGCTTGTGCCCAAAGGCGGAAAGTGACGTGTTTCTGGTGAGGAGCAGCGGATGAGGGCTCAGGGACACAGGAGCAAAGATGGTTTGGGGATGGCAGAGCAGGAAACACCTCAGCTCACTCAGAGCAGAATCTTGAAGGACAGAAGGTTTTGACAGATGGTCATTCAAGAACACGTCATTGCAGTCAATGAGAATTTCTTGGTTTGACAAATGTATCATGGTCATGCATCATTTCCTCATGTGGAAGCTCTTTATAGTATCTTTGCAACTTTTCTGAAAGTTGAAGTTTTTTCCAAACTAAAAAGAAAGTTATTTAAAAAGTAATAGCAGTAGATTATGAAAGTGTATAATAAGTTTTTGGATACATTAAATGTCCATTGAATACCGTTTACACATGAGACAGTGAATTTCCATATGATACATTCCATATGATACATTTCCATATGATACGTTTGCAGAGCAGTGCCAAGATTACATCTGTACTGTAACATTTTAATCAACATATAGCAAACTATGACTTTGAATGTATGACTACTAACTTGCCAAATTAACACCACACAATTTTACCTATCAGGCAGTAATATCTATACTAACTTCATAATTATTTAAATGTCCTAGTAAAATCTTCATGTTGACTTATCAAATTATTTTTCATTTTTGTTTAAAAGCACATTTTGCATCTTCAGTGTATTATATCCCATACATTATCATATAGGCAATCTTAGGAGTATGTAACAACTTAGATATAATGGGTGTTTAATAAATACTTAAATTTAATAAATAGGCTGAGTCAGTTTTAAAAAGTTCAGAAAGAGAAGCAGGTACTAGGGAGCATGTGTTGCAGCAGAAGGAATTAAGAGAAGATCTAGGAAGGACACCACCAGCATGGCCAGGTCAGTGTCCTCCCTTTCTTTGCCTTTAAAACCCTGTGGATGGCTTCCTGTGAGAATGAGGCTCTAAGTCCTCGTCATGCCTGCTTCCTGCCTTGCCTCTTGGGTCCCTTGAGGTTTCTAGTGCCTCAGCCAACAGCCTTCTTTCCACTCGTGGACTAGAGGCTGCTCTTTCTTCCCCGGGGCCCCATCCCCTTCCCTGCTCATTGTCACATTAGGTCCCATGCATCCTTCAGGTTTCAGCTCAGTTGAAACCTTCCCTGGCCCCAGCTCTGTGTTGTCAGCACACTTTTTTTTTGGTAGCACTTGCTTGTTGGTGTGATCAGTCAACTAACGCTTGCTTTGATGATAAGCACCTTGAGAACAGATAAATGCTTGCCCTTGATTGTACACATCATAAGAACAGATAAATATCTGTTTGACTTACTCTCGTACCCCAGCACTGAGCATCTCTTGAGATAATATGCCCTCAAAACATGAGATCAGTGAATGGAGAAACTACCAGATTTGATAATTGATTAAGAGGAATGCAGGCTTTTGAACACTAAAGACAGAAAAAGTGGAGCTGCCATCTGCTATGAAAGGGAGCACAGGATAAAAGGCTTCCAGGAGTCACTTATGAACCCAGAATTGTACATATTGATTTGGAGGGCCTGAAGGTCATGAATCTGTTCAGCAGGACATAGCAAATTTAACACTTAAGGGAAATAATACAGCTAAGGAAAGACAGAAAAGGATGAAGAGTTTGTAGGTATATTAGTGAGAATTAGTTTAGAACAGCAAGTAACTCCAAAAGAATAGCAAAAAAATCCAAAAGATAGAGACTTAAACTTGTAAGGACTTCTTTTTGTCTCCCCTAAAAGAGTCTGTAGGCAGGAAGTCCCAGGCTGTTCTGGTGGCTGCATGGTCCCTGGGCCTGCCTTCTCCCTCTCTTCTCTGTGCCACTGTTCTTAGTGTGTGGATTCGATCCTCAAAGTTGCCTTTGGCTCCAGATGTCTGCTGGGGCTCCAGTCATCAAAGCTGTCTTTCTGGCAGCAGGAAGGAAGGAGGAGGAGGTGAAACAGACACCCCTGAAAGCCCAATCCACTTCCGTCTCACTGGCCAAAGCTTAGACAAGAGGTGACTCTTGCTTTAAGTTAAGCTGGGGATGTAGCCTTTGAGATGTGTGCATTGCTACCTTGAAGAAAGTCTATTTACTAAGAATAATAATGCTTCTCAGGTGAGTGAGGGCTGATTGTACCACAGCCTGGAGGAGACAGTCGAGAGAAATGTGGTTTCATAAATACTCCCCCTGCTGAAAGGCACAAGTCTCCAGTAACAGAGGTATGGGATGTTAGCACAACAGGGAAACTCGGGAATCACCTGGTCAGTACTCGCATATTGCTGTTGCAGAGACTTGACCCCAAGAGATGAGGAGACTTAGCCAACATCACACAGCAAGTGGAAGGCAGGGCTGGGCAGAACCAGAGTTCCTGGAGGAAGTCAGGGAACATTAGACAGGGAGTTTGTGGCAGCTCCATCTGAACCCACCCGAATAAGGGCTCACTTTACACAATTTCACAGTCACTCAAGGGAGACCTGGTAGAGGGTGGGCTTGGATCTGCATCTCAGCTGTGTGACCTTCTCTGAGCCTCAGACCCTCTGCTGTGTGAAGGCAGAATGGCACACGCAGGCACCCCATAATTGGTAGTCATTACTATTGTTATCATTAGAAAGCAATAAATCTTTTTGGAATCATGGAATGAATTGGTGAACAAATAAAACATGAATGAATGAAATGAGAACAGCCAGCCAGCCCTCTGAGATGATTTCACTGTAAAGCTGGATGGGTAGCTCCTCACGAATGAGTGAAATTAGTTGGATGGTTCGCTGTCCATCTGAGACATCTCAAGTGTAAAGCTGGGTAGGGAGCGTCTTGTGTGCCCCAGCTCCCCACTCCATCCTTCCGGTTCTCCATGTCTGTCCCCCCGCCGTCTGTGTGCCTTTGGGTCCACTGCAGCCTGCCTGCCAAACCGGGCCGTGCCCCTTGTGACACTGATCCCCTTCCAAACACACCAGTCCTATAAAGGCTGCCTCCACACCTTGATTTAATTTTCCTGTTTTCGCCTTCACATTATCTCCTCTCCCACTATTTCATCTTCACCTCAACCCCCTCTCCCACTCATCGGGCAATATATTTTGAGTGTTTCCATGGGGCTGAGCTCAGGATTGTGGGCCAGTATAAAGAAGACACCAGTCACAGACTCTGGCCTTGAATTATTTCCAGTATGATGACAAATGCCTCTCAGACGTCGTGACTTGGAGGTAAGATGCAGACACCTGTACTGTAGCTGTGTCTTCCTCACCATCCCCCTTCATCGCTGACATTTCTCAACTCTGTCTTGATCTGTTTGCCGCTTAACACCGTTTAGTGTTATCATTAGTAATTCTTATCAAACTTAAAATGCTGGGAAATAGTTATATTTGTGGTCTTTTCTTTTCTATGTTAAGAAAAAAACAAACAAACACTTCAATTCAATATCAACACTCCAGGTAAAATAGCATTAAATTACCAGGTGAAACATGCAACACCCAGAAACACTGTTAAGTGAGATCCTCATTAAAATTAATTTGTTTTCATTGAGCATATACCGGATTGGAGTTTTATTTGGAAACACAGAATTTATATCTGTTATAAAATATGGCAATAAGTCTCCTGTGGCTGTAGCCAGGACTGTGTGCCAGCTGGAGCGGAAGCAGAACTCTGGTGTTAGCTTGTCTGGGGAGGCTTCGCATCCAGAGAGCCCGAAGCCCTCTCTGTGGCGAGAACAGCCCGAGTTTGCTCTCCCACCACTTCTGCATCTACCACTAACTAGCTGGATGACTCTGGGACAGCCGCTTCACTTCCCTGGCCTCAGTGTCCCCATCTGCAATCTCAAGACCCTAGATTCAACCATTTCCAAGTCAGCATTTCTCTCACTAAACAGTGCGCAAAAAGCATCTGAGCAGCTGCTTAAAAATTCCAAGTCCAGAGTCTTCATCCCTGAGGGGGTTTGGGCCCAGGAATCAGGGGTTTTAATAAGCATCCCAGATTATTTTCCAGGGGTTAGTCTGAGGGCCATGCTTCGGAATCCACTGTAAGCTCTTACTGAGATCCAGCACTTCAGTGTGCTGGGTCTTCCTCAAAAGCATATTTCAAATAAATTCTCAAAGAAGAAGGAAGAGAAGACGGAGGAAGAAAAATGAAAGGGAATAAGAGAGGCCCCTATCATCCCTGAAAAGGAGCTCTGAAGCGCAGGCGGCGTGGTCCCGGGCTGAATGCTCCCCTCCCCGCCACGCACTGCGGGGGCTTCATCAGAGGGGGCCTCTTACATTACCTACTGTTCCCACACCGCTCCGACAATGGGGTCTGCTTTGACATACTGGACATTTTTAGCAGCCCCTCACAGTGCCAAGCGATTCCCCCAAGACTTGAGGAGATAATAGCACAAGTGAGGCATGACCAACTGAGTCCAGGGAGAGGAGGTGTCTTCAGTGTTTCACCAGGAGGAAAACACAGGCATGAGTCCCTTGGCACCCAGGAGCAACCACCTTCAAAGACCAGCTCCCTTCATCAAGGATCTGAGAGGCAGCAGCTGCTGCTGCTGCTGCTAAGTCGCTTCAGTCATATCTGACTCTGTGCGACCCCATAGACAGCAGCCCACCAGGCTCCCCCGTCCCTGGGATTCTCCAGGCAAGAACTCTGGAGTGGGTTGCCATTGCCTTCTCCAATGCATGAAAGTGAAAAGTGAAAGTGAAGTCGCTCAGTCGTGTCCGACTCTTCGCAACCCCATGGACTGCAGCCTACCAGGCTCCTCCATCCATGGGATTTTCCAGGCAAGAGTACTGGAGTGGGTTTCCAATGCCTTCTCCAGAGAGGCAGTGGGGAGAGACCTAATTTCCCTTAACGAGGTCTTCTCATTGCTGAACTAGGGTGATAGGTACCACCAGGCACTTTGGGGCATTTAAATCAGGAACTGCTTAGAACAAGCGTGGAAATAACAACAGTGGCTAGAACTCACTTTATGCCAGGGAAAATTCTAAGTAATCTACCTGCACTAACTCATGTAAGCCTTTCAGCAACCCCCTGCAAGAGGAATTATGACTGTGGTCATTTTCCAGAGATGGAGGGTCATGGCTACGAAACGGAAGACCCGGGATTCCAGGTAGGGCAGTCCGGCCTTGCAGCTGAAGTTCCCCACTTGGCTCTGCCCCTGTTCTGAGGAGTCTCAGCTCTCCCTCGCTGTAGCTCGTGACCCCAAGAGCTCCCTTTCTCAGCTTGCTCATCCTCATCTCTTTTCCCCATCTCATTTCTGTTCTGCAGGAGGACTTCGCAGAGGGAGGACCAATCAAAGAGGAGTCCGTGCTCGGGAGGATAACAGAGGGCAGCCTCGTACCCTCCTTGGCAGCAAACATTCAGAAATCTGGGGCAAGCAGAGTCTGGTGCCTAGAGAAAATACAGGAGCAACACAGCCTTGAGGATCAGACTCTTCGGGGTCCTGATATTAACACATAATTGCAAGAAAAGGTGGTGCAAGCCCCTCTCCAACCCTCTCCACTCGGCTCAGTCACCTTCAGAGTGAAGGTCTAGTTCATTTTCTTTTGAGGGTTGTACTTTTTTTTCCCCCTAAGTAGGCTCTTCTTAGTCTTTGGGTGATTAGATGAAAAAGATAAAATGCCTCGTGCATGTAAAGTTTCCTCCCACAGGAGGTGAGTGGCTGGGAGAGAGCCTCTGTAATGATGAGTCACTGGCTGGATTTGAAACATCTACAAAGATGCACAGGGTGAAGACTCAGGAAATAACCAGCTGACTGGCACTTCTGAACCCAGTTTCTACCACGGATTAGCTTTCCTAATTTTTTTTCCTCGTCGTTTTTCACTGCTGTGGCGCAAAGCAGCAGCCCGCTCACCAGCCTCATTAAAATGCAGATCTATACTTCCTCCTCTACCTGGAGTCCTGGGAGCCAGACTCCGCACAGAGGGGAGAAATGAGAGCAGGGCTAAAGAGGAACATATAAAAAATAAATGAGCCATTCATAAAAGTGAGTATTATTACCAAAAGGAGCCGTCTGCCAACATCTCTGTGTGTATATTAACTCTGGATGCTGAGCTCTGTAACAACACGGAATTAAGCCAATGCATCATCTTTTTCGCAGTTGCTCACTTGATCTACTATTAACTTTAAACAAACCAATTGTGAAATGAACGCTTGGCTCTGCCATAATGATGATGAGGCTTCACCCGGTACTATTTTTTATAATGTAAGCTTGAAAATTGTGAAAATAAATTCAGCTGTGCTTAGTACACGCTCACAGTTCTGCAAAGAAGCCAGACATTCGGATCAGGTTGGGGGTGGGGGTGGCCTTGTTTCACTCAAACAGCTTTATGAAGTCATTTGCACACATTCTAAAAACTGACTTTATTTTTCTTTAACTTAGCATATCTTTCCCTGAAAATCCTATATGCCAATATGTTGGGCTTTTTGCTGTCTCCATGAGCAACTGCAGATGGCTTTTTTTTCTTCACACTGAAAGATGTGCATGTTCGATGCCTGTCTTTTCTTCTAAGGCCTGTGAATCTACTGAGGTAAAAGTAGCAAAGAATCCCACCAAGAGCCTTCTTGTCATCAGCAAGGTCCCCAAGACAGTCTGAGCACCTGTTTCTTTTAATTTTTTTAAAAAATGTTTTTTACTACAGTATCGTTGCTTTGGGGCTTCCCAGATGGCGCAATGGTAAAGAATCTGCCTGCAATGCAGGAGACACAAGAGACTGGGGTTTCATCCCTGGGTCTGAAAGACACTCTAGGGAAGGCAATGGCAACCCACTCCAGCATTCTTGCCTGGAGAATCCCATGGACAGAGGAGCCTGGCGGGCTACAGTCCATGCTGTTGCAGAGAGTCGGAGACGACTGAGCAACAGGATGTATGAACGTGGTTGCTTTACAATGCTGCGGTAGTTTCTGCTACACAGCAGAATGATTCAGCTATACGTACACATGCATCCCCTCTTTTCTGGATTTCCTTCCCATTCAGGTCACCACAGAGCACTGAGTGGCGTTCCCTGTCTGAGCACCTACTTCTTACGCAGCTGAATGAGTCTTTTATTGCTCTTTGCTTCTCACAGTTGGAGCTGGGCTCAGGCCCCTCTGGCGAGCTGTGACTCTGAAGGAATAACAACAACTGACCCCCACCCGTGGCTGGTGGAATCAGGGTGGTGACTCTGCAGGCACCCCTTGTACATCTCTGCGGGCTACAAGCTCGCGTCTGTCACCTGCAGTTCTGAGAACAGTCCGCTACAGACGCTGGCCGGAAGGGTCATTATGGTCACTGATGTCCTCACCATCTGGAATGGTCATAGTTGTCAGGATCTGAGCTGACTCACCGTGCTGAGGAGTCGGTTCGCTCATGGCACCTCCAACCAGGAGGGGCGAAGTTGCTTAGTGCTGCCACAGGAAGCAAATGCCCGCCAGATGAAAAGGAGGGGCCGCTGATCTGCTCTTGCCTGTTTGAAAATAAAGTGGCTTGGTATCTCCTGCTCAGCTGCATCTAATAACAGGCCATACTTCCTGCCAGGAGCTGGGCTGTGTCCATGGGCAGAGGACCTGTCCTTCCTCTCTGTGGTGCCCTGAGGAGCTGCAATTCCCTGGTGGAGACTGAAGCAGTCTGGTGTGGAGAGGCTGCACAAACAGATGAGGATACGATTTTTTATGCAACACCCGCCCTGCCGCATTTGCCCTTAGCTTGTTCTGTGCAAATCCTGCCCTCACCAGAGACACCTGGTGGCTGGCACACTCGGGCCCTGCGGAAAGCCCCATCAGCAGCTGGATGCTCTGAGGGGGTCACTCATCCTGAACTTCAGCTCTTACCTCCTGGCCACCCTTGATTTGGGACTTCCAACCTCCAGAGTTGTGAGCAAACACACTCAGTCTGTGGGCATTTGTATGGCAGCCCTAGGAAACTAAGCCCATGGGGGACCCTCAGATCTTACATGTCATGAGAAGCAGCCGGCAGACCAGAGCCCAGTGGACTCTCCTTATGACTGAGGCTTTCGTCAGCTCCTCCTTGAGATGCGGCACCAAATATCCTTAGAGTCTGTGCTATAAAATATGAAGTTTTCATCTCGGGGGGGTTGATTTCTTTGAATCAACTCCTTCTGTCACCATCAAGGATCCTGAGTCTAGGCTGAAATCTCACCTCTGTCCTCTCCAGGTTGGGGGGAGCAGGCATGCCATGACAATTTCTCCTGGAGGAGACAGTGCAGGGCGTCTTTTTACATCATTTCCTGTTCATTGCCACGTGGTGGCCACACCATCCTCTTCTCTGCTCGTCTTTCCAGCCTCCTTTTCTCCTTGGTCTTGCCTTCTGCAGGCGCTTGCTCATTTCACCCGCGATCCTGAGGACCCTGTTGTGAGGAAATCCACCAGCATCCTTAAAAGAAAAGTGAACACTGAAGTAGCATTTACACGTTATCCAATAAGCTCATTTAATCCTTACAACTAACCTGTTGCATGCCCCTTTCATAGACAATGAAATTGAGGCCCAGAGCAGCTAACCTGCCCAAGGTCACGACCATTGAATGACAGAGGAAGACATAAATCCACAAAGTCTGACTCAAGAGTCCTATGCGTAACTCTGGGATAAACTACTTCCAAGGTGGGCAGCAGAGGAAAAAGTGCCACTGGAGCTGGTGCCCATATGCTGCCTTCTCCTTCCCACACTCACCAGCCCTTTGGGACCGTCCCACTTGAGACCAGAGCACGCCCTCATCATGTACAACTCCCCCTTGACCCAGAAGACACGCGAAGCTATCTGTAATTTCTTACAGCCACGGCCATGAGTGAGCTAAAATTAAGCCTAAATGGAAGCTGCAGAGAGTGATTCAGGATCTGCTGGCTCCCAGAACAAGCCTTGCCACCCGGCGCCCAGGTGGCCCCTGCAGTGGAAGCCACCTCACTCCTTCCCCCAGAGGGGCGGGGCTGCAGAATACGCCTAAATGTCTGAATATGTCTCAATATGTCTCATGAGAAGAAGGGGCTGCCCTTCCTGTCTGTCCACGCTGTCCTCCCACTTCTGGCTCCTTCCTGAGGACCAGCCTCCTTCCCTGGCAATGACCAATTCCCCTCCCCACCCATGCCAAGAAAAGTCCTCTCTTTATCCCCCAGGATAGAGTCTTACCCCATGTTCTCAACAAGACCCCTGTCCTGACACAACACAGTAAACCCAGCATCAAACATCCTCTGTACAATGGAGGGGGCAGGTTCTGGCCGTTGGGACTGTCACTTCCTGACCCTGGAACCTGTCAACACAGACACACTTTTACTCTACTAGCCATTTACTCCCTGCTATAATCAAAATGACATTCCTTTAAAGAAAGAAGATGAAAGGAGCTAAGTTTACTTGAGTGAGTATAAGGAACATTGGGCTTCCTGGGTGGTGCTACTGGTAAAGAACCTGCCCGTCAATGCAGGAGTTGCAAGAGACCCAGGTTCGATCCCTGGGTTGGGAAGATCCCCTGGAGGAGGAAATGGCAACCCACTCCAGGATTTTAGCCTGGAAAATCCCATGGACAGAGGAGCCTGGCGGGCTATGGTCTATAGGGTTGCAAAGAGTTGGCCACGACTGAAGCAACTTCATGGGAAATAGATGGAGAAACAGTGGAAACAGTGTCAGACTTTATTATTTGGGCTCCAAAATCACTGCGGTGACTGCAGCCATGAAATTAAAAGTTATGACCAACCTAGATAGCATATTCAAAAGCAGAGACATTACTTTGCCAACAAAGGTCAGTCTAGTCAAGGCTATGGTTTTCCCTGTGGTCATGTATGGATGTGAGAGTTGGACTGTGAAGAAAGCTGAGCGCCGAAGAATTGATGCTTTTGAACTGTGGTGTTGGAAAAGACTCTTGAGAGTCCCTTGGACTGCAAGGAGATCTAACCAGTCCATTCTGAAGGAGATCAGCCCTGGGATTACTTTGGAAGGACTGATGCTAAAGCTGAAACTCCAATACTTTGGCCACCTCATGCGAAGAGTTGACTCATTGGAAAAGACTCTGATGCTGGGAGGGATTGGGGGCAGGAGGAGAAGGGGACGACAGAGGATGAGATGGCTGGATGGCATCACTGACTTGATGGACGTGAGTGTCAGTGAAGTTCAGGAGTTGGTGATGGACAGGGAGGCCTGGCGTGCTGCGATTCATGGGGTAGCAAAGAGTCGGACACGACTGAGCAACTGAACTGAAGCAACTTAGCTCATAAGGAATGTTTATTTCTTGCTTCAGGTGTTCCTGGCCACAGGGGACTCACGGTGGTGTCCAGTCAGCCCCAAACCCTTAGGAAATGAAACTGCCAGTGACGCTGCAGTGAAAGTCATCGCTTGGCTTCTGGGAAGCTGTCCCGACCCTAATTGCTGTATTTCATTTGTTCCCTACTGCCAAAAACGAGATCTGATTTCTGCCTGTGCCAATGACTCCAGTTGTTAACTCGATGCCAGGGTGTGGCACATTTGAAAATTACTGCAAATTCAGTGACGGCTCGGTGCTGTGCACACTGCAGAAGTGAAAGTATGGTTTTTGCTTTGGGAAAATCTGCAGAACACTTTCTTAAACCACTGCCTGCTGTGAAAGGGAGGGTTTTGTTCCTCCCCCAGTAGAAACCAATTTCTGATTTTGACATAAACAGAAGCTGTATGTTATGTGCTGAAAATGAAGTTATCTATTTTTTAAATCACTTCTGGTTCAAAAAAGCAACTTGCTATCATGATCATGATCGTAGTTTAAGATCAAGTTCTTCAAAAGACAAATAAGATTTTTTCCAAATGTTATCACACTGAAATATTAAACATTAGAATCTCAATTTATCAACAGTTCATACTCAGGGTATTAGGAAAGCAACCGACTCAGTTATAGGGCAGCCTCTAGCAGAATCTAGAAAGATGCTTAGGAAATGAGGGTTATTGGTTTTTAAGTTAAGGAAGGAAACTTAGGGATTCAAGTCTTATCTTAAAGATGAAGGGGACGGACTTCCCTGTGGTCCAGTGGTTAGGACTGTGTTCCCACTGCAAGGGGCAGAAGTTCAATTCCTGGTTGGGAACTAAGATCCTGAATGCTGCCAGATGTGGCCACTAAATAAATAAAAATAAAAACTGATGCGAAAAACCTCCACAAAACACCATGATGAACAACAGCAAAAAAAGAAGAAGAAAAAAAAAAATCCAACAACGAAGAAGGTGGGAGAACTTCTCTGCTGGCCCATTGGTTAAGACTCTGCACTTCCAAAGCAAGGGATGTGGGTTTGATCCCTGGTTGAGGAACTAAGATCACATATGCTTCATGTCATGACCAAACAATTAAAATTAAAAAAAAAAAAAAGATGAAGGGGAAAAAAGGTTTGCAGGTAAATTTGGGGAAAGTTGTCAGTCCCCAGAAGGGGTGCTTTCCAGCCCTGTGGAGTGTTCGCATCTGGCGGCCTGTGCTGTGCTCAGGACTGCGGGCTACTGATATTTTTGGTGTCTGACCTGAACCAAATGCCACAGGGCTGCCCCGGTGTTTTTCACACCTCCCTTGCACCTCGCTCCTGTCCAGCTCACTTCAGGATGGAAGTATTTCATTTTTTAAAACCTCAGGGTTGACTGGCTGTACTCACCTCGTCAGCCACACCCCTACTGTCTCACCAGCCCCAGGGAAAGCTAGTGCTCACAGCATCCGTTCTTCTTTGCTTGCTTTCTCTCTTGTTTTCCTTCTATCTTATACCTAATTATATCCCTCTGAACCTCTGGCTGGTTTCATTTTAGCCCATCTACTAAGATAAGAACCAGAAAGTCTTACCATCAAGTTTCTGAACTTAAAAAGGCTCTTAAGTTTGCCAAAAGCTACCCAAAAGATGACCTTCACCACATCATCCTTATAGATTTCCTCTATCCCTTCTCTAGATCATGCGTTTTAAAAGGGATCAATTTGGGCAGAAAAAGAATTGATCCTGTATTCATTTAGGCAAAAGAAATCAGGCATTTAACTTTGAGACCAAATTTCTTTAATAAAATAGAGCTGAAATTTACTTTCATACATCAATAAACAATATAAAACAAACCAAAAGTGATTATCTGGGGAGGATCAAGGGGAAGGCCCTCCTGTAGAGAGATCCTTGTACATTGTTTATATCAACATAAAGTTCAATCAGCACTCTAGTTCTGAAACACTATTATAAATAGTTTTATTGTAAATATAATAACTACCCATTATAAAAAAAATGAATTTGGATATCAAAAACAAACAAGAACAACACAAAAACATTCAGGAGACCTGAATTTGAAGCTTAACCCTGCTGTTACACAGCAGTGTGAATTCAAAGTTGTCATTTGAACTCTCCTGCACCACATTCCACTCCAGTCCTCTTGCCTGAAGAATCCCATGGACGCAGGAGCCTGGTGGGCTGCAGTCCATGGGGTCGCTAAGAGTTGGACACGACTGAGCAATTTCCCTTTCACTTTTCACTTTCATGCATTGGAGAAGGAAATGGCAACCCACTCCATTGTTCTTGCCTGGAGAATCCCAGGGACGGGGGAGCCTGGTGGGCTGCCGTCTAGAGGGTCGAACAGAGTTGGACATGACTGAAGCGACTCAGCAGCAGTAGCAACAGCACCACATTTCCTCATTGGTAATATGGAACTCACAAACTAAATCGTTTTTAATTTGCTGAGATCTTGGATGCTCTCTAGGGCAGCAAAATACATTTTCTCTCCTTTTTGTAGATGAAGAAATTGAAAACAAGGGAAATTAAATGAATTGCCTGAAACTATCACCCCAAAGGACTGAGAATAAAAATGAGATGATAAGCAAAGAATATATCATAACATCTAATACTCTGAATTTATAGTTTTCTTTGGCACAATATTGGGGAGCATAAGGCCTATTTTTCTTAGCTGCCTTTCACTCCCCACTTCTCTCTGAACACCACTTAAATTTGCAGCCATTGTCTGCCTGGAGGGACAAGGCAAGCTGGTAATGCTATTGTATTAATAGCTGTCTCATATGGCTTTTAATGTTACATTTCAGGACAGCTGGATTGGTATACCTCAGAAAATATAGTACAAGAACTATTGCAAATTCAGCAACTTTTGGAAGTATGATGGTTGCCTGCTGGTAGCTTCTCAATCTTAGCCTTTTATGACTGCTGTAGTATCTCGAACATAACAAGGTTAGGGTGCAAAAAGACTGTGCCTGGAGATAAATGGACAAGATGCTGCCAGCTTGGAAGATAATTTCTTGGTATGAAAATCATTCCCTGTTCTCCCTTCCTAAAAAGCTGATCATTTGGAAGGCAACCCAATACAAAGCAAAGTTAATTTAGAAAAGTGCATGTGAATGAAATGTGATTTATTTTCAAATATCTTCATTTCAGTATACTTTAGTTATTTTAGGTAAAACATGTCGGTCCAAATTCCTAAAGTGGACCTAGAACTGCACTGGTTCAGGGCTGCAAACAAGAGATCCAGTTGCCAGAGGTTTGTGTTGGACTTTGGACCAACAGCATTAGAATCACTGGGATACTTCTTTAAAATTAAGGTTTTCTACTTCTGTTTCATTGACTATGCCAAAGCCTTTGACTATGTGGATTACAACAAACTGTGGAAAATTCTCAAAGATGGGAATACCAGGCCACCTTACCTGCCTCCTGAGAAATCTGTATGCAGGTCAAGAAGCAACAATTAGAACCGGATATGGAACAATGGACTGATTCAGAATTGGAAAAGGAGTACAAGGCTGTATATTGTCATCCTGCTTATTTAACTTCTGTAGAGAGTACATCATGCAAAGTGCCAGTCTGGATGAATCACAAGCTGGAATCAAGATTGCCATGAGAAATATCAACAACCTTGGATATGCAGATGATATCACTTTAATGGCAGAAAGTGAAGAGGAACTAAAGAGACTCTTCATGAAGGTGAAAGAGGAAAGTGGGAAAAGGTGGCTTAAAACTCAACATTCACAAAACAAAGATCATGGCATTCAGTCCCATCACTTCATGGCAAACAGATGGGGGAAAAGTGGAAACAGTGACAGATTTTATTTTCCTGGGCCCAAAATCACTGCAGATGGTGACCGCAGCCACAAAATTAAAAGACACTTGCTCCTTGGAAGAGAAGCTATGACAAACCTAGACAGCATATTAAAAAAACAGAGACATCACTTTGCTGACAAGGGTCCATCTGGTCAAAGTGATAGTTTGTTCAGTAGTCATGTATGGATATGAGAGTTGGACCATAAAGAAGGCTGAGCACTGAAGAATTCATGCTTTCAAACTGTGGTGCTGGAGAAGTCTTTTGAGAGTCCCTTGGACTGCAAAGAGATGAAACCAGTCAATCCTAAAGGAAATCAGTCCTGAATATTCATTGGAAGGACAGATGCTGGAGCTGCTGCTGCTGCTGCTAAGTCGCTTCGGTCATGTCCAACTCTGTGCGACCCCATAGATGGCAGCCCACCAGGCTCCGCCATCCCTGGGATTCTCCAGGCAAGAACACTGGAGTGGGTTGCCATTTCCTTCTCCAATGTATGAAAGTGAAAAGTGAAAGTGAAGTCGCTCAGTCGTGTCCGACTCTAGCAACCCCATGGACTGCAGCGTACCAGGCTCCTCCATCCATGGGATTTTCTAGGCAAGAGTACTGGAGTGGGGTGCCATTGCCTTCTCCGATCCTGGAGCTCAAGAAGCGATACTTTGGCCACCTGATGCGAAGAGCCGACTCATTAGAAAAGACTCTGATGCTGAGAAAGGTTGAGGGCAAGAGAAGAAGGGGATGATAGAGGATGAGATGGTTGGATGGCATCACTGACTCAATGGACATGATTTTGAGGAGGTTCCAGGAGATAGTGAAAGACAGGGAAGCCTGGTGTGCTGCAGTTCATGGGGTCACAGAGTTGGGCACGACTTTGTGACTGAACAACAAGAACTAGGTTTTTTGGAATCAACCAAAGTGGAGTGGAGCGTGGTCATCTGTGCAGTTCTAAATGTCCAGGGACTTGTCAGTAGCTAGTAGCCATAGGCCCAGGTATTCTTTGAGAGGTATTCAGTTGTTTCAGAACTAAAGTGGAGACAGTTTGTAGTAAAAGTTTCCGTTCAGTTCAGTCGCTCAGTCGTGTCTGACTCTTTGCGACCCCATGGACTGCAGCATGCTAGGCATCCCTGTCCATCACCAACCCTCAGAGTCCACCCAAACCCATGTCCATCGAGTCAATGATGCCATCCAACCATCTCATCCTCTGTTGTCCCCTTCTCCTCCTGCCCCCAATCCCTCCCAGCATCAGGGTCTTTTCCAATGATTCAGCTCTTCGCATCAGGTGGCCAAAGTATTGGAGTTTCAGCCTCAACATCAGTCCTTCCAATGGAAACCCAGGACTGATCTCCTTTCGGATGGACTGGTTGGATCTCCTTGCAGTCCAAGGGATTCTCAAGAGTCTTCTCCAACACCACAGTTCAAAAGCATCAACTCTTTGGCACTCAGCTTTCTTTATAGTCCCACTCACATCCATAAAGGACCACTGGAAAAACCATAGCCTTGACTAAATGGACCTTTGTTGGCAAAGTAATATCTCTGCTTTTTAATATGCTGTCTAGGTTGTTCATAACTTTCCTTCCAAGGAGTAAGCGTCTTTTAATTTCATTGCTGCAATCGCCATCTGCAGTGATTTTGGAGCCCAGAAAAATAAAGTCTATCTCTTGGAACCCACTCAAACTCATGTCCATTGAGTCGGTGATGCCATCCAACCATCTCATCCTCTATCATCCCCTTCTTCTCTTGCCCTCAACCTTTCTCAGCATCACAGTCTTTTCTAATGAGTCGGCTCTTTGCATCAGGTGGCCAAAGTATTGGTTCTTTAGCTCCAGTGTGGTTCTTTAGCCACTGTTTCCACTGTTTCCCCATCCATTTGCCATGAAGTGATGGGACTGGATGCCATGATCTTCTTTTTCTGAATGTGGAGCTTTAAGCCAACTTTTTCACTCTCTTTCACATTCATCAAGAGGCTCTTTAGTTCTTCACTTTCTGCCATAAGGGTGGTGTCATCTGCATATCTGAGGTTATTGATATTTCTCCTGGCAATCTTGATTCCAGCTTGTGCTTCTTCCAGCCCAGCGTTTCTCATGATGTACTCTGCATCATGCTTAAGTTAAAAAAGTTAAATAAGCAGGGTGACAGTATACAGCCTTGATGTACATCTTTTCCTATTTGGAACGAGTCTATTGTTCCATGTCCAGTTCTAACTGTTGCTTCCTGACCTGCATACAGATTTCTCAAGAGGCAGGTCAGGTGGTCTGGTATGCCCATCTCTTTCAGAATTTTCCACATTTCAGTTCAGTTCCACATTTAGTGAAAGTCAAATCTGGCAGGGAATAGATGTCACACTCAAGCTGAGTAATTTGAAGAAAAATTAATAAAGAGAAGAATTACCAAAACATGAGTAGGGTGTAGGGAAGCCCACCAGACGTGATGCAGAACCCAAGTCTAGCAACAGCAGGGATCCTAGAGGGTGAAGAATAGAGAGTGTTCCTGGAACAGGGGGTAGCTCTGTGGACAGGACCGCCAGACAGGATCTGTAGCCTTCAGAAAGGATGCACGCCGTGCACAGCCATGCCCACAGCAGCATGATTCACTGCAGCCAAAAGGCAGAAACAACTCACATGCCCAACAACAGATGAGTGGGTCAATAAAACGCGGGATAGCCAGACAGTGGAATACTATTCAACTTTAAAAAAGGAATGAAATTCCAGTACATGCTGTGGCAGGCATGAACCTTGAAGACATTTTGCTGCGTGAGAGTGTGAGATAAGCCAGACACAAAAGGACAAACACTGGATGATTCCCCTTCTAAGACTTACCTAAAGGAAGCAAATTCATTGATATGAAAAGTAGAATAAAGGTTACCAAGGGGAGGGTATGATGAAGAGTTATTGCTTAATGAGTATGGAATTTGTGTTTGATGAACAAGTTCTTGAAATATATAATAGTGACGGTATAGCGTGAACGCACTTAATATCACTGAATTTTACAACTACAAATGGTTAGAAAGGAAAACGGTATGTGTTTTTTTTTATTATTATTATCAGAGTTTAAAGACTGCAGATAAAATTTTTAAAAAGGATGCAGCCAACCCATAGCAATTCTTCAAGAAGCAGACAAGGGGATAAAGATGCAAATACTTTCTTCTTTCACCCTCCAGTCATGGCCAGACTCATTTTGAATCCTACTAGAACGCATACAGCAAGAGATCTTGTTGATGGGATGAGAAGTCTGCAGCCTTAAAGGAAGCTAGTTGGGTCCTGTCACTCGGTCAGCTCTCCCCTAGAGGAAGCAGCAACCCCCCTGTGCTGTGCGCACTAAGTCACTTCAGTTGTGTCTGACTCTGTGACCCTACGGACTGTAGAGTCTGTCAATGGGGATCCTCCAGGTAAGAATACTGGAGTGGGTTGCCATGCCTTCCCCCAGGGGATTTTCCCATCCCAGGGGTCGAACCCACATCTCATGTCTCCTGCATCGACAGGCAGGTTCTTTTCCACTAGAGCCACTTGGGAAGCCCCTAAGCCTAACCCTAACCTAACCTAACCCTCGTAGTAGTCGTTTGGTTGCTAGGTCGTGTCTGACTCTTGCAACCCCACGGACTGTAGCCTGTCAGGCTCCTCTGTCCATGGGATTTTCCAGGCAAGAATCCTGGAGTGGGTTGCATTTCCTTCTCCAGGGGATCTTCCTGACCCAGGAATTGAACCCGGGTCTCCTGCACTGCAGGATTCTTTACCAATTGAGCTATGAGGGAAGCCCAACCTAACCCATAGGGTTACTATGTCAAAAAAGTGTTGAATGAGAAAAACTGATGACAGGTGTTTTTTCCCTGATCCAGAAACCACGGCACACAACCAGTTATCACAATGGTGTGTCTTCCAATTTACCCAGAAAACATTTGTTTAAATGCCATGATGTTCATTTCTATCCTTTGATCTAGAAATTCCACTTCTAGGAATCTACCTGAAAGAAATAATCAGAAAGTAGACTAAAAATTACATAGGCGATTCACTGAAAAATCTTACATCATCACACAAAAAAAGGAGCTTATAGCTTATATTGAGCTTATAGCTTAGCCGGTAAAGAATCTGCCTGTGATGCAGAGACCCCAGTTCGAATCCTGGATTAGGAAGACCCCCTGGAGAAGGGAAAGGCTCCCCACTCCAGTACTCTGGCCTGGAGAATTCCATGGGCTGATATCCATGGGGTCACAAAGAGTCAGACACGTCTGAGCCACTTTCACACACAAGCATTCAGCACGCACAGTATTCTATTAGATGAGACAGCAGGCAGGCTACCAACTGAGTACAGGCTGTGACGCTAGCTCTGTAAGAGGCTGCAGAGTACACTAAAATATTTGAATGGCTATCTTCAAATGGATTAAAAATGATTCTTTTCTTTTTCAAGGTTTCCTATTTTTCAACATTTCTGTATTGAACATGATTTACTTTGATAATCAAGAAAAACCAACATTTTTTTTTAATGCTCATGTCTGCCTCACATGATAAATATTCCCAATACAGAGACCTACAGAATCTCCTCTGCCATCTTGTATAAAAGGCATTGATTATCTGCTAGCTGCCCATTAATTGAAGGGAGGCAGCCAGGCGGAGGGCAGCCACGTCGTGTGTGGCTGAGGGTGCAGCCCCCTTGGAAGGCATACTGCTAAACAATGGAAGTCTATCTCCTGCAAGAAATTGTTTCTGCTGGCTGTGCGAACGTCAGGCTGCAGCCTGCCCCTGGAGAGGCAGTGCATTACTATGTATTTGTACAATCAGCAGAGCCAATGCATGAATGCTCACGGTGGTGGATTTTACAAGCTACTCACGATGGGCCTCTGCATCTATGGTTAAAGAAAACCATACCTCAAAGTAAATTTAGCCTATTGTGAGTCCTTCTTATTTTAGGCTTTGCCATTTTGAAAGGGTATCGTTTCCCCCAGGAGAAAATGCTCTTTGTGTGAAATGACTTCGTAGACATGAAATTACAATATATTACCCTCCATTTGGTACAGCCCAGCCTACCTTTTATACTTTGTTGAACCACTTCTCATCCTTGCACCACTGATACTCTGGGGACAGCAGCTTTGGGAGGCCCACACCATGGACAGTTGGCAGGCCCCAAGGCTTCAGAGGTCCTCCCAGGAGAGAGGCCCTCCCACGGGGCCGAGGCCCTGCTGAGCCCGCCCAGGGCTTGGCCTCCACACTCAAGACTGCCGCTGGTGGCCCGGCCATGTCAGTATCTGGTGATGGAGAGGCCTCTCCACCTGTCTGCTGCTGGCTTGGGACCAAGTCACCGCACACAGCCAGCAGCAGGTGGTAAGAGTTTTTAACCCCCACCGACAGTGCTGCCTTCAAACTGAAACTTAGTGAAATCCCCCAACTTTTCATCTGCCTTCCCTCAAGTATCATTTGCTGTCAACTTTACCCTTCAAATCATCCTTTGGAATTGCGCCATTTTAACCAGCCAAATTAATTTTGCCATTAGTGAAATCAATAAAACATTGTAAAACATTCCTCTTGGAACTTTAAATTTGGCTTTAAACTTTTTCCAGTTTTATTGAGAAATAAATTGTCATGCATTACCATATGAAGTTTAAGGCTTACAGCATGATGGTTTGATTTACATATATTGCAAAACGATTACCACCATAGGTTTGGCTAACATCCATCTTCTCATATAGATACAATTGAAAGAAATGAGCAGAAAGGGAAACATTTCTCCTTGTGATAACTTGGGATTTATTCTCTTAACAGTTTTTCTATGTATCACATAGCAGTGTTATAGTCACCATGTTGTACATTGCAAAATTTTAAAATTACAATACAAAAATAAACCATTTGAAAAAAGTCATGCTTAGCCAATTAGGTAGGCAGAGCAAAAAAAAAGAAAAAAAAATATTGTGAAGTTTTTTGACACACTGCTTGGTCACATCCCCAAAGATTCTGACCTAGTAGGTCTTAAGTGGAAACTGTACATCTGTATTTTGAAAATGCTCCACTTAAGAGGCATTGCATTAAGAATGATTGGAAGAAATGAGGCAATTCTAATAGTATTTATTGTTAGTAGAATATCTTATGAAGGATGGTATTTTTTTTTTCCTTTTACACTTGGTTGCATCCAGACAAAAAATGTTTACTCACTGCTGTTCTCAGCTCCAGACTACTGACTCAAGGTTTGAGCGAGGGCCAAGAAGACAACCACCTCTACATGAAGTCGAGGGATTGTCCTCCTACATGATCATGTCTTCCAAAACTGAGCAGCTCACTTTGCCCACAATTTTCCAAGTTATGGCTCAAAGCTCCCCAATCTCAAGCCAGAATGAGAGGGAATTCATATTTCTTAATGATTAATACGGCATTCTTTCCAGGGAGAATTAAGTGTGAGTGTAAATAATTTGGCCAAGGATAAAAAAGATGAAGACAGACATATCTGAAGATGCCTGAAGTTGCAGAAGGTAATACTGTAATTGCATCCGACTAAAGAGTCGGACACGACTGAAGCGACTTAGCAAAAGCAGCAGCAGCAAACATAATGTATCTATTCACAGAGAGGAAAATATAACTTTTAAAATCTGTATGGAGCAAAAACTGAATTTCTTTTTTTTCTTTTAAATTCTATCCTACACGATGTGGGAAACCAGAGTTCCATCCCTGGATCAGGAAGATCCACTGGAGAAGGGAATGGCTACCCACTCCAGTATTCTTGGGTGGAGAATTCCATGGACTGCAGAGCCTGGGAGGCTACATTCCATGGCTTTGCAAAGAGTCGGACACAACTGAACACCTTTCACTCACTCATGTAAATGTATTATACTCCCGAAGTTATCGAAACAGTATCAGAGAAAGCCAGAAAGGGGTACAGGGCTGCATTTTTTATGCACATAATCAGAGTTCTGAAAAAATTGTTATATGACCAGGTCAGGTGGCAAATGTTCAGTTAACACAAAAGAAAGTGTTGCAATCAAAGAATCATTCCTCTATGAACTTAAAAATACAGAGAGGTAATTGTGTGTTACTATTACTTCATGGCCAATGATTCCATCTGTCTGGATTGAGCCCTAGGGAAAGGTCTTGATAGTGCCTGCTGTGAAGGAAGGACCAGATTTATTTTCAAGGAAAGGACACAGATTCATTTTCAAGCAGCAACGCTTTCACAAACAATGATGCTTTGTGGGCTCTCTGCAAATACAAAGTGATCCATACAGAAGAAGTTGAGGATTTATACTCCCAGAAAAGGAGATACTATCAACGTGAATGAGTCCTTCACAGTGTCTCTGGTGGTTTTGGATTTCTGTCCCTGATCTTACTGGGGACTTCGCAGGTGGCACTAGTGGTAAAGAGCCCACCTGCCAATGCAGGAGACGTGAGACACAAGCGTGTGATCCCCGGGTTGGGATGATCCCCTGGCAACCCACTCCAGTACTCTTGCGTAGAGAATCCCACGGACAGAGGAGCCTGACGGGCTACAGTCCATGGGGTCACAAAGAGTCAGATATGACTGAAGTGACTGCAGTATTAGCATCTTATTAGGGACAGGTCACCCACTCCAGTGTTCTTGCCTGGAGAATCCCAGGGACAGGGGAGCCTGGTGGGCTGCCATCTATGGGGTTGCACAGAGTTGGACACGACTGAAGCGACTTAGCAGCAGCAGCAGCAGCAGCAGGGATAGGTCAGAAGGCTAGACTTCCAAACAAAATCTGGGATGAAATAATAGTAACAGCCAGACAAGAAATTCCCTTGAAGGGACTTCCCTGGCAGTCCAGTGGTTAAGACTTCTTCGCCTTCTACTTCAAGGAGAGCAGGTCTGATCCCTGATCAGGGAGCTAAGATCACACACGCCTTGTGGCCACAAAAAGGACTGTACGAATCCAATAAAGACTTTAGAAAAATGGTCCACATCAAAAAATCTTAAAAAAAAAACCACACACACAAACCACTTATTCTAAAAAAAATATTTGCTGAAGATAAGACCAATTGAGATGAAGTCCAGAGCAGAGTTATCCTGCTGGCCTGCTCTGGGGTACCGCTCTGCTCTGGGGTACTGCCCTGCTCTGGGGTACTGCCCTGCAAGCCCGCCACTGCTGTCTGGGAGGTCATGTTTAAGTCTCTGAGCATCTGCCCCAGATCTTTCCAGAGAAAGGATTGCTAAGTAGGAGCAGGATGACCGCATTGCTCACACTTGAACTCTACGCGATGAGCACATCTGTCCTCATATAAAGCGCAGCAAGGCCAGCGCTAACTGACATGCGGAGGCAGCTCGCCCGGGGGGCAGCAAGCCGGGAGCCCGGCAGGAGCGCAGGGCTGGCCCACCGTCTGCCTGAGACACGCTTCGCCGCCTGGGGCAGGGAGTGTCTCCCCTGAGATCTTGGGTAACTTGTCTATAATAGAGGCCTTGAGATCGAGGTTTTCCAGAAGCCCTGGGGTCCCAGGAAATGCCCCAGGCCACCTCAGGGGTTGGACGCAGGCCAGACTGGGCCAGTGCCTACAGGGCCTTGCCTCTCTCTCAAGCAGGGCATCCCTGGTGGTGTCCTTTATATATTGAGTTCTAAGGAAGACAGATTTTAAAGGTGTGAAAACCACAGGACCAGCAAAGCTTCCCATTCTTTGCTTACAAAAAGACAAAGAGGAATTTGATTATGTTTCAGAAGTGTGGACTCTGAGGACTTCCCTGGCGGTTCAGTGGCTAAGACTCTGCACTTTCAATGCAGGGGGCACAGGTTTGATCCCTGCCCAGGGAACTAAGATCCCACATGCCACAAAGGGAAAGGGAAAGGGAAGTCGCTCAGTCGTGTCTGACTCTTCGTGACCCCACGGACTGCAGCCCATCAGGCTCCCCTGTCCCTAGGATTCTCCAGGGAAGAACACTGGAGTGGGTTGCCATTTCCTTCTCCAATGCATGAAAGTGGAAAGTGAAAGTGGAGTCGCTCAGTGGTGTCCAACTCTAGCGACCCCATGGAGTGCAGCCTACCAGGCTCCTCCGTCCATGATTTTCCAGGCAAGAGTGCTGGAGTGGGGTGCCATCGCCTTCCACGCATTAGAATGTTATTATGTGGCAAATCAAACCGTACAGGGCACATGCCACAAGGCACAGCCAAAAACAGAAAAAGAAGAAGCATGGACTCTGGGGCCCCTTGCTTGGGCTCAACCCTCATCTCTTCTGTCTGGAGCTGGGTGCCTCGGTTTCCTCATCCATGACATGTGTCCTTGCCTCACAGGATTCTCGTGAGAATTAGATGAGGTAACATGTACGAAGCCCTCAGAACAGTGCCCAGCACAGAACAAGTGTTTCTTATTATCCTTGGCCCCAGTTAGCAGTGAGCTTCTGCGCCAGCATCGTTAATAAGGCCACAAAAGGAAACTCAGAAGAGCTCTCTCATTCCATGGAAAGGTGCTTGGGAGCATAATTGGATTGGCTGAAAGTGCCTTTTTAAATGATACTGTTGGTTTCTGAATCACATTTAGGAAGAAAAGCAGAACAGAAGGTGATAAATTCCTTCATGGGAGAGCTTGGCAGGAGAGGCAGATGCGACTGTAAAGTTAATTGGTGGCTGGGAGGTGGAAGCTGGGCTGAGGAGGGGTGTCAGCGTGAGCTGGTTCCTCTCCCGCTCTGCTTTACGGTGATTAATTCATTAGAGATTCTGAAAGGCTGTGCTTGGGTGGCGGCTGGCCTGTCTTTGCCCAGACAAGGATGATGTCAGCCTGTAGTTTATGGACTTCTGCAATCCTCTGGAGGATTCCGGGAGCTTATAGAGCGTCTCCAGGCTGCCGGCCAGCACTCTGAAAACTAAAAGCCCACTTGGATCTTGTGCATCCTGGCTTGCATGTCTCTAGCAGGATTTTTGTTGTTGCTCTGTGTACAAGCACGGGGGCATGAGAAGCCACCTGCAAAGTTCCTACATAAGACTCATTCTTCTAGCGCCGCTGGCTGGCCAAGAACTCGGTCCGTTTCTCAAACTCTCCTCTCGTTCAAAAAGATATGGAATGGAATGGGCTAACACAACAGGAACAGATGGAATTTATGAAACAATTTCAGATTGTAAAATGTATCATTATTTTATGTACCATTGAGAAAGAAACAAATACCTGCTAATTAAACTCTGACACAAGCTTAAAAAAATCGGTTTGGAAATGCTCCTTTAGACATACTCAGACCCAGATTTCTTTAAAAAGTCACATGTTATTCTTGTGCATATATAAAAAGAAAAATAGCAGGTTAGCATGTTCCTAAAACTTTTTTGCCTACAGAGTCTTCTGAATCACTTTTTAATCCTCAATCAACAATATCTGTGTTTCTTCATGTAACGTCACCCTCTGTGTGGTCGGGAGCCATGGTTATGTAGAATGCTACTGTCAAATCATAGAGGGAATTTCTGAAGACATTGTAAGTGGCCTGGGGACTCAGCATAGGTGGTGACAACCAGGCACACCTCTCAATTGAGATGCCCCATGAACAGCTGTGACAGGTTTGTGCTTGTGCCAGCAAAGACAGCTTCTTCACCACTGCCACAAGGTACACCCCAACTGAAAGAATCTTTAGATGTGAGAAAATGTGCATCTTGGGATTCATGAAGCTAGTAATAAAGGTTTACACTTGTTTCTTTAATATGATGAAGGAAGCTTTATTCATTATTGAAAAACTGCACATCATCCTATTCGTGAAAAGGTATATAGTCAATTTTAGGCCTTTCTCAAAAGCTCCAGGCAGGGTATGCTGGAGGATCTGCAGACTCCAGAGACGAGAGCCAGTCTTGGCAGAGGACAGCGTGATGCTTTACATTCGCCTGAAGTGTCTTCCAGTTGGTCCATGAAGAAGGCCGAGCGCTGAAGAATTGATACTTTCAAATTGTGGTGCTGGAGGACTCTTGAGAGTCCCCTGGACTGCAAGGAGATCAAACCAGTCAATCCAAAAGAAAATCAACCTGATTATTCATTGGAAGGACTACTGCTGAAGCTGAAGCTCCCATACTTTGGCCACCTGATGCGAAGAGCAGACTCATTGGAAAAGACTCTGATTCTGAGAAAGACTGAAGGCAAAAGGAGAAGGGGACGACAGAGGATGAGATGGTTAGATAGCATCACTCACTCAATGGACAGGACTTTGAACAAATTCTGGGAGATGATGAAGGATAGGGAAGCCAGTCATGCTGCAGTCCATGGGATCACAAAGAGCCGGACGTGACTTAGCGACTGAACAACAACAAAAGCGTCTTCCCCGTCAGTAAGAGTCGTTTATTTGTGTGATGGTGTTGCTATTTGCTGTGAAATATAAATAGCCTTAAAAAGGTCATTCAGTGTTCCTCCTGCCTGATTGATGATTTCTCCCTTCCAGGGTGGATCTTGCCTGAGGTTTATTTAAAGGAGCTGATCTTTATTTATTTATTTATTTTTGCCTATCTTTTTAAAAAGGAAAATCTCTGAATGTTTCAATGACATAAGACTAGATCACAAAGCACCATATATTTTATCATTCCATACAAGCAAAACGTCCAGGATAGGAAAATCTATAGAGACAGAATGTTGATAAGCAGTAGCCAGGGGCTGGAGGAAGAAGGGGGTGGGAGTGATAGTTAATGGGCACAGGGTTTCTTTTTGGAGAGATAAAACTGTTCTAAAATTAGATGGTGGGGATGATAGAACAACCCTGTAAATATACTAAAAACACTGAATTGTACACTTTAAATAGGTGAATTGTATAGTATGTGAATTATATCTCAAAGGAATTTTTATTGAAGTATAGTTGATTTCAATCAACTATTCGGGGCTTCCCTGGTGGCTCAGAGGGTAAAGTGTCTGCCTGCGGGAGACCCGGATTCAGTCCTTGGGTTAGGGAAGATCCCCTGGAGAAGGAAATGACAACCCATTCCAGTACTCTTGCCTGGAGAATCCCATGGACAGAGGAGCCTGGTGGGCTACAGTCCATGGGGTCGCAAAGAGTCGGACACGACTGAGCGACTTCACTGTCACTTTCCATAGCTGATTCACAACACTGTGTTAGTTTCAAGCATATAGCGAAGTGACTCAGTTTTATATATACATGTATATGTATACACACACACACACACACTTATATACTATTTCAAATTCGTTCCCCTTATAAGGTATTGCACTATTGAGTATGGTTCATTGTGCTATACAATAAGGCTTTCAACAAAGAATTTTTTTAAAACACTAAACAGAATGAGCTCTCTATATATTAAATAACCTAAACAGAAGTTCTTTTACACATATCCCAGTGATATTGTTTAATAAAAGTTTAGAATTATTTCGTTCAAAGCAATTCAGTAGACTCAACAAGGCACTCTCTTATGGGCTGTGGCACAGAGGAGTTGATCTCTCCTTTGAGGAACCACAACCAAGGAGAGGCAGGAGAGACACATGAATCACTCTGGAGGACAGAGGAAATAGTGCTGAGAGGTTCTCAGGGGGGTTCCATGTGAGCTCGGGATTTGACTTGGCCTCAGAGGCACTGGACTTGGATAGGTAGGTATGGGGGGAGGGAACATACGTGGAGCAGAGAAATGTCTGAAGTCCTTTGCCGCTGAGAGAGACTTCCTTGTAAACAGGCCCACAAGAGGATCTCTGGGTGAGTTTAGGAGTCGAGGAGCCACAGAAAGTAAGGGTGGGTAGAGTCAAGCCAGAGAAGGTTCTGGGTCTGAGGGGGAGAATGCTGTCTGCAGGATTAGACCACGGAGCGCTGTGACCCAATCAGGAGACTTGAGCAGGTCACTCAGCTGGTTGCCAGGACAGACCATGAAGTCCAGTCCAGTGTCCTGACTTTCACCTCAGTCACCAGTCCTCGGAATGAATGGCGATACCTTCAGAGCCATCCCCAGCAGTGGCGACCAGTGGTCTGGAGAGGCTGCAACCTGGTGAACAAACACAGTCTTTGAAAAGATAAAAGATGAACGTCAGGGAGGTGGCAAAGTAAGAACCTGCCATTGGTCCTTTTCCTTATTTCTTCAACCCCTCTCTTTAGGATCATTGCTCCATTCACATCCAGTTCTGCAAGTGTGGAATAAAGCTCACCTTGACAGGAACAAGGCCCTCCTACTCCTGTTCTCTAGGGGAGGGGTCTCCAACCTCTGGGATCTAATGCCAGAGGATCTGAGGTGGAGCTGATATAATGACAGAAACAAAATGTGCAATAAGTGTAATGTGCTTGAATCATCCTGAAACCATGCCCTCACCCCCATGCATGGAAAAATTGTCTTTCATGAAACTGGTCCCTGGTGCCAAAAAGTTGTGGACCGCACAGAGTCTAAGGGATGGTGCTGACATGGCCTGCCGACTCTGGAACCTCAATTGCATTAAAATTGGCATCGTGGAGGACAGTTTCTTTCTTTAACAAAGCCTCAGGTTGTTTTTTTTTTTTTAATTCAGTTCTTTTATAAAGACCTCCCCCCACAATAAGTTGAGATTGATTGAGCTCATACTCTGGCAACTAACAATATAGAGGTAACCAAATACTCAACCCAATGGTTGACACAAATAGTTGACCCAATCAAAATGTGTAGGAACATACAAAAATATCCCGAACGGTTCTGGGGTTAACTTTAAATCCCTCCTTGGGGAGGATCACACTGAGGTCACTGTGTCTGTGACCTGGCAGCCTCTTCTCCTTTTCTTGCCCTGGATGTTTTCATTAAGTAATCCCTGACCAGGCTTCATGCCGTTCCTCATCCGTGCTTGTCATTGTCAAAATGGTTATTTCCTTGCACGAAGACGTTTCATTAATTTTCTTTTTCCACCTGCAGTTGCCCAAAGTGCTCCTTTAAGAGCAGAATCTCTGTCAGCCGTATTTCTGTCATGGGCCAGTAAGCCTACGTGTGGAGCAGAAGGCAAGTGTTTCCTCCGGCAGCACACGCACCGCAAGAGCCTGCAGGGCCACCTGTTATCCAGGAAATTCTCCTCTGCCCCTCGTTCGCGGCTCATTCTCTGCTCTGTGTTCAGCTGTTCCCCTGAGCTCTCAGAGAAGCAGAGAGGATGTTTACAACTTCTAGTTTTAGTCCTACCTTAAAACAAATCTCCTCTCCTGCTCAGATGTCCCTGAAGGGTGAGAACAGCCTGGGTTTGCTCTTGGCCTGCCCTTTGTAGGCTCCGCTCAGCTCGTGTTCTTGGTCTGGACGTCTTTGCTCCCTGGGGTGACAGCTTTTCGTGCACCACACACAGGCACACGCGCCCTTCTGCTGTGGGGATTATTTCATTTAAACGGAAGGCTGAGAAAGACAAATATCATACGATATTGCTTACATGTGGAATTTAAAAAAACAGTGAAAATAGTGCATTTATTTATAAGACAGAAATAGAGTCACAGATGTAGAAAATGAACCTATGATTACGTGGAGGGGGAACGGGGAGGGATAAATTGGGGGATAGGATTGTCGTATACACACTACTATATATAAAATAGGTAATTAACAAGGGCCCATGGTAGAGCACAGGGAACTCTACTCAATACTCTGTAATGACCTATATGAGAAAAGAATCCAAAAAACCAGTGCGTGTATCTATGTGTGTGACGGATTCACTTTGTTGTACCACAGAAACAAACACAGCTTTGTAAATCAACTACACTCCAATAAAAAAAGGAAAAGTTGAGAGGCTCTGGAAGGCCCGCTTGGTGTCTCAGCCCAGCGTTCCCCAGCCTCAGTGTTGAATCTGACCGATTTCCTTCCTTCACCAGTCTCTGTGTGCCTGCTCAGTCACTTCAGTCGTGTCCGGCTTTCTGAGACCCTGTGGACTGAAGCCCACCAGGCTCCTCTGTCTATGGGATTCTCCAGGCAAGAATACTGGAGTAGGTTGCCATGCTCTTCTCCAGGGGATCTTCCTGACCCAAACCTGCGTCTTCCTGAATCAAACCCACGTCTCTTATGTCTCCGGCAATGGTAGGCAGGTTCTTGATAACTAGCACCGCCTGGGAAGCCACTCCTGCGTATAGCAGATACATGCTAATCTACTGCTATTACCACAGATACCTAATTCATTCAAGTGGTAAATATATCCCTGTCCATTTCTACCATAATAATGGACAATCAAAATTTTGCACACTTATTTCTATTAAATAAAAGAATAGTGTAGAGTTCCATCATGTCACTTACTGAAGACTGCTTTCCTTCAAACTATTCAAATAGACTGGCTAATTCACACTATGTGATTTTTAAATTGCTTACCAATTTCTCAAAACAAAGGAATTCAAACCAGATTTTGTTTTTATTTTATTTTTTGCTTTACATCGCTTTTTATTTCAAAAGCTCTTTACTAACACAGACTAATCTTTACAACATTCAAGGGAGTTATAAACCAGACGTTTGTAGAAAATGCATTCTTCATAAACCAGGAAAGGATCCTCAACTCTGAGAGAATCCCAGATGTTTGGATATTTTATCTCAATCCATTCCTGTCACTTGTCAGATCAAATGATTTCTTTTTTACGACTGATAATGGACCAAGAGCAGCCTTGGCTAACACCTTTCTGGACATTATCTCTTCCCATAAGCACCAGCAGAGGAGAGTTCTGAATCCTTACGGACAGTCATGCGCTTTGTTGTTAATTTTGGTTGCCCTGGGTCTTCATTGCTTTGCGTGGTCTTGGTTGCAGTGTGTGGGATCTAGTTCCCCCATCAAGGATCAAACCTGGGGCCCTGCACTGGGAGCTTGGAGTCTTACCCACTGGACCACCAGGTGAGTCCCCTTTCGTGAGCTTTGATCGACTCTTCAGTGACCATTTCCACCAACATTCTTGATCTTCAATTAAACATTCCCAACAAATATACAAATCAACAACTCTGTCGCCTTGCAGGTTAGTTTGTGGCGAGCACTGTTACTTAAAATCATCTTAGTGACTTACAGTCTCAAACAATTATACATCTAAGGGCTCCAAACAGTGGAGACTTCTAAACATCTTTGGAAGTTTAAACAGTCCTCCCTACCTATTGTATAGCACAGCGAACTGTATTCAGTGCTTTGTGGTAACATAGATGGGAAGGGAATCCAAGAAAGAGGGGATGGATGTATATGTATAACCGACTCACTTTGTTATAGTTCAGTTCAGTTCAGATCAGTCGCTCAGTTGTGTCTGACTCTTTGCAACCCCATGGACTGCAGCACGTCAGGCCTCCCTGTCCATCACCATCTCCTGGAGTTCATTCAAACTCACGTCCATCGAGTCGGTGATGCCAGCCAGCCATCTCATCCTCTGTCGTCCCCTTTGCCTCCTGCCCCCAATCCCTCCTAGCATCAGAGTCTTTTCAAATGAGTCAGCTCTTCACATCAGGTGGCCAAAGGATTGGAGTTTCAGCTTCAATATCATTCCTTCCAAAGAAATCCCAGGGCTGATCTCCTTCAGAATGGACTGGTTGGATCTCCTTGCAGTCCAAGGGACTCTCAAGAGTCTTCTCCAACAGCAGAAACTAATACAACATTGTAAAACAACTATACTCCAATAAAATTTTTTAAAAATAGCCTTCCCCTGTTCACATTTTATACATTGTTCTTTCAAAAAATATTAACATGCTATTAACTACTGAAAAGATAGGTGACAGAATTAGCTGATGGTCCATAAGCGGATGAGGAGAAAATGCACAGTTAAATATGGTATAAATGGGAAGGTGCAGTGGGATACTAACGGTGTGTGTGTGTGTAGAGGGAGGCCTCTCAGAAGAGGTCGCCCTGAAGCTGAGGACTGAAGAATGAACAGAAGGTACACAAGCCCAGTAGAGGCGCAGTGTCCCAAGCAGAAGGAGCAGCAAGTGCAAGGCCTCGAAGCAGAAAAGGGGTTGCATATTTAGTTAGAGAAAGGACTTCAGTGAGGCTGACAGCAGGAGAACAAGTGGATAACATAGGAAAGGGGAAGAGGCCAGGTAACGTAGGCCATGAAAGAAGTCTACGTTTTAGTGGAAACCTGATTCTTTATGGTTTCCAAATGGTCGTGTATCATAATTAGATCTGTGTTTTTAAGAAATTACTCTGGGGACTTCCCTGGTGGTCCAGTGGTTTAAGAACCTGCCTTGCGATGCTGTGGATGCCGTTTCAATCCCTGATCAGGGAACTGAGATCCTTCATGTCGTGGGGCAACCAAGTTCACAACTACTGAGCCCAAGTGCCACAGCTAAGGCCCCACACAGCCGAAAACAAGTCAGCGAGTCACTCTTTCAGCAGGAAGCAAGAGTGGGAACAGGGAAGTCAGGACGCTGTTCCAGTGATCCAGGAAAGAGCAGAGAATGACTTACAGCTGGAGAGAAATTGCTGAAGATGAGAAATAGTCAAGGAAGGAGAAATGGCAGCTTTCTTTGAAAGTGAGAGAAAGGAGAAGGGAGGGGGAAGGTCTAAGCGCATTTTTGATTTAGTATCTGAAGGAGGGTGGTCCCGCTCAATGAGATGGAGGGGAATGAGGAGAGGGAGCGTTCTGGGTGGGCATTGGGTTGAGTCAAGAGTTCTATTTGGGAGATGCTGAGTTGGAGGTGTCCGTGAGGAAAGTTTTGAATTCTTAAGGGCTGACGTGCTCTAAGATTCATCTGTAATTATTTCTACCAGCATATTCAATCTTCAGTTAAACAAGGGAAATAGAAAGGAGGCAGTTTGATTAGTCAGGTGAATGTATGGGAGCTTCGAGGAGAGGATTGGGGAAGTATTTAAACCATGGAAATCGATGACCTGCCCTAGGGAGAGGATATTGAAAAAATTAGGGCTCCAAATTGAACCTTGGAAAACTCCAACCTTTAAAGAGGAGGAGAGAGAGAGAGAGATTGGGAGTTTAGGTTTGACATGTGTACACTGCTATATTTAAAATAGATAACCAACAAGGATCTACTGCATAGCACAGGGAACTCTGATCAATACTATGTAACAACCTAAATGGGAAAATAATTTGAAAAAGAATAGGTACGTGTGTCGGAAAAGGCAATGGCACCCCACTCCAGTACTCTTGCCTGGAAAATCCCATGGATGGAGGAGCCTGGCGGGCTGCCGTCTATGGGGTCGCACAGAGTTGGACACGACTGAAGCGACTTAGCAGCAGCAGCAGATACATGTGTATGCATAGTTGAATCACTTTGTTGTACACCGGAAAATAATGCAACATTGTTCATCAACTGCACTCCAATATAAAATAAAAATAAAATAAAAATGAAGAGAAGTCATCAAAGAAGCCTGAGGAAGGGTGGCTGGAGAAGTAGGAGGGGCCCCAGGAGGATGTGGAGTCAGGAGAGTGTTTGAGAAGGAGGAGTCAATCCCTCATGTCAAAAGGAGAAATGTTAATGATGTGGTAGAACCTGAAGCCACATGGAAAGCTGGGACAACCCAAAGGCCCAGTGCTTCTAATTGCTCTGTTTAGTCTAGCTGTGTATAAAGTTTAGTTTACGAACTAAAATTCCACTGACAGCACCAGTCCAAAAGTCAAGCACAGCCTCTACGGTCCTGTAGGATCCAGCATTCCTGGAAGGAAAGAGGAATAGAAGAGTTCAGGCAGAACTTGTGACATAAAGGATTTGGCAGTGTATTAATATGTAGTAAATTTCAGTCAACAGATCAAAGAACAGGTTTTTGTTCAAGTGGGTGGATTTATTTATTGTTAAATATTTCTGCACAGTATCTCTGTATAAACACACTATGTGTGCAACTATATTCGAACTATTCACGTGGGAGGTAATGTTCAAAACTGAAGTTTTGTTCCAGTTATGGCATTTATATGGTTTTTAAAAAAATTATAATGTTTATATTGCTATTATATTATCTTCTTCTAAAAGAATAAAAAAATGTATTTCATGTGACAAGGAAAGAAAGGAACTCAGGTTTCTGTACTTTCTGCTCAACGGCTACATGTTTTTGAGTAGATGAGCACTCTTTAGGCCAGACAGAGGATGCCCCTAAGCCACATCCAGAGGCAGTGCAGGGGGGCCAGTAACAGGTATTTTTCATTAAGTGTGTGCAATTCCTTCCCCACTGTTCCTTCAGTATTAGTAAATAACCAGTATGTCACTCTAAAATCTAGTTCTCATCTTATTCCCTACCTTCTTCTTGGTGACGAGATCAGAGTTGGCTCTCAAGGCTGAATTACTTCCCTGCCTCATTTCCCTCTGGGACACGTGGTCCCGGGGGTCTGTTTCTCCGCGGGGCAGGCCCGCCGTGGCCTCCCTGGCCGTTGTCCAAGCCCCAGCTGTACTGGCTGCCGGCGGAAGTCCAGGGGAGCTGTTGCCTTAATGTTATCAGCTAATACTTTGTTACTTCATTACTGGCACCCTCCTGCCATGAGCCAGCAGAAAGAATCTCGATTTAGTTCCTGAGGTCAAAGGTGGGGCGGAGCCAGGGAAGAGGAGGGGCAGAAGGAACGCAGATCAATTGTCTCTGACACCTCTCAGCCCGGTGCTTACTGAGGGCAATCGCAACATCCGTTTTTACTAAGCATTTGCTGTGAACTCTGAGTGGGTGGTCACTGTGTCCGTTGCCGACCAAGTTCTTAAAGCAAGCCACTGCGGTTCTCAATTATGAGAGGCGAAACAGTATCAGGATAGGTGTCTTTCTGAAATACCAATAACCTTAAGAAAAGTAATAAAAATTACCCTGCTTTTGTAAAATTCAGAAAACTTACACTATGTTCCTCTGAACCCCATGGAAAACCTTTTACACATTCTACCCATTCAATTAGAGGAATTGACAAAATAAGAGGCAGAGAGCTTTCAGATTAAAATATATCTCAAGAACCTTTTCCATGCTCCAGTGTAGAAATTATTCACTGACTTCTAGACAAAATCTCCCTCCTTTACCTTTACAAAACTGTTTAAAACATCTTTTTTACCACGCTAGTCAAATTGTTATTTCTTATTCCTTATTTTTAAACCTGTTTTATTGTAGAACCAGCTACTTCTCTCAGTTATTGTGACATCCATTTATATTTGAAAGAATATAACCTAAGATCAGGCAATAATGATGCTATTTTGAAAGGTTGTTCATGTATTTGCATTGAGAAAAGACACATTTTTCAAATGGCATATTCAAAATGCGTGTAAATATCTTTAAGAAGCCACTCCATTATGACATTACACATTCCCTTTCTTTAATAACTTGATTTTTAAAGCTCATTCCTTTTCCATTACATCTTTTAATGCTCTTTGTACAAAAGGTTCTCAGAAGGACACAGAGAAAAAAACACTTTTAAAGAAAGATAACAAGATGTTGCATAAAAAGAGTGGCATGAAAGCAAGTGGCTTAGAATCTAGAGACCGAGATTAAGCCCTTCTGAGCCTCAATTTCCCCTTCTGTATAACGAGGTAATAACAATACCCACCTCCTAGAGTTGTCACAAAGAGTGTAATAGATGCAGCTATTATAACTAGGAAGTTGTAAGATTATGCTCCAATTGGGAGTTTAAGGATAACTCAGACTTATAGGGTTGTACATGTATTTTTTGATTCTGTGACAAATTCACACGAGGTGTTTTACTTTACAAGACATGAGACAAATTTCAAAGCCTTTGCACAGAAAGAAATCTGACCAAAGTCTTCTTAAAAGAAACATACATTTATTAATTCAGGAAATATTTATTGAAACCTACTATAAAGCAAGTATTGGGCTAGGTACTGGGGAGTGAGCTAAATAGTTTCTGCTTTCATTGAACTTGGACTCATGGAGGACATTGTGATTAATCAAATAAGCAACAATAAATAACAGAGTCTATAATAAAAGCTATGAAGAAATAATCTGATTTTTTTTAAATCATGGAGAATAGAACAGATGTTGAAGAATTACATTTTGGAAGTGTAATTTTGCCATTTCTCAAGCTCAATCTCTTTCAAAACTGACAGTTACGATGTTAGTACTTGGGCTCCCTTGTGGGTGGTGTTATTTGTTAAGATAAACTGTACCAAATACATCTTACAGTTTTAAAACTGGGTTAAAATATGAAATCATTAAAATGGCAAAAGATGAACCTCTGAAGCTGCAGTTTCATGTCATCACCAAGCACACATTTTCAAGGGGCAAGAAGCTCTGGACAGGAAGCCTGGCTCGGGGCTGGGCAGTGGAGGCATTAGCAAGGGTGGTCAAGGTTAGCAAAGCACTGATCAGGCCCCTCTCTCAGGACACCGCCCTGAGTCAGAGCAGCAGAGGGAGCGGGACAGGGCCAGAAGGACTGGGTCGTGACACTCAGGAGAGTTTTCATTTGTATTCAAAGGATGTATTTAGAAGGTCTCTGAGTATATTTCTAAAAGTAGGTCATGACCCATTAGTGGGTCACAGAATAAATGTAGTGGGTACTTACCAGCATTTAAAAATGTGAAATAGAAGAAAAGTAAGACAGAAAATGTCAGTGCACTGCTTTGTCTGTAGCAAGGGTGAGGTGGTCTGTGTTTTAGGGTGTATGCATGTACTAAGTGGGCTCTGGGGCCCAGAGACTGTTCAGTGGAAGGAATTCCCTGGGGAACATCCTGCCCCTACTCTTCTCAGGAGACACTCCTGGTTAAGTTCCAGTCCCCTCCCAAGCAAGCAGGGCAGGGACAGGGGCCACTGGGCGGAGCTCCTGCCCAGACTGCGTTGCAGGGATCAGGCCAAACTAAAGATGGCCCCTGGGTGTGGGGCTGGCCTGCAAAGGAATGATCCAGGAGAGGTGTCCCAGGAAAGCAAATGAAGTAGAGACGAAGCATAAGACAAAGCTGCCCCTCCCTGGATGGGAAGGGAAAGTATAGGTTGGATTGCTATTTGGTGGATTTGACCCACAAAACTGGCCCTCAAGCTCCTCTGTCCTTGGGATTCTCCATCAAGAACACTGGAGTGGGTTGCCACGCTCTCCACCAGGGGATTTTCCTGACCCAGGGATTGAACCTGCTTTTCTGTCGATAAAGGACAGAAATGGTATGGACCTAACAGAAGCAGAAGATATTAAGAAGTGGTGGCAGGAATACACAGAAGAACTGTACAAAAAAGATCTTCATGACCAAGATAATCGTGATGGTGTGATCACTCATCTAGAGGCAGACATCCTGGAATGTGAAGTCAAGTGGGCCTTAGAAAGCATCACTACGAACAAAGCTAGTGGAGGTGATGGAATTCCAGTTGAGCTATTTCAAATCCTGAAGGATGATGCTGTGAAAGTGCTGCACTCAATATGCCAGCAAATTTGGAAAACTCAGCAGTGGCCACAGGATTGGAAAAGGTCAGTTTTCATTCCAATCCCAAAGAAAGGCAATGCCAAAGAATGCTCAAACTACCATACAATTACACTCATCTCACACGCTAGTAAAGAAATGCTCAAAATTCTCCAAGCCAGGCTTCAGCAATACGTGAACCGTGAACTTCCAGATGTTCAAGCTGGTTTTAGAAAAGGCAGAGAAACTAGAGATCAAATTGCCAACATCCACTGGCTCATGGAAAAAGGAAGAGAGTTCCAGAAAAAGTATCTATTTCTGCTTTATTGACTATGCCAAAGCTTTGACTGTGTGGATCACAATAAACTGTGGAAAATTCTGAAAGAGGCAGACCACCTGACCTGCCTCTTAAGAAACCTATATGCAGATCAGGAAGCAACAGTTAGAACTGGACATGGAACAACACACTGGTTCCAAATAGGACAAGGAGTACGTCAAGGTTGTCACCCTGCTTATTCAACTTATATGCAGAGTACATTATGAGAAATGCTGGGCTGGAAGAAGCACAAGCTGGAATCAAGATTGCCAGGAGAAATATCAATAACTTCAGATATGCAGATGACACCACCCTTATGGCAGAAAGTGAAGAGGAACTCAAAAGCCTCTTGATGAAAGTAAAAGAGGAGAGTGAAAAAGTTGGCTTAAAGCTCAATATTCAGAAAACGAAGATCATGGCATCTGGTCCCATCACTTCATGGGAAATAGATGGGGAAGCAGTTGAAACAGTGTCAGACTTTACTTTTTTTGAGTTCCAAAATCACTGCAGATGGTGATTGCAGCCATGAAATTAAGAGACACTTACTCCTTGGATGGAAAGGTATGACCAACCTAGATAGCATATTCAAAAGCAGAGATATTACTTTGCCAACAAGGTCCGTCTAGTCAAGGCTATGGTTTTTCCAGTGGTCATATATGGATGTGAGAGTTGGACTGTGAAGGAAGCTGAGCGCTGAAGAATTGATGCTTTTGAACTGTGGTGTTGAAGAAGACTCTTGAGAGTCCCTTGGACTGCAAGGAGATCCAACCAGTCCATCCTAAAGGAGATCAGCCCTGGGTGTTCTTTGGAAGGAATGATGCTAAAGCTGAAACTCCAGTACTCTGGCCACCTCATGCGAAGAGTTGACTTATTGGAAGAAACTCTGATGCTGGGAGGGATTGGGGGCAGGAGGAGATGGGGACGACAGAGGATGAGATGGCTGGATGGCATCACCAACTCAATGGATGTGAATTTGAGTGAACTCCAGGAGTTGGTGATGGACAGGGAGGCCTGGCGTGCTGCAATTCATGGGGTCGCAAAGAGTCGGACACGACTGAGCGACTGAACTGGATTGAACTGACCTGCGTTGGCATGTAGATTCTTTACCACTGACGCACCAGGGAGCCCAGCAGTCCCATGGACAGGCTAACAGATGGGTTGGCTGGGCCTTAGAGAGGTCTTCTGAGGACACTGTTTCCTTTAGGACTCACCTAAAATGGGAAAGGTGCTGATAACAGAGACAATGGGGAACAGGATTAAACGGAGACTCATGTCCATATTTTCTTTGCTGGGCTCTTGGCCCTTGAGCAACTGCTCTGGGCACCTGTCAGCTGCCTGTAACTGAAGCCTTTGTGTTTGAAACAAAGTAGGCTTAGAGGGAGCTTCCTTCTCTCCTCAGACCTTTATGACTAAGACTGTTTTCCAAATACTGTAAATGTTTTCGGTTTTATTTCCTCACTTGATAAGATATTTCTTTCACTGTAGTTTTTTTTTTTTTTTTTTTTAAGTGAATTTATATGAGAACTTTCCCAGAAGGATAAAGGGGACATGTCTTATAACTTCAGCTCTTTCCCACATTGTTTTTGGATGACAGAGAGAATTCTCAAAGAAAAGGAATGGAGAGCTGGTCTTTCTTAGAGTATTCTGAAGAGAATTCCTTGAGGACAAAAGGGGAGGAAGGGTCAAGGGGTGATCTGTGGGAGTTTGGCAGACAGCGTGGTCACTTTCTGCTCAAAGTTATCAGCTGGTGGAGCGGCGGGGAGAGAAGAGGCTCACCCCTGGGATGTGGCCTGATAAGGCTCTACCGCAGTCAAGAAAGATGCCAGCTTTCCCGCGGGCTGGCCGGAGCGGCGAGGCCCAGGGCTGGTTATCTGCAGAGGCTCAGAGAGGAGGGGATCTCCATCCGGGGACCAGGCAGGAGGCAGAAACCTTCAAGAGGGAGAGCGCAGAGATCAGGATCACAGTTCTTTTCTTTAAGAAAATTGTGTTGTTGTTGGAGTATAGTTGATTCATAACGTTGTGTTAGTTTATTCTGTTCGGCAAAGTGAATCAGGTGTATATACCCGCTGTTAGATTCCTTTCGTATATAGGCCACTGCAGAGTATGGAGCATTGCTCCCTGTGCCCACAGTAGGCCCTTCTTAGTGATCTGTTTAGTTGTGTGTATGCTGCTAAGTCACGTCAGTCGTGTCCGACTCTGTGCGACCCCATAGACGGCAGCCCACCAGGCTCCCCCGTCCCTGGGATTCTCCAAGCAAGAACACTGGAGTGGGTTGCCATTTCCTTCTTCAACAGTTGTGTGTGTAGGTCAGTCCCAATCTCCCCATTCATCACTCCCCTCTGCTTTCCTCTCTGGTAATCACAGATTTGTTTTCTACGCCTGAGGGTCACATTTCTTTGAAATAATCCACCCTGTACTTACTACTTCAGCCTAAGTCTCTGGCCCACACTTCAGGAATGTGAGTTCTTCCACAAGCTTTTCTTGATCAAGTCCAAAGGCCTCTCTACTTCACATGTAGAGAAGGAGAGGGAGAGGGATGTTCTTTAAATTTCTAACATGAAGCTTTTATGGTGCAGAAAAAGTGTGTGCCTAGAAATAAGACAGACTGGGGTAGCATTTTTAAAAATTCTCAGCACAGACTAGCTCTGAGCCCTTGGGTAAGTTAGGAAACTCGAAGAGCTGCAGTTTCTTAACCTAAAAATAGGAATCTGTAGGGTTGTTGTGAGGATTACACAAGATAAAGTTTACCAAGTGCAAGGCCATTGCTAGGCACTTGATAAATGAAGTCAGTATGTATGTTTCTGTTCCAAGAAGCAGTTAAAGGACAACCACAGCAGAGTTTGCAACTCTTCTAGGACACCAGTGTTGATCATACCATAAACATTTGGGGCACAATTACAGAACTTATAATTCAAGATAGGGGCTCTTAAAAAGGCTTTTATGAAAGTGTTGCATGGAGTTGCTTAGACAATATTGTTAAAATTCCATGTCAAAATCAAAGGAAATGTATCCAGTTTTAATTTTGGAGTGAGTCTCAAGTCTGAGAATTACCTAAGCCCTCTGCACTTCTGCTGTTTAACTTTCATGTTTTATTTAATTTTGGCTTCTTTAGTACCATTAATGTGAGCAAGGTTTGGAACAAGGACTTAACAATTATAGACATTTTAGAGTCCGAGCTAAAACATACCTTGGGGATCATCCAGTCTAGTATTTTCCAGATGTTACTCATTCAAAAATAACATGTCACCATTTTATGACTATTTTTATCATTTACTTAGTATTTTTCTTTCTATTCACTGACTTCAGTATCTACTTTAACCAGTAATATTCATAAACATCATGTGTTTTGAAAGTTAGTAAATAAATACGTAACTTGGAGCAATTATTCACCTATCACCTAAAATCATCTGTTCTACACCCGGTGACCAATTGGGTAAACACTGATCCATGCACTATTCACTTCATAGATGAGAAAACTGAGACCCAAGAGCCAGGGTGTTGGGGGGGGGAGGGATGTTGGTTTGCCCTGAGTGTCTCTGTGATTGCAACTCCAATAAAAGTCTTGATGCGATGAAGAATTTTGTAATTAAAAACCATGTAAGTATCTCATTTAGACCAACTCTCCTTTCTTACTCCCTAAGATCTATGAGAATAGGCAAAATAAGGATTGGCTTTAGTGAAAGAGAAAGCATGACTTAATATATATAACCCTTGCAGAAATCATGGAGGTGGGTCAGTGGATAGAGAATTGGATCTGTAACTTGTTTCTCTCTGTAAACAACTTTGAAAATCATCTGAACACACGACTCATCTGAAAAGCTGAAAGACACGTCCCGTCTTTGCTTATACCTGTCGATGGAGTTTATTCTTACTGACCAGATTCAGGTCAGCAGTACTGGCCTCCTCCTGACCCTGAACGCCTTGTTCATTGAAGCCCAAGTGTTACTCCCTGTTTGCACCATTGTACCTTGTGAGGGAAGGTATTTCTATTCTCCAGAGAGTGAACAATAAGCTACTGTATGTTTGGTCTCTAGAGTTCATTTCTTCATGTTTTCATTAGTTTTATTCATAAGATTCTATTAGAGTCAATTGTTAAATTTCTGGAAACGTCCCCAACAAAGGACAAAAAGGTTCTTCTATAAAACAAGAACAGCCCATCCCCTGCCCAGACTTGAAGGACCATAAATTAGTGTAATAAATTGCAGAATATAAGCAAGTAACTTTTCTTCTTACTCTCCTAGGGGCCTGGGATTTGTGAGTCCACATCTGAAAGTAGGTCAGTGGCATATTTTAAAAAATTCTCCTAAATACATACAAGTTGAAGTTCACTGCTTTGAAAAATTGTAGTCCCATCTAGTTTATCAGAGCCCATTATGTTCATTTTGATGGATTCATGTTATTATACATAACCTGAAATAATTGAAATGACTCTCATTTAAGCGTTAATAATACCTTGTCTGAGATATTCCTCTGTTTTAAAAGTTCTCTCTCCACTTCCACGGTTTATGGTCAGAAGAACAGTCTTCAATTTACTCTCCAGGTTTCACCTGATGCAATTCCATTGAAGAGCCACGTTTTTCTAGTGTTTTGAAGATCCTAGAATCCCTTCCTCTCTATTTTGAATTCAAGGGAGCATTTGAATATAAATATATTTTAATTCATTATCACAAAAAGCATATAATCCAAAAAGGTACAACATTTGAGAGTATGCCTGATTATATAATTTCTAGCCAAAAACATAAAGGGAAGTACACCACTTAGTATTTATTAAGAATTAAGTATTCATGGGGGGTTAGTCACTGACAAAGACAGAAACACATGCAATTCTATGTTAAGTGAGAAATTTGAGCATATTCATTAAGGAGCAAGCTTTAATCTTTTATGAATTATACAATTTAAATAAAGCAACATGGGGGTAAATTACAATACAGTGAAGAAAAGAGGCAATTTTAGGGAATTATAATGTATTGAAAACACATGCCAAATACTTCCCTCTGTACTGATGAAGGGGATCAAGTCCTATTCCATCTGAGCTTCACATTGGTTTTCCATTCTACATTCTAGCAAAGTCCGAAAGAAAGCTGCGTAAGGAGGCAGGGATGGAAATGTGGCAGAAATATTTGTTTCATAGCACAATGGATGTTTATCTTATTTTAAATTAAATCTCCCCTGACAGCTGCTTAATGGCCCTCGTGCACTCCCCCTTTTCACTTCTCTTTTGTAATTTTTGCCCACAGCATTCCCCTTAAACTGCTAGAATGGTTTTTGCTGTTCTTTGAATTTTTGAAAACAAATGGCCAACATCTCTCTAACGTGCTGGCGGAGTGTTCCGAGAACAGTTATTAGCCCCTCTCTTACACATCAATGCCTAGTTCATTCCATGAACCTCAAGACGATTTCCCAACTGCTTGATTGCTTTTAGCACTTTTCCCTGCAAACTCAGAAACCAGCTGCCACTCCTTTTATACCCTTAAACTGAGGTGGGAGTGTGTAAAATGATGCAGGGTCTAGTGGAAGGGCCCCAGCCCGCCCCACTGCACCAGGGGGACTGAGGGGCCTCCAGGGGCCCGGCCCCGACTGGACGGCAGCCCCAGCCAACGGCACCTGCAGAGCCCCTCTTGCAGGCACACCCGCCAGGCTATGTCAGCCCTTGTCACTTGCATTTAAAAACAAAACAGGGGAGACTTCTGACTTGGAATCAAGAATCGTGCTCTGACGGTGCCCTTGTGAACTGAGTAATTTTAAATAAGCAATAAGGGAACATTACAATAAAGTAAAGAAAACAGGCTGTTTGGGTCATTCATGGGAAATAGATGGGGAAACAGTGGAAACAGTGTCAGACTTTATTTTTTTGGGCTCCAAAATCACTGCAGATGGTGACTGCAGCCATGAAATTAAAAGACGCTTACTCCTTGGAAGGAAAGTTATGACCAACCCAGACAGCATATTCAAAAGCAGAGACATTACTTTGCCAACAAAGGTCCATCTAGTCAAGGCTATGTTTTTCCAGTGGTCATGTATGGATGTGAGAGTTGGACTGTGAAGAAGGCTGAGCACTGAAGAATTGATGCTTTTGAACTGTGGTGTTGGAGAAGACTCTTGAGAGTCCCTTGGACTGCAAGGAGATCCAACCAGTCCATCCTAAAGGAGATCAGCCCTGGGGTTTCTTTGGAAGGACTGATGCTAAAGCTGAAACTCCAGTACTTTGGCCACCTCATGCGAAGAGTTGACTCATTGGAAAAGACTCTGATGCTGGGAGGGATTGGGGGCAAGAGGAGAAGGGGACGACAGAGGATGACATGGCTGGATGGCATCACTGACTCGATGGACGTGAGTCTGAGTGAACTCCAGGAGTTGGTGATGGACAGGGAGGCCTGGCGTGCTGTGATTCATGGGGTCGCAAAGAGTCGGACACAACTGAGTGACTGAACTGAACTGAACTGAATGTATTGGAAGCACGTGGAAAAAACTTCCCTCGATGCTGATTATGGAATCACATCTCTCTGGTCATGCTTCTGGTCCCCTGAGCTGGATGTGCTTTTCGTTCACTCCTCGGACCCTCACTGGACCCTTGGACCCCAAGCTCTGCCTTCTCGCCGACTCAGGATCCGTAGTTTCAATAGCTGGTTTGCCTGCCCAGAGGTCCCAGTTTGGATTCACTCTAGATCAGTCATATGCTTCACTCTGCTTCCTCCCGCATGCGGCCCCTTTTATGGTCTTCTAAGCTTGATCAGGAGAAGGCAATGGCACCCCACTCCAGTCCTCTTGCCTGGAAAATCCCATGGGCAGAGGAGCCTGGTAGGCTGCAGTCCATGGGGTCACGAAGAGTCGGACACGACTAAGTGACTTCACTTTCACTTCACTTTCACTTCACTTTCACTCTTAGAGACCCCATGGACTGCAGCCTACCAGGCTCCTCCATCCATGGGATTTTCCAGGCAAGAGTACTGGAGTGGAGTGCCATTGCCTTCTCTGATGTTACAGTATACTAACGCATATATGTGGAATTTAGAAAGATGGTAATGATAACCCTGTGTGCGAGACAGCAAAAGAGACACAGATGTATAGAACAGTCTTTTGGACTCTGTGGGAGAGGGCGAGGGCAGGATGATATGGGAGAAGGGCATTGAAACATGTGAATTATCACATGTGAAACAGATCGCCAGTCCAGGTTGGATGCATGATACAGGGTGCGCGGGGCTGGTGCACCGGGATGACCCAGAGGGATGGGATGGGGAGGGAGGTGGGAGGGGGGGTGCAGGATAGGGAACACGTGTACACCTGTGGCAGATTCATGTCAGTGTATGGCAAAACCAATACAATATTGTAAAGTAAAATAAATAAATTAATTTTTAAAAAATTAAAAAAAAAGTATGTGATGTTATTACATGAGAATTGCCATTTTGTATTGTGCCCTCCTTTCTTCTGTTCAGTAAATACTACTGAACTCCCCCTCACCAAATAAAGAATGCAAAGAAAGTATATTGATTCTAGTGCTTACTGGGGCAGGGATGGACAGGCAGTGGCTTAAAAGCCATATCATGAAGATAAGCAAGAACTTCTTCACACGCAGTTCACAAGGGCACCAGACCAGGATTTCCCAGCACCCTGATTTACTCACCCTCCTGTCATCAGCATGGCCCAGATCACACTGACTAAAATAAGTCACGTTCACTCTGACACCCAGTAAGTCCACTTTGAAGAACAGGCTCCAACGAGAAAGAAAAATAATTTTAATTATTTAATAATTAATTATTTCATTTTATAATAATTACACCAATTAGTCACATTTTAGGGGTCAACCCAACCCATGAATTATCCCTTCTTCTCAAGGAACTCCTCCACCCCCCACCCACAGGGGCCCTGGCATCCATCTCTGTATTGGATAAACTCACCTCCTGATCAACCAGATGGATTTAATGCAAGCTAGGATATGGAACTGGGAAGCAGAATACAGGTCAGTCTTTGTAGATGGTCAGGGTGGTAAAATGAAGTGGGCCATGATATAATTCTATTCCTCTATAAGGAGAGATAATCAGGGTAGGAGAAAGAAGAATGAAGCAGATTCATCAAGAAATGTGGAGATAAACAAAGAACAGACTGACAGCTTTCTGGCTTCTTCCAGACGCCCGAACTGCATTTTTTCCCTTTGACTCCATGACACACCCCTCATCTTTATAATAACCCTTTCAACATAAAGTGGCTTGAATCACTTTTTGTTGCTTATAACCAGAGTCTTAACTGAGACACAACAATAAAAAATCAGAAGCAACCCAACCCCAAATAAGAGAATTATTAACTGAGTTACTATCTGGCATATAACTGAGTGTATTTTAAAGTGATGAGGTTTCAAATTGTCTATGTGAAAAAATGCAGGCCATGAAGCAAAATGAACATACTGTTTGCAACTCTTGAATTGTAGATTTAGTCAACAAAGACTGGAAGAGTATACAAAGCTATGTAAACACTAAGTGTATAGGATTTCTTGAAACACTGTTTATACAATATCTTTTAAATAAAATTTAGACCACTGGCAATCTGAAATAGTGATTTAATATCCTGTTTCAAATCTTTCCCAGAATATTCATTATTCTAATCTCAATACGTTCAATCAGTCTTCACCTAAAACATGGAAGTTTTTATTGAGTCTTTTCTCCAAGGAACCTTTTATTGGGAAATGGTATTTAGAAGTAACAATTCTGGGTGTGTTTTAAACTCATCCTTGCTGTCTTTTATTTATTTATTTATTGGGTTTTGTTTTTTTTTTTTTTTCAATCTTGCTTTTAAATAGAGAATGGAATAAAAGTGAGTTGAGTGGAATTGGAGAAACTGGTTAGGAGGTAGTGTGGTAATCTACTTGAACTACCAATAACAAAAAATTAGGGCTCCTTGCAGAATAAGCTGTTTACAAGTCTGGGGCAAGAAATATGAAAGATTAGCCTGGAACATCTTGCCATACCAGTAACAGTGAAGCAACTAAGACTTCTGAGGACATGTCAAAAGGACTCAGGGGTCAACTCGAAGCCCACTGGCCCCATGTGGGACAGTCATATGCTGATAAAAAGAAGTGTAAGATATTGAAACAGATCAAGGTGAAACCTATGATGATACATTTTAAAAAACCAAAACTTTTGAAGAATATTAAATGACAACCTACATCAGATCAGATCAGATCAGTTGTGTCCTACTCTTTGAGACCCCATGAATTGCAGCACGCCAGGCTTCCCTGTCCATCACCAACTCCCAGAGTTCACTGAGACTCACGTCCATCGAGTCAGTGATGCCATCCAGCCATCTCACCCTCTGTCATCCCCTTTTCCTCCTGCCCCCAATCCCTCCCAGCATCAGAGTCTTTTCCAATGAGTCAACTCTTCGCATGAGGTGGCCAAAGTACTGGAGTTTCAGCTTTAGCATCATTCCTTCCAAAGAAACCCCAGGGCTGATCTTCAGAATGGACTGGTTGGATCTCCTTGCAGTCCAAGGGACTCTCAAGAGTCTTCTCCAACACCACAGTTCAAAAGTATCAATTCTTCAGCGCTCAGCCTTCTTCATAGTCCAACTCTCACATCCATACATGACCACAGGAAAAACCATAGCCTTGACTAGATGGACCTTTGTTGGCAAAGTAATGTCTCTGCTTTTGAATATGCTATCTAGGTTGGTCATAACTTTCCTTCCAAGGAGTAAGCGTCTTTTAATTTCATGTCTGCAGTCACCATCTGTAGTGATTTTGGAGCCCAGAAAAATAAAGTCTGACGCTGTTTCCACTGTTTCCCCATCTATTTCCCATGAAGTGGTGGGACCGGATGCCATGATCTTCGTTTTCTGAATGTTGAGCTTTAAGCCAACTTTTTCACTCTCCACTTTCACTTTCATCAAGAGGCTTTTGAGTTCCTCTTCACTTTCTGCCATAAGGGTGGTGTCATCTGCATATCTGAGGCTATTGACATTTCTCCTGGCAATCTTGATTCCAGCTTGTGTTTCTTCCAGTCCAGCGTTGAAACTAAAAACTAATGCCATATGTGTTAACACCAAAAGAAATACTTAGGTATAAATTTAACAAAATATGTTCAAGATCTATATAAGCAAAACTACAAAACTCTGATGAATGAAATGAAAGATCTAAATTAAGAGGGAGACATTCTACTTTCATGGACAGGAAGACCCAATGTTTTCAAGAAGACTCACGATGGCAGTTTTTCTCAAACTATAGATTCAACAAAATCCCAACGAAAATCTAAACCAGATATTTTGTGAATATGAACAAACTGATTTTAAAGTTTATATCTTTTTGATATTAATGAACCCACTCATTATTTTGAAAACTGATTTCCAGTAATGATATACAGATATGAGATTTGATCCATAAAGAAGGTTGAATGCCAAAGAATTAATGCTTCTGACTTGTAGTGCTGGGGAAGACTCTTGAGAATATCCTGGATGGCAAGGAAGCTCCAATACTTTGTCCACCTGATGTGAAGTGCTGACTCATTGGAAAAGACCCTGATGCTAGGAAAGATTGAAGGCAAAAGGAGAAGGCGGCAGCAGAGGATCGGATGGTTAGATAGCATCACCAACTTGATGGACATGCTGCTAAGCTGCTAAGTCACATCAGTCGTGTCTGACTCTGCAACCCCATAGATGGCAGCCCACCAGGCTCCCATCCCTGGGATTCTCCAGGCAAGAATACTGGAGTGGGTTGCCATTTCCTTCTCCAGACAGACATGAATTTGAGCAAACTCCAGGAGATCCTGGAGGACAGAGGAATCTGGTGGGCTATATAGCCCATGAGGTCTCAAAGAGTCAGACACGACTTAGCAACTGAATGACAATAAAATAAAGGGAAAGAGTAAAGCAAAAATAAAAGTAAGTAAGATATGCCACTTTCCACATTTAAACCTTTCAGTTGTTTCAAACTGTACTTTAAATAAAAGCCAACCTGTAAAGGCTGTGCTTGATCTATCGTCTAACCATATGCATCATTTAGCATCTTGCTTGTGATGTTCCAGCTGTAATAATCCTCAAACAAACCCTGTTTTTTCCTCATGCTTCATATCCCCACTTACCTTTTCAGAAGGACTTTCCCTGATAATCTTTGCAAAAAAAAACCTAATTTTTTTCTCCCTGCTGCTGCTGCTGCTGCTAAGTCGCTTCAGTCATGTCCGACTCTGTGCGATCCCATAGATGGCAGCCCACCAGGCTCCCCCGTCCCTGGGATTCTCCAGGCAAAAACACTGGAGTGGGTTGCCATTTCCTTCTCCAACGCGTGAAAGTGAAAAGTGAAAGTGAAGTCGCTCAGTCATGTCAGACTCGTAGCGACCCCATGGACCAATTTTTGTTTGTTCACTTGTTTTTGCTTGTTCCTGTCAGTAAACTGTAAGTTTCAAGAGGGGCAGAATGCCTTATTACTGCCCAGGACCTAATACATACAGGCACTCCATAATTATTTGTGGAAAAAGTGGATGAAGTTATCCATCAAAGTGAGACTTGGTGGCTGAAAAATTGGTGAAAATATCAAATCATGGAGCGTGACTGTGAGGGCTCTGAGAGGGTAGAAGCATCAAGGTCTACACATATGCAAAAGCCAGGAGAGGACTGGAAATAAAGAGAAATGTGATTTTTTTGTATTTAAAAACCAGATAGGATCACCTTAGGCTTTTGCGGTATGCTAAATTTTAAAAATTGTAAATACTACTTAAAATTAAAGGTAGTAGAATTCCTGCGCTTTAGCCTCTTTATTCTCAATTAACTACTCCCATATTACAGATAATAACTAATAGGCCCTTTTTATTATGCACTTGGCTGTAGCACTGGGACAAAAACTCCCAAGAACTTTTATTACAGCATCTGATTTTTGACATATCCTAATGTAAGCTTATGTGTACGTACAGAAAGCGCATCGTGGTTCTGTGTTGTGACTTGGCAGTATGGTGTGGGTGTGCGTGTGTGTAAAAGGACACAGGACATGGTAAGGAGATTCTTGGTCTCAGAGCAATGTGAAGCTGCTGCGAGATTTCCAACAGGGAAGTGACATGTCTGATCCCGATTTTAAAAAGTATTCTGGCCACCAAAGATACTGTACAGACATTATTTCTGCACCAGTGAGGATACAAATGCTAAGGACTGAATCCCAACTCAAATCAGCACCATCATTCTCAACCATGTGTCAGGAAAACTCACGTAAGTGAGAAGTATAAGGGCTTTAGGTAGGGCTACATCCAGGGATCTGGAGGATGTCCTCAGACCTTTTTAAAAAATTAATTCTGTTTCTCTTTGTATGTTGCCGCCTTCCTCCCCTCTGCCCTAAGGATCCAGTCAGCGGAGGGTAGAGCTGCCAATAATCCGAGGTCATCCAAAAGGAGGAGTGTCTGCCTGCCTGCACTCCGGGGCTTCCCAGGCAGTGCTAGTGGTAAAGAACCCGCTGCCGATGCAGGCTGTTGTGAGGAAAGTGGGTTCAGTCTTGGGTTGGGAAGATCCCCCGGAGGAGGAAATGGCAACCCGCTCCAGTGTTCTTGCCTGGAGAGTCCCATGGACAGAGGAGCCTGGTGGGCTGCAGTCCATGGGGTTGCAAAGAGTCAAATACGACTGAAGCAACTTAGTGGGCACCTTCACTTTGGAAAAGTCCAGGAAATGACTCAAATTGGTCAGACAAGAAAAACGTATCCTTCCTCTGACTGATTACCATGCCCGGGGGGTGTCATATGGTCACTAGACCAAGCTGGGTCATATGCTCACCAGTTGGCAGAGATGAGGTTGCGTCATCACAAGGCACATTCCCACCAGGATCACACAGGATTGAGAATGATTGTCCAAAGAAAAGAAGTGCTGTTATCAGAAGGAGATTGGTAAGAAAAGGACGGGAAATAACTCTAAACTATAGCTGCATTGAGTTGAAAAATGTTCTACCATATGTATATTTCATCCATTCAAAATTTTCCCTTCAAACTATCATTTGCTAAGTTTTATGGGCTTCCCCGGTGGCTCAGAGGATAAAGCATCTGCCTGTAATGCAGGAGACCCAGGTTCGATCCCTGGGTTGGGAAGATCCCCTGGAGACGGAAACGGCAACCCACTCCAGTATTCTTGCCTGGAGAATCCCATGGACAGAGGAGCCTGGTGGGCTACAGTCGATGGGGTTGCAAAGAGTCGGACACGAGTGAGCAACTTCACTATCTTTCTTTCTTTCTTTCTTTATGCATTCAGTCAGTTCAGTTGCTCAGTTGGGTCTGATACTTTGAGACCCCATGGACTGCAGCATGCCAGGCCTCCCTGTCCATCACCAACTCCCAGAGTTGACTCAGACTCATGTCCACTCATGTCCATGGTGATGCCATCCACGTTGTTCCCTTCTCCCCGTCTTCAGTCTTTCCCAGCATCAGGGTCTTTCCCAGTGAGTCAATTCTTTGCATCAGGTGGCCAAAGTATTGGAGTTTCAGCTTCAGGATCAGTCCTTCCAATGAATATTCAGGACTGATTTCCTTTAGGATGGACTGGTTGGATCTCCTTGCAGTCCAAGGGACTCTCAAGAGTCTTCTCCAACACCACAGTTCAAAAGCATCAATTATTCCACGCTCAGCTTTCTTTATAGTCCAACTCTCACATCCATACATGACCACCAGAAAAACCATAACTTTGACTAGATGGACCTTTGTTGGCAAAGTAATGTCTCTGCTTTTTAATTTGCTGGCTAGGTTGGTCATAATTTTCCTTCCAAGGAGTAAGCATCTTTTAATTTCATGGCTGCAGTCACCATCTGCAGTGATTTTGGAGCCCCCCCAAAATAAAGTTTGTCACTGTTTCCATTGTTCCCCCATCTGTTTGCTATGAAATGATGGGACCAGATGCCATGATCTTAGTTTTCTGAATGTTGAGTTTTAAGCCAACATTTTCCCTCTCCTCTTTCACTTTCATCAAGAGATTCTTTAGTTCTTCTTCACTTTCTGCCATAAGGGTGGTGTCATCTGCATATCTGAGGTTACTGATATTTCTCCTGGGAATCTTGATTCCAGCTTGTGCTTCATTCAGCCCAGCGTTTCTCATGATGTACTCTGTATATAAGTTAAATAAGCAGAGTGACAATATATAGCATTACTAATGCATACAATATATGCATATAATATACTATGCATTACTGAATGAATTTCTTCTTATTATGTAATTTAGTTGCTTCAGATCTTTTATAAACATTATTTTATGGTTGTCCTGGTGGATATGGTTTTTTTCCATGCTTTTTATTTTCTTTATCTCCAGAAAAGGGGCCCTGGATAAAAAGGCATGAGATTTTTTTCTCTTCTTGATGCTGCTGCTGCTGTTAAGTCGCTTCAGTCGTGTCCAACTCTGTGCGACCCCATGGACTGCAGCCTGCCAGGTTCCTCTGTCCCTGGGATTCTCCAGGCAAGAACACTGGAGTGGGTTGCTGTTTCCTTCTCCACATTTTGTCAAATTTATTACTTTCTGAAAGGTTGTATCCACGTGAAATGTCACTAGGCATGCATAAGCATGTTCGTGTTTCTGTCCCTTCTATATTAATAAGTATCATCACTTTTTAAGTTTGCCAATTAAAAGGGTAAGAAGGATATAAATTTGTTTCATTTGTTACTTTTTAGAGTCACATCTGCTGGTGAACTTCTGTTTTGTCTGTTTGTTTACAAATAGTCGTAATGGCTCTTCTGTAAGTGTTCTGCCCATGCTCTGCTGGTTTATCTATTAAAGTCTTAGTAATTTTTATATCTATTGTGAATTATTTAAAGTTATTGGCGTCTTCCCATAAGTTATTGATAGTTTACTGTTTGCCTTTTTAACTTTCAAAATTGTTTTTATGTTGTTAGATTTTTATTTCTTCTATTGTTTTCAAGCTTAGAAATTCACCCTTTTCCAAGGTTTGAAAAATATTTAATTCTATTTTCTTTTAATACATCTAAAGCTTGATTTTTTTGGTCTCTTTACATATCCTAAAATTTATTTTTAATTTATGATGTGAGGTGAAGACGTGAGTTGATTTTTCTCCCAATTGCTAGCTATTCAGCCCAGTACAATTTATGGAATGATTTTTCCTTCCCAATTGATTTGTGAAATAACACAATTCATATTTTATACATACTAGTATCCATTTACAGGTCACCGTGTTGCCATGAGAGGTTTGTCAATTCAGTCATCATACCAGCCCCAGAAAGTTTTCAGTCTTACTGCTTTATGTTTTAGTGACAGAATGGATGAAGTTCGCTCCCTGCCTCAGTTTTCTTAAGAGTATCCATGTTGTTTTCATTTGTTTATTCTTCCAGATGAAGGTTAGGAGAGCTTCCAAGTTTAAAGAAAAAAAGATCCTATTGAGCAGTTGATTGGAACTGCATGAACTTTAAGAGAGAAAACTTCTGGAAAAGATCTGATTACTAGAATCAGAGTTGCCTGCCATCAAGTAGACATTGTTCTCCTCTTGTCAGTTTACTCGCTCTCTTTGAGAACAAAATTCATTTGCATGAAGAAGTTTCCTGTTCTCGTGGCATTATTGTTTAAACCTTGCATTTTAGGAGAGGCTTCTGTCGTGGCTTCAGTTCAGTTCAGTTCAGTCACTCAGTCGTGTCCGACTCTTTGCGACCCCATGAATCACAGCACGCCAGGCATCCCTGTCCATCACCAACTCCCGGAGTTCACTCAGACTCACGTCCATCGAGTCAGTGATGCTACCCAGCCATCTCATCCTCTGTCATCCCCTTCTCCTCCTGCCCCCAATCCCTCCCAGCATCAGAGTCTTTTCCAATGAGTCATTCTTTCTGGAGTTGTTTCTCCACTGATCTCCAGTAGCATATTGGGCACCTACTGACCTGGGGAGTTCCTCTTTCAGTATCCTATCATTTTGCCTTTTCATACTGTTTATGGGGTTCTCAAGGCAAGAATACTGAAGTGGTTTGCCATTCTCTTCTCCAGTGGACCACATTCTGTCAGACCTCTCCACCATGGCCCACCTGTCTTGGGTGGCCCCATGGGCATGGCTTAGTTTCATTGAGTTAGACAAGGCTGTGGTCCTAGTGTAGTTAGATTGACTAATTTTCTGTGAGTCTGGTTTCAGTGTGTTTGCCCTCTGATGCCCTCTTGCAACACCTACCGTCTTACTTGGGTTCTGTTGTGGCTTAACTCGATGCTAAAACTTGACCTCTGTGCACCAGTGCCAAATTGAATCTCAGAGACAGAGTTTTAAGTGAAGTAGTCTGGAGAGTCCCCCCTGGAAGGCTACAGTCCATGGGGTCACAAAGAGTCGCACAGGACTGAGTGACTAAGGACATCACAACACAGAAAATAATAGCTTTATTGCTTTGCTAGGCAAAGGGAGACACATGGCTGAGGAACTTCCCTGATGGTTTAGTAATTATAACTCCACACTTCGAACGCAAGGGGCACCAGTTCGATCCTTGGTCGGAGAACTAAGATCCTGCATGCCAAGCGTGTGCGTGTTAAGTCACTTCAGTTGTGTCCGACTCTTTGCTACCCCCTGGACTGTGGCCTGCCTGGCTTCTCTGTCCATGGGATTCTCCAGGCAAGAATACTGGAGTGAGCTGCCATTCCCTTCTCCAGGGGATCTTCCCGACTCAGGGATCGAACCTGCATGTTTTATGTTTCATTGCAATGTCAGGCAGGTTCTTTACTGCTAGTGCCACCTGGTAAGCCCAAGAAGCATAGCCAAAAGATTGTTGTTGTTTAGTTAATAAGTTGTGTTCAAGTCTTTTGTGACCCCATGGACTGTAGCCCCCTGGGCTCCTCTGTCCATGGGATTCCCCAGGCAAGAATACTGGAGAGGGTTGCCATTTCCTTCTCCAGAGGATCTTCCTGACCCAGGGATCGAGCCTACATCTCCTGCATTGCAGGCAGATTGTTTGCCACTGAGCCACCAGGGAAGCCCAGCCAAAAGATTAAAACACTCAAAATATTGTCTCTGAGGTTTGATTCAGCACAGAGGCTGAGTTCTGAGATTCAGCATCAATCTCAGAATTCAAGGTGGGACTTAGTCAGTGGGTTTTTTAAAACTAAAATTTCTATAATTTTGTTGTCTTTTTGAAGTTTATATATCTATATATAATATAGATAATTTATATATATAATAGATATTTTATATATCCCTTAGTTTATATATCTATATAAGGGATATATATATATATATATATATATATAAAACAAACTAAGGGATAGACTACCCACTCCAGTATTCTTGGGCTTCCCTTGTGGCTCAACTGGTAAAGAATCCGCCTGCAATGTGGGAGACGTAGGTTTGATCCAGGGAAGATCCCCTGGAGAGGGAAATGCTACCTATTCCACTGGCCTGGAGAATTCCATGGACTGTATAGTCCACGGGGTCGCAAAGAGTCGGACACAACTGAGCGACTTTCGCTTCAGCACGTAGAAAAAGAGACTTAGAGCTTCAGGATGGAAACCGTTTTACTCATTACATTGATTGCACTTCTCAAATTTATCTGAAAGTATGAGGGTCATGTGCCACATGTTTGGATAGCTAGCTGTCTGGTTTGCTTAATAATATATGAGTTTATTATAGAAAGTAAGATTTGAAATCTTTACCCACTAACCCTTAGTTTTCAGCTGCAGGTCCCACATTATAAGAATGGTGTTCCCTAGAGTTGGGCCGTGGATAACCCACATGGCCATGTGCTACAGACAGCCTTGGTGATAACCGTTTGCTGAACTTGAAAGTAAATCTATGTATTTCCAGGCTTCCAAGGTCATGCCAAGTGTTGAGCTCTATTGTAAAATTTTGAGGTGGCTTCCTGGGTACCTCTTGTGTTTTTCAAGGGAGGAAAGAAATGATGATGGTGTACCAATAACTCTTGTTTTCATTAATTCATTTTATCTTCATTATAACTGTCTGTTGTGAAGGACAAGTGTAAACCCCTACATTACACATGTGGGAAATGAGGTTCATGCAGGCCATGTAATCGTTCATGTTAGGAGACAGTAGAACTGAGCCTTCAGACTGTAGAGCCCTGCCTCCATAGTATCTCCTCCTTGAGAGACATTCAAGGACTGCCCCCAACCTGCTGTAATCCAACCCTTTAAGTCATTTTTCCAAATGTTTGGAATCCTGGGGGACTGTGTAGGTTATACCTCCCAATGCTGTATTCAAGTTTGGCTCTCCTTGTGTGCTGGGATTTAGGGGAATCATACTGCTTTCCTTGTGTCATCTTGCTTTATCACTTGATGCACTGCGACTGGTGGACAGATAAAACCAGCTTAAGACATATGCCCTGGCCGGACGTGAAGAATAAAGGAAGGAACACCAGGTCAGCCAGAGGAGTGGGTGTCCAGATGTGAAGAATAAAGGAAGGAACACCAGGTCAGCCAGAGGAGTGCGTGTGGAAGCAGGAATGAGCAGCACTACCTCTCTGCCTTTTTGGTGATGGGAAAGATGTCCTAATTGTATAAGCCTGTGTTTCGCTTTGTTTTGTTTTAAGCATCAAATAAGACACCTCCTTCTCTCCTTTTCATGGCTGCATCCAACAGACTATAACTCGGAAATCCTCAGAAAGAATGCAGCCTGAGTGTGTGTGTGTGTCTGGGTGATGATATCATGTCTCCTCCGATGACTTACAAAATCACATGTGAGCTTTTCTCTGACTGCTTCAGGACATCGTCATTTTCCATCCATTTGGACACTACATGGACTGTTTCACCTTCACTTTATCAGGGTACTTTCCTGTGTCTTTATACATTTACTTAGTCTTTGAACCTTCGTCTTTGTTCCAATCCATGTATTTAACATTCCTGGTTAATTGTTACACTCCCTAAAGTTTTTTCCTTTTTTCTTCTTTGGCAGGTAAACATTTCCTCTCCTGAAGAATCTTGTGATCAAGAGAATAAAAGAGCTCTTCTTTGTAGTTCTCAGAATAAGCAGTTTTTCTTTTTTTCTTTACTGTACACTCCCTAGCAGCCCTTTAGTTGGCACTCAATAGAGATTTATTTACTCAAAATAAAATATATTCTAAGGACTATTACCTCACATGTCACATTCATTCACTCACCTCGTTTCTGGTAGTTCCTTTTATATTATGCTGGAGTGCAAGTCAGGGGCAGAATAAAGCTTCATAGACTTTTTAAAAAAGTAATAGATTTCCTTATTTTATAGCAGTTTTAGATATACAGACCAATGAGCAGAAAGTACAAAGAGTTCCCATATACCTCCTTCAGTTCCCCGGTTTCCCCTATTATTAACATCTTTCCTTAGTTTGATACATTTGTTGTAACTAATGAGCCAATAGTAATACATGCTTAGTCCATAGTTTCCATAAGGCTTCAATCTTTACATTGTACTGTTCTACAAGGCTTTGGCAAGTATATAATGGCATATATGCACTATTAAAGTATTATATGAAATAGTTTCACTCCCCCAAAATCCTCTGTTCTGCCTATTCATCCCTCCATCCTTCCTTCCTGCAAACCCCTGGCAATGATCTTTTATTGTCTCTGTAGTTTTTCCTTTTCTGAACATTGTGTAGTTGGACTCGCACAGCATATACCCTTTTCAAACTGGCTTTTTTCACCTAGCAATATGCATTTAAACTTCCTCCATGTCTTTTCAAGACTAAAAGACTTAAACATTTATCAACAATATGTATAAACACCAGGCAGAGTGGTGAGGTGCAAAGTACGATGCAATGGACATGAACTTGGGCAAACTTGGGGAGATGGTGAGGGACAGGGAGGCCTGGCGTGCTGCAGTCCATGGGGTAGCAAAAAGTCAGACATGACCGGGCAACTGAACAATACTACAGTACACAAGACAAGCAAGACTGCTGCCCTTGACCCAAGCTTCAAAACTGTCAGATATTCAGTACGCAGCAGCAGCAACACAAAGCAACAGGGGCTGCACCTGTTACACTAAAGGTCTTCTCTGTCTTCCCTGAGAAAATCAGCTGCTTACATCACCAGCTGGGAGGAGACCTGCAGTGCCCACAAATGATTCACCGTGTTCCCTACTTACCAGCTCCCTGTCCATACTGTAACAGGCCTGAATCCCTCTGGTTCACAATTTAGATGTTGTTCTAATTCTTGGCTACACAATTTGATGAAGCAGGAGAAAAGCAATTGCCCCTTCTCAGATGGTGATCTCCACCTGTTTCCTTAGCCAGGAATACATCTGGATATTTTTTCCTACCAAATGGCTAACATATATAAATTTATTTCTGCTTATAGCCAGTAATAAAGTCTACATTTGGACCTAGATAATTTATGAATCACCAATAATATTGATGCAAGTCATTTTCCACATTCATGAGCTGGTGCCTTCCCCTGAAATGGGCAAGATGTATCTTGTATGTGCTAGATTTCATTGGGTTAACAAAGTAAGGAATCTAGTCCCAGGCTCAAATCAGTTCTATTTCATTTAAAAATAAAGCTTTGTGTTTGTTTCTTATTGTTCACTCTTAAGATGGAACTAAAGAGATGACCCTCCATCGCGATCTGTAGCAGTTTGCTGCTGCAACAGCATGGGGCGCTCAGTGCTCAGCGATGATCCAGGGGGTGGGCTGGGGGTGGGGCGGGAGGGAAGTGCAAGAGAGAAGGGCACACGTATGCATACCACTGACTCACCTGTTGTACAGCCGGAAGTGACACACCATTGTAAACAATAATACTCCAATAAAAATTCATAGTAGTTTAAGTTTTCAGTGAAGGTAGGGTATCATTTACCCTAAGTTATTTATCTTCTAATAAGACCAAAAATGCTAAAAAAAAAAAAAGAATATATTACCAACAAAGCAGTATTACATATACAATTAGAAATACTACTGCTAAAGACATGAAAATGTACAGCAAGCAGATCAGTGTTTGTTGGGTTTTTTTCTCTTCATGCGTTGAGGTTTTCTGAACTATAAAGTATATTTACGGAGTCATGAGAACCAAACCAGTTTTAACCAGGTTAGAAAATAGATTATGATGATATATGATGATATAATGGTATCTGAAAAAATGAATAATTAAGTCTCTGATTAATACACAAACATGATGGTTATACTGAGATACCCTACTTGCCACTGCATGGATTTTATTTTAAAGTCTTAGGCCCACAAAAGAGGACTGTCAAAATGGTTATTAAATCACAAAGAACACGAACGCCCACAAACAGACAATCTTTTTCATTTCTACTGCAAGAAAGAAATCTTTAACTGAAAAATAAGAAACCCTGGAAAGGGGCTTTATATATTAATTTTATACAAAGAATGTGCATCTGTTTATGACTTAAAAAATTCTACATCAAGGATAAGAATGGGACATGATGATTTCAATTACTCAGGATGATTATTATTAATATAGAAAGAGCATTTTAAAAATGAGGCATATTTAAGATAATAGCTTGTTTTCCCCCTTGCGGTCTATTGTAATATGCAGGATGCAGCTGAAGCTCCTTGTCTTGGAGACAGTCTGTATTTTTTTTCGCTTACAGACCTGTTAAATGTTCTTGTTCCTTCTTTAGCCTTCTATCCTTAGATGTCTTAATCACTGCTGCTGTTTCCTTTCCTTCCTTTTTTTCCTCTTTTATTGGAGCATAATTGCTTTACACTGCTATGTCAGTTTCTGCTGTACAGCAAAGTGAATCAGCTACACGCACACACGCTGTGCTGTGTTCAGCCGCTCAGTCGTGTCCAAAGCTTTGCAGCCCCATGGACTGCAGCCCGCCAGGCTCCTCTGTCCATGGGGGTTCTCCAGGCAAGAATACTGGAGCAGGTTGCTATGCCCTCCTCCAGGGGATCTTCCCAACCCAGGGATGGAACTCAGGTCTCCTGCCTTGCAGGCGGGTTCTTTACCATCTGAGCCACCAGGGAAGCCCGATACGTATACGTATGGCCTCACTTTTTCGGATTTCCTTCCCATTTAGGTCACCACAGAGCACTCTACAGGAACTCATTAGTTCCTGTTTTATACACAGTAGTGTATATTATTTCAGTACCAGTCTCCCTCTTCTTCCCACCCTCTGCTTTCCCCCTTGGCATCTATACATTTGTTTTCTACATCTGTGTCTCTATTTCTGTTTTGCAAATAAGATCGTCTTTACCACCCTTCCTTTAATGAGGGAAGTAATATACAGAAGGAGAGAAAATTGCAGTCAGATGATGGGTGTCTGGGATCTGCCAGACCTAACAGAGGTGCTGAGGAGATGCACAGTGATGAGCAGAGGGGGAATCAGCCGGTGCGCCTGGAGCCGTGCTGGAGCCCAAGGTTCAGGAAAAATCAGTCATGCTGATCCTGTCTTTATTTAAAATTCTGACATAATCAAATATCATCATCCATGCTTTGCATTTTTATTTTCCAAGTGTTTACATAAAATATTACATATATAAATATTATAAAGTGAAGCTTTTCAAGGTGTATTAGATATGGTACATTCTTATAAGCTACATGTTCTAAGATGTGGTTGGAATGTTACAGATTAAAAAAAGAATGAAGAGATAACCAAATGCAAAGAGTGAAACTTGACTGGGTACTCATTTGAAAATACTTGAGTCCTGAGTTTTTTGGTATCCTTTTGAAAATGTATATTTCAGGTGAGTACCTCGCTTGCTTCAGCCTGGAGTTGGTCAGCTGGGGCAGTACCAACCACTAGGCTAAGCCTAGCGAAGATGAAGATGAAGATGAAGGTTTTCAGAAGCCTTAGAGGATAAGCAGCATTTCTGTCTGCCAGAGGCAGGTGAGGGGGAGTGGGGTGGGGCACATATGAGCAGAGGCATCTCCCTCAGAGAGAAAAAGATGGACAAGGGCACCAGGAGTGCAGGCACGTGGTCTGTGACTAGCAGGCAGGCCAGCCAGTCTGGGAATGGGTTACAGAGCAGGCAGTGACGAGAAAAAAAGCTGAAAGGAGACACTTAAATCCTCCAGTGAACTGCCTCCAAATTTAAATCAGGAGGCAAAGGGGAGCTACTGACAATCTTTTTCTTTTGGCTTTTAAATTAAGTTGCATCTTAAATGTTTTCTTAAATTATTTTCAAGCACTTTCATAGAAGTCATTTAAAACTTAAAATGTATTTTTGCTGTCATTCAAGATATGTGCCTCTTCTAAAACCAGCGTGAAATGATGTGAATGAATTTAGGATGTTTGGTGGTGGTGTTGTTGTTGCCTAGTCACTAAGTCGTGCCTGACTGTTTGCAACCCCATGGACTGCACCCTGCCGGGCTCCTCTGTCCGTGGGATTTCCCAGGCAAGAATGCCGGAATGGGTTTACCATTTCCACCTCCAGGGAATCTTCCCAACCCAGGGATCGAATCCGTGTCTCCTGCATTGGCAAGCAGATTCTTTACTACTGAGCCACCAGGGAAGCCAAAAATAGGATATCAGAGAGAAATTTAGAAACAAGTTGGATAAAGCCTTGGTGAGTGATCATAAATTCAATTTCTGTGTAGCCTGAGCTTTAAAGTTGCCCAGCTCAAGGTTTTCTGTCCTGGCACTTTCATTAGTACACTCTGCCCACCCCCAACTTTAGTTTGTTTGTTTTTGTTTTCTTCACCCCCAACTTTTTAATAGCTTTGTTAAGTTGTAATTGATGTACAGTTTAAAACGTAGGCTTCATCAGTTTTGACACATACATACAACCGTGAAACCATCACCTCGATCAAACGATGCGTGTACCATCATGTTAGAAGTTTCCTCAGAAACCTGGGGAATGCACCCCTTCTTCCACTCACCCTCTGCCCCATCCCCAGGGAACTGCTGATCTGCTTTCTCTCACCACAGATTAGTTTGAATTTCTCAGAATTTTATATGTATGGAATTATACAGTATGTACTGAATATGATTCATTCCTCAAGATGTATTTTTTAAAAGTGGAGGAATGTTCTCGATTAAAAGAGACAGAAGAGCCATAACAAACAAATACAATGTGTGAAAGCTGACTGGATGTTGGTTTGAAAACAATTGAACCACTTCATAAAAAGTTAGACATGTGCCAACCAAATGACTCAGTCATTCAATTCTTAGATATTGACCCAACAGAAATGAAAATATTTGTCTAGACAAAAACTTATTCATAAATGTTCATAGTAAGAGCCAACACTGAAAACAACTCAAATATCCATCAACAGGTAAACAGATAAATTATGGTATACCCACACAATGGAACTCAACAATGAAAAAGAACAAATTGTTGATAAAGGAAAAGGAAAAAGATCTTCAGAATAATTATACGAGAGAAAATCTACATAACCTTGGGTAAGGCAAGGACATTTTAGATATACCACCAAAGGCATGATCATGAAAGAATAATAATCTGTACTTCATCAAAATAAAAAACTTCTGCTCCACAAAAGACAACATCAACAGAATGAAAAGACAAGCCACAGACTGTAGGAAAATATTTGCAAAAGACAATCTGATATAGGACTTATCCAAAATATAAAAGGACTCACGAAAAGAAACAAGTAGGTTAAAAATGACCCAAAGACCTTGATAGACACCTCACCAAAAAAGATACACAAATAGCAGGTAAATATATGAAAAGATGCTCCACGTCATATGTTATCAGGGAGCTGCAGACTGAAACAAGATACCAAGACACACCTATTAGAAAGGCCCAAATCTGGAACAACAGCAATACCACGTGCTGGCAAGGGTGTGGAGCAACAGGAATGCTCCTTCATTGCTGGTGCGAAAGCAAAACGGTCCAGCTACTCTGGAAGACAGTTTGGGGGTGGTTTCTTTACCACGTGATACAGAAGTTGCGCTCCTTGGTATTCACCCAAAGGATCTGAAAGTTTATGTTCACACAAAAGCCCGCACACAAATATTTATAGCATCTTTATTCATAACTGCCAAAATTGGAAAGTAAGCAAGATGTCCTTCAGTAGGTGAGACTGGGAAAATATACTGCAGCACATCCAGATAACGGAGTATGACTCAGTGCTAAAAAGAAACAATCTATCAAGTCATGAAAAGACATGAAAGAACCTTAAATGCTTAGTACAAAGTGAGAGAAGCCAGTCTGAAAATGCTACCAACTGTACGATTCCAACTATATGACATTCTAGAAAAGCCAAAACTCTGGTGACAGCAGAAAGATGGGTGGTTACTACCATTTAGCAGGGAGAGAGGGAGAGCAGGATGAATGCGTAGAGCACAGGTGAATTTTAGGGCAGGAAAAAGATTCTGTATGTATTATGACAGTGCATACATGTCATTATACACTTATCCAAACCTACCGAATATATGACACCAAGAGTGAACCCTAATGTAACCTGTGAACCCTGTGTGGCTATGACAGATCAATGTAGCTCCATCAGCTGTAACGAGTGTCCCCGTCTGATGGGGGATGTTGGTTCTGGGGGAAGCTGTGCATGTTGAGGACAGGGTGTATATAGGAAATCTCTGTATCTTCCTCTGAACTGCATTGTGAACCTATAACTGCTTCAAAAAATAAAATTGAATTAAAAAAATTATGCTAAGTGAAAGAAGCCAGACAAAAAAAGACTTAGTTGATTATCTGCTTCTGGTGGTGTTTAACTTATACCTCGATGCTTTGGAAGTTTAATCCAAAGGCTTGACTTATGTTTGGCAAGACTATTTCATCAGTCATGCTATGTACTTCATACTACATCACGTAAGGAGGTAAGTAGATTGTTCCACTACATGATTCTCAATTTGATCATTTGTTTAAGGCGGTGAATGCCAGATCTCTCCTCCATGAGGTATATTTTTTCCTTTGCAATTAGCAAGTAACTTATGGACTATACATTAGCAACAAGTGAACATCTCCTCTGTATTCATGGATAATCCTTGCCAGAAATGATCATTTTATTAGTTTTTTAAAAACATTAATTTTTAAAATTTTATGATTCCTCCTCAATGAATTAGCTGGCTTTCCTCTGAATCAACTGAGACTGAAAAGTTTTTGAATGGAACAACTTTCCCATGTTTATTTCTCTTGACACACCAAGCTCATCCTTCAGTGAGCCCCTTTTCTGAACCCCTAATCTTCTCCTTCCTAGCATCCTAACCACAGAAGCTAAGTGTTTGCAAGCCATGTTGCAAATATTACCTTTTTTCATTCACTTACTCATTCAAAAATACTTACTGTGTCCATGCCGTGCCTTAGGCACTGTCTAGGAATGGGGCACATAGTAGTGAATAAACCCGATGAGGTCTCTGGTCTACATTGTAGGGCATATATGAAGGAAACTATAAATAAACATAATAGAATGCCAGGTAGAAACACTGCTGTAAAGAAAAGGAAAGCAGCAGGGGAGAAAGTGTAGTGATGGGGTGTGTGTTATTTTAGATAGGGAGTCAAGAAAGGCGTAGCTGACAGCCATTGGTGCCAGGCCCACATTCCGTAGGCATTCTGGAATGATCCAGTTCAACTCAATCTTACTGGAAGCACATGTGACCCTGCCTGTGGCCTGAGGGAGTTTCTCTCCGTTTGTGTGACAGGTTCATGCTTGGCAAACAGTCCTTAGCCAATGACCAGCAGGAGTGGAAGGACAAACTTCCCCGTCTGCCTGCCCCCGGGGTGGGACGTCTTTTCCGTGCAGCCCGTGTTTCCCAGCAGGCTCCTGTGGGCTGAGCCCCGGCTGTCGTCAGCGGTACCCTGCTCATGAAAGTGCTTCGGATTCTCTTCCCTTCACTCCTCTCTTGCTACCTCCTAGCATCACATTTTACTCTTCAGACACACCATTTGCAAACTCAAATCCCTAAGTTCTGGAGGAACCTCATCTAAGTGAGTAGGTCCTAGAGGTGAGGTAATAAAGGAGACTCTCAGAACGAGATTCTAGAATTGGATCTCTTGTTGGTCAGATGACAACTAAGACCCTGTTACTGCTGGTAAGTGAGGCCAGGATAATGTCTGGCATGCTGTTGCATCACTGCTAAGAGTCTTACCTGTGGTAAATTGGGCTCATGTACTGGTGTAAGAAAATGTCCCGGCCTAGCTTTTGAACCAAATGGGGGGCAATGGCAATTATTAGGATTTTGGAGTTGGTTTGTTATCAACTGCTTGAGGAGGCATGAAAGAAGCAAGTAACAGACTCAGGCCAGGTAACCATTCATTTAGAATTTGGATTGAAAGAAAGTCAGAAGTCTTCCATGTCATCTTTTAAAGGGGGGTCTCATTTCCTGTAGACAGAGGGTAGACTGAGCTGAACCATAAGATTTCAAATTTGATCTTAAATACAGCAGCACTAAAAAGAAAAAAAGGAGGTTGAGTTCACAGCCCAGACTGGTTCTTTTGCTAAAGTCAGGAGACTGAAAGGGAAGGAGAGAAGCCCATTTGGGTAGATGGGGTTGAGGACTTGACTACCTCGGTTCCTCTGAATAATCTGAGCCAGAATTCTCTGGAGCCCTCCCTCTTGCCAGAGGAAACCCGTCTCCAGCCGCCTGCAGACTGTGCAGAGGCCTCACTGGGGCAGATGCCTTGCAAGATGGTGCATGTCTACAGGGTCTTTCCCTGCCTCTCTCTCTTGCTCCTTATTGTGAGCCAAGCAGAAAAATACTGCTATGTGAAGAAAGAGATTATTCACCAAAAGCACTGCAGAACTTGGCAGTGTTATGAACCACCAGGAACTGGAAGAATTTGCCTAGAAACGGATATTAAAGATGGTGGATCAGGGAGGACAGACTATAAGGCTGGACAGAAGAGAGTTTATTAATATGGGTGCATTATTTTGTGACTCAAAACGTAATATCTTGGTAGGATGCCTAGATAGTAAATAGCAAGTATTGCTAGGTATCCATAGTAAATAGCAGGAATTGCTCTTCGAAACTTGAAAACAATGTACTTGAATTGGAGGTGCTTGCATTTCTTAGAAGAAAGATGAGAAAGGGGTAAACTTATTCAAGCAGACTAGATTTAAGACTGTACTTATTACATAATACCAGAGAACCCACCTGCTAACAAGGTTCCCTGGGGTGGGGGCTTCAGAGGGCACTTCCTTCACTAAGTGGGCTTCCCAGGTGGCGCTAGTAGTAAAGAATCCACCTGCCAACGCAGGCGACACTAAGAGCCGTGGGTTCGATCCCTGGGTTGGGAAGATCCCCTGGTGAAGGGCATGGCACCCACTCTAGCATTCTTGTCTGGAGAATCCCATGGACAGAGGAGCCTGGTGAGCCACAGTTCATAGGGTCATAAAGAATCGGACATGACTGAAGCAACTTAGCACAAGCTTCACTGAAATATGGAAAGTGCTAATAAATTCTGAGAATCTCAGAATTACTGGTGCTGTAGACCTGGGGTCCCCAGCCTCCAGGATCAAATGCTTGATGACCTGAGGTGGAGCTGATATAATAATAATAGAATTAAAGTGTAATAAATGTAATGCACTTGAATCATTCTGAAAACACCCCTCACCCATGGTTCATGGAAAAGTTGTCTTCCATGAAACCGGTTCCTGGTTCCTGGTGCCGAAAAGGCTGGGGACTGCTGCTGGATTAAGACTGTTGCCCCAGCATGAATGGGGATAACAGGATTCTAGGGTTCAGGCTGGCAGCAACAGATAATCAGAACAGGGAGATAATTATGATCACATAATATCAACCTGAACAAGTCCTAGGGCCCTGACATACCTGATGGGGTAAAGTGAGTCCCTGAAAAACACGTAAGCTATTTAGATTTTAAAGACACAAAAAACGGATGTCCCTGATGGTCCAGTGTTTAAGAATCTGCCTGTCAATACAGGGGCCATGGGTTCAAACCTTCGTCTGGGAAGATGACACATTACTTAGTGCACAGGGCAGCTAAGCCAGTGCGCCAACACGGATGAACCTGCTTGCTCTGGAGCCCGAGCTCCCCAACCAGAGAAGCCAGGGTGATGAGAAGCCCACACGCTGCAACCAGAGAGCAGCCCCTGCTCAGAGCAACCTGGACCCCACGTGGCCAAACAAAGCACACACACAGAAGATGAGCATTTAGGTGTGTGTGTGAGAGAGAGAGGTCAGTAAACACAAAGCTTGAATAATGGTTTTGGCAGGAATGCTGGAACATGTTAGAACATGTTCTAGCACAGGCTGGAACATTAAAGGAATCCCAATAAATCTTGGCATATGAATGAATCTGGTAGGCAGGTAGATGGACTGAATTGTGCTCCCCCTACAATTCACATGTTAAAATCCCGGTCTTTGGGACTTCAGGATGTATTTGGAGACAAGGTTTTTGGAGGAGTGATGAAGTTAAAATGAGGCCATTAGCGTAGGCCCTAATGCAACATGGCTGTTGTCCTTATAAGGAGAGTAAGAGACCCTAGTGATGAGCGCCCCTGGGAGAACTCCAGAGAGAGAGGCCCCAGAGAACAACCTGCCAACACCTTCATCTTGGACTTGTGGTCTCCAGAACTCTGAGGAATACATTACTGTTTAAGCCCCTTGGTCTGTGGTATTTTGTTACGGCAGCCCAAGCAGATTAAGAGATTATCCCCAAGTTGCTGCTAAGTCACTTCAGTTGTGCCCAACTGTGCGACTCCATAGATGGCAGCCCACCAGGCTCCCGTCCCTGGGATTCTCCAGGCAGGAACACTGGAGTGGGTTGCCATTTCCTTCTCCAATGCATAAAAGTGAAAAGTGAAAGTGAAGTCACTCAGTCGTGTCCGACTGTTAGCAACCCCATGGACTGCAGCCCACCAGGCTCCTCTGTCCGTGGGATTTTCCAGGCAAGAGTACACATTTATGGGGTGCCATAAATGTGTAAACTGAGTTTCAGGGATTAAGATCTGTACAGAATTACGTAAACAGTAAAAGCGTAGACGTGCTCACTGAATTGAATCCAGGTGTCAGATTCTGACATTAAAGATGTTTCAATCTATACAAACAACTTTTAAATCAAATCCTTATTTTTAACAAAGTACTACGTGGGTTTCTGAAAATATCAAGATTCACCTGTTTTTCGCTTATCTAATGTGGCTTCCCCAGAGGTAACCACTTTTAACTCTTTAGGTGTTTCTCCCCTTAGAACATGTGACTAAACAACATACTGATACAGACGTGTCATGGTTTTTCAAACGAAGACATCATCTATGAAGTTCCTGTTACTAAAGATGTCTTAATTATCTATACAGACACACAACACACACACACACACACACACACACACAATCCCTATCCTATGAGTTTCATCTATTTTTCATGATCTTTGGTATTTTTCTTCTTCTGCTTTGTCTTAGTTTTGTCCAGGTTAATTTTCATTTTTGCTTTCATATAAGACCTCCCTCAAGGGTCTGGTGATTCTTGATTGCTCATTCACATTGAAGAATAAGCCTGTTTTTCACTTTATCCTGTACGTCAGAGTAACCAGTGACTTCAATTTCTGACATTTTCTAGGGTTTCACATCAGGGATTGGTTGGTTACCGCTGGACACGCTGCTGAAGGAATGTTTGCTGAAGGAACGTAAGTTTTAGCCTCATTTTCTCTAAGTTAGTCATTCCTTGTCTATCTGTCTATCTTCTAGAATTTCCTGATAATGTCCTCTCTGCTCTCATCTCATCTCCTGTGCTCTTTGTATTTCTTCTGCCTTTTTATTTCTTTCCTGTTAATTTAGGGGTTTTTGAGAGGAAGTGGAGACAAACATAGGTTTTTAAACAGAGGTCTGCCCTTCTAATTTTGACTTCTCTTGGGTTTTTACTATTAGTCAGTAAGTAATGGTTAGCATCAGCTCAATGCAAAAGAATAAAAATATCCCTGTTTTTCCAGTTGCCTTTGTCAAAGCCTCCTTTACTTTGAAAACCCTGTGTTATGAGTTATGCTGCTGCTGCTGCTGCTGCTAAGCCGCTTCAGTCGTGTCTGACTCTGTGTGACCTTGTAGACGGTAGCCCACCAGGTTCCCCAGTCCCTGGGATTCTCCAGGCAAGAATACTGGAGTGGGTTGCCATTTCCTTCTCCAATGCATGAAAGTGAAAAGTGAAAGTGAAGTCGCTCAGTCGTGTACGACTCTTAGCGACCCCATGGACTGCAGCCCACCAGGCTCCTCCGTCCATGGGATTTTCCAGGCAAGAGTACTGGAGTGGGGTGCCATTGCCTTCTCCGTATGAGTTATGAGTGTCCTGAATAAGAAAAGTAACACAAACTTCTTACTTAAGCATCATCTGTATGTTGCTTGTCCTTAGAGGAAGGTGAGGTGGGTGCACACAAAGGGCGGGTGTGAGTCACATGGATATTGGCCCAGGGTGGGGTGGATGCACAGAAGAGAGGTGAGGTTCCCCACGGGGGTGCGGCAGATCTCAGCAAAGCGAAGAGGTCACTCCCACCGTGGGGTGGTCTGTGCTGAGGTGGGTGAGAGAGTATCCATCTGTAGGAATGAACCAGCACGGGAATCTGAGCACAAACAGGGCATCCTCCCAGGGGAGGGGACAGGGTCGGTGATGCGAGTTTGGTATACACCAATGCATTGATCAAACAAGTACGTATTAACAGTAATGAGAGCCAGGATTCTTGCCCTCAGAGAATGAAGTCATAAACATGGAAAGGGAGAACCCGGAATACGCCTTCAGGATTGGAATGAGAAGTTATCAGTGTGAACTCATGGACTGTAATGTACATATATCTATATGGCATCAATGTTGATATATAAATATAGATGTAAATGTGTCCGTGTGTGAATGTATACATGTTCCCTACCTCTGTCCATCAAGAGAGCTGTGAACTCAAATCGCAACCAGCAGACCTACCCTGATTGTGGTTTTCTAAATACCATTTGCCATTTCAGGGAACCAGGATTTCTTGGTAGGGTGCCAGATTCACTATATGAAAATACAGCAAACTGTAAGCAGACAAGAAATTATTGTATGGGATATATCTTCACTATTTATTATTTATCTGAAATTGAAATTTAAAGTATTAATCTCTACTATATTTGGTAACCCTATTCCTTGAAGAAATGGCCACTTGCAACACTGGGGCAGGGAAAAAACAAGAGCAGAGAACATTTTGTTGTGCCAGAAAAAAAGGAAATGCAGAAGGATGGGACAAAATGACAGATGAGCCAATTGAAAGGGTTCCCGCTGGTGAAATATGAGACAATAGAAGCATCACAACAAATAATAAAAAAATCTATTGAACAAAATAGGAAACCAGGAACCCACACTGATGTGAATAAAAGTAAAGTGAAGGCTTGATAAGGAATAGAGTATTTACTTAGAGCTAATGTATCTCTCGGGCTTCCCAGATGGCTCAGTGGTAAAGAATCCATCTGCCAATGTAGGAGATGTGGGTTTGATCCCTGGGTTGGGAAGATCCCCTGGAGAAGGAAATGGCACTTTCCTTTCCACTCCAGTATTCTTGCTTGGGCAATTCCATGGACAGAGGAGTCTGGTGGGCTACACTCGGTGGGGTCACAAAGAGTCGGACATGACTAAACAACAATAACAACTTATCTCTTCACAAATTAATACTTGTTAATTCAAAACACAAAAATATTTATAGTAACTTTATTTTGGAGTTACTTCCTTTTGGAGAAGCTGGGCAGACACCATTTTGATCAAGAGGTTAAAGAGAGCATTGCTAGTAATGGGACAAATCAAAACTGAGAGTCGTCCGAATATAGCGTCACTTAGGTGGTATTCCTGCCAAACACAAACACACCTAAACCGAAGGAGGCCCCACCCAAGTTGTGGTCTTCAAAAGTATCAAGGTCATGAAAGTCAAACAAAGATTGAGGAAACATTTTTGACTAAAGGACTCTAAGGACATGTGACAATTCTGAACTGGTTTTTTTTTTTTGTTTGGTATAAAAGATATTAGTGGGACGAAAAATGAAATTTAATGAGGGGGTGTTAGGATTGGGTAATATAAATGATCTGTGTTTATTTCCTGATTTTAGTGGTTATATTGTGATTATGTGGGAAAATGACTGAGCACCCCAGGAAGTATTTGGGGGTGAGGGGGCATCTGGTTGGCAACTTACTCCCAAATGGTAGCTCAAGATAAAAAAAAAGTTCTTTATATTGTATTTGCAATTTTCTGTAAAGTTCAGATTGTTTTAAACTAAATACAAATAATGTTTATTTTGGATTTTAAAAGGGAAATGAATATTTAATCATTCACTTGGGTCTAAAAAAAGAGCTTAAAATGCAACCAATAAGATGTGCTTTGCAATGATGATGTAAGAGATTAAAAGCCAACCATCTGGAAATCACAAATTCATTTATTAAAAATGCACCTGAATTATATTGCTAGAATTTTTAAACTATAAGAAACCAAAAATAAAATTCTACATATTACTGATATTTGCATGCCAAGCACTGGGGAAATTGCTATATAAAATAAAAACCAGGGTAGTAGTTATTTCTGGAGTTTTGACATTAGCATTTCATCTCTGAGATAGGTGGTCGTTTTAAGAAAAACGTCTTTGAGGGAGCTACAGACTGAATGCTCACATGATGAAATCCTATTCTGTTCCTCTACCCCCTCCCCTTTCCCTCTTGTGATGGTGCCAGGTGATGAGGATTGGATGACGTCATGAAGGTGGAGCCCTCATGAATGGGGTCAGTGCCCTTTACAGTTAGGAGAGAGGTGGCTGCCCTCTGCTTCCCATTATGTGAGGACACAAGGTATCAGCAGTCTGAGACCTGGAAGATCCTCCCCTGACCATGCTGGCACCCCGATCTCAAGCTTCAAGTCTCCAGAACTGTGGGGAATAAATTTCTGTTGCTTATAAGCCACCTAGTCTATGGTGATTTGTTATAGCAGACGGAACAGATTAAGACAAAGTGGGTCAGACCCTGCTAGTTTCCTGCTCCTTGTCTATCCTTCCCACTTGCCTTACTTACAGAACTCCAACTTCTCCTTGGACAACTCACCCAGCTAAAATACTACTCAGTCTTCTTTAGATCTATGTGTGGCCCCAAGGCACCACTCTATCGATGAGACCTAAATGGAGATGTGCTGGAAATGTTGGAGAAGAATCAGTCGGCTTTTCCTCACACAGGCAGCACCCTTTCTCCTTCCTTCCTGTCTGCAATGTGGATGTGGCTCCCTGGTGGCTCGGGTGGTAAAGAATCCACCTGCAATGCTGGAGATCTGGGTTTGATCCTTGGGTTGGGAAGATCCACTCCGGTATTCTTGCCTGGAGACTCTCCATGGACAGAGGAGCCTGGGGGGCTAAAGTTCATGGGGTTGCAAAGAGTCAGATATGACTGAGCAACTAAGAACAGCCCAAGGAAGAGTAGCCAATTTGTGATTCATTAAGCAACAGGCTTGATGATAAAAGTCAACATGATACAGATGGTGATGAGGATGCAACGAAAGAGACGAGCCTGGGTGCTGGAAAGCGCTACTGAGCTGCTGTGCCAACCCTGAACTCCCTACCAGTGGGTTTTTTCTTAAAAAGAAACAGTAAAGTCTCTACATTGATTATGCCAGTTGGGTTCTGTTATTTGCATCTGTACACATTATTAACAACTAGTTTGATGGACTTTTAAAATAAAAGGTAGAGACCCAAGACAGTTGAATTGCTTTTAATAAAGTAAGAGGAAGCTTACATTGAGAGACTGATTGCTCTGGAGAAATGTGAAGGGGATATGGGGGTTAGGGTAGCAAATTCAGGGTGATTGGAAGAGATCTAAGGAAAGACATAATCACTGACAAATCCACTACGGTTGCAATTGGTCAACAGTTTTTTAAAGTTATATGAGACACTGATTTTGAAACTGTTTCCTCTGCTATGTTGGCTCTTGGGCTTCCCTGGTGGCTCAGAGGGTAAAGCGTCTGCCTGCAATGCCGGAGACCTGGGTTTGATCCCTGGGTCGGGAAGATCCCCTGGAGAAGGAAATGGCAACCCACTCCAGTATCCTTGCCTGGAGAATCCCATGGACAGAGGAGCCTGGTGGCCTACAGTCCATGGGGTCACAAAGAGTCGGACACGACTGAGTGACTTCACTCACTCACCCCTCAACCTAAAAGGCGGCTACATGTAACAGTCTTATGTTGATGAAATGAGAAAGGCAAGTGAGGGGCAAGGCACTGAAATAATTTGAGGATGCCAGCCAGAGTGGAGACAGCTGGCTCTAAACTTTTCATAACATATAAGATGGTAGGTCGTAACATTTTGTTTGGTTATTAAAAGAAATGTCAATCCTGGAATGAAAGGCTGAAGAACCTAAGGATAGCTTCATCCTTGAAATGGAAACCTGTTTATTGAAAAGGAAGCCTTGAACACCTATCTGGAGGGGACTGATGGTCTCACATATGATTCTCTCACAGAAAAGTCAATCCCTAGGGTTTTTGTTTTCTTTTCCCTAAAAGGCCTTTCATAGTTTGAGTTGGAACTCAGAACTCCTATTTCTATACAAACAATATAACAAAAGAGGGTTGCATTCTCAGGACTTGCGATTAAACTCCACAACTTAACTTTATATTTTGCTCTGTTCACTGTTTGATTTGGGTCAGATAGTGCTTCTCCAAGAGGCAGCTAAGGAATCTGGACTCCTTCTGGCATGTGAGCCAATATGTGAGCATCCTTTGCTTCTAAGCCTATAGACAGAGGAGCTAATTACCTCATGGGAAACTAGGGATCAAGCCTGGACATGACAGACATTACTTCAGTCCATGTTCTGCTGGCCAGACTAATCACGTGGCTCCAGCCTAACTGCAAGGGAGGCTGGGAAACAGTTCTTTGTGACCAGGAAGAGGAAGAAGGCACGTGGGCCTCTTGCATCTACTTGAAAGGTTTTGTGAGGATTAAATGAAGGGACAGCACATTCTAGGTTCTTGTCAAGTATGCTCTTCCTTGCTTTATAATGAGCTAAGCACATTCTACTGGTGACAGGCTGTAGTGGTGGTGGGTTCCGTTACAAAGGACTCCAGTGCAGGTGGAGAAAATCAGGTACAGACTCTGGTAGAGTTAAGCAGAGGTTGGGGTAACCTGAAAGACAGGTAGAGAATAAGAGAACCTAAGAACTGAGAGTTAGATGCTCTTGAAAGGGTGCCTACAAAGTCAGGACAAATTCAAGGAGAGGAGAAAGAGGTAATAAGGGCTTTGGCTGGGATAAGAGCAGGGCCTTCCAGGGGAGGCATGGTAGGACAAAGGTGGAAGGAAACAGCATCTAAGAAAATGTACAGGTAACTTTTGGAAGACAGGGGAGTGCTTAGTACCTCAGTGAGTGACTCCCCCAACTACTAAAGCGGCATGGAGTCAAAGGTGAGTGGAAAAGCAACTAAAGAAAAGACCACCTTTTTACTAAGATTAGAGAATGCTCTTAGTGGACTTAAAATATAACATTAAAAAATGATACAATGTAAAGCAATTACTGCCAAATAGTATTAGAGAGTCCAGTTTTTAGTTTCCCTAAAAATACTTATATTTAAACATTTAAATATAACTGAAGAATGCAATATGTTAACTCGGATTGGATCAAGTTGGGGGCAGGACACAAGCGATCAAAAATACTGTTGGTATTTTATGCTTGAAATTTGCTAAGAAAGTAGATCTTAAACTACTTTTAAGTACCCCAACACACACACAGAGGGAACTGTGTGAGGTAATGACTTTGTTAACCTTATTGAGATAATCATTTCACAGTATGTAGGCACATCAACGGAGAGGGCAATGGCACCCCACTCCAGTACTCTCGCCTAGAAAATCCCACGGACAGAGGAGCCTGGTAGGCTGTAGTCCACAGGGTCGCTAAGAGTTGGACACGACTGACCGACTTCACTTTCACTTTTCTGCATTGGAGAAGGAAATGGCAACCCACTCCAGTGTTCTTTCCTGGAGAATCCCAGGGACGGGGGAGCCTGGTGGGCTGCTATCTATGGGGTCACACAGAGTCGGACACAACTGAAGTGACTTAGCAGTAGCAGTAGCAGCAGGCACATCAAATCATCACACTGTGATACAATGCTATCTGTCAATTATATCCCACCAAAGCTGGAAAAAAATGCTGTTGGGATAATTAGGAAAATTTAAATGGGGATTAAATTTAGATACAGATTTTTGTTAATTTTTTTAGGTCTGATTAAAGGTTGGGCTTAGGTATATTCTTTTCTTGATATCTGCTGAAATATTACCTAAGGAAAAGGATGAAGTATTAGGATGCCTGAAATCTAGTCTCAGATGGTTCAGAAAAAGTACATAAGGCAAATATAGCAAAATGTTAACCATGACTGAATCTAGGTGGAAGGTGTATGAAAAGAAGTTATACTATTCTTTCAATGCATTTAAAAAAATTGTCATAGTGAAAAATCTGAAAAATGTCAGTAAGATCAAAGTTTCCAGCCTGTGATCACTTATTTGCTCATCAAGACAATGAAGCAGTCATCTATCTATCTGTCTATGCCTATGTGCTAAGTCTCTTCAGTTGTGTCCGACTCTGTGACCCTATGGTCCATAGCCCACCACCAGGCTCTTCTGTCTATGGGATTCCCCAAGCAAGAATCCTGGAGTGGGTTATCATGCCCTCTTCCAGGGGATCTTCTTGACCCAGGGATTGAACTCACGTCTCTTATGTCTCCTGCATTGGCAGGTGGGTTCTATACCACTAGTGCCACCAGGGAAGCCTATATATATATATACACACATATATGTTGGGGAAGGAAATGGTGACCCACTCCAGTATTCTTTCCTGGAAAATCCCATGGACGGAGGAACCTGGCGGGCTGCAGTCCATGGGGGTCGCAAAGAGTTGGACATGACTGAGTGACTAACACACACACACATGCACGCACTTATGGCTGAGTTGCATTGTTGTATAGCAGAAACCAACACCATGCTGTGAAGCAATTTTCCTCCGACTACAAGGAAAGAATACACCATCAGATAGTTCACACAGTTTTAGATGGTGTTAGCTGAGGGGAAGGGTCAAGCCTGGGACACACTGGCTGCTGCTGCTGTTTAGTTGCTCAGTCCTGTCCAACTCGGTGCAACCCCATGGACTGCAGCCCCACAGGCTCCTCTGTCCATGGGATTCTCCAGGCAAGAATACTGGAGTGGGTTGCCATGCCCTCCCCCAGGGGATCTTCCCCATCCAGGGATCAAACCCAAGTCTCCGCATTGCAGGTGGATCCTTTATTGTCTGAGCCATCAGGGAAGCCAAGGACATATTGGCACCAGACCACAAACCCCATCGAGCCAGGACACCACTGTTTTCACCATTATATGTTCAGCACTTAGTCCAGTGCTAGGAAACAGGTGATAAGTAAATTTCTGTTCATCAAATGGGAAAGGAAATGTGAAAATTCTGCACTTTGGATAGATATCCTAACCCTTTTATGTTTTCTCTATATCGTTACTCCTTGGAAAACCAAAAATATACAAATAATATTTATAGATCTAGTACCTTTAGCAACTCCTTACTGTTAACTCAATAAATCAACTTTGAATTTCAAGCCAAAACATTTAGAAACCTTTCCTTTTCAGAGTTAAGTTACATGTAAGCATACCTTAATATTTTTATGAAGTCATTTTCTTTAACTGTTTCACTCAATATTTTAAAAATAATGGCTAGACTTTACTAAAGATAGTGACTATTAATGACAAAAGCAAATGAAAGATTCTTCTGAAACTTTAAAGCTAAATTATCAAATATAACAAGTGATTCAAATTTATATTAATTTTCCATTATAACTAGCAGTCAACTGTCATTCATTTTCAGAATCAATCTTTTTGCAAACTGAGATGATGAGGAAGGCCACACAGGGACAATCTCATCAAACAGTTGATAAGTTTTCTAGACTCATGTGTTCTTGTATTTAACAATGTCATCAAGCTCTGGTATCTTCCAACATTTTTAACAGCACTATGATATTATTAAGGAGCTCATCACCAAATCCAAGGGCCTTTGCTGCATCATTTGATACGACACTACTGCTTTATTTTGTAGTTCTTCTTTCAGATGTTGAGGAAGTATGGTTATTCTCTGAAGAGGCCAGGGGTCAAGTGATAGACTGGCTATAAGCAATGAAGGAGTTTTGTTTTTTTAAGCAGGTTTCCATGTAGCCCCTTTTTAGCACTATCATTTATATTAATATTTAAAATTTTTATTCTTTTATTTTTTTAAATTTTATTTTATTTTTAAACTTTACATAATTGTATTAGTTTTGCCAAATATCGAAATGAATCCACCACAGGTATACATGTGTTCCCCATCCTGAACCTTCCCCCCTCCTCCCTCCCCATACCATCCCTCTGGGTCGTCCCAGTGCACTAGCCCCAAGCATCCAGTATCGTGCATCGAACCTGGACTGGCAACTCGTTTCTTACATGATATTTTACATGTTTCAATGTCATTCTCCCAAATCTTCCCACCCTCTCCCTCTCCCACAGAGTCCATAAGACTGTCCTATACATCAGTGTCTCTTTTGCTGTCTCGTACACCGGGTTATTGTTACCATCTTTCTAAATTCCATATATATGCGTTAGTATACTGTATTTATGTTTTTCCTTCTGGCTTACTTCACTCTGTATAATAGGCTCCAGTTTCATCCACCTCATTAGAACTGATTCAAATGTATTCTTTTATTTTTATATGTACCAATCTTAATCTGATTCTAGAGCTATTAGGCTTAAAATAAAGTAACCTTATCCAATGGTAGAATATGAGGTTTGCCATGTGGAGGTGAACAACATTCCATAGACCAGTGGAACTAATTTGCCTTGCTGCCTGAGTGTATGATGTAACAGCAAGCAATCTACTTGAAGACTTGGGGCTGAGTCCAGGCTTCCTTTTTATTTAATCTTCTGACCCTGGTTAAGTGATTTAATTTCTGTGGTTCTTCATCCAATCTTAAAACAGCACTCACTCCAAACAAAGAACTGACAGATAAGAACATGATAAAATAGGCAAATAGAATACCTTGGGAAAATTTGTCAGGTAGTGACATGGATGGTATGTATTTGATATTAATGGGTAAAATTAAAAAGAAAAAGAAAACATGTATTTTAGCAGGAATTCTAGGAGGGAAGAAAAAGCCATTGTAACTTTCATAAAATGAATGAAAATGGAAATGAAAAAAAATTTGTGCAGGTGAAACAATTTGTTACATAGTTGCCTATAAAATACAAAGCAAGAGTTTAGTTACACAGGTTCATTGAATAAACATCTGACTACATACTTGAGGAAAACTAAGTCACACCAAAGCACCATGAGGGATTCCAGCAATGATTTAATAGTTCAAAGTGTGACATTATTTGGAATGTAAAAAATATAGCCTTATAGACCTACTCTTAAGAAGTTTATCATCAAATTCATAAGAGATAATTAGACAAACTATTAATATAATTATTCTTATTTTGGAAAGAACTTGTCCCAAATGTAACTCATTTGGTAGTATTACCTTACCTGACATATATTATTCAAATATGGACTATAAGGATATTGGAAAATTGTATCTCAGTGATTAGGCATGAAAATGATAACACATCTCACAAAAGAAATACAAATGGCCAGTTGATATATGAAAAAGTCCTCATCGGCATCAGCAATTAGGGAAATGCAAGCTCAAACTCCCACCAGACTGGCAAGACAGAAAAGGACTGACTATATCGATTGTGGTTGAGGGTGTGGACATGAGGTTCATACAATGCTGGTGTGAGTGTAACACTTTAGAAAACAGCTTGGAATTATTCATTCAAATCTAGAACACATGTAACTACTCCCAGGTATACACCATACAGAAACTCAGATGTGATGGAATACATATGCAAGAAATATTTATAGCAGTATTTACAACAATTTCAAACTGGAAACAACCCAGATATTCATCAACAATAGAATGGCTAAATAAATTATGCCATATTGCTATAATGGAACACCATAAAACAGCAATTAAAATGAACAAACTACAGTTATATGAACAACCCAAACAACGTATGACGGGTTAAAAAACATGTTGAGCAAAAGCTGTAATCAAAACAGGTTACATACTGTTGTTCCAAGACAAAGGGCAAAACCAAATAATATGTTGTTTAGAGATACACATGCTTGTAATGAAACTATAGAGAAAAGCAAGGAAATGGCTATCACTAAAGTCAGAATAACAGTTACCTCAAAAAGGGGGGGAAAGAGTTGTATTCAGGAAGGCCACTGGGGTACTTCTAGGGTGCTGGAAATGTTCCATTTCTTGACCTGGTTGGTTACATGGAGGCTTCTTTTACAATTACTCCTTTTACTGAGTAACTGCTTTATGCATTTTAATGCATATTTCACAATCAAACCACTAAAAGTAATTGAATATTGTAGATGGAATTTCTAGAAAGAAATACTGCTAGAGAATTTAGCTTATGAAATCTTTTACAGCAAAAACTACTGGTGTGGGATAATGAAGCTGATAAAATGGTTTCTCATACGAGCTCACTTTCAAGTGTAGGAGAAAAGAACCCTATACAAATATCCCTCTGTTATATTTTAACATACTACCCAGATCCTTATTATACACAAACTGATGAGCCAGGGAAAGAACTCTGTATCCTAAAACTTCAGATTTCTTTTTTTGAATTTCGAATGAACCAGTTGTTTTCTTCTCTGGAGTAGTAAGAAATGAAAGCACTGAAGAGATGCAGACCAAGTTGGCAATGTAGGAGCTTCCTGTTCTGCAGCCGCCAGTTCCAGCTGTTTCCTCCAGTCAGCATACCGGGTGGTGAACTGGGTGGGTCTTGCCTAGTAAGCTAGTGCAGCTGGAAGTTCATCAGTAGTTGGCTGAGGGCTCTCCTCCCTGCTACGCTGCCTCTCAGCACCAAGGTTCTCTGGTGGAACCACTGACAACGAAAACCAATCAGGCTGCTGAAAAGCTCCATGTGGTTGGTTACACACTGCCCTGGAGGTGTCCTCTGCTGGGTTGCAGAGCTCTGATGTTTGCATTTCTTCTAGCCAAAGTTAACAGAAATCTGTGGTGCTAGGCTTTACAAAATCCCCTCAATCTGTGTATTTTATTCCTTCAATTTCCATCAAAAAATTAGGAAGAGGAGCAAAACCCCAAATGATTTACACATGTAGCCATGTGGGGCCATCACTTGCTGTTCAGATTCCTTGTGAGTCTTATCTGGAAGGATCCGGCAGGGACCAGTCATAAGAAGAGAGTCAAATCTAGGGTAACTTAAACACAGGAGGGTTAACCTGGCTCTTAGAACTTGGATGAACGGGCAAGAGCTACTTTATCAGTCTCTTCTTGCTTTGGCAATATCCGTCCCCACCCCCTCCTTCCATTACTTTTTCTGCAGCATTTTAATAAAAACGAGCCCTTGTATTTTACCCAGTTACAAGGTTCCTTGATGTATTTGCATATGGTGGTGGCAGCAGGGGCAGAAACTCTGAGCTCCCCAGATCTTTATATAAAAACCTGCCCCTATCCCCTGAGGTAGAAAGATCCGTAACAGTCACTATCGCTGCTTCCGGAAGAGGTAAGGCGCGCCAGGGTCCAGAGACCCAACTGCGGAATCTGCTTCCTTTCGTCCCTGCTTTTATCCCCTTCTCACACTATTCATCAGGACAGGTGCAAGACAGATTTCTGAGGAATCTGAAATCGTTTTATCTTAAAATTTCCTGTCCTAGAGAACTACACTGTCAACTTCATGAGTTTTTACTTGAATTTACTTTCCAGGATAACACCTGTAGGAAAACCAGTATAAATAGTAATAATATTTATTTTAGAAAGGAAATAGCCTTTGAGTCAGACCTGAAACACAGGCCAAAATTTCTTGATTACAGTAATGGACACCGATTAACAACCAATACCAGCTTTCCAAAGCTCCAAGCCACAAACATGAATGATTCCTAAAAGGGAATCAGTACTAAATCCTCTTCCTGAAAAGTCAAAAATACTGCCACAATCCCTGGGAGGACGGCTCCCTTCTTTCGTCCCAGCAGTTCGCCTCTTTTTTCACTTAAGACTCAGGTTGGGACTCATTTCAACCGCAGCCCCATTTCCTTCGGGGGGAGAGGGGTAAGAGGGATGTGTTACAACTCGCATCTTTACAAATGCTACGCAGTTTACAAAGAGCTTGGACTTCCGTCAAACTCCTCTGAGCTCCGCGAGTGAGGGAGCCATTCATTCATTCATCAAACATTTGCTCTGCCTGACCACGCGTCATCGGGCGCTGGTGTCCCTCCACACCAGGGGAAGGGTGGGGCGCTCGCGCCCTCGAGCAGGTGCGGCAGATCAAGCTGTAAGATAACTTCTCGAGCAGCTGGGCTTTCCGAAGGCCCGTTTGGGGCCAAATGCCTCACCTTCGGGTGGTGCGCGCCCGAGCATGGCCGCGCGGCCTGGGCCTCCTCCTTGCTCCCCAAGGAGCAGTCACCACCTGCTCTGAAGGAAACCGCTACAGAGCAAGCTCTCTCCACCGCCCTCGGGTCAGGGGTAAGCTCAGGCGGCAGCTTAGGCTCCACGCGGCTCCTCCCCTTCCTCTCTTCTGTTCTGACGCGGCCGTAGAGGCGGCGGCAGCGACACCGAGTCCGCGGCCCGAGGCGCACCCACCCGCTCGCCGAGCCCGACTTCCTCTTCCCTTGGAGCGTCATCAGAGCGCGCCAGAGGCGCCTAGGGCGGGGTGGTCGGAAAGGTGAAAAAAGACTAGGGGAGTGAGCCTCCGAGCGGAGAGAGAAGGGAGGGGGTGGGGGAGAGAGCGGTTGCTAGGTGACTTGCGTCATTGTTGCGCGCCGTTTTCCTCCCGCCCCTCTCTCTGGAGTGAGGCGAGAGCCCCGCACTAAGCGAGGGAGACAGCGAGCTGAGCTCCGGGCGCTACCGCCGCCGCCGCCGCCGCGAGCGTGAGAGCCAGGGAGCATCTGAGAGACCCAGCGCCCGTGCACCGGCCGCCGCCAGGACCTCTGCCCTGACCTGGGCCGGCGGGAGCCGCGGCCACCTCTCTTCTCCCCCCCTCACCTTCCCGGCCGGCAGCCGCGGCTGCACACGCCGGAGCCCGAGCCGGAGCCGGTGGCTGGGGGGCAGGGAGGTGGCTACCTCGGACCGGGACTAGTCCGCTGCTCCGCGGGGAGAGGACGCTGAGGAGGGGCCGGAGCTTCTGTTGGTCCCGGGGCGCGGGGCGAGGGACCCCCAAGGTGGAGGGCGGGGGTCCCAGCCGCAGCGACACATGCGGGAGCCGGGAGCGGGGGCGGCGCCGAGCGGAGCCGGCCGGGTCCCCCACCTCGCCGCCGCCTCGGCCACCCGCCCGGGGCCGTAGCATCTCGCCGCGGAGTGCATGAGCCGGGGCTCCACGCCGGGCAGACGCCCCCCGGCTGGGGGGGCGGGGACCCCGATGTGAAGCGGCGGCCGGGGCGGCGGGGACAGCGGGACCGACGCCGCCGTCCTTCCCTTCCCTCCCCCGCCCCTCTGCCCCCTCGGGGGGTCTCCGTTCTCGGCCCGTCGCCGGCCCCCCGGCTCCTCGGCAAGGACTCCGGGAGGAGTTCTTAGAGCCCCCTCCCTGCCCCAGCCCCGAGGGCGGCGGGGCCGGGGGGGACCCGGGGGGCCGGCCGCAGCCTCCGCCCAGAAGAAACTTTATAAAACAAAAATCCGGAGCCTCCCAAACGGGACTGTCGGGGAGAAGTGGCCCGGGACGGGCAGAAGACCCAGCCTGAAGAGACCCAGGAAGAGGAAAAGAGGAGGTAAGCCGGGCCGCCGCTGCCGCCTCTGCTCCGGCCGCGCGGAAGAGACCCGGGTGGCCGCCCGGCTTGGCGGTCCCAGCCCCGCTTCTTGCTCAGCAACGCGCCGGAGCTGCCGCGGCTGCCGCCTCGGTCCCTAGGAGGACAGGAAACAGCCCGCTTTCTCAGCGCCGCCGGTTCTTTTCTAAAGTGTGAGTTCCCCGGGAAGGGGAGTTGAGGGGGGGGGGGGGGGCGTGTAGAAATGGGGAGGGTGCTGGGGCGTCCTCTGGAGTTTGGCCGATGTTTTCCAGGAGTGTTGGGAGTGTGTAGATGAGAGGGGTACCTTAGTCCTCGCTGCCGGGAGAGGCATCCGGCAGCCCTGTGTTTTGTGACCTTTAGCGCTGGGTACGTGGAATACGCACAGGTTTCTCTTCGAGGAGTTCTTTCTTCAAAGTGGACACTTGCACCTTTCTGGCCAGTAATTAGCAAAAGGAAATTGAGGAAGCCCGAGTCTATATGCGCACAAAGGACATCTCTGTAATATCTTTTTTCCTGGTACACCGGGTGGGAAACTGCGCTGTAGTTTCTGGCTCTGGGCAACTCATTTGGGTTCCCAAGGGGGAAGCTCTGACACTGTGAACCCCTGAAAGTAAAACTTTTTTTGGTCAGTCTTCTTTGAGAGATTTCATTTCAGGAGCAACTGGTATAGGAGTTATTTTTTTTACCTTCTCGTTTCCTGGGTGTAATTCCTGTGTATCCGGAGGATACTAACAGATTGCAGTTACTCAGGAAATTCTGGGTTCTTATGAATCGCAACTGATTTGGGGGAGAGAATTTAGTACTTTAACCAGTAAAAAAAGTTACTAAATTTTTCCTTAAGCGCTTTTTTTGGTAGCATATGTCCTACTTGATGACTTGAAGCTTTGCTTATTTATCTCATGCTTCTCTATACAGTGAGGAGAAACTTCTGATGTTTAATTCTTTGAAGAAGAATGTTTTTCCTCTTCCTTTATTTTAAAAGTGAAGTCTGTAAAATCTTTTACTTGTAATTTGGATATCCTCTCTGTGTGCCAAATTAAGGTGCAGGAAAAGTAATTAACATTTCATATATTTGTACAGACCATAAGCGTACGGTGGAATTTTATTTAACAGAACACAGGCAGTACTAAGAATTAGGGCCCCTCCAGACAGCTGTGTGAACTCACACTCTCTGAAGCCACTGCTGAGAGGGGCTTAGTGGGAATGAATGTAGAAAGTTTGTGGGAATGCGGGTATCTATGCTCTTTTCATTCAGGATCTTTTTAAAAACTTTCTCGAAACACTTTTCATCCTGAATTGTTTGTCTTTTGAAGAAATGAATTCTACAAGTTTATTAGCCTCTGAATTATGTAACGGTTCATTTATTTCTCCCAAACCTGTCTCAAGTTTCAAGACACATCCCAAATTTGTGTTTTGAGAACTGCTAGAACAAGCTGGCGTTCATCTTTTCCTGGTTTTGTAGATGTTGATTGCTTCTCTTTACCATCATCTTTCCTGACTTTTTGTTTGTCTTAGAATGATTTCTTCCACGCTCATCATCACTTTGCCCTCCTCTGGGACTTCTCCAGGTGTTTTGTTTTGTTTCTCTTTGTATGCCTTGTTCTTGTTATGCTTTTGTTAGAAGTCTTAAATTCTCTTTTAAATAGATACTGACATCAAAATATTGAGCAGTGTATGTAGTATTAGATGTGGAGTCAGCATCGAGTGTCTGCAGATCTGTTATTTTGTGACCTTGAGGAAGTCATATATTCCATACTTTCGAAAGATAGGAGGAAGAGAAATGTAGTTTTGCATAGGCTTATTTTGGTGGGGCGGAAAGGAGGACAGAGCAACAAACTAATCTGAGCGTATATTATACTCCATGAAAGTTGTTTACAACTTTAAGACTTGTATTGTTTTGACTATACATTGGTTAAAAATCATGGTATTTTATTGCGTATTTGAGTAGCAAAAAACAGCAAAATATTTGAGGGTCCCTGCCTTTGAGATGCTTTTGTGTCTGGGCGGCAGAGGCAATGGAACTTGCACAGAATTGTAGGAAAGGGAGAATGGACTAGTTTCCATCCATGACCACTCTGTTGGCTGCTGTTTGGTGCCTTATAGATGTAAATTTATTTGGACAGATTTCATTAGATGTTGATGTTGGACTATACAGAACTTACTGGAGTATCTCAGTCAGGGGAAGGTGTTTTTTTAGGAAGAAAAGAACAGGTGGAGATAAAGTGTTTTGAACTCTTGGAACTGGAGGGTGTGAGGGACACATGTAATTAGGAAGTTAACTTAGGGGAATATAGTGGGAATTTGTTGAGTAGGCTTAGGGCCAGTTTGTGTGGATACACGTTTACAGTCCGAAGAATGAATTGAGAGTAGTGTTTTTGAGAGGGTAGTTTTAGACCATTGAGGATAAATTGTATTTTAGGCCAAGAGGCATTGCACTTGGATTAGGATTTTAGTGTTCTAGGCAACTAACATTTTTACACCACAGTCAACCGAAGGGCTGTAACAGATGCAAGAGTGGAGGAGAAGATGCTCCCAGTATGTTAGTATGGTACTAGTGGTTTCTTATAAACAGTAATTTAAAATGGGGCAATGGACTTTGTTTTGGACATTACATTTTAGGGTTCAAGTTGGATACCGATGCAGTTTCAAAACAGTACAATGGTGAGTAATATGCTGAAAACTGGAGTCATTATTAAGTACTATGGTCTCTCTATAGTGTTTGTGGAGAGAATGAGCCGAAAAATGGGTACATTTACTTGGGAGGAGGGGAATTTGTTAGCAAAGATACAGGAAGAACAAAGAATGGATGAGACTGAAAGTGAATGAGAGTTGAAATTGAAAAGGAAGGAATGAGCTTTAAACATGGCCACTAGTTCAGTCTTAGGGCATATGGTTATCTTTGAAATAGCTAACAAGCTCTTCATAGGCTATATAGGTCCTTTGAGATTTAAGTTCAGAAGAATGTATAAAATTTCAGTTTTAAGGAACTTATACAAGAAGGGACAGATCTGTTTCATCAAATTCATCTTTTTAAAAGTTTGCCTTTCATTATTATCCTAAGTTTGGTCTTTAACATGATGAAGTGGTGCTAAAAATAGCTGGCAGAGAAGGCTACTTCCCCTGCTGCAGTTGGTGAGTGTCTTTGTGTCCCATACAATGGAGGGGATATCCCTGTGTTGGCACAGCATGCTGAAAATGCCTTAAAAACCTTTCTATTAAAAAACAAGCGAAAACCAATTTGGCACTTAAAAGAATTTAGACATCTTCGAAGCATTTATAGGCACTGGAAGACTGATCTTTAAGAAATTAAAAATATTAAAAATTTTTGCAGTGAAAGTTGCATATAGGGTATTCTCTAACAAGGCCTTTCCAGGTGATGCAATAGTAGAGAATCCACCTGCCAATGCAGGAGATGCAGTTTGATCCCTGGGTCAGGAAGATCCCCTGGAGAAGGAAATGGCAACCCACTCCAGTACTCTTGCCTGGGAAACGCCATGGACAGAGTGGCCTGGTGGGCTACAGTCTGTGGGGCCTCCTAAGAATTGGACACGACGGAGCACAGCACAGCATCATCAGCATCTAACAAGGATTAAGGATTACGAGGTAGGAAATACATTATGGCGCTTTTTTGTGCTCCTTCGTTTGATCACCGTTTTAGTAGCTTCTTTGGCTTCTTCCTCAGAGCAGTAGTGGGAATGGCCGTAGCTATTCAGGCAGGGCGCTGCATCTGAGGTGGCTCCAGGACTTGGGATGTGTGCCGTGTGTGCCTTCTCTTCTCACCCTCTGCTGCTGCTAAGTCGCTTCAGTCGTGTCAAACTCTGTGCGACCCCATAGATGGCAGCCCACCAGGCTCCCCCGTCCCTGGGATTCTCCAGGCAAGAACACTGGAGTGGGTTGCCATTTCCTTCTCCAATGCATGAAAGTGAAAAGTGAAAGTGAAGTCACTCAGTCGTGTCCGACTCGTAGCGACCCCATGGACTGCAGCCCACCAGGCTCCTCCGTCCATGGGATTTGCCAGGCGAGAGTACTGGAGTGGGTTGCCATTGCCTTCTCCTCTCACCCTCTAGTTTCCACATTTTTTCTGCAGGTGAAGTCGTGTTTTGATGAACTTTAAAGGGCCTTTTTGGGTTGACTTGATCTACTAGTAAAGACAGTGGGGAAGATGGGGCTTGTAGTAGCGAGTGTGCTCTGCCTTAGCAACTTTGGGACTCATTTGGGATGAATAAAAGAGTTGTGTGTGTGTGTGTTTAAACATTGGGTGATCCCAAGCCCACATGTAGTTAGCAGCAGCCCAATTCGCATACTTGAAGGTGGTTCTTGGAGAAACCTTGTGTTTCCCTCCAGCATCTCATTGTGCAGAGGAGGGGTTGGCAAACTTTTCTTTGTGAAGGGCCAGTTAGTAAATAGTTTAGATTTTGTGAACCACATGGGCTCTGTTGCAAAGATTCAGTTCTGCTGTTGAAGTGTGAACGCAGCCACAGACAGTATGTAAGTGAATGTGTGTGACTGTGTTCTAATAAAACCATACACATAAAAACCAGGTAGACTGGGTTTGGCTGGTAGTTTAGGGATCCCTGGTCTAAAACACTGCCAAGCCCACTGACATGTGTGAGCTTCCTTCCACTACAGAGCTGGGACTGGCTATTTTAGCTGGTCTCTGCTTTCTCAATGGGATGTATTTCCTGGAGGCTGTCTTAAAACGATCCTGCAGAGTCTTCTATTCAAAGGTCCTTTTGCCTCCACAGTGATGAAACCTATGGGCTGAGGAGTGGAGGCAATGCCATCTGTAAAGGGATGCAACCAAAGAGTAGGGACTGCTGAATTTCTCATTCAAAGACACCATAGCATATAAGGTGCCATATGGTGATATACTGGCTGTGTATCGGGGCCAGAAGCATCTCTGAAGTATCTTTGAAGAAACTTGTGAGTATAATTTTGAAAGGTTCTGAAAATAAGCTGTAGAGCATTTACTTTAGATGTAAAATTAGAATTGTTCATGGTTTGTTTGAATCAGGTGAAAGTGCTAATCAAACCTTAAGATCCTTAAAGTTTGACCCTTCTGTTTCTTAAAGCTTTGGTGATCTTTTTGCAATGCCCTTCAGTGGGTAGAATTACTGGCTCCACAATTTTTGTTAATTTCAAGTATTAGATCTTAACTGATCACTTAAATCACTTAATTGTGTACTTTAAAAAGTTTTGCTGTGTTCTTAAGGTTAAATGTAGCATGGGTTATAGATTCACCCAACAAATAAATCTCAAATGTGTTGTTTAGAAAGGACAGTTCATTTTGTTCAATGTTGCATCATAGCTAATATCAAAACTTTTGTTTCATTTGTTAATATTGGATGGTGGTATATTTTTACCCTGGTTTCATAGGACTTATTTATCTCAGGCAGGGGAAGGGATTATTCTTGCAGTAGTGACCACTTTTTAGTTTCAAACCTGCTTTTACTTTACATAATGTTTCTACATGTAATTGATAACTTCAGTTCCTCTTCTTTTAAAAAAGGAGTCTGACAATTTTACACAGCCTGACAATTTTAGTATACCTTTTAGAAAGAAGGTTACTGTGACCTTGCTTTCTCATTCATTAGGAGAGGATTGTTTCTTTGCTCTTTTCAAGTCTTCCTTTTATTTCAAGCTTAAGGATTAGTGGCAGTTTAAAAGACACAAGGTGTCTGTCTCCTATCTGCAAATATTCCAAATAGAAATATTCTATATTGGTGACACTTTCAGTGGACTAGGGAAGAGAGGTGTATAATTTTTTTTTTTAACTTGTAGCTGAATTGTCATTACCAACAGATGAGTAAAGTTGTTTCCAAATAATGGACTCCTGCTGTTAAACATTTCTACTTTGTGTCTTTTCCCTACCCAGTGGCAAGCCAGTCTGTCTGATGCCTCAGTGTAGTAGATTTTGGCTACTTTCTTGTGATACCTCATTGATACTGTATCCTCATCCCTTTTACAACAGGTTTAGAGTGTTTTCTAAATCTGCTGGACGTTTTCTGAACACTATGGGATATATATTTTCTAATAATTACACTTTTACACACATGTATAGTTAGCAGTTCGTCCTAGTCTGTCATCAGAATTGCGAAATACTTGAGGGAATATCTGTGCTTGATTTGGATATTGAGTGACAGAATGTATAGCAGTTTTTCTAAAATGTTCCCTTAAAAAGTTTTGAGTAACAACTGATTTCTCTAAAACTGTAAGCTAATAGAAGAAAACATGTTTGTGTTGTATTATCCTGCGATGTTGGATGTTGAAAAGTAATGAACAAAATGCAACAGATGTTATTGCTTGGTATCTTGTCTTTTTGCTCTCTTCCCCTTCACCTAAGGGATGGATTGTAGCTCAGTCAGATACTGTGCAGTTTCTGTTGCTTTGCTGTTTCGCCTCCGCCCTGTTTTTCCAGCTGAAGGTTAGCTACTGGAAATCTGGTGGCTTTAGGCAGGAGGTTGCATGAGCTGTGTGTGTGTCTGTGTGCACACGAGTCATGCTAGATGCTCCTTCATGGCTGCTGTGGAATTTAGGACCTATTAAAAAGATAGTGGTGCAAAGTATTTTTAATGTCACTTGGGCGTTCTTCTGAGAGATTCACCATAGGACAAGATCCTGAACCCATCAATATATGTTAGGCCAGATGGGAAGTGTCAAAACAAATTGCTGGTTTGTTTTTAGAAGAAAGTATGTATCTTAGTGAGACTTTTAGGATGGCATGCTTTTTAGGCAGTTAGCGGGTAGTAATAGACCTTTGCACAACATCTCTAGGTCTGAGAAGGACTTGCCCCACTAACATTGTTGTTCAGCCGCTCAGTCTTGTCCAACTCTCTGCGGCCCCACGAACTGCAGCACGCTGGTCCTCCTTTCCTCTGTCATCTCCTGGAGCTTGCTCAAACTCATGACCGTTGAGTCAGTGATGCCATCCAACCATCTCATCCTCTGTCGTCCCCTTGTCCTCCCGCCTTCAATCTTTCCCAGCATCAGGGTCTTTTCCAATGAGTCAGCTCTTTGCATCAGCTGGCCAAAGTATTGGAGCTTCAGCATCAGTCTTTCCAATGAATATTCAAGGTTGATTTCCTCTTGGATTGAGTGGCTTGATCTCCTTGCAGTCCAAGGGATTCTCAAGAGTCTTCTCCAGCACCACTTACAATGGTGGGTAACTTAGAACTGTCTAATGGTAGAAACTATTATACATACCTGGAACACACAACATGTTGCTAATTTCTCATTTCTCTCATAAAAAACATTGATGCTCTGGAAGCAGAAGCCCTGTTAGTTAGGCAATACTTTCCTTACCTTTGTGGCCTAGGACAAGCTACTTAGCCTTTTGCTATCGACTTCATCACCTGTTGATGGGGATGTGTCTTACACAGGGTTGTTGTTAGGATTAAATGGGATAATGTAAAACATATGCGAAGCTCTTCCAGTGCCTGGCATATAGTAAGATGACCCATGACTGTTAACTTACTATCTTTTAAAGTATAAAAGATAAAAGGTAAAGATCTTTTAAAGTATAACATAGACAGAAGGCTAATGTCAGGCTTTATATTGCCCAACACGTAAATTCAGCCTTGAGTTTAACAAATTATTCTAAAGTAATTCTGCAGTGTTTTCAAAAGCCTCTGAAACAGTGTATGATTCATTAACATTTTTATTTAAAAAAATCTTAAAGAAATGGCAGAACTGCTGTGCTTATTATTTATAGAAAAGAAAGACTTATTTAAACATAACTAGAACTTGAATTTATCCCTAAAGACCTCAATAGTGCTTAGATTAGAAAGGACTCTTTTTGGAATAATTTATTGATTATGTCTGAAAGTGACTATGGTTTATATTGTCCATTTAGAAATAGCAGTATGTAATTGGGTTATCAAGCCATTTAATTGTCCATCTCTAACACTTGAGAATAAAAAACTTTGAAAAAATCATGAAATTTAATAAGTTTTATTTGTATCAGTACATCTCAAATTAAGATGGAAGGAATTTTATTTAGGTGATTTTGTTTTAACTAAATTTTTAGCTTTCTTCTTTTTCTAAAATGATGAGAGGGAGGAAGGGATATTCCTTTTTCATGCTTAATATTTATTAAATGCAGGATCAGCTTTCAGAAATAACTTTTCCTTTACTTGGCAGAATCACTCTTCTATTGGCCAGTTCAAGAAATAAATGCTTCTTAATAGTTTTTTGTATTTGGAAAGTATTTCTACTTTGAGAACAGTTTGCCTATATCTTCATAGTTTGTTTATTTAATAGAACTGTATGTTTAAGATAAGTGTATGAAAACAATCTGAAGGCAGAAAGAAAAGACTGAGATACGTTCCTTAGCACTGTTTTTCTTGCCAACTGTTGTCCTCGTTCTCATGCAGAAATTAGATTGACATATATTAGTGGATCTCTGGTTAAGTAATTTAACGAGTATTTTAATTTTTAAACAAATTCAATCTCTTAAATATTTTTCTTTGGTGGTTGCAATTGGAGTTTTAATTCTGGAGTTATGCTTCTTTCCATTTTAGACATTTTCAGAAAGAATTATGGTTATGAATAGGTTACTGGATAGGTGGGAGAAGAGCATAGTCTTTCTAGTGAGTTTAATTTCTTCCTGTTTGTTTATTATGTCTGTAATATCAGAGGCTATTTAAATAAATACATGGGTCATTAGCTTTCTTTTGCATGATTGGTGGTCTCTTCATTGATGGGGTGACTTTGATAATATAACCTTTGGAATGCAGCTGTAATAAATGGGGAACATTTTTTTCTACCTGAATATTACATAGGTAGGCTTTTTTTTAATTAGAGAAATATGGAAATTTTAACTCACTATATTAGAAATTTAGAGTAGGAAACAAAAGATTTCCAAGTTTTGTAAAGGCCTGTTAGGAGGAGAGGAGAGATGGGATGTGCAGAGGAGGGGAGACACCCAGTGAAGGAGGGAACGAAGCAGCAGGTTGGGGAGAAGGCCCAGGACTTGTTGAGATGAGCCTTAGTCAGAGGCCACACCCTGTTATTTCTCTGGGTTGTGGACATGGGGTGTTACCACTTGTTATCTACCACCCTTTGAAATGTCGATTAGATGCTTGACTCTAGTTCCTAGTTTTTCAACATCTGGATTATTTAAACCATTGGAGTCTTAATCTGTGTGGGATAATCTGTGTATTCTAGGGTGGGAAAATTTCCATAGTACCTGCTCGAGGAGGGGCGGACATACAGTTTTTGAGTGTGTTGGAGTTTCCTTTTTGTTCTGTTTCATTGTTTTTCCTCATGGACCACATTCCCCTCATTGGCCGCATTTCCCTAGCTTTGCCTAAGAAGGGTATTTGTGATTCTCTGTATGTGACAGAGCAGCTGAGAGGTAGGCCTTGGAGTTAACAGCCCCAGGTTCCATCTGAGCTGCTTTGTGACCTTGGGCAAGTTATTTGTTCAGTATGTGAACCTGTAAGACTGAGATGATGATAATAGTACCTCTCTCTTAGAGGTTAAGAGGGTTAAGATAATGGATCACAGTGTCTGGCTCAGAGTTAGTGCTCAATAAATGGTCATTATTGCAAGAGTAATAAATATTATACTATTATTGTTATTTTTGTGTTGCTCAAGGCCCTTGTGACCTTTGTTTTTGAATATGTCACTCCTTTGAATACTGCTTTTATTCAGCAGTGATGTTCATTGAACACTTACTGTGCCAGGCATTGATCTAAGTGAACAGAACATTATAATCCGTGCCCTCTTGAGGCTTACATTCTGGTTGAAGGGTACAGAATACGTAAAAGCAGAGCAGATGACCCGTCTCTCATCCTGTGAAATTCGGTGTTTGGCCTCCTATGTCTGAGCCTCCACTGACCAGCCCTGCGGGTCTTCACCTGTGGGTCTTTGGTGTTTGCTCCTGTTGCTGTGCTTCAGAGGCTTTGTGGCAGGAGCACCCTAATAGCACATATCTAGTTCCTAAAGTTGGTACTGGGCATACATACAGTTAGTGCTTAAAAAATACTTGTTAATTTGTCCTGAGTTGAGGTTGAGTCTTTTTATTTAACTTACACTTGTGTGGATTATTATAGTTTTTACTTCCAGATAATATTTTCAAGTATCAGATGAAAAAGGCTGAAACGTGAATAAGAGACAACGGAATGGTGCTTATAGTAGGGACCGGAGCTCTGTGTAGGGTTCCATGCAGGCTGGCTGTGTGATTTTTTGGCAAGCTTTTTAACCCTCGGCCTCAGTTTCTTCATTTGTAAGATGGAGAAAATAAAAACTACCTCACTGATACTATGTTGTTAGGTTAAATGAGATAATAGATGAGAAGCATAGAACACTGCTTAGCACATAGCAGTAGCCTCAGGGAACATTTGGCAATATCTAGATGTTGTTTGTGGTGATCACAGCCAGGGAGGCGTGTGTGAGGGGGTGCTGTAGTATCCAGTGGGTCGAGGCCAGGTGTAGTCATGGTGCAGGACAGCACCCTGCAACTGAGGATTATCTGGTCCGAAAGGTCAGTGGGGCCAAGGTTGGGAAATCTTGCTTTATCATTAAGCAGTTTCTCTTTTGTTTATTATCTTTGTAGTATAAGGTACTTTGCTAGTTAGATTCTGTATAAATACTGACTTCCTTCACTTGTAACTAAAAACTGATATTGTGTGCAGTGTATATATTTATGCATTTTGCGTGTTGTGTATGTGTACATGTGTATATACTTTTATGAGTGTCTCTGCATCTTCCTATTTTCTCTGCTTGGAGTATTATTTTCATTTCATCTGTGAACACTTATCTAAGACTGAACTACCCTCTCTTCTAGGAAACCTGTCCTGGTTAGTGTGACAAGATGTTTTTTCTTCTGGTTACCCATGGTATCTATGTGGCTTTTATAGCACTTAACATAGTTATTTCTATTTTCCTGGTTGGTCAGTTCTTTGAGGACAAGGATTCTTTCTTCCTCATTTTTCAAGAAGTATCAGTTCAGTTCAGTTGCTCAGTTGTGTCCAACTCTTTGCGACCCCATGAATCGCAGCACGCCAGGCCTCCCTGTCCATCACCAACTCCCGGAGTTTACTCAGACTCACGTCCATCGAGTCAGTGATGCCATCCAGCCATCTCATCCTCTGTCATCCCCTTTTCCTCCTGTCCCCAATCCCTCCCAACATCAAAGTCTCTTCCAGTGAGTCAACTCTTTGTGTGAGGTGGCCAAAGTACTGGAGTTTCAGCTTTAGCATCATTCCTTCCAAAGAAATCCCAGGGCTGATCTCCTTTAGAATGGACTGGTTGGATCTCCTTGCAGTCCAAGGGACTCTCAAGAGTCTTCTCCAACACCACAGTTCAAAAGCATCAATTCTTCAGTGCTCAGCCTTCTTCACAGTCCAACTCTCACATCCATACATGACCACTGGAAAAACCATAGCCTTGACTAGACTGACCTTTGTTGGCAAAGTAATGTCTCTGCTTTTCAATATGCTATCTAGGTTGGTCATAACTTTCCTTCCAAGAAGTAAGCATCTTTTAATTTCATGGCTGCAGTCACCATCTGCAGTGATTTTGGAGCCCCCCAAAATAAAGTCTGACACTGTTTCCACTGTTTCCCCATCTATCTGCCATGAAGTGATGGGACCAGATGCCATGATCTTCGTTTTCTGAATGTTGAGCTTTAAGCCAACTTTTGCACTCTCCTCTTTCACTTTCATCAAGAGGCTCTTTAGTTCTTTACTTTCTGCCATAAGGGTGGTGTCATCTGCATATCTGAGGTTATTGATATTTCTCCTGGCAATCTTGATTCCAACTTGTGCTCCTTCCAGCCCAGAGTTTCTCATGATGTACTCTGCATAGAAGTTAACTAAGCAGGGTGACAATATACAGCCTTGACGTACTCCTTTTCCTATTTGGAACCAGTCTGTTGTTCCATGTCCAGTTCTAACGGTTGCTTCCTGACCTGCATATAGGTTTCTCAAGAGGCAGGTCAGGTGGTTTGGTGTTCCCATCTCTTGAAGAATTTTCCACAGTTTATTGTGATCCACACAGGATCCAAGAAGTATCTCCTCCCCCTAAATGCCTACCTAACATTGGCTGCCACGTGTGTGCTCAGTCACTCAGTTGTGTTGGACTCTTTGCAACCCCATGGACTGCAGCACGCCAGCCTTTGGAGTTTGCTCAAACTCATGTTCATTGAGTCAGTAATGCCATCCAACCATCTCATCCTCTGTCGTCCCCTTCTCTTCCCACCTTCAATCTTTCCCAGCATCAGGGTCTTTTCTGATGAGTCAGCTCTGGCCAAAGTATTGGAGTTTTGGCTTCAGCATCAGTCCTTCCAATGAATATTCAGGACTGATTTCCTTTAGGATGGACTGATTGGATCTCCTCGAAGTCCAAGGGACTCTCAAGAGTCTTCTCCTACACCACAGTTCAAAAGCATCAGTTCTTTGGTGCTCGTCCTTCTTTATGGTACAGCTCTCACATCCATTTGGGATTCTGTGGTGGCTCAAATGGTTCGGTCCCTGGGTTGGGCAAATCCCCTGGAGAAGGAAATGGCAACCCATTTAAGTATTCTTCTCTGAAGAATTCCGTTAACAGGGGAGCCTGGCAGGCTACAGTCCACGCAGTCGCAAAGAGTCAGACACTACTGAGCAACTAACTTTCTCACATCCATACGTGACGACTGAAAAAAACCATAGCTTTGACTGTACGGACCTTTGTTAGCAAAATAATATCTCTGCTTTTTAATAAGCTTTCTAAGTTTGTCGTAACTTTTCTTCCAAGGAGCAAACGTCTTTTAATTTCATGGCTGCAGTCACCATCTGCAGTAATTTTTGAGCCCATGAAAACAATCCGTCACTGTTTCCATTGTTTTCTCCTGTATTTGCCATGAAGTGATGGGCTTAAAGCTCAACATTCAGAAAACGAAGATCATGGCATCTGGTCCCATCACTTCATGGGAAATAGATGGGGAAACAGTGGAAACAGTGTCAGACTTTATTTTGGGGGGCTCCAAAATCACTGCAGATGGTGACTGCAGCCATGAAATTAAAAGATGCTTACTCCTTGGAAGGAAAGTTATGACCAACCTAGATAGCATATTGAAAAGCAGAGACGTTACTTTGCCAACAAAGGTCAGTCTAGTCAAGGCTATGGTTTTTCCAGTGGTCATGTATGGATGTGAGAGTTGGACTGTGAAGAAAGCTGAGCACTGAAGAATTGATGTTTTTGAACTGTGGTGTTGGAGAAGACTCTTGAGAGTCCCTTGGACTGCAAGGAGATCCAACCAGTCCATTCTGAAGGAGATCAGCCCTGGGATTTCTTTGGAAGGAATGATGCTAAAGCTGAAACTCCAGTACTTTGGCCACCTCACACAAAGAGTTGACTCACTGGAAGAGACTTTGATGTTGGGAGGGATTGGGGACAGGAGGAAAAGGGGATGACAGAGGATGAGATGGCTGGATGGCACCACCAACTCGATGGACTTGAGTCTGAGTGAACTCCGGGAGTTGGTGATGGACAGGGAGGCCTGGTGTGCCGCGATTCATAGGGTTGCAAAGAGTCAGACACGACTGAGCGACTGCACTAAACTGATGGGACTGGGTGCCATGATCTTCATTTTTTTTGAATGTTGAGTTTTAAACCAGCTTTTTCACTCTCCTCTTTCACTTTCATCAAGAGGCTCTTTAGCTTTTCTTTTTCTGCCATGAGGGTGGTTTCATCTGCATATCTCAGGTTATTGATATTTCTCCTGGCAATGTTGATCCCAGATTGTGCTTCATCCAGCCCAGCATTTCGCATGATGTACTGTGCATGTAAGTTAAATAAGCAGGGTAACAATATACGGCCTTGACACACATCTTTCCCAATTTGGAACCAGTCCTTTGTTCTGTGTTGGGTTGTAACTGTTACTTCCTGACCTGCATTTAGGTTTCATGGCAGACAGGTAAGGTAGTCTGGTATTCCCATCTTTTAAAGAATTTTTCACAGCTTGTTGTGATCCACAGAGTCAAAGGCTTTAGCGTAGTCAGTGAAGCAGAAGTAGATATTTTTCTGTAATTCTCTTTTTCTATGATCCAATGGATATTGGCAATTTATACAGCCTAGTAGGTGTATATTAAGTTAAAAATGAGTGGAAGAGAGAAAAATCAACTGGGAAGATTTTTAATAGGCTCTACATGAAAAGAATATTATTTTGTCACCTGTGTTGTTTTACTGTCTTCAAGTTTAGTTGGTTTACAATGTTGTGTTAATTTCTGCTGTGCAGCAACGTGATTCAGTTATGCATGTATGTATATATTTATTTTTTCATGTTCTTTTCCATTGTGGTTTATTACAAGATATTGACTATATTTCCCTGTACAGTAGGACCTGATTGTTTTTCTGTTCTGTATGCAGTAGTTTACATCTACCAACACTGAGCTTTGAGTGCATCCCCTCTCCCGCCGCCTCCGCACGTCTGATATCTATGTCTGTGAGTCTGTCTCTTTAGTAGATAAGTTCATTTGTGTCATGTTTTAGATTCCATATGTAAGTGATAGCATGTGGTATTTGTCTTTCTGTTGACAGTCATTGTTTTGATTATCATTGTTACCATTTACTGAATGTGTGCTATATGTCAGGCACTGTGCCAAGGATTTTTACTGCTTTTTAAATTTATTCCTCACAACAGTCCCTATGCATGGGTAGTAATAAGCCAGTTTCATGACAGAAGAAACAGCTTCACAACATTTTCTAAGAACATATAGCTAGCAATTTGAACTTGCAGACCTGGGTTTCAAATCCAGATCCATCAGCTCTGTGGCCTCTGCTTCTAATTGCTGTGACGCAGCCTTGTGAGTTTCAGCGGAGGAGTGACTGGCAGTGCTGAGGTAGGAGGTGAAGGTCATGGGATTTCAGCCTGTACAGATGTTGGAAGGAAGGAGCCAGATAGACTCGTGGAGAAGCAATTCCCAGGTTTATGTTCCTTATACAAAATAATTATAGAATTTAAACTTGTGATTTAAGTAGCTTGCCTTAACCTGCCTCTTTTATTAAGTTTAATCTTGTCTTGGTATTACCATCAGGGCAGGTGTCTTAGATACAACTTTAGCAGAAGGAGAAATCAATATAGGTAAAATCTAAAAATATCGTGGAGCAAAGTGATTCTTAGTTTTTTTCTATGTGTAAAATGTGTTTTGTAGTTAAGAGTTAAATCTTTTGAAAGAGAGTCTTGTTTAGGGGATGAGCCTCAAAATTATGTTGTTTAGGACTTGAAAACTTTTGATTTAGTATGCCTGGAAGGTATAGCAGATAATTTGAGAGTCAACACTTCCTAATCTCTAACATATAAATTATTTAAGTTGATATCTAGTTTATTTTTATGTGGTTTCTTAAAGTTTTTGTTTCCTGAGATAGTTTGTTACTTAAAAAAAAATTACTTTCTCCTTCCTTCTCATACTATGTACAGGAATGTTCCTTACCCAGTTAGTTTATTTAGAGATGTGTTACATTTAATCAGTATAGTGGGAGCACAGTCTTGACATCTGTGTGCTGTTTTTACTCATTACGGAAGTTAAATACTTTTAAATTTTATTTTTTTACCTTAAAAAGAGCTAAACCTGGATATTGGTCTTAAAAAAGTTTCCTAAAAGAATTTCTCTTTTCTCTTGACTGTGTTTTAAATACTGTATTTGTAACCATAGTTACATATATTTGAACTTTGCTCCTTTCAGAATTATATAATTCAGTGCTTTGTAAAATTTTATCAAAAATTACATGTAAACACTTAAGAGCAGTGTACTGAATTATGTTCCATTAAAAATGCCTGAGTGAAATTGAGTTCTGGTAAATATGAATTTAGGGTTGAGAGGGAAGGGCATATGTGTATGCATGTGGCTAATTCGTGTTGAATCTATGTTGGAAACCATCACAATATTTAAAGTAATAATCCTCTAACTAAAAATAAAATTAAAAAAATAATTTAGGGTTGGAATACAGGGAATCAGATAATCATGTCAAGATTTTAGGATTTAAGATCTTAGGCTCATTAGTGAAAGTGAAAGGAAAGTTGCTCAGTTGTGTCCGACTCTTCGCGACCCCATGGACTGTAGCCTACCAGGCTCCTCTGTCCATGGGATTCCCCAGGCAAGAGTACTGGAGTGGGGTGCCATTGCCTTCTCCTTTCACATTATCTACCACAGGTTGACTTTCTTTCTGTTTTTCAGACAAACAAGCTTTATTTTCACTTTGCAAGCTTGCATAATTATAAAAAATGCTGTTTTGTAAAAAGTTTAAAGTTATACAAACTTTATAAATAACCCTGCAACCATGCATAGTAGATAGTCAAGTAAATGTGCAATAACTTTGAACTACATCAGCTGTAAATCACATAGTTTCTTTGTAATTCGTGGGCTTGGTCATAGGTGCACTTGTCTCCAGGCGTAAAGGTTGGGTTTCAGTATTTTAGTGTCCTATTTCCAACATTCATACGTCTTCACACTTGATCAGGTGGAACTGAATTCAAGCTAGTGATGAAAAACTTATTACCAGAACCACTGTTGGAGTTCCTAAATTTAGCGTGCATCAGGATTACCTGGAAGGCTTGTTAAACTATAAATTGCTGGTCCCCAAATCTAGTATTTGAGTCAGTAAGTCTGGGGTGAGACCCAGGAATGTAATAAATAATTCTTACAAGTTCATAAGTGATACTATTGATCGAGGGACCAAACTTTGAGAACCACTGTATTATTTTACTAATGAATCATTATCATTATGCTGCTAAGTCACTTCAGTCGTGTCAAACTCTGTGCGACCCCATAGATGGCAGCCCACCAGGCTCCCCCGTCCCTGGGATTCTCCAGGCAAGAACACTGGAGTGGGTTGCTATTTCCTTCTCCAATGCATGAAAGTGAAAAGTGAGAGTGAAGTCGCTCAGTCATGTCCGACTCTTCGAGACCCCATGGACTGCAGCCCACCAGGCTCCTCCCTCCATCCATGGGGTTTTCCAGGCAGGAATACTGGAGTGGGGTGCTATTGCCTTCTCTGCATTATCATTATACTAATTTTTAAAAGTTCAAGACCCTGAATACACAGATTAAGGCCTTGATCTTGTAACCTTAATTGAAAGTGAAAGTGAAGTCACTCAGTCGTGTCCAACTTTTTGTGACCCCATGGACTGTAGCCTACCAGGCTTCTCTGTCCATGGCATTTTCCAGGCAAGAATGCTGGAGTGGGTTGCCATTTCCTTCTCCAGGAGATCTTCCCTACCCAGGGATTGAACCTGGGTCTCCTGCATTGTAGGCAGACGCTTTACCCTGTGAGCCACAAGGGACATAAGTACCCAGTTGTAGACATCAATTAAAAGAAAAGGTTATTATTTGTTTGTTTTTGGTTGCACCAGATCTTGATTGCTACATGCGGGCTACTTGCTAGTTGCAGTGCTTAGTCTTCTCATTGCGACGGCTTCTCTTGTTGCGAAGCATGGGCTCGAGAGCGAAGGCTCAGCGGTTGTGACACATGGGCTTAATTGCTCCTTGGCATGTGGAATCTTCCTGGGCCAAGCAGCAAACCCGTGTCCCTGGCAGGCAGATTGTTATCCACTGTGCCACCAGGATGTCCCAAAATCAGTTTTTCATGTTGCAGTTGTGACCTGATCCCACTCCTTGGTGATTTCTACCATTTTTTGATTATAAAGCAACAACATTAGCTGTATAAACCAGTATTTATTTGGATTTGAATATTGCATTTTAGTATCTGGTTTGTGTAAAATATTGTTTGAAAGACTTCTGTGGCCTAAATAATGTGTTATTCTCTTTAAAATATCCTGAAAAATAGTGTTGTACCTGCTTTGAAAAGACTGAATAGCATCCAGGAACCTTAAAGGCACAGAAAAGGAAGTACTGAGTATTAAGAAAAAAATAAGCCTCAAACGTTATCCTCTCCATGAAAAGAAACATAAACTATTTTGGCCAAATGCACTGGGTCTTCTGGGACTGAGCGTTTCTAACAGACCTCTAGGTGATGCTGATTTTGTGGCTGCAAAGCTATTTTGCAAAGGAAAGCCCCCAAATGTTAGTTTTTTTTCCTTTTGATTGATTGACTGATGGCCGTGCTGGTCTTCACTGCTGCTCAGGCTTTTCTCTAGTTGAGGCGAGCAGGGTCTACTCTCTAGGTATGGTGTGTGCGCTCAGGAGTTCTGGTTCCCGGGCCCCAGAGCACAGGCTCAGTGGTTGTGGTACATGTGGGATCTTCTGGAACCAGGGACTGAACCCATGTCTCCTGCATTGGGAGGCTGACTCTTTACCATTGAGCCACCAGGGAAGCCCTACAATGTCAGTTTTTAATGTTTCCATTTAAGTTTCAACTAGCATTTAACACAGGAGCAGACATAATACTTGAACCTGTAAACATGTCATTAAGGTTACAAACTGCAGTTGCTACTTGTTGTTTAGTTGCTGGGTCATGTCGGGCTCTTTTGCAGCCCTTTGTTCTGTAGCCCACCAGTGTCCTCCGTCCATGGGATTCTCCAGGGAGGAATACTGGAGTGAGTTGCCACTTCCTTCTAAGGGGATCTTCCCAACCCAGGAATCAAACACCCCCGTCCCCTGCATTGGTAGGCAGATTCTTTACCACTGAGCCACCAGGGAAGAGCCCAAAAAATACAGTAATAATTTTAAACCATGCCCTGGCAGACTCATACAGTTAAATAAAACTAGAAGTCACCACAGGGGGACAGCAGTATCCTTGTCAAATACACAGTTTGCTGCTTGTAGATGTAACTGCTATAATAATATGATATTATTATGAAAATAATATCGATGTCAGCATTTGGGTGCTTAATGTGTGCCAGGCGCTCTTCTGTGTTCCTTGTGTATGTTAACTCATTCTGTCGTCACTGTCGCCCACTGAGGCTGCTGCTGCTGCTGAGTCGCTTCAGTCGTGTCCGACTCTGTTCGACCCTCTAGACGGCAGCCCACCAGGCTCCCCCGTCCCTGGAATTCTCCAGGCAAGAACACTGGAGTGGGTTGCCATTTCCTTCTCCAGTGCAGGAAAGTGAAAAGTGAAAGTGAAGTCGCTCAGTCGTGTCCGACCCTTCGCGACCCCATGGACTGCAGCCCACCAGGCTCCTCCGTCCATGGCATTTTCCAGGCAGGAGTGCTGGAGTGGGGTGCCATTGCCTTCTCCGCCACTGAGGTTAAGTGTTGTTAATGTCCGTATTTGGCCCTAAGAAGTAAAACACGCTCAAGAACTCACCTTTAATTAGTAGTGGAGCCGGGATTGTATCTAGGCACTCTGGTTCTACAGCCTGGGATCCTGATCACTGTTCTTTTGTTTTGTTTTTTATTAATTTATGCATTTTAATTGGATGCTAGTAGTGGTTCACTATTCTATATTATATGTATTGTCTGTACATGTATTTCTTGTATACTATTTATAGAGCAGGGCCTGGCACACAGTGAGATCTGTAGCGGTACAGGCTGTTTTCAGTGGCATTTAATTAAGTACCCTACACTGCGTAAGGTTGGCAGAGCGTGTGTTACCGTCCATTTATGCAAGTGTGTATATTTGTCTTCTATTAATTAGCCGGCAGACTTTGTTTAGGTTTCTGTTAGTCTTTTTTTTTTTTTTGATAGCTGAGTTCCCTGAGGTTCTTAGAAATTAGATGGTTGTCCCAAATGATATGGCCTTGCTACATCTTAAGATTAGTTTTTAATCACCACAAATTCAACTTTACTTTCATTCCTTTATAAATGGATAAGGACTGAGATATTTACTTATTTATGGTATGTCATTGGTTTAGAGAGACAGAAGCAAATATACTAAATTGTGTGCCCAGTTGATGACGGAAATAAATTCTTGTTATAAAGTTTTTTTTTGTCTGTAAAGTTTTGCTCGTATAGTATTACCTCATCCTACTGACTTGTGAAGTTGAATAATAACACTCATAATAATGTGAAATACAAGACACTGTTCTGATGATAGAAACAGATTAGCAATCTTTACGACAAATAATGTAAACTATTCCTTAAAATAAGAAGGCATTTGTATTGGTTTTCCATTGCTGCATTGCAGATTACCACAACTTTTAGCAGTTTAATAGTTTCTCTTGGTGAGAAGTCTGCATAGTTTAGCTGGGTTCTATCCTCAGGGTCTTACTAGACTTAAATCAAGCTGTCAGCCAGAGCTGTGGTCTTCTCTGAGGCTCAGGGTCCTCATCCAGGCTCACTGGTAGTTTGCAGAATTCGTTTCCTTGCATTTGTAGGAATGGTGCCCCTGTTTTCTCGCTGTCTGCCTGTCATGGACCTCTCAGTCCACCAGGGGCTCCTGGAGGTCACCCTTGGGTTCTCACCATGCGGTTTTCTGTATGGGCAGCTCAGTACTTTAAGGATAGTAGAAGACACTTTCTGCTTTCTTTTTAGAACTGATGAAAGACATCAATAGGTCAGACCTACTACAATAATCCCAGTAATTTAAAGTGAACTGATTAGGAATTTAATTACATCTCTTCTCAACAGTATTTAGATCAATATTTGGGCTTCCCTGGTGGCTCAGAGGGTAAAGCGTCTGCCTACAATATGGGAGACCTGGGTTCAATCCCTGGGTCAGGAAGATCCCCTGAAGAAGGCAATGGCAACCCACTCCAGTACTCTTGCCTGGAAAATCCCATGGATGGAGGAGCCTGGTGGGCTATAGTACATGGGGTCGCAAAGAGTGCAACACGACTGAGCCACTTCACTTCACTTGGTTCAATAACTTTGAAAACATGTGTATACCAACATGTTAGAATCTTGGGGGCATCTTAGAATTCTTGCTACCATGTGATAAATTATAAGGCAAATTGTTATTTTATGTAAAACTAAGAAGAAAATGCTAGCTTAAAATATGATACAATGCATTAGTACTTGGATGTGGCCTTGTTAAAAAAAAAGTGGTACTCTGGTCTTTCTTCTCAGCAAAAATACTTGTTTCGTGAATGTCAAATTTAACCCCCATTGCTGTGTTTCTGCTCTTTTTTGCAAGCATAATTTTTTTGTTTTAATGCTGAATCATTGTTTGTTGTTGTTGTCTATTTGCTAAGTCATGTCTTACACTTTGTGACTCCAGGGACTGTAGCCCACCAGGCTCCTCTGTCCATGGGACTTTTCAGGCAAGAATGCTGGAGTGGGTTGCCGTCTTCTCCAGGGGATCTTCCCCATGCAAGGGTGGAACCCGCATCTCCTGCTTTGGCAGGTGGATTATTTACCATTCGGCCACCAGGGAAGCTGAATCAGTGTAGTCTTTTAGGGGATATTTAAAACTGGGAAGTAAACTTGACATGTGTGTACCAAAAGTACATAGAATTGAGTAAAAATTAGGATGGTAGAAACTGTCATGACTGAATTTCCACATGCACAGGGAATGGCACTTACATTGTGATTGCCGCAGGGCAAATGGCGATTGCTTCTTTTCATTTCCTGTATATTTTCAATCAGCTTTATTGAGGTATAATATGTACAGTGAACTGTATCCATTTAAAGTGTTTCATTAGATGGATTTTGACAAGTGTATATATGAAGCCATTATCAGTTAAGATGCTTCCATCAGCCTCAAAAAGTCAGCCCCAGGCAGTCTCTGATCTGTTTTTTTGTTAGTGTAGATTAGTTAGCATTTTCTGGTATTTTAAGCAGTGAGAAAAAAAAGAATTTAGAGAAACCAGTCAATTCTGAAGGAGATCAGCCCTGGGATTTCTTTGGAAGGAATGATGCTAAAGCTGAAACTCCAGTACTTTGGCCACCTCATGTGAAGAGTTGACTCACTGGAAAAGACTTTGATGCTGGGAGGGATTGGGGGCAGGAGAAGGGGACGACAGAGGATGAGATGGCTGGATGGCATCACTGACTCGATGGACGTGAGTCTGAGTAAACTCCGGGAGTTGGTGATGGACAGGGAGGCCTGGCGTGCTGCGATTCATGGGGTCGCAAAGAGTCAGACACGACTGATCTGATCTGATCTGATCTGATTCTTACTTTTTGTGTTTTCTTTGGATCCCTCTCGTTGTTAGAGAAATAGTTTCTTTATTAGGTCTTAGTTTTATTCCTTCATTGTGAGTGTAAAATGATTTTCCTCAAACCTTCCTGACTGAAACTCTGGGGTTCTTGACTCCTGCTTTCCTTGGGTATTTTTCCCAGCATAAGCATGCTTGGCTCGCCTAAACCACGCATGTGCTTGCATGGCTCCCTGGTCCTCTTTTCTACTTACTGTCTTTGTAAGGACCATAAACAGAAGCAGTTTTCAACTGGAAGTCCTCAGTTCTGAGTCCCAACACATTTCCCTTTGTTATTTATATCTGAAACTTTCAGGATAGTCCTAACTCTCAAGGGAATCTCAAAATGTACTTAGCTCAGTTTTTCTTAAGATTCATATAGTACAATTTGAATTTTAGGAAACATTAGAGATTTTCCTCCTAGTCACTTCTTGGGATTATTGCTTGTTTTATGTTGCTTGGTGTCTGCAGTGTTTTCCAGTGTAGGGAACACTCTGGGAAAAGTATTTCTTCTTTTTTTTGAGAAAGAGGGAATTGAGAAGGGACTCATGAAGCCTTCAGAAAGCTCATGTAGCTGCCATTGAATATAGCATTGTCTAATAGAAATGTAATGTAAGCCAAATATATAAACTTAAATAATCTAGTAGCTATATTAAAGAAACTAAAAAGAAACAAGTGACATTAATTTTAATAATACATTTTATTTAGCATAATTATAAAAATGATGTTTTTAACATGTGATCAATATGAAAACTCTGAAAACTTCTTAATGAAATGTTTTAGATTTTTATTTTAGTACTAATTCTTTGTGATCTGGTGTATAGTTTATACTTACACTAATCTCATTGTGGGCTTAGCCATGTTTCGAGTGCTCACTGAACAGTGCAGATGTAGATTATGAACTTCTTTTTTGTTTTCTTGTTAGAGACAGTAGTATGTGGAATCCATAAGAAATTGGCATCAACGAAGCTTCACTCTTTAGTAAGCTAGGGCTTGAGTGTTACAGAATGGTTTCTGTGGTTGAGATACAAAGTTGTTTGTTTATAAGGCCAAATATATTTTTATACGTTTTCTTCATTATATAGGTAATCTCATTGTTGAAAATTCGGAAAAGTCTGGATAAGAGACTACAAATTGCCTTTATTCTTCAATCTAAAGATAACAAATATTAAACTTTTGTTGAATTTCCTCTTTATGAATGTTTCACTTTAAACCAAAGAGAAAATAGATTCCTTCTTCGTTTTATTTTCTTCCTCTTCACATTCAGACATTTACTAAGAATCGTCAGCAGTCCTCTTGCCTCTCTGCCTACATTTCTTCGTTCGCAGTCCAGGGCTGTGCCCTGCTACGGGTCCTCTGAGTGTTACTCCGGAGGAGCACAGTTGCCTGAATGCTGCTCCCTAGATTGGGGTTAACAATAGAAACCTGATGGCTTTTATGTCCTCATGACTAAACAAATAGAGTTGCCTTCTGTTTTTCCTGCCTGCAGTCTTTTACATCACCGCCCCTGGCTTTTGTTGTTGTTGTTGTTGTTGAGATATAATTCACATAGCAGAAAATTTACCCTTTTGAAATATATACAGTGTAGTGGGATTTAGTGTATTCCTGAAGTTTTGCACCCATCACACTGTCTAAGCATATAGCATTCTAGTCACCGCAAAAGAAACCTCTTGCCCATTAGCAGCCTGTTCCCATTTTCCTTCTCCAGTTCCTGGCAACCACCAACCTACTTTCTATTTCTGTGAATTTGCCTACTTTGGACATTTCATATAAGTGGAGTCATATAATATATGGCCTTTTGTGTTTGGTTTATTTCACTTAGCCTACTGTTCAGGGTTCTTCTGTGTTGTACCATGTATCAATACTTCATTCTTATTTATGGCTAGATAGTATCCCGTTGTATGGAGATAACCAACTGCATTTTGTTTATCTATTCTTCAGTTGATGGACATTTGGGTTGTTTCCAATTTTCTGATATTAAAAATAATCCCCCAGGTTTTGAGATTGTATTCATTCTCATTCTCCAAGAACATTACTTTCTTCATATCATCCTTCATTCTTGGAGTGGCTCCCTATTGCTTATACAACATAATTTGAGATACTGAGCTTGTGTTAAAACTCTTACAACGTGTGTCCTTAGGCTACTTTCTTTTCCCGCTTTCTTTTCCATTGTGTTGTGCTTTACATTTCTAAAATATGTGCTACTTATGGATGGTAGATTATGTAGACTATATATATATATATATATATATAAATCTGTCAGTTGAATTCATTTTAAAATGATGCAAATTTTTGAGAATGACAATTTTGTTGACAGATTTTAGATAGATAGTTTAGAGAATTCTAGAAAGGCAACTTATTAGAACAGAGCAAAGAGAAACATTATAGTAAAACAGAGAATTTTCCTTTCCTGGGTTTGTCCGTAATGTCAGTGATCTATTCATTTTCATATAATGTGAGAATTTGAATCAGCCTCTGATACTTGGAACTCATTCAGATCATTCATTTTCTGGTTAGTACTATTAGCAATTATTTTTGGGGGGCGGGCATCAGTTTTTTTTCCTCCTTATCTAGATAGAGTCAGTGTTTTTCTACCTTTAATATATCTGAAATAGTAAAAATAAAATGCTTTTACATCCACTTAAAAATTATTTCCAGAGTGTCTTTATGTGACACGTGCATGTACACACAGGCACACACACACGGATGTATAGTGGTGTCCTCTCCCAGTTCATAGGAAAAGAGCGTAGTATACAGACTATGAAAAAAAGTCAGTATATCCTAGACATCTTTTCATAGTAATACATTGAGAACGCTCTCTTTTTTTTCCTTGCAAAATAATTTCTTCAAAGTGAAATTACTAGCTCAAAGTGTATCCATTTGAAATTTGATTACCTATACTTAGCAAAAGAGATAAGAGAATATAAATGGGAAAAAGGAGACCATTAATGGACTTCTGGACTTTGTTTACAAATGAAAAGGTGAAGGATCAGAAATTTTAAGTAACTGCCCATGGTCACACACCAGTGCAAGGTCAGGTGGCTAATATACATGTTTCTGATTTTAACAGGGCTCCTGACTGTTCTGTTATATCTGTATTGCATTTGATGAACAAAAGGGGAGATAAGTCATGCCAACTTCTTTTTGGAGAGAAATAGAATTCCAAACTTTATTTTGGGGATCAGTCCTTTAAGAAAAGGAGAAGGCGATGGCACCCCACTCCAGTATTCTTGCCTGGAAAATCCCATGGACGGGGGAGCCTGGTGGGCTGCAGTCCATGGGGTTGCAAAGAGTCGGACACGACTGAGTGACTTCACTTTCACTTTTATGCATTGGAGAAGGCAATGGCAACCCACTCCAGTGTTCTTGCCTGGAGAATCCCAGGGATGGGGGAGCCTGGTGGGCTGCCGTCTATGGGGTCGCACAGAGTCGGACACGACTGAAGCGACTTAGCAGCAGTAGCAGCCTTTAAGAAAGCTTTGCATTTTGAAGCCTGCAAGTGTGCTTTTCAATTTTCAGAACTATTTCTGATGTTAAGAAATATCCTGAAATGATAGTAAAAACACTCTAGGATGAATTTGAAGAAAGTACTTAAAAAGAGACCCCAGTGTACGTAGGTCTTTATCACAGGCAGCATTTCAAATTGGGGAGGGAAAAGATGGCTGATTTGGTAATTTACGTTGCAACGACTTTCTAATCATTTGGCAACAAGAACAACAACAGGACAACAACTGTTCGTTGTTTTACTCTTTGCATAAAAGTAATTGAAAAATTAAAACAAATGCTAACATAAAGAGGCTTTGTGGGGGTTCAGTTCAGTCGCTCAGTTGTGTCCGACTCTTTGCGACCCCATGAATCGCAGCATGCCAGGCCTCCCTGTCCATCACCCTTTACTAAAAAGACTGAACCCAGGGAGTATAGTCGTGAAAGTTTCATTTTTTTCCCAATCAGTGTCTTTTTAATTTTATTTAAGTGCCCCTTAACGTCATCTCAGGTCAAGCTCAGAGCTTTCCCCGTATTTTTCTTTTAGTTAGAAAAGGTCTAGTTCTTCTCTTGTCCCTTATTAGACTTGACCTGGATCTCTGATACTGCTTTGGATGGCTTCCCCTGTTGTTGGGAGTGTAAATTTATGCAGCCTTTTTGGAGAGCAGTTTGACATGTGTGGAAATAAAGTTCATGTGCCCTTTGACTCAGGAGTTATACTTCCAGGAATTTAGTACTACAGATACACTCGCACAACTTTGTGTGAAAGGTGAGTTCATTAGAGATGAAAATTCCTTGTTGGCTCTGATAGAAGTTCAGAAAAACTATACTCTATAACTTAATGTTTATGAACAAGAGAGCTGTTAAACTTTTTCCAGCTCTTCCAGCAAAATGGTGAGGTATGTTATAATTTAACTACTGGACATTTAAGTTGTATCTAGTTTTTTTTTTTATTTTTTTAAGTATAAAAAAATGCTGCAGTGAACATCTTTATGCTACTCATTCATGAGTGTTGAGAATGTTTCTTCACATTTTTCCCCCTTCATACTTGAGGGAGCATAGGGGACTACAGTTTAAATCACAGCTAGTTGTCCAGTTGGGTGTGTGACTTTATGACAAGCACTTCCTGAGCAGGAGGTTCTGCAGCCTGGGCCTCTCAGGCTGACATTTAACAGCTGTAACACATGCACTGTTCCTTGTGGCCCACCGTCACATTCTCTACTGCCCCGTAGGGAGCGTGTGTCAGTAAGGGTGCTGTTAGTATTTTGGATAAGCCAATCCATTGGTGAGACAGTCCCATGATTTTCTGGTCTCCTTCTCCATTGTGATGTCATTGTGCTACAACTGTGTATAGTTCCTGATTGAAAAAGCTACTTCAGCAGTTATTAAGGGGATAGAACTGCTCCCAGTTGAAAACTACTATTGTAAAAAATTTGGGCAGGAATTATATAAGATTATTTCTGATTTTTATTGGCTTTTCTTTATCTCCTCTTTCTTTTAGCAAGAAGCAATAGTAGTTAAAGTTATTTGACCTCTGTATCTAACCTAGAACTTGTTATTTTGTTTATTATTCCCATGAAAGTCTGGGTCAACCATTATAGTTTCTTCACAGATACATTAATAATTTGATATAAAAGAAAGACTGTGTTCTGATTTATTAACTTTGTTTAACAGGTTGTTGTACTTTTTTTTGTTTCAAACTGAGAAAAAAAAAAAAAAAATCACAGAAATGCTACAAAGACTTCCCATACAGCCTTCATCCAGATTTCCCGAATGTTAACATCTTACACTCTTGAGAGTCCCTTGGACTGCAAGGAGATCCAACCAGTCCATTCTAAAGGAGATCAGCCCTGGGTGTTCTTTGGAAGGAATGATGCTAAAGCTGAAACTCCAGTACTTTGGCCACCTCATGTTAAGGGTTGACTCATTGGAAAAGACTCTGATGCTGGGAGGGATTGGGGGCAGGAGGAGAAGGGGACGACAGAGGATGAGATGGCTGGATGGCATCACTGGCTCGATGGACGTGAGTCTGAGTGAACTCCGGGAGTTGGTGATGGACAGGGAGGCCTGGCGTGCTGCGATTCATGGGGTCACAGAGTTGGACACGACTGAGTGACTGAACTGAACTGAACATCTTACACAATGACAGTCATGAAAATCAGGAAATTAATGTTGACATAATACTGTTATCTAATCTCCAGGCTTTATTCCCTTTGCTAATGTAGGAGACGAGGGTTCAACCCCTGGGTTGGGAAGATCCCCTGGAGGAAGAAGTGGCAATCCACTCCAGTATTCTTGCTTGGGAAATCCCATGGACAGAGGAACCTGGCAGGCTACAGTCCATGAGGTTGCAATGAGTTTGATAAGACTTAGCAAGTAAACCATCACCCAGGCTTTATTCAGATTTCACCAGTTGTCTCAGCAGTGTCAAGGATCTAATGCAGTTGTATTTTAGTTATCATGTCTCTGCTCAGTTTTCTTTAATTTGAAAGTGAAAGAAAGAAAGTGAAGTCGCTCAGTCGTGTCCAACTCTTTGTGACCCCATGGACACCAGGCTCCTCAGTCCATGGGATTTTCTAGGCAAGAGTACTGGAGTGGGTTGCCATTTCCTTCTCCAGGGAACTTCCCAACCCAGGGATTGAACCCAGGTCTCCCACATTGTAGACAGATGCTTTACTGTCTAAGCCACCAGGGAAGTCACTTTAATCTGAAACAATTAACAAAATCTTTGCTGTTCATGTCATTACACTTTGAAGAGTACTGGCCAGTAATTTTGTAGAATGTCCCACAATTTGGATTTGTATGATTTACCCATAATTCAGTTAATGCTGAATGTTTTTGGCTAAGGATACTATAGAGTGACATTATTAAGCTTAGTAACAGGCACATAATACTGATTTATACAATTACCAGTGATGGTAATGTTGTTTCTTGGTCAAGGTGATACAGTTGTCTGCTCTAGTTGTGCTTTTCCTTTGTAAGTAACAGGTATTCTGTGGGAAGATACTTTGTGACCAGGCAATTATCTTATTTTTCATTTTTCATCATACTCTCTACTTGTTACTTACATTGATTATTCTTACCTGAAATAATTATTACTATGGTGTTTGCCAAATGGTGATTTTCTTTTTCCATCATTCCTTTCAAATTCCAACCGTTGGAATTCTCTGTAAGGAAAAGCTTTTCCTTCATATATATGTGTTCAATTTTAAAATTTATATCAGAACAAACTCATGGTTTTCTATTCTACTTATCACATGAACTTATAAATTTTTATTCTATGGATTTAATCTATTACTATTATACATCCTGGTGCTCTAATTATTCCAGATTTGGCCCTTGGGAACCCTCTTCTGAAGGATGCTCCTCATCCATCATTTTTTTGAGGATTGACTTAGTTTCTAGGTGGTCTGCCTCTTTTCAGAATTTTCCACAGTTTATTGTGATCCGCACAGTCAAAGGCTTTGGCATAGTCAATAAAGCAGAAGTAGGTGTTTTTCTGGAACTCTCTTGCTTTTTTGATGATCCAGCAGATGTTGGCAATTTGATCTCTGGTTTCTCTGCCTTTTCTAAATCCAGCTTGAACATCTGGAAGTTCACGGTTCATGGACTGTTGAAGCCTGGCTTGGAGAATTCTGAGCATTACTTTACTAGTGTGTGCTGCTGCTGCTGCTGCTGCTGCTGAGTCGCTTCAGTCGTGCCCGACTCTGTGTGACCCCATAGACGGCAGCTCACCAGGCTTCCCCGTCCCTGGGATTCTCCAGGCAAGAACACTGGACTGGGTTGCCATTTCCTTCTCCTACTAGCATGTGAGATGCGTGCAATTGTTCGGTAGTTTGAGCATTCTTTGGCATTGCCTTTCTTTGGGATTGGAATGAAAACTGAGCTTTACCAGTCCTGTGGCTACTGCTGAGTTTTCCAAATTTGCTGGCTTATTGAGTGCAGCACTTTCCCAGCATCATCTTTTAGGATTTGAAATAGCTCAACTGGAATTCCATCACTGCACTAGCTTTGTTTGTAGTGATGCTTCCTAAGGCTCACTTGACTTCACATTCCAGGATGTCTGGGTCTGGGTGAGTGATCACACCATCGTGATTTTCTGGGTTGTGAAGATGTTTTGTATAGTTCTGTGTATTGTTGCCACCTCTTCTTAATGTGTTCTGCTTCTGTTAGGTTCATACCATTTCTTTCCTTTACTGAGCCCATCTTTACATGAAATGTTCCCTTGGTATCTCTAATTTTCTTGAAGAGATCTCTAGTCTTTCCCATTCTGTTGTTTTCCTCTATTTCTTTGCACTGATCACTGAGGGAGGCTTTCTTATCTCTCCTTGCTATTCTTTGGAACTATGCATTCAAATGGGTATATCTTTCCTTTTCTCCTTTGCCTTTCCTTCTCTTCTTTTCACAGCTATTTGTAAGGCCTCCTCAGACAGCCATTTTGCCTTTTTTGCATTTCTTTTTCTTGGGGATGTTCTTGATCCCTGCCTTCTGTACAATGGTAGGAACCTCTGTCCGTAGTTCTTCAGGCACTCTGTCTGTCAGATCTAGTCCCTTGAATCTATTTGTCACTTCCACTGTATAATTGTAGGGGATTTGATTCTGTTTAGTATAGTGGTTGGAGAAGGAAATGGCAACCCACTCCAGTGTTCTTGCCTGGAGAATCCCAGGGATGGGGGAGCCTGGTGGGCTGCCGTCTATGGGATCGCAGAGTCAGGCACGACTGAAGTGACTTAGCAGCAGTATAGTGGTATCAACTTTTTCTCCTCAAGAAAAATCTCACCTTTGCCTTAAGTACTGTCCTAGTTTCCTTATACAAGGTGCATTAACCATCTCTCCAGGGTACATTTTTTTATTAGAGTTTACAATATCACAAAAGATTTCAGTCTTTGCTGATCACTTAACTTCTAAAGTAAGTGTTTGCTCTTATACAATATACATTAGATCCCTGTCACAGATTATAATTTTAAGTTTGCAGTTTCAAGAAGGTTGGAAAAGAACAAAATGTGAAGCATGATTTATAAGCCATCGGCTCCTAGATATCTGAGCTTTTTTAATTAAGGGAGGCATTAGAACCTCATGTTCTTAGACTGTGTTGTTTTGGTCCACAGAATTCATTCATAGTGTCCTTTGATTTCATCTTGAATTTATCTTTAAATTGTCTTTATCAGTGAGCCTCAAAGTGTGGTCCCTTATCATTAGTAGGCTTGAAGTGAAGTGAAGTGAAGTTGCTCAGTCGTGTCCGACTCTTTGGGACCCCATGGACTATAGCCTACTATGCTCCTCCATCTATGGGATTTTCCAGGCAAGAGTACTGGAGTGGGTTGCCATTTCCTTCTCCAGAGGGTCTTCTGACCCAGGGGTCGAACCCAGGTCTCCTGCACTGTAGGCAGAGGCTTTACCCTCTGAGCCACCAGGGAAGTCCATAATAAGCTTAACTAGTTAGAAATGTAAGCTTCTTAGGATCCACCCAGAGGAAGTAGTCTGTTAAGAAGCCCTTTAGGTGATCCTGATACAGGAGAAACACTGTTGTCTATATTTCTGTAGTTTGTTTTGGATTTTGTTGGAGGTTGAGAATAGAGTACCAGTTTATCTATCTTCTGTGTTACATTATCTGTTTTACCTAGTTTGTAGGGGTATTGAGATATTTTGAAGGTTAACTCTCTTCTCTCCTCCCGTCCCTGAACCTGGTAACCTCAGATTTTCTTTCTGTCTCTCTGAACTTGTTGGTTCCAGATGCTGCACATAAGTGCAGGTTCGTGCAGTAGTTGACCTTTGTGTCTGACTTATTTCACTCAGCGTAATGACTTCAGGGTCCATCCCTGTTGTAGCATTTATATCAGAACTTCTTTTTATAGTTGAATAGTAGTCTTTGGTGTGTATATCATATTTTGTTTATCCATTCATTTGTTGGTGTATACTTGGGTCATTTTCACCTTTTTGGCTATTGTGAATAAAGCTGTAATGAACGTTGGTGTTAGAGCCCCTTTTTTCAACTCCTGGGTTTATTTTTTCTTTTTTCAATCGCTGTGTCATGTCCAACTCTCTGTGACGCCATGGAGTACATGCAGCATGCCGGACTTCCCTGTCCTTCACCATCTCCGGGAGTTCGCTCACATTCATGTGCATTGAGTTGGTGATGCCATCCAACCATCTCATCCTCTGTCTCCACCTTCTCCTTTACCCTCATGCTTTCTCAACATCAGAGTCTTTTTCCAGTGAGTCGGCTTTTTCCATCAGGTGGCCAAAGTGTTGGAGTTTCAGCTTCAGCTTCAGTCCTTCCAGTGAATATTCAGGGTTGATCTCCTTAAGGATTGACTGGTTGGATCTCCTTACTGTCCAGGAGACTTCCAAGAGTCTTCTCCAACACCACAGTTGAAAAGCATCAGTTCTTTGGTGCTCGGCCTTCTTCATGGTCCAAGTCTCACATCCATACATGACCACTGGAAAAACCATAGCTTTGACTAGACAGACCTTTGTTGGCAAAGTAATGTCTCTGCTTTTTAATGTGTTATCTAGGTTGGTTATAACTTTCCTTCCAAGGAGTAAGCATCTTTTAATTTCATGGCTGCAGTCACCATCTGCAGTGATTTTGGAGCCCCAAGAAATAAAGTCTGACACTGTTTCCACTGTTTACCCATCTATTTCCCATGATGTGATGGGACTGGATGCCATGATCTTCATTTTCTGAATGTTGAGCTTTAAGCCAGCTTTTTTACTCTCGTCTTTCACTTTCATCAAGAGGCTCTTTAGCTCTTCTTCAGTTTTTGCCATCAGGGTGGTGTCATCTGCATATCTGAGGTTATTGATATTTCTCCTAGAAATCTTGATTCCTGCTTGTGCTTCCTCCAGCCCAGTGTTCCTCATGATGTACTCTGCATATATAAGCAGGGTGACATACAGCCTTGACGTACTCCTTTCCCGATTTGGAACCAGTCTGTTGTTCCATGTCCAGTTCTTACTGTTGCTTCCTGACCTGCATATGCGTTTCTTTGATATGCCTAGAAATGGAATTTCAAGTCATATGGTGATTTTGTTTGTCTTTTTGAGAAGCTGCCAAACTGTTCCCTACAGTGGCTGCACTATTGCACATTCCCACCAACAGTGTATAGTTTCTCCATATCCTTGCTACAACTTAAGTGTTTTTTCCCTTTAAAAAATTTGTTAAAAATTAAAAGTATTTATAGCTCTCTTAATAGCTGTGAAGCTATGATTTTGATTGCATTTCCCTCATGACTAACCATGTAAAGCATTTTTTCATATGCTTGTTTGGCCGTTTATATATCTCCTTTGGAGAAATATCTGTTCACATCTTTTGCCCATTTAAACATTGGGTTGTTTGTCTTTTTGTTGTTGTGTTATTGGAATCCTTTCTATATAATAGATATTAAACCATTATTAAGATACGTGGCTTACAAATATTTTTAGCCATTTGGGAGGTTATCTTTTTACTTCATTAACAATACCTTGACATATGATAGTTTTGAATTTGATGGAGCCCATTTTATCTTTGTTGTTGTTGTTGCTTGTACTTTGGTATCATATCTAAGAACCCACTGTGACGCCGTATACGTTTACGTGTCTCTGTGTAACAGTTGTGTGGTTTTTAGCTCTTAAGTTTACATCGTTGGTCCATTTGAGCTGTCATTTGCACATGCTGTGACGTAGGGAGGAACTTCATTCTTTCACGTGTGGAAGTGTGGCTGTCCCAGCGCTATTTGCTGAATAGTGAGTTGTGCATGTATTGTGATGGGCTGTTGTCATGTGAACTTCAGGGTGAATTTTTAGGTGTCGATAGTGACGTCCTAAAGAACGTGCTCTTCTTGTAAGAACTGAATTTTGTTAATCTTCCCTAGAATATCACTGTGTGATAAAAATATAATTTGAGCCACATATGCAATTTAAAAGTTTCTAGGAGCCTCATTTTAAAAAGGAGAAAAGAGTAATATATTTTAATTAATCTGGCTTATCTAGAATATTATCATCTTAACATGTAAATAATATAAAATATTGAGATATTTTGCCTTTTTTTTTGGATCGATTCTCCTAAACCTGGTGGGTGTTTTATTTGATTTGATCACCAAATTTTAATCAGAAATACTTGGTCTTTGTTTAGACTTTGTAAAATTTATGATTGAAAAAGTAGATTCACATACCTAAGTTGTTCCAAACAGATTTATGCTTTTCAGTATCTGAAAGTGAAAGTCTCTCAGTCATGTCCAACTCTTTGCGACCCCATGGATCATACAGTCCATGTATTTCTCCAGGCCAGAATACTGGAGTGGGTGGCCTTTTCCTTCTGCAGAGGATCTTCCCAACCCCAGAATCAAACTCAGGTCTCCTGCATTGCAGGCGGATTCTTTACCAGCTGAGATATCAGGAAAGCCCTTCAGTATCTGAACTTAACTGCTAAAAAATAAATTTCTTTTAGTATTTACATCCAAACTGATAAAACGGTTTCATTTTTTTTTTTAAGTAGAATTCACTAGACTTTGAAGCAAAAGCTTAACAGTTTCAAAACTGTGCTACTCAAACTAAGCAAATTCACTAACTCTTGTGTCAATTCACTATTAACATCAGATTCTTTAAGTTGAAGAATGCAGAAGTTGAAAAGCAACTCTAAATTCAGTCAGTATCAAAGTGTTCAACTATTTCTTATTATTTTTGCAGTTTTCACATGTTATCCATTGTAACTAAAATATTCTATTGATTCATGTTATGGAAAAGTGTAAAATCTTTGTTGATTTGTTTTATGAAAACTTTCAAAACGCACAGATTTCCATACCTTATAGCTAGGTCATAAATAACTTTTTGATACTTAGATTAAGCGTATTTATATATAGTGAGATATTGATGAAAAAACATAACAAATACTACTATTTTGTCTCCGATTATTGAATATAAAGCAATTTTTTTTGAATAAGAGTTAATACAGTAATACAGTAAACCTTTGTGAAATTCTTCCATTATCAATCACTGACAAATAAGACAAGATTATTAAATGTATTGTCTTCTGTTTTTTCAACAGCTGTGTAAACTGGCTAGGATTCATATTATTTGTGTGTACACACTTGACAATTTTAAACGCTTAAGTCCATGACACTTTTCATAGTTAACTTTAGAAAGCTAAACACAGGTATTTTTAATGTATATCATACGGTGGAACAAAACAATAGGAGAAGCACTGGTTTCGTTTAAAATTCCAGTGACTGAATTTTTGACCTCGTATGGTTGGAGCTGTTTGTTGAGATAGAAACTAATTTTTTAATATATAGCTGAAGTTCTTTGACAGAAGTAAAAGATGAGAAACAGTCTGTGCCACAGTTTTGATTTTTTTAAACTACATATTGACATTTCTTATTAAATTTAGAAGTCCTTTCAAACAAAATGTCTAAAATTTTAATTTGGCAGTGTCTTTTGTATCACATGGTTTATCTAAAGGTAAAAGAAAAGTAATTTCTCAAACTCTGTTGATTTTGATATTGTTAGAATGGTCTTCTATATGATAAACAGTTGCTTTGTGGCTTAAACGAAGACCTTTCACTTTTGGTAAAATACCCTTTTTAGTATTCCTCATAATTTTCTAACAAAATGCCTGTAATTGAAATGATTACTTTCTCTCCACTTAAATATGGTTTTCTCCCTCCTCCCCCCACTTCTTTCTCCTTTATTTCTTAGAATTCAACACATTTTATAGCTTGCCAGAGTCATAAGCCCAGGTCCTTAAAAGAATCTTTTAAAAAAGTCTGTGGGACTTTTAATTCTTATACCAGGTGACTAACTTTGTTGCTTCTATTTTGACTTACAAAACCTCTTATAAAAATTATATACTTGCTGAAAATGTGTCTTAATTTTGTCTACCTTTTGATTTGAAAAGTTTTCTGCGCAGGAAACAACTTTTTGATTTTGCTCTACTGCAGCTAATTGTGATTATTATTCATGTCAGAATTGTGGATTACCTTCTTCCAGTCTCACTTTATTGTTCTAGTTGTAGTGCTAACTTCTGTATCTCTACTTGATTCTTCATGAGTAGAATGCCTTTGTTTTCATTTAAAATTTTTGTTCACCTCACCAACCATTCATCCATTTTGTTTAAAAGAAAACAAGTATATTCAAAATATATTAAAATTAAAAAAATAAAAATTAATATGAAAAAGTATCTCCATTTGACTGTCAGTTATGATTTACATAGGCATCACTGCAACTTGTGATCTTTGCAAAAAAAACTTTAAGCAAATGCTTTACACTACTATTATATTGATATGTAGGAAAAAATTTACAGTTTAATAGTTAATTGATGCTATCTAGATCAAAACAATAAACTTTTCTTTAATAGACATTTTATATCACTTCAGCATTTACATTTAGATAAAATTAATAATTAAATAAAAATTCAGTTCAGTAATGCTAGTCACAATTTAGATGTTCACTAGTATATGCAGCCAATGACTAATATATTGGAAATTAAACTTTGAGAGTTGGTTATATACTTGCTTAAAATCTTTTGATTTGAGACCAAGACTTAGTCTTTTTTGGATAATGCTAATATCATAAGAGGCGTACCAGAAGGACTTATGAATTAAGAATCCTGGAAAGAGTTGCTTTTTGCACTTTGCTTTATTAAGCTTCGTAGATTCCATGTGTGCATTTTTTAAATAAGTTGAAAGTTTGTGGCAACCCTGAGTCAGTCGAGTCTGTTTGTGCCTTTTTTCCAACAGTGTTTCCTTACCTCATGTCTGTGTGTCACGTTTTGGCAATCCTTGCAATATTTCAAACTTTTTCATTATTTTATTTGTAATAGTGATCTGTGGTCAGTGATCTCTGAAGTAATTGTTTTGGGGCATCACAAACCACAGCCGTGTAAGATGGCAACTTAAGTGATAAATGTGTGTTCTGACTGTCCCACTGACTGGTCATTCCCCCACCTCTCTCCCTCTTTTCAGGCCTCACTATTCCTTGAGACACAACAGTATTGAAATCAGCCAATTGATAAGCCTGCAATGACTCCAATGTTGAAGTGAAGAGGAAGACTTGCATGTCTCTCACTTTAAATCGAAAGCTAGAAACAATTAAGCACAATGAGGAAGACATCCTGAAGCTGAGATAGGCTGGAAACGAGGCCTCTTGAGTCAGTGAGCCAAGTTGTCAGGGAAGGAAAAGTGCTTAAAGGAAATTCAAAGTGCTGCTCCAGTGAATAGACGAATGAGAAAGCAAAACAGCTTGCTGCTGATATCGAGAAAGTTGTAGTGGTCTGGAGAGAAGGTCAGACCAGCCACAACATTCATTCTCTTAAGCCAAAGCCTAACCCAGAGCAAGGCCCTAAGTCTCTTCAATTCCCTGAAGGCTGAGAGGTGAGGAAGCTGCAGGAGAGAAGTCTGAAGCTAGCCAAGGTTGGGTCATGAGATATGTCAGGAAAGACCCTGTCTCCGTAACAAGAGTGCAAGGTGAGGCAGCCAGTGCCGATGTAGAAGCAGCAGAAAGTTACCCAGATCCAGCTAAGATAATTAGTGACTACAGTGAACAACAGGCTTTCAAATGTAGACAAAACAGCCTTCTGTTAGAAGATGCATCTAAGACTTTCCTAGTTAGAGAGGAGAGGTCAGTGCTTGGCTTTAAATCGTCAAAGGACAGGCTAACTCTCCTCCTAGAGTCTTATGTAACTGGTGACTTTAAAGTTGAAATCATTGCTCATTTACCATTCTGAAAATTGTAGAGCCCTGAAGAATCGTTCTCAGTCTACTCCCCTCTGCTGTGTAAATGGAATAACAAAGCCTGAATGGCAGCACCTCTGTGCAACATGGTTTACTGAATACGACTTCCCAGAAAGAAAAGAAGATTCACAATATTGCTGCTCATTGTCAGTGCACCTAGTCACTCAAGAGGTCTCATGGAGATGTACAATGAAATTAATGCTTTTATACCTGTAACACAACATACATTCTGCAGCCCATAAATCAAGGACCAATGTAGATTTCAATTGTTATTATTTAAGAAGTACATCTCATAAGTCTATAGCTATCATAAATAGTGATTCCTCTGATGGAACTGGGCAAAGTATATAAAAAGCCTTCTGGAAAGGATCCACCATTCTAGATGCCATTAAGAACACTGTGATTCATGGGAAGAGATTAAAATATCAACAGTGACAGGATTTTGGAAGAAGTTGATTCCAGCCCTCATGAATGACTTGGAGGAGTTTAAGCCTTTATTGGAGGAAGGAACAGATGTGGTAGAAATAGCAAGATAGCTAGAATTCAAAGTGGAGCCTGAAGATGTGAATTGCAGTCAGATGGCACTAGTGGTAAAGAAGCCCCCTGCCAATGCAGGAGACATAAGAGACTCAGGGTTCATCCCTGGGTCAGGAAAATTCCCTGGAGGAGGGCATGGGATCCTGTGTCAGTATTCTTGCCTGGAGAATCCCATGGACAGAGGAGCCTGGCAGGCTATAGTCCCTGGGATCACAAAGAGTCGGACACGACTGAAGCGACTTCCCACCACCACCACTATAGTCCTTTGTATTTCTATGCTGTTGGTTGTAACTTCTGTGGTTTCCCCAGTGTCTCGGTGGTAAAGAATCTGCCTGCAGTGCGGGAGATTCAGGAGACACGGGTTTGATTCTTGGGTATGGAAGATCCCCTGGAGGAGGAAATGGCTACCCACTGCACTATTCTTGCTGGAATAATCCTTTGGGCAGAGGAGCCTGGCAGGTTACAGTCTATTGGGTTGCAAAGAGTCGGTCATGACTGAGTACACACACATGAAGTTTCTTCTTACGGATGAGTAAAGAAAGTGGTTTCTTGAGATGGAATATACTCCTGATGAAGACTGTTGAAATAACAAAGGATTTAGAGTATTAAATAAACTTAGTTGATAAAACAGCGGCAGGATTTGAGAGGACTGGCTCCAATTTTGAAAGAAGTTCTACTGTGGGTAAAATGCTATCAGACAGTATTGCGTGCTACAGAGAAATCATTTGTAAGAATAGTCAATTAATGCAGCAAACTTCATTGTTTTATTTTTAGAAATTACCACAGACACTCGAGCCTTCAGCAACCACCATTGTAATTAGTCAACAGCTACTAACACGGAGGCAAGCCCCTCCTCCAGCAGAAAGATTACAGCTCACTGTAGGCTCAGATATGGTTTGCATTTTTTTATCAATAAAGTATTGTAAAATTAAGGTATGCACATTGTTGTTTTTTAGACATAATGCTATTGCACTCTTGATAGACTGTAATGTAAATAGAACTTAATGTTGCTGTTCAGTTGCCAAGTCATGTCTCTGACTCTTTGCGACCCAAAAGACTACAGCACAGCAGGCTTCCTTGCCCTTCACCATCTCCTGGAGTTTGCTCAAACTCCTGTCCATTGAGTTGGTGATGCCATCCAATCATCTCATCCTCTGTTGCCCCCTTCTCCTTCTGCCCTCAATCTTTCCCAGCATCATGGTCTTTTCAAATGAGTCAGCTCTTCGCATCATGTGGCCCAAGTATTATAGCTTCAGCATCAGTCCTTCCAATGAATATTCAGGAAATATTAATATTAAAAATATTCAATATTTCTTTTAGGATGGACTGGTTGGATCTCCTTGCAGTCCAAGGGACTCTCAAGAGCCCCTTATAGCACCACAGTCCAAAAGCATCAATTCTTTGGTGCTCTGACTTCTTTATGTCCAACTCTCACATCCATGCATGACTACTGGAAAAACCATAGCTTTAACTATCTGGGCCTTTGTCGACAAAGTGATATCTCTGCTTTTTAATACTGTCTAGGTTTGTCATAGCTTTTCTCCCAAGGACTAAGCATCTTTTAATTTCATGGCTGCATTCACCGTCCTCAGTGATCTTGGAGCTCAAGAAAATAAAATCTGCCACTGTTTCCATTTTTTCTCTATCTATTTGCCAGGAAGTTATGGGACTGGATGCCATGATCTTAGTTTTTTGAATGTTGAGTTTTAAGCCAGCTTTTTCACTCTCCTCTTTCACCCTCAAGAGGCTGTTTAGTTCCTCTTCACTTTCTGCTATTAAGGTAGTAGGTAGTGTCATCTGCATATCTGAGGTTACTGATAGTTCTCCCCGAAGTCTTGATTCCAGCTTGTGATTCATCCAGCCTGGCATTTTGCACAATGTAATCTGCATGTAAGTTAAATAAGCAGGGTGACAGTATACAGCCTTGACACACTCCTTTCCCAGTTTTGAGCCAGTCTTTTTTTTATATGAACTGGGAAACCAGTCAAGTTGTGTGACTTGCTTTATTGTGATATTCACTTTATTGTGGTGGGTTGGAACCGAGCCTGCAGTATCTCTGAGGTATGCCTGTATTTGCATTTTCTTAAAAAGAAAAATATTTCAAACATTGTTTGTGGATTAAAGGATACTTAGTAAACACACACTTGGATACATGTATTATATATGAAATCATTCCCTCTCCTTCCCCCCTTTCTTATTCAAGAGTATTCTGCAATATTCTTCAAGTATTCTCCAAGAGTACTTGGAGAATGAGAGCGTGTCTCTGTTCTTAAAACTATTCCATCACTTAGGTGAAAAGACCAAACAGCAACAACAAAAAAAGGGGGAACTATTTTAACTGCTCCCTCACAAAAAATTAAGAACATTTCATCTATAGAGATATGTAAAGGTCTCATCAGGTTTACAACATATCTTTATATTATGAAATTTAATTTCAGTTGACATGGATTATGGAAAGATAATGAATTGTTAATGAATATTCTGAATTGGGTAAATATGAAAATGTTTTATTAAGTATACCTCAACTCCTTTGTAAGTATACTTCAACTCTTTTGTGGTTTTTAAAGCTAGGAGAGGACGTATCTAGCTTTTTTCCTTCTTTTTTTTAGCTGTTATCCTTTGAACAAGCCAAGTAGTAAGTTATCCACGTTTCTCATTTTTGCAAAATAAACGAATGCCAGTGTTTATTCCTTTCTTGGTTGTGATCTGTGAATACAAAGGGATATCTTAAGGCTTGTTTTGAAGACCAGAGGAGCAAGTCTCTGAATTAAAAAGGAAGTAAGGCTTGTCTTAAGAGAATTTGTCCAAATGTGTTCTGTGGAAGTAGTCACTAGAGAGGGTTCTTGCAGAATGGTTTCTGTGATTAAGGTTGAAGAAATACTGTATACCATAATAATGGTCTGTTGAAGATTCACAATGCACGGTGATATGTGAAAGACTCTGAGACATCTTACAAGAAAGAAACTTGCTAAAGCTTGTTTACCCTGTATTTCTTGAACTTGGACAGTGGAACTCCTGTTTTGTTTAACCTGTCTATACTATGAGAAATGCTGCCCTCTAGAGGCATAAATTTAATTGCTCTTGAATTTGAGTACTGTAATGCTGCCTTGTCTTAGTGTGCACAAACTATAATGATAAATGATAAATAGTAAGTACATAGCAACGTAAAATAGGGAAATCTTATTTTTGTCTAATTTTACGAAAACTTCAGGAGATAGAACAGCCTTGTATAACATATGCCCCTCTTTTTTTGGACATATGCCTTATTTATGGCTCCTAGTAATCTATTGAATACATTTTCTTTATGTAGAGAATTATAAACATAAGTAAAGTCTCCAAACATGATGAAGTCTCTCTTGCTGGCAGAAGTCCGTCCCTGTTTTCTTTGAAGACCTGTCAAATCTTGGTTATAACAGTTACTATTCAAAAGGACATCGGTGTCCTCATACTCCTTTCCATAATTTTCATTGTTTCCAGATCTGTAACTGGAGTCAGAGTGTAGCATGCTGTGATTTTGGGTAGTCAAAATGAGAAGAAAGGGATTATGTGTCAATGTAATTTTTTTTTTTGCCAACATAGCAAAAACTGGAATATGTATAGATGTCGGTTCTATATATAGATGTTGGTTCTATGTATAAATGAAACATACTTTTACATTTGGCAGAGTGTATTGGCATCGTGCAATTACCAGAGATTCTGGATTCAGTATTCCAGGTCAAGCAGCCAGTGAGGTATTGATAATTGTTTGCTTCTTTGATTAGTCTCAGCATTGGCCTATAGTTAGTAAAGTTGAAAGCCTGTGAACTCAGGTAATATGTAGAGGAAGAAGTCAAGAGATGAAGGGTCATGGGATTGATGGAGTGGGTTTTTCTTCGTGCCTATTCACCTCTTTATTCTCTGTCCACTGTTGTCCACTAAGAGGTCCAGAGGACATTTTACTCACCTCAGAGGTAAAGCATACTTTCAGGACAGCGCCAACATCTGTGAAAAGCAGTGTAATTGCTGTTGTCTGTAGGTGGGAGACCTACCTACATTTAATTCATTGAAATTCTTTCTGATTTCAGATGGTGGGAGTCTAGGATGCCTCTTACTTTCATAGGCAAAGTGGGTGTCGTTTTCCTAAGGTAGCCTGACTGGCCTGATGATGAGAGGTGCAGGGACATGAGTGCTGCTTTTTAGCTGTGGCCGAATGATCATGGAATCTCTAGATCTGAAATAGATGGGCAGACTTAAGGGCTCTACTAGATCTGTATAACCAAAAATTTTAGGTTTCACAAATGGAGGTCTGAGAGTGAGTTGTAGTTCTTCACACAGTTCATAGACCCAGGTCATGTCTGTAGAACGTGTTAAGTGTTCCTTCTTTGTGTGTTTATGTATTTAAAAATACTTTCACTTATATTTCCATTCCCACCCCCTTTGCCGTTTAGTCTATAAGTTCAAAGAAATCGAAAGGGAGGGTGACATAGCCTGTAGCTTCTGATACTGGAGCTGTGCACAGCAACTGCTGAGACTGGGTGTCGTCTCCCTTTGAGGAACAGAGAGAGTTTTGTTCATACGAGGCTTGGTTATAATCTATCGGGCTTGAGAGTCTTGTTTGGTGCTTGAAGTTTGGAATAAATATGTACGTTGTTCGATAGCCAAGACTTGTTCTGTATTTGGTCTTATTTCAAATAACCCCTCACTGTTGGAGAAATCCGTCTGTTTGGAGTATTGTAGAAGGCAGGACTCAGTTTCCTAACATCCCTTGCATCTAGGACATGAGCATGTGACCTAGATTCTGCTGATGAGATGCGTCTCTGGAAGACGTGAATTCAGAAGGGAGACCTGCAGGGCAGCCGCTCTTGCTTGGGTTGCTTCCTGACGTGGATGTTGGGGACTGAGACGGTGGGCTTTTACAGGGAGTGTGGCAAACTCTCTGGTGAGTCTTATGTCTGAGGCTTTACCCTCATGGCACCAAGGGTTCAAAGAGTGGAAATAACTGGTGAGGAGACTCAGATATTTTTCTGGCTGTATACCCCCAAGTTGATTCTTTGGCTCTTTGCAAAAGGGAATTCTGTGTGTCACCTAATGTGTTTTTAATAAATTCCTTTTCTGATGAGACTACTGGAAATAGATTCTGTTGTTTGTAGGTAAAAACTGATTGCTTGACTGATTGTAAAGAGTTTGTTTATTGTCGAAGTATTTTGTTCTTCTAAGATCCAAAAATTACCGAGCGCTTGCACTCTAGATTTTCCTCCCTGGAGGTCTACCATTTTTTTCTACCAGGACCTAGAAGGCCACATTTTGCACCTTCTAAATTGTTCCTGTCCTTCACAACTCAATTTGAGTTCCACTGCTCTGGTGAAACCTTTCTTTTAAATCCCAGCACCCTGATGGATTCTTTTCTTTCCCTGAATTCCAGTAGCACTTGTTTAGGCCTTAAGCGTCAGATTTTGTTTCTTTCTTTCTGTATGGGTCGTAGCTCTCACACTAGGTGATCAGTTTCCTGAGAACTGGTAACATACCTCTTTCTGTCCCTTGCATTATCTAGCGAAATGCCTTGTACCTGTTAGAGTCAAAGTTCAGCATGGTCACTTTCATAATGCTTCATAGAGTTATTGAGAATCACAGTGATGCCAGGCCAAGTGAGCTGAGATAGCAAACTGATTAGACTTACTTTATCTTGTCCTAGCGAGACAGAATTGTCTGGCCATGAGGCCCAGTTTCTGTCTTCCTCAAGAGATCTGAGATTTGCCTCTCATCCCTGTTCTCATCAGTAGGTGGCCATATCTTTTAAATACCATCTTAAAAATGTTTTATACTTGTTTGCTTTGACAAAAGCCTTCTATGTATTTCTTTCCTATTTCCTTCCATTGTACCCTCTGAAATTGCTGTTCATAATTAAGCTATTTCTCATCTCTTAAAATTTTGCATAAATTATGAAATAATTCAAACATACAAAAGCTTTACAGGAAGTAATATAGCAAACACTTTTGTGCCTGGCCTGAAGCACGTTAACTTTCTCCCTTGTTTGCTTTTTCTCTTCCTTTATATTCTCCCCTCATCCTCTCCCGCCTCCTTCAGAAGTACCCATTATCCTGAGGTCTTGGTGCACCATTCCGTGCTGCAGTTGGACATGTAGGTTTAGTTCATTCTTTTTAACTGCTGTTTGGTAGTCCATGTTTAATGAAACTCAGTTTTATCCTGAGAAATAACTGGGTCCTACCTTTTGGCAATAGTATTGTAAGGAATGGACTTGTACGTAGATACCTAGTCTGCATGTAACTTTATCTGGTACAGACAGCAGGGCCAGACTTGCTGGATTACAGGGTATAGGTGCCACTTTATCTCACAGAGTAAAACCAGCTCCAGTCCAAAGTAGAGGCACTGCTTTGTACCCACCAGCGTGTACCCACCATCTTACTGACTTTTTATTTTTATCTAGCTCCTAATTTTTGCCTCTCTGAAAGATAAGATATGGAGTTCCATAGTTTTCACTTTCATCACTGTATTTTTAGTGGAGTTGAACATCTTTGCATTCTGATCTCCTGTTCTGTGAATCTTTTCTCAGTATCCTTCGCAGTTTTTTTTTCCTGGTAGGAATTGGATTTTGTATTCATTTGTGGCAGTTCTTTTTATAATGTGGATATTCATGTTTTTGGTGATATGCATTGAAAGTATCTTTCTAGTTCTGGATTGTTTTTAAGTTTATTTAAAAGTTTTAGATTTACTTCATGGGATAATTTCTAGAGTTTGGTCTGTACTGCAGTCTTATTTGATTTGTCTGCTTTCATGTCACTGTCATACTGTGTTAATTACAACAGTTTTGATGTCTTGATGTCTGATAAGGCACCTTCTCTTTCTTAGTGAATTTTACATCAGTTTGTCAAATTTCATTCCACCTCAAATCTGACCCCCCCCCAAAAAAAAAAAAAATCCCCAAACCCTGTTTGGGCTTGTGATTGGAATTTCATTGAATTTACAGGTTTACAGTGGGGATAGTAGTCATCTTATTGGATGACTGTGGTGTATATCTCTACTGACATACTCTAATATTTTTCAATACAGTTGTATTGTTTTCATGAAAGTCTTCTATTAGATTTATTCTTAGAGTTTTGAAATGAATTTTTGGTATTGTGAATGATACATATTTATAAATAGGCATTTTGCAAATGGTGGTTACAAACTAGTAACCACCAGTAACCAATTGATATTGGAAACAAATTGCTGTTTGTGTGCTGATTCAGCAACCTTGCTGAACTCGAATTCTAATGTTAGATTCTCCTGAGGACCCTGTGTTGGTAACTGTATCAACAAAGAACAATGGTGTTTTTGTTGCTCTCCATACCTAACCCTCTTCAGTTTTCTTACTGAGCTATTCAGGACACCTTTAATAAAATTGCAGCCCTCCATGGGTCTTAGCTGTATATGAATGTTAATGTATGGAAGAGGAAGGAGGATCGGAGTTCTAAAGTCTCTCACCAAAGGCCAAAATTCTCATCTACAATCCCTGCATGTGAATTAAAGGCCAAATATATAGGCTAAGACTAATAACCCATCCTAGGACGGAAGCATTGTCAGCCTGTAATCTTACTAGTTTTCCTGTATTAGTGTCTGTGTGTGTTTTAGTTGCTAAGCTGTGTCCGACTCTTTTGCAACCCCATGGGCTGTAGCCTGCCAGGCTCCTATGTTCATAGAATTCCCAGGTAGGAATACTGGAGTGGGTTGCCATTCCCTTCTCCAGGGGATCTTCCTGACCTAGGGATCAAACCCAGGTCTCCTGCATTGCAGGCAGATTCTTTACTGTGTGAGCCACCAGGGAAGCCGTCTTCTCTTCTCCAAACATCAGTCTAAGTGTCGCTTCCCTGGGGAAAGGTCTTTTCTGACTCAAAACACTTACTCAGTTAAGTGTCCCTGTTGTGTGTTTTCATAGCATTACAGTTGTGATTTTTTGAGTCCTCCATATTAATCTCTCCAGTTTTCAGAGGGTAGAGTATATTTATTTTTTTCTGTATTAGTGCATAGCATGATAAATTTATTAAATGTTGGTATAGTTTTTTTCTTTTTCTTTTTTATAAAAGTATCTTGAAAATTGACGAACTGTTCTATTATTACATCCTTAGGTTGTTGGATCAGTCTGTTATAAAAAGTTATGAGTGTGAGAGAATGATTGATAGCTGGTAATTCTTTCTGATTTTATTGGCACCAGATAAAAAGGAGCAGTAGTACTGTGTCCTGAAGTCTGGAACCATGTCCAAAAGGCCTGCCGCCTAGTTCCCAAAAGCGCCTGAGCTTTATGATGATGTCTCTTTTCTTACTTGGAAGCCATGTGAGTGAAAGACTATTTACAAAGATACTTCTAAATGCCTTTTCTTTTTCTCTTCTCTGATGTGTTTCCTCCTTTGCTTATTGGTGTTTGTCAGGGATAATGATCTTTAAAAGCTTGTTGTTTTCTTATTTTTTATACTGATACTGTGTGTTTTAAAATTTGATGTGGCTTACAGCCAGATGACAGTATGAACTAATAAAGGTTGATAAAAATGCTTTGTGTATAATGGTATCATTAAATGTTACCATTAATGCATGCACATTAAAATATGGGAGGGGAAGGATTGTGTTTTGACTTCTGCTGTTTCATATTTACATGAATAATTAGGCAGTTTGCTATTTTTTTTTTTAAAGCTTTGATGTCTCTGAAAGACTGCCAGGGTTTGAGTTTTTCAGTCAGTTCAGTCGCTTGGTCTGACTCTTTGCGACTCCATGGACTGCAGCACTCCCAGCTTCCCTGTCCATCACCAACTCCCGGAGCTTGCTCAAACTCATGAATCAGTGATGCCATCCAACCATCTCATCCTGTGTCGTCCCCTTCTCCTCCTGCCTTCAGTCTTTCCCAGCATCAGGGTCTTTTCCAGTGCGACAGTTCTTTGCATCAGGTGGCCAAAGTATTGAGTTCTTGTTCCACTGTTTCCCAGCTGTGTGACCTGAAGTAAATGACTTACTGGCTTTGTGCTTCAGTTTCCTAATCGTTAAAGCATGTTAATAGCACCTGGCAGCACTGTTGTCGAAATCGTATGTGGTGGTGTGGATAGTGACTGATACTTAGATAATTACTACTTTTTGCATTCTGGGGAACCTAATACAACCTTTTCCACTTTTTTTTCATTGTGGTAAAATACACGTAAAATAGAAATTTACCATTTTCCCCATTTTTAAGTATGCAATTCAGTGGCATTGAGTAAATACAGTGTTATGCAGCTGTCACCACTGGCCATTTCTAGAACTTTTTCATTGTCCCAAACACAAACCGCTAAAAAAAAAGCTCTCTAGACACTAAAGTTCCATCTTCCCCTCTGCATAGTCCCTGATACCCACTATTCTACTCCATCTCTATGAATTTGACTTAAATGGTAACCACGTATAAGTGGAACCATATGTTTATCCTTTTGGCATAACAGTTTCAAGGTTCATCCATATTGTAGCATGTATTGTAGCCATTGATTTTTTTTTTTTTTTTTCATTCTCTTTTGATTGGAGAAGATGCTTTATGTGATTTCGTTCTCTTTGAAATTTTTGAGACCTGTTTCTTGGGCTAACGTAAGTAGAATTCTTGAGAAGACTGTGTATTCTGTAGTGCAGTTGGGTGAGGTGTTCTATGGATATCTGTTCAGTCACTTCAGGTTGACATGAAAGACACTTAGTAACTTGCATTCACATGAAGAGAACCTTTACTTTTCATTTCAACCTGAAAGATTTAGTGTAGTACTTCTTGCAAGGCAGGTTTGCTAGTGATGAATTAACTGTTTTTGTTTATCTAGGAATTCCTTAATCTCTCTTTCATTTTTGAAAGATAAATTTGCTGGATATTCCCTGGCGGCTCAGACGGTAAAGCGTCTGCCTACAATGCAGGAGACCCGGCTTCAGGCCCTGGGTCAGGAAGATCTCCTGGAGAAGGAAATGACAACCCATTCTAGTATTCTTACCTGGAGAATTCCATGGACGGAGGAGCCTGGTGGGCTACAGTCCAGGGGGTAGCAAAGAGTCGGACATGACTGAGTGACTTCACTTTCTTTACTTTCTTTCTTGGTTGATAGTCTTTCTTTTGGCACTCTGACCTCCTTGGTTTCTGATGATAAATATGTTGTTGAGGTTGTTCAGGATCTCTTAAACACTATGAATCACTTCAAGATTCTCTCTCTGGTTTTTGACACTTTGATAATAGTGTAGCTAAGTGTGGTTCTCTGAGTTTATTCTAGTTGGAATTCATTGAGCTTCTGTTTAGATTACTTTTTAAAATAAAATTTAAAATAAAATAATATATTTAAAAATAAAATTTTAAAAATAAAATTTTGGAAGTTTTTGGCTGTTATTTCTTATAATAGTCTTTTTGCTTCTTTTTATACTTCTTTCTGGAATTTCCATTTTATGTATGTTAGTAAACTTGATAGTTGACTCATTGGAAAAGACCCTGATGCTGGGAGGGATTGGGGGCAGGAGGAGAAGGGGACCACAGAGGATGAGATGGCTGGATGGCATCACTGACTCAATGCACATGAGTTTGGGTGAACTCCGGGAGTTGGTAATGGACAGGGAGGCCTGGCGTGCTGCGATTCATGGGGTCACAAAGAGTTGGACACAACTGAGTGACTGAACTGAACTGAAACTTGATAGTGTCCTGAGGTTCTCTGAGACTTCTGCTGATGTTTTTCTTTTTTTTTTTTTTGTTACTCAGGTAGCTTAATCTCAATTGATATGTCTTCAGATTTGCTGATTTTTTTTTTTTCTTCTACCTGCGGAATTCTGCTGTTAAATCCCTCTAGTGAGTTTTCTCATTTCAGCTGTTGTACTTTTTAATTGCAGAATTTTTATTTGGTTCCTTTAAAAATGTCTTTGTACTTATTGATATTCTTTATCTTTGAGATACTATTAACTCACCTTTAGTTCTTTTGGCATGCTTTCTTTTAGTTCTTTGAATATATTGAAAATCGCTGATTGAAGGGCTTCCCCTATGGCTCAGAGGTAAAGAATCTGCCTGCAGTGCCGGAGCTGCAGGAAACGCAGGTTCAATCCCTGAGTCAGGAAGAGCGCCTGGAGGAGAAAATGGCAACCCACTCTATTATTTTTGCCTGGAGAGTCCCATGGACAGCGGAGCCTGGTGGGCTACAGTCCACAGGGTTGCAGAGAGTCAGACATGGGTGAAGCGACTGAGCACGAGCATGAGCTGATTGCAAGTCTTTGTCTAGTGAGTCCACTGTAGGGGCTCCCGTGGGACCAGGTGCTGCTGACCGCTTTTTTCTCTGTGCACGAGCCATACGTTCAAGTTTCATTGCATGTTTTGTAAGTTTTTTTGGAAATTGGACGTTTTAAATTATATAATATGGCAACTCAGGAAATCAATTTCTTTTCCCTCTCAAGATTTGTTTTTGTTACTGTTCTCTTAAAATGATCTTTCTCAACTAATTTTGTAAACTCTGAATTCTTTGTTGTGAAGCCATTGAAGTCTCTCCTTAGTTAGCTGAGTAGTCAGCTAAGAATTGAACAGAGGTTTTCTTGAATTTATGGAAGAAGTAAGTTTACTGGAGAGCTTGTTATAAAGTATACAAACAAATAAATCATAGGTATGGTCAAAGCTGTGAAAGCACATAGTTCAGTTCAGTTCAATTCAATCGCTCAGTCATGTCCGACTCTTTGCAACCCCATGAAGTGCAGTACGCCAGGCCTCCATGTCCATCACCAGCTCCTGGAATCCACCCAAACCCATGTCCATTGAGTCGGTGATGCCATCCAACCATCTCATCCTCTGTCGTCCCCTTCTCCTCCTGCCCTCAATCTTTCCCAGCATCAGGGTCTTTTCAAATGAGTCAGCTCTTCGCATCAGGTGGCCAAAGGATTGGAGTTTCAGCTTCAACATCAGTCCTTAAAATGAACACCCAGTACTGATCTTTGGGATGGACTGGTTGGATCTCCTTGCAGTCCAAGGGACTCTAGAGTCTTCTCCAACACCACAGTTCAAAAGCATCAATTCTTTGGCACTCAGCTTTCTCTATAGTCCAACTCTCACATCCATACCTGACTACTGGAAAAACCATAGCCTTGACTAGACAGACCAATGTTGACAAAGTAATGTCTCTGCTTTTTAATCTGCTGTCTCGGTTGGTCATAACTTTCCTTCCAAGGAGTAAGCGTCTTTTAATTTCATGACTGCAGTCACCATCTGCAGTGATTTTGGAGCCCAGAAAAATAAAGTCTGACACTGTTTCCACTGTTTCCCCCTTTATTTCCCATGAAGTGATGGTACAGCACATAACGGGGACACTTAACCTTCTGAGTGTTTTAAGTCAGGAAAGACCTTCCCCCAGGGACGTGATGTTTAGACTGATGTTTGGAGAATGTTGAAGAGAGAAGAGGGCTTCAGGATAGTGGTTGTGGGATGGGGGGATGGAATCAGGGTGTGGTTCATAGGGAAGAGAATTACATTGGTAAAGTTTTATCTATTAAGCTGATGGTGAGAACATAGGTACTATTTATGTATCTTCATAACTTTCAGGAAAAAAAAACTTGTTATGTGGAAAATTTCAAACATGCACAATATAAACAGAATTGTATAATAAACTTTTTTCCTTCATGCTTTTCAGCATAGACTGGTTCTTCTGCATGGTGGGAAATCTGTAGAAAGAGCCAGTCTGAATTTTTTACCTTACTGCATCTGTCTCTAGAGAGGTTCTGATTACTTTTGAGCCCCAGGTTAAAGCTTTAATAGACTCTCTGATATGGCTTGATCAAGTTGGACTAATTCATTGTATTCCAGGATCATGTAAGAGAACTGAGTTCTCAAGGTAGCTATTGGGATGTGTGTGAAATGAGGGGAGTAGGGATGAGAGATAGTGCTTGGAAGAAGGCAAGGATGCTAGGCAGATAGTACCATGAGTGTTTGCACTCAGGATTACAGTGGGCCAGATTTTATTACTTACTTTATAAATTCTAAATGCAATCTGTTGACTTCAACTGAAACTTACAGTTTTGACCAACAACATTGCTTTACAGTATATGAAAACTAATGTTTTTCTAATACTTTGAAGGGGTTTTAAATGCCTATTATTAGAATACTATTAAAATATTAACTTTATTCATCAGTAGTTCTCTTTGATTAGTAATTAGTTTAGAAAATGCTAAAGTTAAATTAACAGTACATAATAGAGCATTATGGGCTTCTCTTGTGACTCAGGGGTAAAGAATCTGACTGCAGTGCAGGAGACTCGGGTTCGATCCCCATGTCAGGAAGATCCCCTGGAGAAAGAAATGGCGACTCACTCTAGTATTCTTGCCTGGAGAATTCCATGGACAGAGGAGCCTGGCAGGCTACAACCCATGGGGTCACAAGGAGTCAGATCCGACTTAGTGACTAAGCAGCAGCAGCAGCAGCAATAGAGCATTATACTGAGCATGAATTGCATTGGAAAACAGCATTCCTATATTCCTGGGATACCCTGCATGCCCCAAAGCATTATATATTCTAAAGTTGTTGAAAATAGGAGCTTTTGGTCATTCATGTATCTTAGGAGTAAACTTTCTGAAAAAGTCCTGAACACCATATGCCTTACAATTCTATATTTCTTAAAATCATTTAATGTCTACCCATTGCATAGAATGAAGTCTAAATTCTAGAGAATAGAAACATGACCTTTCAAGAGCATACGTGCATTGCATTTCCCTACATGCATGTTACATTCTAGCCTTACTACATTAATTAAAAATTTCTGAATTTACTGTGCTATTTCATGTATCTTTTTGTATATAAGTTATTCACTAAGGCCTAAAGTATACTTTCCTTTATTTAGCTTCAAGAGTCCCCACACTGGTAGGCTTTTTATCTCATTTAAGCTCAATGAATTATATCCCTCATGCTATTTTATTTAGTAGTTAATACTGTTATAAGCTATGTTATAGTAGTTTTTTTAAGATGCCTGTCTCATTCCTTTAAGTGCTCGAGGGCAAGGATTATATATTAATCTTAGTATCATCTGTGCCTTGCTTACTATAGTTGATTGATTAATGCTGATTGGGTAAATGAACATTTTTGTTCTTCATTTGGAGAATATTTATAGGGGTTGTTGCTTAGTTGCTTATGAGAAGATGACACAGATGTCTACACAACTTGGCTCTATGGGAAAACAGAAGACAGTAATTAATTAAATAAAAGAAAAGAAAAGTAGTTTCATCTAGGAACCGCTTTCTGAAGTTGGAACTAATACGTTATTAAATTACCTCAAATGGAAGGTCAAATTTCTCATATGATTAAGTTTTAGTTGTTAAAGCAAATGGCATGTAAGGGAATTTTCAAGTTCATACAGCAAAAACAGGAAAAAATTGCAAAGTTAGATCTCTGAGGTTTCTGATGTTTCATAGACTAACAAAAGGTTGCTTTATTAACTGCATTAATGAACGAATTGCTTCACTGGCTTAGGCATACTGGTAGCTTTGTCGGCCCAGAGTGCTTAGAGTTCTTATTTCAATTCATGATTATTTTGGAGTAGTGAAGTGAAAGCTGTTGACCTTCTCTTAAGCAAAAAATAGAAAGTTTTTACAAATAGATGAAAGCATTATAAGGAATGTGATGAGGAACTAACTTATTATCAAATCATGTAAAATTTGAATTTTCAAAATCTTTGTGCACCAATTTACAACAGTAGATTTTTTTGGACTTACTGATTGGTATTTAAAGTAATGACTTCAATAGGATGGGAAGGTAGATTTAGGTCAAAATGATTTAAAAAACTGAATTATTAGAATAGATAAACTTTCAGTTCTCAAAATGGTGATATATATTGAGAGCAATATGAGCTACAGAAATTGTTTAGCTTTAGAGATGGTGTAATGCCACTCAGATGTCATATCTTCCAAGTTATTTTTTATTCTGGTAAATGAAATGCATTTTGCTTTTAAGAATCATTTTGAAAGGGCTAGTTTGCTCCTGTTAATTTACATCAGATAATAAAGTAGAAGGAGACACTGGGAGCCTGCTTCGAAATTAAAGTTCTTGAGAACAGTATTTTAAACAACAAGAATTACAGAGCTAAGTATTGTATAGGTGTGTGAAAGAACTCAGAGTTTTGTATAGTAAAAATTCATTTAAAATTTTACATTTCTAAATGATGGAATACTTTAAAGTGTAAAAATTACAGAAATGAATGTAAAATACTCATGTATCCATACTGACCAAATTAACGGATACTTATATTTTGCTGTAATTGTTTCAGGGGGCTTCCCAGGTGGGCTAGTGATAAACAACCCGCCTACCAAAACAGGAAATGTAAGAGACCTTGGTTTGATCCCCAGGTAGGGATGATGCCCTGGAGGAGGGCATGGCAACCTACTCCAGTATTTTTGCCTGGAGAATACCATGGACAGAGGAGGCTGGAGGGCTACATTCCATGGGGTTGCACAGAGTCGGACACAACTGAAGTGACTTACCATACACACACACATAATTGTTTCAGAACTTTTAAAATAAAGATCTACTCAAAATTCTCCAAGCCAGGCTTCTGCAGTATGTGAACTGTGAATTTCCAGATGTTCAAGCTGGTTTTAGAAAAGGCAGAGGAACCAGAGATCAAATTGCCAACATCTGCCAGATCATGGAAAAAGCAAGAGAGTTCCAGAAAAACATCTATTTCTGCTTTATTGACTATGCCAAAGCCTTTGACTGTGTGGATCACAACAAACTGTGGAAAATTCTGAAAGAGATGGGAATACCAGACCACCTGACCTGCCCCTTGAGAAATCTGTATGCAGGTCAGGAAGCAACAGTTAGAACTGGGCATGGAACAACACACTGGTTCCAAATAGGAAAAGGAGGACGTCAAGGCTGTATATTGTCACTCTGCTTATTTAACTTATATGCAGAGTACATACAAGTTTGAGAAATGCTGGGCTGGATGAAGCACAAGCTGGAATCAAGATTGCTGGGAGAAATATCAATAACCTCAGATATGCAGATGATATTACCCTTATAGCAGAAAGTGAAGAAGAACTAAAGAGCCTCTTGATGAAAGTGAAAGAGTAGAGTGAAAAAGTAGGCTTAAAAGTCAACATTCAGAAAACTAAGATCATAGCATCTGGTCCTATCATTTCATGGCAGATAGATGGGGAAACAATGGAAAGAGTGAGAGACTTTGTTTTTGGGGGCTCCAAAATCACTGCAGATGGTGACTGCAGCCATGAAATTAAGACTCTTGCTCCTTGGAAGAAAAGTTATGACCAACCTAGATAGCATATTCAAAAGCAGAGACATTACTTTGCCAACAAAGGTCCGTCTAGTCAAGGCTATGGTTTTTCCAGTGGTCATGTATGGATGTGAGAGTTGGACTATAAAGAAGGCTAAGCACCAAAGAATTGATGCTTTTGAACTGTGGTGTTGAAGAAGACTGTTGAGAGTCCCTTGAACTACAAGGAGATCCAACCAGTCCAACCTAAAGGAGATCAGTCCTGAGTGTTCATTGGAAGAACTGATGCTGAAGCTGAAACTCCGATCCTTGGCCACCTGATGCGAAGAGCTGACTCGTTTGAAAAGACTGTGATGCTGGGAAAGATTGAAGGTGGGAGGAGAAGTGGACGACAGAGGATGAAATGGTTGGATGTCATTACCAACTCGATGGAGATGAGTTTGATTCAACTCCGGGAGTTGGTGATGGACAGGGAGGCGTGGCGTGCTGTGGTCCATGGTGTCGCGAAGAGTCAGACACAACTGAGTGACTGAACTGAACTGATGGCTGAAAATTACCACTCTCATTCTTTTACTTGCAATTGCTAGTCTGAAGATATAAGTTTATTATACTTCTATGCACACATTTGTATAAAGTAGTATTGATTTGGTTTTAAAATGTAAATAAGTAGTATCATGTTGTTTATATACATTTGTGCTTTTTTCACTCAGTGTTCATTGCAAGGTTGAGTCCTGTTGATACACGTGTGTGCCTATTGCATGCTCAGTCAGTGAGTCGTGACTAACTCTTCTAGACCCCATGGACTGTAGCCCTCTTGGCTCTTCTGTCCACGGGATTTCCTAGGCAAGAATACTGGAGTGGGCTGCCATGTCCTTCTCCGTGGGATCTTCCCAGCCTGTATCTCTTGGGTCTTCTGCACTGGCAGGTGGATTCTTTACCTCTAGCACCACCTGGGAAGCCTGTTGATACATGTATGCATTTAAAGTTTGCTTTTTTTAACCTTTGTATTCTTAATTTGTCCCATTATTTGTGATTAAAGTAGATTATTTGGTTTATCTGGCGCTGCCAAATTTCTCTATTGTAAAGGTATTACAAAGGTATTTTTCCCTTTGGTGATTAATCCATGCCTTCAGGCTAAATTAATACTGTTTCTAAATAATCTTTTAGCCAGTGATTTTAATATCCTTTGTTAATTTTTACCTAAACCATTGTTTATATTGATGCTTAAAAAATGAAGATTTTCTAGTTTGTTATTCTTCCCACATTTATTAGCTGGCAGAGCTTGTGCTCTCCTTTTTTTCACTGTCATTTGTGGGCTCATGGATTCTTCTTTTGTTCAGTGGGTTTGAGATCTATTACTGTTATTTTTCAAGTCTCAGAATGTTAAAATTTAGTAGTAGGAACTCATTCAATCTGATTTTTATGTTTCTTTGATATGTCCCATCATTTTAGAGGGAGAAGGCAATGGCACCCCACTCCAGTACTCTTGCCTGGAAAATCCTATGGATGGAGGAGCCTGGAAGGCTTTAGAGCACTGTTTACTTTCTGGCACAACAAAGTGTTCCATTCTTATTACCTTTTGCTTTTGCTGCCCCTAGATCTGGAAACAGCTGTTTGTCCAGGAATCCCCATCCCTATTCTTGAATACTTACCAACTGCCTTGTGAGGTCAGGAGGTGTTATATGTTACTGGTCAGGCTTCCGGGGAGTCTGTTCATGGGACAGGAAGTCAGGAATTATACTAAAAAAAACTACTAATATTTGGGTACTGATTGTACCCAGTACCCAAGGTTCTTCTCCTGTTTAATGTTTGGATCTCTCCTCTCCCAAGGTGAGGATCTTGGTCAACAGTCACATATACATTTATTCATTTACTTTGTCCTCTAATGTACATGGTATAATAATATTGAAATTGGCACACCAAACCACGGCCAACAGCAAACCTAGTGATGAGGGAAAGTTTAAGATTTCTGTGTAGTGTTGTTCATGTCATTCCCCAGTGAAGGTATATATCAGAGTACTGTGCTCATAAATTATCTTAATTAATTAAATATTTTTATATCACTACTTTGATAAACCCTAAGGTTTATTTCTTTTTGCTTGTGTTTGGTTTTAACCCTCCCTCCATCATTGAGTCATTTAAAAATTTTTTTGAGACTTGCAAAATAGTAAAATGGCTAAGAGTCAAAACTATGTAAAAAGGCATTCTGAAAAGTCTTCCTTCCTTCTCCTTCCCTGTTTTCTCTTTTCAGTCTCTGTAGGTTACCAATTTCATTAGTTTCTGGTTTATCCTTGTGTTTCCTTTTGTAAAAAAAAGTAAGCGTTATATGTTTATATTATAAACAAAATATTATATGTTCATGCATTGCTGTTTGTGTATTTATTCCTATTATTATTTTATACAAGCAGAATACCGTGTGTACATATTCTGTATGAGTGAAGTTGAACATCAGCTTGTTGAGCTCTAGGAAAACATTTGTTGGTATTTTTATTTGAATAATGTTGATCACTAATTTGTGAAAGTGAAAGTCACTCAGTCATGTCCTACTCTTTATGACCCCATGAACTATACAGGACTTCTCCAGGCCAGAATACTGGAATGGGTAGCTTTTCCCTTCTGCAGGGGATCTTCCCAACCCAGAAGTGAACCCAGGTCTCCCACATTGCAGGCAGATTCTTTACCAGCTGAGCTACAAGGGAAGCCCAAGAATACTGGTGTGAGTAGCCTGTCCCTTCTCCAAGGGATCTTCCCCACCTAGGAATCAAATGGGGTCTCCTGCATTGCAGGTGGATTCTTTACCAACTGAGCTCTCAGGGAAGCCCAACTTAGGGAACTCAGTATCTTTATGAAGCTTAGTCATCCTTTCCAAGAGAATAGGGGATGTCTTTTCATTTGTATTTTTCAGAAGTGTATTATAGCTTTCCTAATAGAAATTTTACACATTTATGTTTAATCCTAAATATATATATGTGTTTGTATATGTGTATATATATATTTGTTCTTTTTGTAAATACTATTTTCAAATAAGTAGTTTGAAGCTTTTTCCTTTTAATAGAAGAGCTGTTGTTTAGTTGCTTGAGTCTTTGGGACCCCCATGGACTGTAGCCTTCCAGGCCCCTCTATCCATGGGATTTTCCAGGCAAGAATACTGGTGAAGTGAAGTCGCTCAGTCGTGTCTGACTCTTCGCAACCCCATGGACTGTAGCCTATCAGGCTCCTCCGTCCATGGGATTTTCCAGGCAAGAGTACTGGAGTGGGGTGCCATTTCCTTCTCCAGGGATCTTCCCCACCCAGGGATCGAACCTGGGTCTCCTGCATTGTAGGCAGATGCTTTTAACGTAAACGTTGCTGTTTCCTTCTCCAGGGCACCTTCTTGACCCAGGGATCAAACCCATGTCTCCTGCATTGCAGGCAGATTCTTTATCTCTGAGCCACCTGGGAAATAGAGTGAAGCCTATTTTTATATCTTGACATGACAGTGTTTCTTCTAATTTTTACATTGCTTTTACTGCTTTATGCTGTATTTACTTTTTTTCTTCTTTTCCTATGGGCTGTTTCTTTACTCTTTTTGAAGATTATTTTCTTAGTTGATATTTTTGTTTTAATGGCTAACTTTATACTAATATTTTCTTACATCATTAGGGTCCCTTTAGGCAAAGAACTTAGACTGCTGATAATTGCTTTGTCTGCATTAAATGAATATCCTCTGACATTCAGTTATTACCTGTTCAATGCCAGTGAGCAGATTCTTTAGTTTTTTACTTCTGTTTTCTTCATATTAAAAAAAAATTCCATTAAAATTTGTCAGAGAATACAATATTTAAATACCCATCTTCATTCTTTGTCCATATTTTTGTTTTAGTAATATATCTAAAATTAAATATATTCAGTGTTTATCCCATTGTTTAGTAAAGTTTTTGCCAAAGTTTTCACTGTCTACTTTTAATGAGGTAAATCTCATTCTTTTGTAGATTGCTCTGAGTAGGCTCTGAATAATACATTCCCAGAGTTCTTGCATGTTTAAATCTCTAGTTCTGTAGTTATAAAGGTACCTGACTGGATATAAAATCCTTGGTTTATACTTTCATTACTTGGGTTTCTTGAAGAAGATGCTACACTTTTACTTTACTTTGAATGTTGCTATTTAGAAACCAGATGCCAGCCTTGCTTTCTGTCCTGTGTAAGAGGCTTGGTGTGTTTTCTGGAGGATCCAAAGATTTTTTTCCTTCCTTCTTTTGAAGTTTTACTAGGCTGTGTTTTGTAGTTTGTTATTCTGGGTTTTTCCAAGTATGCAGTATGTTTGTTGCTACAATTCACATACCTTGTAGTTCTTCCTGCCCACCACAGCATACAAGTAAATACACATTTGTTTTTGTTTTGGAGAGACTTTATAAGTTATAGTTTTAAATATTAGTTCCTTTATTTTACTTCCATTCTTCAGAGTTTTCTGTTATACATTTGTTATAGCTTCTTTACAGATCTATGTTAATTTTTTTCTCCGGTCATTTTTTCTTCAGTATTTTTATTCTCTTGGCTGAGTTATAGCTTCTTTACAGATCTATGTTAATTTTTTTCTCCGGTCATTTTTTCTTCAGTATTTTTATTCTCTTGGCTGAGTTATAGCTTCTTTACAGATCTGTGTTAATTTTTTTCTCCGTCATTTTTTCTTCAGTATTTTTATTCTCTTGGCTGATCTCTTGCTTCTTATTTTCCTTTGTATTTTTACTTGAATCCAACCTTCCTTTTTATTTCTTCTTTTTTGGCCATACCATCTTGTGGATAAGGTCTTAGTTCCCCAGCCAAGGATTTAACCTGCAACCCCTGTGATGAAAGCTTGGAGTCTTAACCACTGGACTGCCAGGGAGGTCCTTTTGCTACTTATTTTGAAAGTGATTTGTCTTTTTCTCCATTCCCTCTGCCTGAGTGCAGTCAATTCTTATTTAATATCTTGTTGTGTTTTGTCCATTTATAGTTTTGATTTTTGGTTCACTATGTTAAAAGATATGTATGAAGGCTGTTACAGATTTATTTTGGAATATTACTTTACAGGTTTATGTTTTGTGGATTTTTTTCCCTTTGGTGAGAGTTTTCATTAGCTAGAGTATTTGGACTTGGAATGTCTGTGTTCTTACAGTAGCGTTTAAAATTAGTGTTGTCTGCTGTATCTATTCATTTCTTGGCTCAGCATTACAACTTTTATGTGTTGCTGCTGCTGCTGCTAAGTTACTTCAGTCGTGTCCGACTCTTAGCGACCCCATGGACTGCAGCCTACCAGGCTCCTCCATCATGGGATTTTCCAGGCTAAAGTACTGGAGTGGGGTGCTATTGCCTTCTCCGTTTTATGTGTTAGGTTGGTGCAAATGTAACTGCAGTTTTTGCATTGTTGAAATATGCCGTTTGATGTTGGAATACATTAAGTAAGCATGGTTATGTTAACACATCATTTTAAAATGCATTTCTTGTATTTTTTTGTTGTTAATGGCATTGCTTGCTGTTGGTTTTATATTTATTTGAGACAATGGAAATGATGTTAGACAAAAAGCAAGTTCAAGCAGTTTTCTTGAGTTCAAAATGGGTCGTAAAGCAGTAGAGTCAACCTGCAGCATCAGCAGTGCATTTGGCCCAGGAATTGCTAACCAACGTACAGTGAAGTGGTCGCTCAAGAAGTTTTGCAAAGGAGACGAGAACCTTGAAGATAGGAGTGCAGTGGCCGGCCCTAGGAAGGTGATAGTGACCTATTGAGAGAATCATTGAAACTGATCCTCTTACAACTACAGGAGAATTTGCCAAGGAACTCAGTGTCAGCCATTCTACGGTCATTATGCACTTGAAGCATATTGGAAAGGTGAAAAAGCTTGATAAGTGGGTGCCTCATGAGCTGATTAAAAAAAAAATCATTATCTTCATCTGTTGTCTTCTCTTATTTTTGCAACAGCAGTGAACCATTTCTTGACTGGATTGTGATGTGAGATGAAAAGTGGATTTTATCCAATGACCAGCAACCACCAACTCAGTGGTTGAACCGAGAAGAAGCTCCAAAGTACTTCCCAAAGCCAAACTTGCACCAAAAAAAGGTCACTGCCACTGTTTGGTGATCTGCTGATGTTCTGAGCTGCTGCAGCTTTTTGAATCCTGGTGAAACCATTACATCTGAGAAGTATGCTCAGCAAATTGATGACATGCTGCAAATGCCTGCAGCCGGTCTTGGTCAATGGAAGGGTCCAACTCTCCATGACAGTGCCCACTGCATGTTGCACAACCAGGGTTTCAAAAGTTGAGTGACTTGGGTTATGAAGTTTTGCCTCATACACCACATTCACCTGACCTCTTGCCAACTGACCACCACTTCTTCAAGCATCTTGACAACTTTTTTTGCAGGGAAAACACTTCCACAACCAGCAGGAGGCAGAAAATGCTTTCCAAGAGTTCGTTGAATCGAGAAGCCTGGATTTTTAAGCTACAGGAATAAACCAACTTTTTGTTGTTGGCAAAAATGTGTTGATTGTAATGAATTCTTTGATTAATAAAGATGTATTTGAGCCTCGTTGTTGTTCAGTCGTTTAGTCATGTCTGACCCTCTGTAACCTAATTACGATGATTTAAAATTTGCAGGCTTAAACCACAGTTACTTTTGTACCAACTGGTTGCTCAGTGATAAAGAATCTGCCTGCCAGTGCAAGAGATGCAGGAGATGTGGGTTTGATCCCTGGGTCTGAAAGATCCTCTGGAGAAGCAAATGGCAACCCACTCCAGTGTTCTTGCCTGGGAAATCCCATAGTCAGAGGAGCCTTGCAGGCTGCAGTCCATAGGGTCTCAAAAGTGTCGGACGTGACTTAGTGACTAAACAACAATATGATGGTCATCGGAATTAAATTCTCTCGCTCCCATCCATTTTCGTTCACTGATTGCTAAGATGCCGATGGTCAGTCTTGCCATCTCCTGTCTGACCACATCTAATTTACCTTGATTGACAGACCTAACATTCCAGGTTCCTATGCAGTATTATTCTTTATAGCATAGGACTTGACTTTCAGCACCAGACATATCCGTAGCTGAGCATCGTTTCCACTTTGGCCCAGCTGCTTCATGCTTATTGGAGCTATTAGTAATTGCCCTCTGCTCTTCCCCAGTGGCGTACTGGACACCTTCTGACCTGGAGGCTCATCTTTTGGAGTCATGTCTTTTTACCCTTTCATATTCTCTATGGGGTTCTCCAGGCAAGAATACTGGAGTGGGTTGACATTTCCTTTTCTGGTGAACCATGTTTTGTCAGAACTCTTCACTGTGACCTGTCTGTCTTGGGTGGCCCTGCACAGCATGACTCATAGCTTCATTGAGTTACGCAAGCCCTTTTGCCACAACAAGACTGTGATCCATAAAAGGGATGAAGTAAAGAAGGTGAAAAGTGAAGTTTCTCAGTCGTGTCTGTCTCTTTGGGACCCCATGGACTATAGCCTACGAGGCTCCTCCGTCCATGGGATTTTCCAGACAAGAATACTGGAGTGGGTTGCCATTTCCTTCTCCAGGGGATCTTCCTGACCCCAGGGATTGAACCCGGATCTCCTGCATCATAGGCAGATGCTTCACCATCTGAGCCACCAGGGAAGCCCAAAAGGGATGAATAGTGTACCGAAACTAAATTGTACTACAGTTAACTTTTCCTTTTTGTGGAGCTTTTACAATGTTGGTAGTATTTTTATTTGTTTCCTCTCTCCTATGTATAGCTAGGTAATTACCAAAAAAGGTGGTTTTTGCCATGTTTATTTTATAGTTGCTACTTTGACTGTGTGGATCACAACAAACTGTGGAAAATTCTTAAAGAGATGGAAATACCAGACCATCCTATCTGTCTCCTGAGAAACCTGTGTGCAGATCAAGAAGCAACAGTTAGAACTGGACATGGAACAATGGACTGACTCAAAATTGGGAAAGGAGTGCATCAAGGCTGTACATTGTTAACTTGTTTATTTAACTTATATGCTGAGGACATCGTGCAAAATGCCGGGCTGGATGAGTCACAAGCTGGAATAATATCAATTATTATTGATAATAAATAATCTGGGAGAAATATCAGTAACCTCAGATATGCAGATGATACCACCCTTGTGGCAGGAAGCTAAGAGGAACTAAAGAGATGATGAAAGTGAAAGAGGAGAGTGAAAAAGCTGGCTTAAAACTCAACATTCAAAAAATGAAGATCATGGCATCTGGTCCCATCACTTCATGGCAAATAGATGGGGGGAAATGGAAACAGTGGCAGAATTTATTTTCTTGGGCTCCAAAATCACTGAGGACAGTGACTGCAACCATAAAATGAAAAGATGCTTGCTCCTTGGAAGAAAAGCTAAGGCAAACCTAGACAGCGTGTTCAAAAGCAGAGACATCACTTTGCTGACAAAGGGGTGCAGATAGTCAAAGCTATGATTTTTCCAGTATTCATGTACAGATATGAGAGTTGGACCATAAAGAAGGCTGAGTGCTGAAGAATTGATGCTTTTGAACTGTGGTGCTGGAGAAGGCTCTTGAGAGTCCCTTGGACTACGTGGAGATCAAATCGATCAATCCTAAAGGAAATCAGTCTTAAATATTCATTGGAAGGACTGATGCTGAAGCTGAAGCTGCAATACTTTGGCACCTGGTGCAAAGAGCCAGCTCATTGGAATAGACCCTGATGCTGGGAAAAATTGAGGGCAGGAGAAGGTGACAGAAGATGAGGTGGTTGGATGACATCACTGACTGAATGGACATGAGTTTGAGCAAGCTCCGGGAAATAGTGAAGGATGGAAGCCAGGCGTGCTGCAGTCCATGGGATCACAGAGTCGGATATGACTTAGCAACTAAACAATAGCTGTGCAATTGAACTGCAAAAGGAGGACATTCTCCACAGTGGTTATATGTTACTGCATTAAAATGATCAACTGGGACTTGTGTTGATTTAAGGGATATGAAAGATATAAGACCCAGGCTTAATAAGAAGTATGTTGTAAAAATTGGCAGTTGACTAGAACTGTGAATACTTTTAGAAATACTTTGGAAGATTGTGGAAATGTTGAAGAAAAATGATCAGAGCATAACTTTATGAAGGTATGATTGTGTAGTGAATATGATTATAAAAATGCAGGTGAGTTGTACTGAAACTTACATCATATCACTTTTTAATAACTGGGGAAAGGAAGATGTTTTTGAGTCTCTCTTTAAATTTGTTGGTAATATCTATGAGACTGTCATTAGAACATTGAGAGATTTTTTTTGAAACTTCTTGAGGTATTGTGTAAGCAATCCTGTGCAGTTTTGCAGTCATCAGGCAAGAAGCTTGAGAGGTTAAGTACTGAGTGCTGTGTCTTTATTATGGAAATAGAAGTGCAGCATGAGGTTTTTAAAGTAAAAATTTACGTCTTTTACAAAAAATTATAATAGTTGAAGCTTTTTGAATACTTAGAAGATAAAATAGCATTTAGTTCTCTATAAGCATTTAGTTCTCAGAGGAGGCGATGGCACCCCACCGCAGTACTCTTGCCTGGAGAGTCCCTTGGATGGAGGAGCCTGGTGGGCTGCAGTCCATGGGGTCGTGAAGAGTTAGACACGACTGAACGACTTCTTTTTCCCTTTCTCTATAAGGTAGGGGTAAACTATTAATTTGGACTGGGTTGGTTTGTGAAATATTTTAATTTGGCTAAATTGAATGTGTGGTGGGCAGTTTGAAAAGTGATTTGAAACACTTTGTTTCAGATAATTTAAGATCTGATATCTATGTTACAACTTACAACTGTTGACTAGCTGTAACCTTGCTTTTTAAATATTTTTCACCAATCTGGCTCTAACTTTTCCACCTCTAAAATTAAAGTAGAAAACAATGAAAAATAACAGAATCCTAAGAAGACATATCATTAGCACTATTTAAAGATGCTAATTTTTCAAATACCAGTATTTATGTGAATATAGTTATCATTCATGAGCAATTTTTATTAGATTTATTGCTGATTAAACAGTGTGTAGTCACTGAATTCACTGAATCCCCTTTTGTTTTAGGGGAAGACTGTTCTGCTTACACCTTTACTGTCCTCTCTGGGATGTTTCATATGTTACCAGAGACTGTAAAGCTAGAGAGTTTTCCTAGTGAACCTGTGTCTAGTCCTGAAGGTTCTTTAGATTTAGGATGAGATCTCTTGGCTCTGTGCTTCAAAATAGACCCTTAGGGATGATTCAGGTCCTTCTGTTCGTGTTTGTCTCTCTTCTTTTGGTGAGATGTGTGACCTCTGGGGACATCTCCTTACATTCAATAATTCGGTTTTTATCTTTTAGGTAGATAAGACAAACTTCTCTTGAGGGAGGTTCCCCCCCCCCCCCCCCCCCCCCCCCCCCCCCGTATGTTCTAAAGTGCCTCTCAAGTTAATTCTTCTGTTCATTTCAAAAGTTACCCAAAGTGGCAACTGTGTGTCTTAATTTGTTCTTAGTGAAAACTTGCAGTTTAGAGGGGTAAGTTTCTGAATTAGAAGCAGGCCTCTGGCCTGAGAGTGGGTTGAGTAATGCAGTCAGTTTCGGGTAAGTGTTGCTTGTGCCACCTGGTGTCTCAGAGCCACAGTTCAGTGCTGACTGGACGTTTGGAGAGGTCTCTATCAGGCTGGACTCACAGGTGAAGCGCCCCAAGACTGAGCAGAGTTACTGTAAGGATTCAGTGAGTCATCTTCAGTAAAGTTTGTCCAAAGGATTCCTCTGGGAATTGTTCAGGGACCTGACCTGCTGGGGCCTATGCCATTCTGTTCCTGCGAACTTTATCTTGAGACTTACATGACAACTCTACCCCATGGCTAAAGACAAATAGGTTGTTGTGAGTAATAAGATGGCTTTCCATCAATGATAAAAGCTCTCAGATCTGACCAAATAATGATATTTAATTTAGAGAGAAATTGGTAAGATTAAAAAAAGTTATTTAGGTAAATATAATGGAAAGATAGATAAAAAGGACATACAGATAAAACTTTATGTTTTAGTTAAAGAAGGTATCACTGTAAATATCAATGTAAAATTTTTTAGGTATGTAGGAATGATTACCCGAAAGACTTTTCTTCAAATGGTTATTGGTTTTTAAAAGTCTTAAAAGTTTCTGAAAAACCGGGCCAAGTAGTGTGCCTTAAAGGTTTTATGAGTT